>NW_027040751.1:0-1200000 GCF_037179485.1 Ochlerotatus camptorhynchus | reverse complement strand
AAACGCCAAATGAAGCAAACAACGGTCTTAAACGTGGAAAATGATATAGGGGTATTTACGTATTCTCGGCAACCGAAGCAGCGACCTTCTTTCTATAGCCTTTTTCTCTAAGGAACGCACACATATGCAGTATTGGTTTGTTTACTTTCTTTTGCTGCCAGCTGCTCTAACAATTTCAGTCGAAAGAATTGTTAAAAACTGTTTTGAAACGCTTTTACAAAGCTCCAATCTTCTCTAGTGAGAGCGAGTATTGTCGGCAACCAGTTTTTCTTCGGCAACCGTTCCATTTGAACTGCATGTAAATCTGCTGTTCTATTATCGGCAACTCGAAATCAGCTACAATTTGTAGTGCGTGTGTTTCATTTCAATAAAACCTTGCTAGATTGCTTTTTCTCAGTGGTAAAAATATAGTCAAATTGAAGCTGAAAGCATAAGGAATCGTTTGCATGCATTCAGCGAAGTGTTTTCGTAATAAAATCCAGTGAAAATAGTGTTTCAATTTGGGTTGCCGAAAATAGTCTGTCATGCCGAAGCCGTCATTTCCCCTATGTAAATAGCTTTGCTATCATAGCTTTTTTTTATAATTTTTTTTTATAAATAACTTTTTAAACACATTACTTTAAAACGTTAACCACCTACTTTTTTTTTCGCCGAAATAACCTCAAAATATAAAAATTTCCAAAATTACCTGAAGACCTCCAAAACAACATTGAAAAAGCCCAAATTAGAAACGCCGAAAATGCCCTTAGAGGTCCAAACTCGTTTAAATGGCTGGGGCAATCGCCAAAATAGTCCTAAAATTAAATGACACCACCAGGACTGTGGAGTCGAGGAATCAAGTTTGTACTATCCAGGAAATTAAGATTTTAGAATAAAATCTTAATTTATTGGACAGTACAACCTCGTTATTTGATTGTTATGTTTTTGTTTTGTTGAATCTTACTTTACGTTACAGAGACTGAGTGATCCAGTTTAATTTTTCAGATCATGGACAAATGAATGCACTAAATATGTTCGTATCTACGATTGTTGACCAGATCAGTTTAGCCAGTCTATATTCCAGTGGCATCCAAGCCTTTTGGGATTTTCCTTATTAAAGAGTTGTTTAGATTTACCTGCTTTACTTTACTTAATTCTTGGGTTATTAGTTAGCTAGGCTCCGATTCTGCACGTTGTAGTTTCATTTTTATATCGGTGATCTTGACATGTTTACTAGACTGATGCAAAATTTTAAATTTTCTCTCCACAATGCTCAAACGGTTTCAAATCAGGTCCTGATTAGCCTCCGAAAATTTAAACTTATTTGGTAAGAAACTGACTTGGCACAAACTATTCGAAGTTTGTATGGAAATTACTATGGGAAAACCAAACTTTTTGTTCATTGTCTTCTACCCATTTTCCATATTACTTTGCGGAATATTGTTTTTCAGCCAAATGTCATATTAAATTGTTATTAATTGTTTAAGAGATTGATAATCCTAAGGCATGATCAAGCAGTTGTTCTGTGGGCAACACTGTATTCTGCAGTGTGACATAGTAGCCATAATATTTGTGCTCTATTGTTCGCACATGAAACACCAATATTGCCTGCTGAACAGTTGAATGAGCATAATCATAAGACATCAGTGACTTAAATCATTAATAACTTTTGTTCCTTACATTTGATTGAAAAATGGTTTTCAACAAAGTTGTAGCTGAAAATTTGCAATCACTGCTATCATTTTTGAAAGCATAGTGATGCGGTGAATTGTTAGATAGATATGAACAAAAACATAAGTTTCACCATAGAAATTCCCATATAAACTTGAAATGGTTTGTGCCAAGTCAGTTTCTTACTATAGTAGTTCAATTTTGGGAGGCTAAGCAGGACCCAATTTGGACCCGTTTAAGCAGTGTGGAGCGAAAATTTCAAATTTCGCATCAGTCTAATGTTTACCTACACTGAGGCAAATAAACTTAAGAATTTCATAAGGCTCGACTTTGAACGACACATATGAATTTCATAAGCGTGAATTATTAATGACTTTCGTCCAACATGAGGTAGCTCTTACACGACTATAACCATTCAATTTTCTCAAGCGTTGAAAGACGAGTGGTCAACACTCAGGCCTCGTAATCTCAACATCCATGGTTCGGTTCCAGTGTGCTCCGTTTTATTATTTTGTTGTCAACATTATTTTTCATATGGCAAATCAGTGAAATTCAATTCATCAATTTGTGGCTAAATTTCATAAGTGGATCTTATGAAATTCTTACGTCCATTTACCACAGTTTAGGGGATGAGTACTTAAGGGTGCTTAAGATTTTGACAAGTCTTTAGTGGAATTGACACTGATGATACGTATTTATGAATTCAAAAATTAATTAAGTGGAATTTAATTGAAGATAACCTGTTTTTAGCTATTGTTTTAATGCATTCCACTAACGACCCAATTTCAACCCAACTTCGTTTTAAGAGTTTTTTAGCAGGTAGATTGAGTTTAGGATGATGTCACTGATGGATTTAGATCTTTTAAAAATCTTAGATGATGCAATTCGATAATTTAGTGTGTAAAGTGTCCAACGAATATTGTAAGTGATTTAGGTATATATGTATGAGTTATACATTTTGAAAAATATCCACTGTCTACAAGCATTAATAAAAAAATAATAATAGTACAGGACATCCAAAGTATGTAGAACCATATGATTATTTATAGTCAGACATCAAAATCAATAACAGAAACTTTTCCAATTTTCAGAATATAAAAGAAAATTCCAAAAATCGAAATCTTCAGTGTTTTTTCAAGTCTCAGTTCTCACAAAAATAAAACATCTCATAAGCCACTGTCCATAACCGAAGAAACGACTAACTTACCACCTATGCCATAGCAACGTGGTAGATATGATCTCTAGATTGGCAAGTCAATCAGGAAAACCTGAAAAACCAGAAAGATTTTATTGAGTAAATGAATTGCGTATTTATCGTTCGTTTCAAGAATTTTGTTGTTGCATCAAGCGTTGGAGGCGAACCAGCCTAAGGCTGAAAGCCTCCTAAATAAAGCTAAATTAATTAATTGTTGCATCAATTAGATTGACGATAGCGACGTGCTTCGTTGATCGTAGAATCGAGAAAAAATAGACAAGTGCATATGGTGTGGCTAATTACTGCGTCAGTTTCAAGTAGCTAGATAGACCAAATCAATCCCAGCTTAAAACGTAATTGTGAAACTGTTATTGATAAGATAATTACTATAGTTTTAGTAGATAAAGTCAATCCAAATGGGCAGAGTCTGATAAAAAAAAAACGAGTCACACACTGATTTTTGATCTTATTGTATTATTGGTTGGAACGTTTTTCATACTCTTTCAGTTTCTCGTCTGTTTCGTTCTACTGCTTCTGTCAGTTCCGAGTCTATTAGCAGTTATCTGCTTGGTAGAATCAACACTTATTTGTTAGCACCCAAGCAGCTATCTTTTAGCATCCAATAAATGTTTAAATTTAGCGAAAGTGATACTTTCTGATCCTAAAGTAGATGAAAGTGGATTCCTGCGCTAGGGATGATCTCGCCGAGCTGTTTTTTTTCTCTGGCCAGAAAAAGATAAAGATTGATATTTTTCAAAGTTCCATAGGATATTGTATTGTAAAATGCAGCTCTATATTACATTCAAAATGATCACATTTTATTTAAGCTGGCCCGAGCGAGATGAATCTGGGGGATTATATTTGGTGCAAACTGCTTAATATATAAAACTTTAAAATTCGTTTCTAAGAACTAGATTTTAGGAGTATTTTAATACATTATACAGAAATCTTTATAAATGCATTTATACAATAGCTTTGAGGAAATGCAGCAAGTTAGAAATCTCCTTTTTTACATCCATATATCGACCTCGCACACCTATAAGCATATCGAGGCCCAAGGTAGCTGGTACTACACGCTTTACATCACCGTATTTCCCTAGCACCAATGCTAGATCGTTATCCGGGACTTCTGGTGGTAGTTCGTAAACTCTCACGTTCTGAATGTTCCCCGCAGTAGGCGACATGCGTACCCCGACTGACTTCCCATCTGCATAATCGAAAATTAATTGTTCACAGTTGTGTAGCAAGCAATAGAGCATCGAATCTTCTGAATTGAATGTAGCGATCATGTGAGCGGGATCCGCATTCAGAGATTTCATAGAATTAACAATGTCTTCCATTGATGGTTTCCCCGATCCATGTGGGAAGCTGAATCTGATTGTCAGTTTTATTTCCACTGACATCTCCACTAGTTGTTGGCTTCCAACGGGGTAACAGCAACAGCGAACGAACTTCAAACAATGAGCAAGTACCGCAGCAATGAGTTGCTATCGAAAAACAGACTATCGCGTGGCTCGCTCCGAAAAAAATACACAGCTGCTTGTGTCAACAGCTTTGAGCGAACTGAGTTTGTGATCTTGAAAGTATCTTATTATTTTTTTTCAATCAGGCTATAAATCCTCCTTCTCGTTCAAGGATCCCGAAATTTGTTGTCTAGGACGTCGGACATTTTTGTAAATCCCAAAATCTTGTAAAGGTTGAAAAATTGTCACGTTCCGGATCTTAAAAAAAAAAAACACTTGCAAAGAATCTTCATCAAAGTTTTTTTTTCAACTCCAATATCATGACAATTCTTCTAAAACCACACAGCAAAAAGTAAATTTTAATATTACATCCAACAGGATGTACTTCAATCATGTCGAAAATCTCATGTAATGTTTATGACCACAAAAATAAACAAATGCAGTAAAAGCAACGTAATGTCAGTTCATGCACTGTATTAATGATAATTTGGTCCTTTTGGCAAGTAATACTACACCATATTTTTGACACGATTGAAGTGCATCCACTTTAATGTGATATCAAAATGATTTTTTTTGCTGTGCAGTGGTTTGATTTGTTGTGTTTCTGATTACCAAACCTTGAACGTAGTGAAATTCTAAAATCTTTCAAAATGTTTCAAAACCTTGAACTTTATTTTTCTTCTCAAATTTGGAATTTTGAATTTGTTTCCAAGTTATTTCAGGTTTCAGATCCCCAAAAAATGCTTTTACATCCGGAAATTGACATAACAATCTCAAGTCTTAATATTGTTTAAAGTAAGGATCAAAGAAGCTTTAAAACCATCAGATTATAAGAAAATATTCAAAAAACTGGCCGGGATCTTTTTAAAATTATTTTTGTTGAAGAACACAATTTTTCTCCCCTGAAATTCAATTTTGTTCAAGTCTTAGGATTCGAAAACAAGTTCTAAATTGTCTCACATTTGACAGTATTTTTTGTTTGTTTTTCAAACAGAGCTATCTGCCACATCGCCTGTCTCGGAGTCGGAGTCGGAATATTTTGCACCGACTCCGCAGCCCCGTATAAACCCCTTAACACGTTAAAACACCCCTTAAATCAAGAAAGTCGGTAGTGGAAAGTCGGATAAAGATGGACAGCAGGAAAGATCGACACTTGCTGTTTTAAAACTAAGAATCTTTGAAGAATAAATTTAGAACTGATATCAAGTAACAACTGTACATTATGGTGCTTCATTTTAAAAAAGCTATGAAAAGCTGATAGTTCGTATTATTGCCCTAAAATATGAACCTGTGCAAACAATGGTAAAGATTAAAGAAGGTTTAGATGTCTATGATTTGAAATTTGTATGGGAATTACTCTGGTAGCATTTAAAAAAAATCGCTTTAATCGTTCTACCTTTGCTTCTACATGTCCAAATGCTAGAAAATTATATTATGTGTTGTTACTATGGCAATGTCCAACAAGTATTTTGTTGTTACGATCTGTTTTACAGCAACTTAAGAAACATAGAAATGTTTAATAAATAGATGAATATTTGAGAGACAAAAACGCCAATTTCACCACAACAACAGGCTTGTTGATCATTGTCATGACAACCACATACTAATTTTTATCAACGTTTTGGACAACTACAACGAAAACTATATCAATGTAAGTGAAAATCAATAATTTCCCATACTAATTCACCGAACTCGCCATACAAACATCAAATAATTTTTCCCGACATCAATCTTTACCATTTTTTTTTGCAAAGGCTTAATCTTTTTTTATATGATTCGAACTGATGTACATCTTTTCTGCTCCGTCCGTTTTTACCGATACCGAATAATATACCCGATCTTGTCAGCCCCTTTTATGAAAATATTTTCTAATTTTCTACGAAACCCATGCGCTTTTTCAGTATTGCATCAAAGTATACCTTAAACATTCATCTTGAAGATGAATGAGATATATATTCTATTGGTTTGATTGATTTTTTTTTCTCTAAGGGGCTGTTCATAAACTACGTAGACAGTTTAGGGGGAGGGGGGGGGGGTTGACAATTATCCACGGCCCATACAAATTTTAAAATTTTGTATGGACAATTGTCTACGCAGCGGGAGGGGGGGGGCAATAATCCCAAAAAAACTGTCTACGTAGTTTATGAACAGCCCCTAATTTTCAGCATCCTTTTAATAAATTGAAGTTAGGTATTTTGATTAATTTGATTCTTATTGTAGCTCAATTTTAGTATCCCATCATGATTTTAAATTCAAATCAATTTTCCATAAAATGCTAAAAATGTATAGCCAAGTTTTCTGATATCTTACGACTCATACATTACGCTACCCACTGGTGGTCCACGACCTACATATGGATCGAGCACATATGATTTTAAAAATCATGGTTTTATTCTTCTTAAAAGCATTAAAAAAACTTCCTCTTGCATTTAGATAAAAATTATCCGTATGTCGCTGGTGAACTGCCTTTCGACATTTTTTTCGCATTGTAAAAGAGCTGTCAAAAGTATCAACAGCAACAACAAAAACAATCTTGAAGTCATAATTTCCGTTAAAGTCGGAAGTAGGTTCAGAAGTCGGACTTAAGTGGACCCTACACGATTGCTTTTATTGACAATAATTATATATTAAAGGGTGATACGGTCAAAATTTGGTCAAGGGAAAACGCGTGTAAATCGAGGAAATCGTTTATTTAAAAAATCAAATTAAATTTCTTTTTCAAGTTCAATTAGTATAAAATTCAGGAAAAATATTCAGTTAGGCTTCCGCTTTTCCAAATCCGAATTGCCGGGCCTTACGCTTGACCCCTGCCATCAGATTTTGTACAGCCACCTTGTCCACCTTCTTCGCCGCAGAAAGCCAGTTTGCCTTGAACTGCTGCTCGCCCTTAGCAGTTTTTTTGGTCTTCTTTAGGTTCCGCTTGACAATAGCCCAGTATTTCTCAATTGGGCGGAGCTCTGGCGTGTTGGGAGGGTTCTTGTCCTTGGGAACCACCTGCACGTTGTTGGCGGCGTACCACTCCATGGCCTTTTTACCGTAATGGCAAGATGCCAAATCCGGCCAAAACAGTACGGAACAACCGTGTTTCTTCAGGAAAGGCAGCAGACGTTTATTCAAACACTCTTTCACGTAAATTTCTTGGTTGACAGTCCCGGAAGCTATGAAAATGCTGCTTTTCAAGCCACAGGTACAGATGGCTTGTTAAACCAGATATTTCTTTGCGAACTTTGACAGTTTCATGTGCTTGAAAACATCTGCTACCTTTCCCCTTCCTTTTGCCGTATAAAACTCCTGTCCCGGAAGCTGCTTGTAGTCGGCTTTGACGTAGGTTTTGTCGTCCATTACCACGCAGTCAAACTTCGTCAGCATCGTCGTGTACAGCCTCCGGGATCGCGCTTTGGCCGTCGTATTTTGTTTATCATCGCGATTTGGAGTCACTACCTTCTTGTAAGTCGATAGTCCGGCTCGTTTTTTGGCTCGATGCACGGTTGTAGACGATACACCCAGCTTATTTGCGGCATCTCGGAGAGAGAGGTTAGGGTTTCGCTTGAAACTACCGGCAACTCTCTTTGTCGTCTCAGCGGCTTCCGGTTTTCGATTTCCCCCCGATCTAGACTTCCTGGCTGTCGACAAACGTTCCCCAAACACTTTAATTACATTTGTAACGGTTGATTTCGCGACTTTTAGCGATTTTGCCAACTTTGCGTGCGAGTAGCTCGGATTTTCGCGATGCGCGAGCAAAATTTTGATACGCTGCTCTTCTTGCTTGGACGGCATTTTGACAACTGAAGAGTGAATTCCAAAATCAAAATAGGAGCAACATTCTACACACACACACCTTCAAAATGAGGAGTGTTCAGGTTTTTTAAATGCAAAATTGAAAGAAATACGTCAAGTTGATATTGACCAAATTTTGACCGTATCACCCTTTAACGTCTATACATCGATATAGACCTTATTTCTGTATTCACAACATCAATATTATGGGCAATAATTCCCTTTCGCATCAATATATTGATACGTGTGGGATTCGCTTTACGATCTTTAATTTAGTGCTGGCGACACAACTAAGGTCCCAACTGGAACATACCGCTTATGCTGACCAGACTTCTGCGGGAACCTTTTTATGATTATTAAAGGCTTTCGCTAGTTCGCAAAATATTAGCTTCAGCCACTATGGAGATTCAATGCAAAGATTATTTAAGGTCGTGCGATTCAATTTCGATGACATTTCATTTTGTAAGATTCGATCTTTTTGCCTGTACAGTTTCAACCAGAACCAGTTATGTTCTTTTGGAATATGGATTTGTAGATATGACGTTCGATATTCGTACTTTGGCAAACGGATTTGCAGTACGATCGGCATACGACGTATAATTTGCACGCAAGCCGCTGTATAGATTAACCACAGACAAACAGACATGACACTGCACTCGTTAGTTCAAATTTTGTTAGTTGGTAGCGCGAATAGTCATCTGCTAGGGAGTTTGACGTTTGACTGCCATTTGTGCACCGAAGTGCCCTTCAAAAGAACGATAGTGCTTTATAAACGATGTAGGGTTAACTACCTCATTTTCGGCCTATTAAGCACAACCCACTTTTAGCCCTTCATAATCTAGCGCAGTTTAGCACCAAACGGAATGTTATTATTACTGATGGCTTCCACATTCATTTACCTTTCCGTATGTACCGTAAGATTTGATAAAGAGAAACCAATCGTTGAGATATTGTCAAAAGTCTAACACTGCTTCTTGACACCAAACTCGGCCTACGGATTCTAAACTCGGCCTAACGCATTGAAAAGCCATTGAAACTCCAATGAATTCACTTCGGCCTATCGGATGAAGATAAAAAATGATTCGGTCGGAGCGCTTCTTTTGTTTTTGAGAATAATTGGTGCAAACCTTCATATCACGCGTTCTCATTGACTTCGTTCCGTAGCTTATTAACAGAAGTATCGTACCAAACGCATAATTGACTTTTTAACTCTGAAATCATGGATTTATTTGAAGTTTTCTGCTCGATATGCCCAAAATGGGCGATTAGGCCGAAGTAGTTCTCTACTCTACTACATATTCTTCTTCTTCTTTCTCGCATTTCAAGCTTATTGCTTATCGCATATTAGCCTATTGCGTGCTCTCAACTTAGTATTCTAGATGCACTTCCACAGTTATTAAGAACTTTCGATGACTGTACCATTTTTGCATTAGTATAATTGTGTGGCAAGTACAATCATACTCTATGCCCAGGGAAGTCGAAAAAAATTTCCAACCTGAAAATTCCTAGACCGGACCGGGAATTGAAGTCATTGCTTTGTAGCTGCGCCTTTACCGACTGAGCTAAGGGAGGCCCCAATGATGTACTATAATCAATTATATTATGTTTGTATGTGGATTACCTATCTTGACTGTTAAAAAAAGTCAGGTTATGTCGAATCCTGCACTGCCGCTTTCCTCTCGACAGTCCCTATACCATGCGGAGTGTAAACGAAAAAGATCCATTTGATAAGTGGATGAAAATTGTTGCAAAATGGACATAATATGATAAACTCGCGAATTCTGTTTTTCAGTAAAGCGTAAATGCTTGCGTTTATCCTTTAAAAGCTCTATCAAGGTTGATGCAATTGCAATCCTTGCCTTTGATCTGGAGTGGTGATTGCTAACGGTTATGATATTTCCAATCGAGCAAAAAGTCAGTGCTCAACTGCAGCAAAATAGATTTAAAAAAAAAATAGGTACATGGCTGGGACATGATTCATCCTCCACTGCTCAACTATGTACATCGTATTACGGCACACCATCACCGATCTACATAAACTCCGGTATCCTGTAATATGCTCTCATCCTCTGATGCGCCAGCAAACGATATGAAAGGTGAGGTCAGTCTTTCGATCATGATGACGGTGATGATGATGACGACAATAACAAATGTGTAACTCCGGATGATAATGGCAATGATAATGACGCGGCTATTGGAAGTGGTGTAATAGTTTGCTGCCTCATTCTGACAGGGGTGAATGATTGGTGTATGCTCTGCATCTATGGGGGGCGTACAACTATCAGTCAACCAGCTACAGCCCTCTCTTTCTCACACAGGACCGCAGCTGCTCGGTGAAATATGGGTCCGACTGACGACTAATGATTATTGCTCGACACGGGCTTGTCCCTCGCTATTAACAATCCCAATCCCACACACCAACACCGTAGCCTCAGTCACAGCATGGCGGTGGGGGTTGATGGACAGCTTAGCCATTGAAGGAATGCAATCACTTTGGAAAACTGATAGCCTGATGAGGGGAAAAATGGCATCAAAGCACCGCGCGCCTCCATCGCATGTCAGTGGCGCAATTTTAATGGGTTTGTCCTTCGTCCTTTCACTTGGCACAAGTGAAGTATTTCCTACTGCGATTACTGTCTGCTCTGCACTCGCTCTTGACTACCGTGAATAGTTCTCAAATGTGACTGATCCTAGGGCCGTGCGTGTCAATGGTGTACCTATCCCTTCGTTCCGATGCCATCGTCGTCCAAGTCGGGGGAAAAAGTTTTTCCATCTTTTGTTGTTTATCCATAACGATCCGACCCACATATGTGAAGTTTGCTTACTTGAAGTGGATTACATTCCCGCCCTGGGTTTTTGTTTTTGATGTGGCGCAATCCTCCGGACTCCTGCTACAGGCAACAACAGCAACCGACTACCGTTAACTATTCGTGTGTTATGCAAAGCACTTGCTGCTGCTATTCGAACCTCGAACCTTCCCTGCTACTAAAACTAGACTATGGTGGTGGCGATATGTAAATGCAGTTTTGTCTAAGCTATCAACGACCATCACCCATTCGGTCCCTACACATCGTCGGTGATGTTACAGGGTATAATACTAAACTAGTGTTATCGGGTGTGGCAGGCGTGGAATGGGAATATCGGGGTACCGTCAAGTCGACGCGCAAATAGTAATGATAATGGCCCGTGCCCGCCTTGTGTTTGAATATGTATGAGTACTTTTTTTTTGGCCAAATTTAGGTTAGACAAATTGTGGATTTTTGTTTCGAATGGAGGGTGTCCAACCGATCAGCACAATTCCGGTGAGAACTAACGGCGTCGCTTCGACATTATTATCCGACTTGCGTAGCTTGTCTGAATCGATGAATTGGGGATTATAGGTTGGACGGTATGCTAATGCTATGTTACGTCTTTGCTCTGGGTTTCTACGGTGAAGATTGAAGATTGTTCAAAATGTCTTTAATCGTTTGCGGACATTTTCGTCAAAATGTCTTTAAAATCGCCCTGAAAATGCAAATATATGTGTCTTGAATCTAACCAACACTGTTCGGCAGTGATATTATGGAAGAAATCTGCTTGCAAACACCTTGTTGGAAATTAATGTAGCGGACGGGAGTTAGAAGGTGTTAGCTCTAATGTGGATCCAGAAACCCATTTCACAATGTTGAGTAATTCACGCCCATTCCGACATTACTTTTGCATACAATAAGCCTCGCATGTTTACATTACCATCATCAAATGGATAAACTGTGTACACACTTCCAGTTAAAAGAAAATCAAAGTTGAACCCTCCACGTATTTAATTGTTAAATATATTAAGCACTAACTGTTCTGGCAAACGTCACACTGCCTAGTTGTTTGATGTAAACCCGTCGGGGTCCAAGACGAACAATATAAAAAACAGAAACTTTGCAAATCCGTCAATCCGTTCTCGAATGATAGCGTGAGATACGAACACCATTTCCTGATGAATGAGGATTATTTGTGAACCTAGTTATGTGATTCAGCTGTTTGAAGATTCATGTTTTATATGAATTCCTCCGATTCAGGAAACTCCATTGGGTTGTGCTTCCGGCCGATTTCTAAATTGTCTGGATTCGGCAGATCATACTTCATCACTAGCAATTCTTGAAAACTTACTGTGTAACATCGCACTCAACTCTAGTTGAAACTACCCGAAACACGAAAAGAACGAAACACAATCAATTGGTATTTGACGGGAGAGTCAAGTCCAGGATCGGGATAATTTTCCTAAATGATTCCATCGAGAATCCTTAACAATGTCTAAGCCTTATAAAGGTGATTTTTGTAGACCTTGCAAACTCAAAAGTCCTTCGATGTCTGGCAGTTCAGTGTACGGGATCTTGTAAAAATTTGCTATGTCTGATTTAAATAAATTATTTCTTTGAAACTATTCTTAAAAAGTGAAAATTTACCTGAATTTAATTCCATAATTTTCATCAAAATTCCCTTGGAATATTCCTCAGCAATCTTTTGGTAGGGTAGAGAACTACTTCGGCCTATCCGGCCTATCGAGCAGAAAACTTCAAATAAATCCAAGATTGCAGAGTAAACAAGTCAATTATGCGTTTGGTATGATACTTAAGTTAATAAGCTACGGAACGAAGCCAATGAGAACGCGTGATATGAAGGTTTTCACACATTATTCCCAAAAACAAAAGAAGCGCTACGACCGAATCAATTTTTATCTTCATCCAATAGGCCGAAGTGAATTCATTGGCGTTACAATGCGTTAGGCCGAGTTTAGATTCCGTAGGCCGAGTTTGGCGTCAAGAAGCAGTGTTAAACTTTTGACAATATTTCAACGATTGGTTTCTCTTTATCAAATCTTATGGTACGTACGGGAAGGTAAATAAATTTCGAAGCCACCAGTAATAATAACATTCCGTTTGGTGCTAAACTGCACTAGATTAAGAAAGACTAAGTGCGGGTTGTGCCTAATAGGTCGGAAATG
This sequence comes from Ochlerotatus camptorhynchus, assembly GCF_037179485.1. NCBI lineage: Eukaryota > Metazoa > Arthropoda > Insecta > Diptera > Culicidae > Ochlerotatus > Ochlerotatus camptorhynchus. The sequence continues at coordinate 1,186,940 of NW_027040751.1, read as the reverse complement.
GGGTAGTTAACCCTATATTATTTAGAATTTAGAGGGTAAAAAACCTACGGATTCCACTTCGGAATTCCATGCGAATTTTTGTCAGAACTCCGGGCTCAGGGCTGAATATCTCTACAATAAAGCAAAAGAAGAAAGAACGAAGAACTACTTGGATTTTTCTTGAAATACTCTTTGAAAAGCTCTTGAACCTTTCTTAGAATTCCCTTTGTGAGGACCACCTTAAGCTCAGAAAACTAGAAGGAAATTTTGAAATATACTCAAAATTTCCTGTGAATTTTTCTTTAACACTCCGAACACGATGCCTCCGGTAAAATGTGTAACGGCAAATTTACAATATTTGAAAAATCATTGCTCAGCAGGTTTGAAATCTATTGATACTGAATAAATCTTTAAAGTATGAAGATTCAAATGGCGTTAAAAGATTTGAAATTCGTGAAAAAATGGATGAGCTATGATTTTTCAAACATTGCAAGTTTGCCGTTACACATTTTAACAGAGGCATCGTGTTCGGAGTGTTAAGAAGCTCTCCCACAAATTCATTGAAATTTTCCAGTAATTCCCTTAAAATTATCTTCAAATAAGCTTGAAATTCTGCCAAGAGTTTTTGTGAGCTTTCTTCGTTAGTAGTTTTTCTTGGATTTTTTTTAGGAATTTTAACTGCATAAGCAGTTATTCATTACTGTTTCTTGAAATTATTATCGATATTCTTTTGGATCTCTCACCAGACAGTTTGATTGATATTTAATTGAATTTTAGCCATAGTATATCATTAGAGGTAGTTTCAGGATTTTCATATCATGTGCTTAATGGGATATCACCATTATGCTTGTCGTTTGAGAAGGAGCAGTAAATAGGTATATATAATGTGACTATGTTAACTATGTATTAATGGAGACGCATGGTAGTCTAGTCGAATAGGAGTAATGAGCGAAAGCCCAAAACTTGACAACTTAAAAAAAAATATGACTCAAAAACGCAAAAAAACCCTTCGCTGTTTTTTTGATATATTTTGTATATGAACCTTAATTTTTAAGGCAACATATAAAAACATTTTGCGCCCTCTGTCTACAAACCATGCAAACCATAAAAAACAAATACAATCAATTTTATTAAATTTTCGTGCTGCCGTACTCTAGCAGAACTATCTACCTACCCTCTTCAGACCATTCTCTAGTTAATAAATTATCACACTAAAGCTTCATGTTAGATAGCATTTCCAACAAATTCTGAAATACATTCAATGTTTTACAATACAAAACCTCTTTTTTAAATCATAATTAGGCTCAAAAGTGAAAAAAAAAAACGATTTTTCGAACCACTGAAATGGTCACCCTAAGGACAAAATAAAAAAAAACACGGGTCTAATATTTTGCGATAAGGAACAAAAATGCCAATTTTTAGGAAACTCTGCGAACCACTATCGTACTGCACCGAAATCCGGACACTTAGTCCATAAATCCATAAATAACTTTTAAAAGTTAATTATCAAAGCCTGCCATGCTCACAGCACGTAAAATTTATTATGACTTTATGTCAACGTTCAGAATCATCAGATATGTTCATTATATTGCAAAGTAGACGTACGAATTAATTAAAAATAAAATGTCCGGATTAACTGACTGTCCGGTATTCGGTGCATTACGGTATATGGTTTTGCTATGGAATTCCTGAATTCTTGAAAATAAAAAAATGTGGTTATTTTTTTTTTCTGTATTCAGTGTATGACAAATTTTCATAACATGAGATCTCGCATTTTTGAATGCCCAAAAACTTTTATTTATGTTTTCATAATTCAAACTAAAGAAGTTTTTGTTACACCGGGTTCAAGAAGATTGGTCTGATGATGAGATCTCGTTATAAATGTCCAGTTCTAGAATCATTAAATCATTATGATTTTTTGATCATTGGAGATCTTGCCCTAGCATAGCAGCACACTTGTTATTGAACAATTGTGGTAACTTGTGTGCAACTTATTCCAGTCACAATCAAGTTGCAGGAACTTATTTTGATTGAAGTGTGCCGCTTGGGTGGACTTAAAAATTATCCAAACTTTGAGACTTTCTGTTAATGTATTCAAGGGAGAAGTAGCCTCTTAGGATGCCCCTATAGCCACCGATAGAATCTGATAATCACAATGCATGCTGAATTTCCAGATCCAAATTTGAAGTTGCAGAAAGTATATGAAAAATATGGTTAACAGCATAAGATGTTATGCCTAACGTCCATTATACCTAACGTATTTAGGCCTAATAGGGTACACTGCATTGGGAATGCCTCATTTGGCATAGTGTCGTTTGGCATAAATGCGAAAAACCGCTAGTCATACCAATTATGAGCGTAGGCTCATAACATCACAAGGTAGAGGCAATAAAAAAGGATAACGTTCAACATACAGCGAGCGGACCTGCATACTAGACGGCCATAGAACTGCTTTATGGGTTCTGCAAAACAATTATCGTAAACCACATGCACACACACAGACGCATAAATGTCGTTTGGCATAAATGCGGAAAACCGCTATTCATACCAATATATAGTTCTTTTGTCAAACAATTGTTTGAGCCATTCAATCTGTTTTTTGTTACTTCATGCGTGAATTTTTTGATTTTCTGAGTTGGTTGAAAATACTATCTAATAAGTTTTAATGTGATAATTTATTAGCTCTGAGGTCTGAATAGGGTAGGTTGATAGTTCCGCTAGAGTACGGCAGTATGAACATTGAATAGAAGTTTGAAAATGAGTGAAGTTCCATTATTGCGACAGTATTAATGGATGAGGAAACTTGAAGTATTTCTTCAAATCTACAGGCAACAAAGTACGTGTTTGACTTACTCATATTCTGTCTGCGGCTGTGTAATAGTTCTAGCGACGGTTCATCAGGAGCATTATAACACACCATCGACTGGAAATGCTTTCGGCAACGTGTGGCTTTAGGTAGTGATGAAACGTCGCTAGAACTTTTCCACAGCCGCAGACAGCAAGTCAAACGTGCACTCTTTTGCCTGTTGATTTAAAGAAAAACTTCAAGTCCCCTCATCCATTAATGTATGAGTTAGGTACAAGGAGTGAGCGTTTGACTAGTACTGTCGAATTAATGACCCTTCGCTCATTTTCAAACTTCTATTCAATTTCCATACTGCCGTACTCTAGCGGAACTATCAACCTACCCTCTTCAGTCCTTTCTCTAGCTAATAAGCTATTACACTAAAGCTTCATGTTAGTTAGCATTTTCAACCAAATCTGAAATTTTTTTGAGCCTTTTTTACTTCAACGCAAATAAAGGAGCGATTCATGATCAAAAGAAAAGGAAAATTCTATTTTTAATGGCTTCTTTTGAGTATGAGTACTCGACAACCGCTATATCTTTAACATATACCATAAGGAACTTACAACCATACGTTGAATGCTAAAACCATACAAGCCCCATAACCCCATATAAGTATTCGAACTATATTTCGAGAGGAATTTTTAGAGAGCTCTGATAATATTTCCAAGGAAATCCTGTGAACTCCAAATGGAAGGACCTTTGAGCAATTTATGAGAATTATTCCAAGAGAATTAGAAATAGGGAGAATTCGAAGCGAATTGCGAATGGAATCGAATTTTAAGGGAACAATAATATTCTGCGATTCTGAGAAGAGTTTCAATGAATTTGAAAGGGCATGTAAAGATTTTTTTCATGAATTTTGAGGAAAGAAAATTCAGCTAAAATTTGCAAGGGAATTTCTGAGAAAATCTTAAGCTTATAAGAAAGGGAATGATGCTAAAGAAATTTGTGGGAATCTTGTGGGCATACTTCTGAATTCTGAATTCTGTAAAATGTTCTAAGTGAATTATCAAGGTAGTGAACGTTGGTGACTTAAAGGCCATTTTGGTACATTTAAAGCAACTTGACTTTTGCATGGTAGTTTTGTTGTTTTAAAGGTTTTTTCTCAGGATTCTATTTTTTCGTACTGAATACATGAATTGTAAAACCTGGACTTTATAAAGGATTACCCAGGAAAGGCGGAAAAACTTAAAATGACAATTGAGTTGCCACCATGCATATGTTTAGCTGACATCAATAACGAGTGTATCCCGCTTCATATAAGGCTGTTTGGCATACAACTGCGTGACATAAAAGTCGTTTGGCATACAAGACTCTTACCTAAAATTTAGCAGGAAATCGTTAGCGATATTGATTAGAGACAGTGAAAAGACCAATTCGGTTTCAATGTTTTCAAAATTGCCATCAAATGCTGATTACTTGAGCATTTTCTTTGAAACAAATTCATAAAATTCCCACCGATGGTTATTTGAGTTACTTCGAAACGAAAACTCAGGACAGTAATTGAACTTCCATTGAGAAATTCTCGGTTCCCCCTTATTACCTGTTCTATATTTTACCACCAGTTTCGCTTTGAAAAGCGGGGTAGTTTCTCATGCCCTATTAACTACTGTAAATTGGGTTTTATTTGAATAAACCAGAGCAGTCCTCTTCCATGCTATTTTACCTCCACTTTCCCTTTGAATAGTGGGGTAGTTTATCATGGACTATTTGAATAAACCTGAGCAGCCCTTTTCCGCCTGGAACCATTTCATCCACATCGAATCATGTTTACAATTCCCCATGCAGGATTTCTCATCAAGTGCTTCATAATGAACCGAACAATGAATAACTGAAAAGCTACTCCAGACCTGTCACTGTCACCAGCAGATAATAGCAACGGCAGCAACAGAGTAGCAATGGATATAACTCGCAGCCCACGAGTGGCATCATCAGCAGTAATACGACGTGTCTGTGTTATAAACGTAGCTGCTACCTCAGGGTTCCAATTGCAAAATGCAAACGTAACCAAAGACCCAATGCGCACACCGATGATATCCATCCTACTGTCTACCACAGCTATACTGAGTAAAAATTAATATCCAACCTAGATAGGCGCGATTCTGCAAAAAAAAAAAGAAGAAGAATCCGACTATCTCAGCAATATTCGACGAGGAAATGAAATGGCCCAGAAGAACCATACTGTTGCCACCACCACGGATGAGCAGCGGGAATTACACAAACTCAAACTCTTCCATCCATTATTGGCAGGTGAGGAAGAACATTGTTCCCGCTAAAAGCAATAGGTATTGGGAAAACGAATTGCTGCCACATCCTGACTGACAGCTCTCATAACAGGAGACACATTGCGCTGCGTCAGACATTGATTGCGTCTCCCTGGTGGTGTGCGATACTCAGCAATTCTAAGGCCACTTCCCAAGAGCTACTGCTGGTGATGCGCGTACTGTTTCCATTTGTTACACACCTTAGCGTAGGCTCATAACATCACAAGGTAGAGGCAATAAAAAAGGATAACGTTCAACAGACAGCGAGCGGACCTGCATACTAGACGGCCATAGAACTGCTTTATGGGTTTTGCGAAACGATTATCGTAAACCACATGCACACACACAGACGCATACCGGGCAGAGCGCAAACGAACGGGGATTTGGAATCCGCGAGGATTGTCGCTTTTAATAGTTTTGTCAGAAAATTGCAAACCCGCATTCTACATGTTGAGGCGCTCACTACTGTAGATAATCCAAGTGCAGCAACCGGGTGCTTAGTTTAATGCTCTGCACAATGAGATTCAGAACCCAGCATGGGAAAACCGTACCGTAGGCTCTAAACACCGCAATCACATTGCATACACTGTCTCAGCAAACAACTGTGCTCATTTTGTGGTGGCGTTGGCCCCGAATGAGGAGCGGTTAAGTAGGGAAATATTTTCCTCCAGGGTCACACGTTGCGTAATTTCGTAGCGAGCGGTTTGATGTGTATGTGTGTGTGTGTGGGATTTTTTTGTACCGGATTGTGCTAGAGTGAAAGGACTAAAAATTTGCCAATGATGACCTACAAGGAACATGGTGTTCTTGAACTTTATGAAGAAACTATTATTGTATTAGAGGATATTCAACAATATATCCTGGATACTGACGGACGAAAGAACTACGATGGACTAAAAAAAGGGTCGTTGGCATAGACAAAATAAGGTCAAGTTCAATCCTGGGGTTTAGCGATGGGCTCTAATATAGAGCGTAGGGCTAACGAAGTGTGACGAAGTTATCTCTAACGGATTATTTTATATGGATAGCTGTTATAACGACTTTTTAATACTTATTGTAGCACTGCATAAAATGTTTCTTTAAAAAAAATGAAGGTTGAAAAATAAGTGCAATGTTAAGGTTAGAATTGGACTTGTTTGTTCAATTAGTACTGATTTTTCAAAGCATGAAAAATGTTCATGATAGGTTTCAGGGCTGGAAAGTACTTCAGAACGTTTGCAGAGCAAATTTTTACATGCACAGCACAGCACTTGGCAAAGATAGCGTGGTTCTCCCATTTGCTTCGCACGTTCTTTTCCAACTTATCTTCGAGAAAGCAATTCACTCAAAGAGCGGTGGGAAAAAATCACAGTCTGTGCGGTGCAGAGAGCTAATGAAATACAAATGGCAACTAATGTCTTCTTTGTCGTATTTGCCTACCACGATAGCATGCGTAGGAATGAATAAGCAGGGGGGCATGAAGAACTTTGACTTTCTGCAGGATTTTCTCATTTGCAATCCTACACTTAGTGCGCTCTTTGTGCCGGTGCGATAGCTACACTTTGAGCGTTTTCGTTATGTCTTTCTCCGCTGCTACGCACTTACGCACACAGTGGGGAAGGCTAACCAAATTCGCGTTTGATTGTTTTTAACTTTGTGGATTCCAGAAAATTAGCACACTGCACGCATTGAGTAATAAAATTACAGCCCTGGTGTTAGTTTATAAAATTTCTATAAGTGGTTCGCAATCAACGAAAGATTGAAATCTTACCTTTGCGATCAATAAATCAATCCATGTAAATACAAATTTCCGGTGAAGCCCGGTTTAGACAGTACCTCACTTGAACAGCATTTTAAGCGTCCAGAAAGTTGGTCGATATCGAATTAAGATCAAGAGTGGACTGAATCAACTATCCTGATTTGTGTATTTACAGTACCGGACATAAGTATATAAAATCGCGGTTTATTTTCTTTGCAAAATAATGCAAAGAGCCAGAACTGTTTTGGATGTCCGTTAAATATTGTGAAATCTTGGTTGCTATTTGTATTCGAGATTTATAAGTTCAATTTTGAGCGTAATTGATTGATTTTTAAACATGGAATTTCATGGAGTAAAACGAACCAAATATGCTGAAATTTTGCACATTGATAGTCAAGACATAGTTCTTTCTATACTTCAAATTGAACTAACATCCGTTAAGCCTAAAAAGTTGTGGCTCTTTGAACTTGTTTGCAGAGACAAATAAATCGCGATGTTATATACTTATGTCCAGTACTGTATGCCTTAATCAGAGTGGTCAGCGAACCGGGAATATCAGGAAATATCCGGGAAATTGAAAAGCAACCGGGAAAAACCCGGGAATACGATTAAAAAACCGGGAAAAATAAATTAACCACGTCATAGGAATACATTTTTCACCAGAATTTCAGAATAAACCATTAAAACAGAGTGATTCTTTACCAATTGAATGTCTTTCTCTATTTGTTGCATAATTTTCTTCAGATTGCCGTCTTATTGTTTTTAGAATTTAATCACTCAGCAATATTTCAAATTGAGTTTTGTCGTTTCAATTTCAGATTTAAAGTGCATGGGCCTTGAAACAAAATATCGAAGATGTTGGACTTAAGAAACAAATATTTGTAAAAACTGAAACTGAACTATTCTTTTCCGGGGTTTTAATTTTATTCAAAATTCTCATGATATGAATTCCAGAATTAACTTGGAATTCTGCTCTGAATTATCATGGAATTCTTCTGGAATCAACCAATTCAACACGCGTAATAATTACCGTTGAATTCTTTTTGAAATTTCCTTGAAACCCCTTCTAAGAAATTTATTGGAATCCGTCTTAGAATCCTCTAGAACCTATTCGGAGAATTTGATTTCTTTGAAATTCTTTTCAAAACATTTATTTTTTTGCTATAAGTTTTTTTGGAGCTCTGTGATAAATCTTTCGCACTAGGGTTGAAATTATCGCCAGAACACTCTTAAAACTCTGTGTATTGTTGAATTCTCATCATTTTTCTCTTGGAATTCTTCTTGAAATTCATCTGTCTTTTTTCGCACGATCCTCATACAAGTTTCCTCAGAATCACGTAGGAATTTTCTTTAATTTGTTTTTTCGCAGCTCCTTTTGAAATCTTTAAAAATTACCTCATAATTTAATTTAGAAATTGCAATCTTCTCCACAGAAATCCCTCCAAATTCTTCTAACAATTTCTAAGGACTTCATGTCAGAATAATTCTGGAATTCTGCTCAGTACTTCTCCTTCGAAAACTATGTGGGAATCCTCCTCAATATTTGTTTGAAATCAACACTTTGAATACTTTTGAATTTTACTAATAATTCTAGGGTTTGTTCGCAAGATTCTATCGATTGTTCTGGAATTTGTTATAACCCTTAAAATACTTCCAAGTCTCAGAGCCTTGACAATTATGACTGCACGAATATTTAATAAATATGATATATTTTTTCAAACCTTGAATTTTTTTTTTCAAGGTCTCAAATTTTAATTATTTTTTCTTCAAATCTCGCATCACGAAGATTGTTATTAATCCCAAATTTTGAAAAAAAAAAAAAAGTTCTAGTTTCAGACTCTACACAAATTTTATAGCCCCAGAATCTTGGGGATTTACTGAAATCATTTTTTTTTATCCTTTTAGTAAATAACCTTTTATTTTTTTTTTCAAGTGTTGTCTATTGGACGTGGGTATTAAATTTCATGAACCATGTTTAGTTTCACGTTGAGCGAGTTCCAACGTCAGTAGGTTTTACATATATTTTTTCGTGTTGAATTTTGTACATCAGCGCGACTATTGAAAGGTTAATATTTATGTTAGTATAGGCAATGGAGTCAAGACACATTTTCTTTTTCCGATATCCCTAAAAATTTGCTCTAATTCTCATTCGCATCAAGTTCATTTTTTTAATTAAATCTCTTATTCTTCACAATTCTGTCTTCTAACCTATTCATGCAGATAACATTTGGCCTAGTGACCTTAATCTCAATAAATTCTAGGGCTTTGAAATCATAAGATATATCAAGCATCCCAAGTAACAAATCTAGAGCTGCTTGGCTATATTCAAAATTTATAAAGGTTTTATTGCAGCTGCAACCATTACCTACAGCTTTATGACGGTCATATACAATGCAAGTCATGGAACATTTTATAGCTATCTACAAAACCCCTATAAAGCTTATAAAAAAAACCAACTGATGCTTATGCTATTTTCACTTATTAAAGGTTTTATGATTGCCTTGAAGTATAAAAAAAGCAATATGAATTGCCCTTATAAAACCCAAAAATAAATCCTTATATTGATATATAAGTAAGCGCAATAAAGCTAGTTGGCCATGAAACAGTTATTTTAAAGCAATTATAAGCATTCAGTTGCAACTTGTCAGAAGTGTAAATGTGCGATTTATTTCTACAACGTAGAAAAGAATCAAAACATTCCGGTATTTCCAACCGGAGCGCAAAGAAAATCAACAAGATTGTTAGCATGAGCCCGTTTATTTGCTACAGTCAGCCGCAAACCTTCGTGAATAACTCCAACCAAGTAAATAAATGCCGCTGCATTTTCTGCGGATGTCACAAGCTGTAAAGAGTGTGCTTCCTCACCATTCCATTGGTCGAAATACATGGAATGGTGACAGTTCTACTACAAAAAAAGTTGAAATCACGCATAACTTTTCATAAAGGTTAATGTACCATTCAAAACTTTTCCAAATGTTTGTAAAATTCATCGGTTGCACCCGTAGAATAGGAATATACATTTGCCCTCAAATAAAAAAAAATGAATTGCTCTTGTAAAATGAAAATAGTGCTCGTTATAAAATCATGCATTATGCTTTTCTGTTCTGCTTTCATTCAATGCACACTGGCACTGGGCCAGGAATGCAACCTAGCGGAGCAGAATTAATAACTCCGAAACGAAGCATTTTCGCGACTTGGTGCCTTGGGCAAAGTTTCTCATCATAATAAGGACCATCTATTGACATAAACAAATAGTTAAAAACTTTTCGGCAAAGATGGCGCCACAATCTAACTTCTTTCTCTAACGTTTTGGAGACTTGATGTCTTGGGCAAAGTTGTTTATCTTGACAAAATGAAAAGCTCTTTCAAAGAAGTGAAATTTCCACAGCCTACTGGTTCCATGTTATATGGAGTTAAAAAAATGTCGAAAATATGGCTTTTTCTTTCTGTTTCGGTTTTTTTTTGCTTACCACCATATAATGTTGTATTTTTCTCTTATGCAAATGCATTAAATACATAACTTTTCTGAAGAAACATACTGGATTAAGCTTCAAATTTTAAAGATATTGTTGAAAAAACGAAAAAAAACAACAATTTTTGAACTTTAAAATCTTCCAAAGTGCAAAAGTTCGCAATCTGACATTTTCAGCAAAAATTAAGCAATACTCAATAAACAAAATATTAAAATATAAAAGAGGTATATTTTGGTTTTTTTTTTAGATTTTTTCATTTTAGTGGAACATGATTTTTTTTCTATAACTTTTTTTAATGCATTGAAATGGCGTTTTAAAGACTTGACGACTTTGGCAAAGTAATAACTCTTCTTAAGACGTTAAGAGTTCACAGCCTACTGTTTTCGAGGTAGATGCATTTAAACAATATATTTTAAATTAAAACACTTATTTTGAAAACAGTAGGCTGTGAAGTTTTAACCTCTTATGAAGAGTTATTTATTTTATCAAGATAAATAACTTTGCCAAAGTCGTCAAGTCTTCAAAACACAAGTTCAATGCATTAAAAAAAATATAGAAAAAAAAACATTTTCCACTAAAATGAAGAAATCTAAAAAACACCAGAATATACCTCTCTCAAATTTTGATATTTTGTCGAGTATTGCTTATTTTTTGCTGAAAATGTCAGGTTGCGATTTTTTGCGCATTGGGAGATATTAACTATGAACTATTTGTTTTTGTCAATAGATGGTCCTTATTATGATGATAAACTTTGCCCAAGGCACCAAGTCGCGAAAATGCTTCGTTTCGGAGTTATTAATTCTGCTCCGCTAGGTTGCATTCCAGTGTGCAATGTAAGCATTAGACATTTTAAGAAATTGCGCTTGGTGTTTTTCTTGCCTGCTCTTCTCTGTCGCCATATTGTCATTATGAAAATGCCATTAGCCTTGGAATAAAATCCAAGAAATTTCAATAAAATAATGGCTAAATTAGATATCCGAAATGATTTTTATGATGGTATGAATTTTTTTATTGAAATCTGAAATTAATTTGATTTCTGAAACAATCTTTTTTGTTAACTTGAATTATTTTGGAGGCGCATTTATTTAACGCTCATATTATCCCAATATACACGATAAAATATCAAGCCCATATGTTTTGGAACTTTTAAAAATTCATATATTTTCTTTAAGATTTTCACTAATGTCAAAAAACAAAATTGATTACATGGTGATCTTGACACCAACACTCAAACCTATTTTTACCGCTAAAGATTTCCATATGGAAAAAAAAAGTTTCATCAGAACAGAACAACAACAAGCTAATTTATGGCGGTTGCTTTGATGCAATAAAAATTAAATTGGATTTATAACTGATTTTCACCAAATCGTAATAAAACTGCTTGAATACAATATTGCTCTTAAAGAGGCTATGAGAATCTTTTGTAGAGTATGAGGCTTTATGACAAAAGGTGTTAAGACAGCTTTATTGTGATTCTCAAACATGCTTTATAAACCTTATCAAGAGTGGTCCACTAAGCTATAAGACGATCTTATAGCGGTTATAAAAAAAGGTTGTGCTGGAGCTATTCATTTTATTGACGGTTTTATAAAATTGATCTCAAAAACCACTAATAGAGTGCAATAAAACAAGAAATGCTACTTGGGATAGAAAGTGGTAGAATTTGATTTTTCTAAGTATCTCGAAAGATCAATAAATTATTTTGAATACATTAAATCACTCATAGAGTTGCATTTTTCCTTTAGTAATTTTGCTTTTATTTTCCCCACAAATAACCTCTGAATATTTACAGTTGACCACGTTTTAAAAAATGCATACAATTTAGTTTTTTGTTAATTATCAACAAGCGGGAAATTTTTTAAGATTTCAACCGGGTAAACCGGGAAAAAACCGCGAATTTCAAAATGAAAATTCACTGGCCACCCTGCTAAATGCAAAGGGTCATAAAGAAGTGCAAGCATTTTCCTATTAGAAAAGTCGTATGTTCGCTACAATCAGTTGTAAGAAACGTATGCAGAGGATGTAAGAAACCCTTACTCACATAGGACATATCTTTCCTTTGGTTTGCTTATAGTGTATTCATTCAGCCATTTCAATTCGACACCGACTAGGATAACCGCTCCTATAGTTGCGGTCATTAGAAGCGTTAGGTTCCTATAGTTGCTTATGGAGTCTCCATAAGCAAGTATCGGAACCTTACGCTTCTAACGTACTGGAGCGTTTACCCTGTGTAGAATCAATTTTAATCCACCAGGTTTTTTTTCCCCCATTTCTCACCCCCCCAAAATAAAACATCTCAATTCCCGAAACGTTGCTTTCGTCCGTCAATAATTACGACAAGCAGCAATCAAAAGTGCTTCCAACCAAACAAATCCTCATAAAGCGCCTCCACACCGCTGCTACCGCTACTAACAGCTGGAACGGATATAAATCTGTATACAAGAGCCATATTTCAGCTAGCAGCACCGAATCAGCAGCAACACCAACGAGCCAGAAGAGAGAATATTTCCAGTTTCATTCAATTAAACATTATTAAATAAAAATATAAATTGAATGGTTGCTTGCTTGTGAGTGCTGCTGCTGCTGCTGCTAGGTGGGGTACTACAGCATAAGCACCGAGTACTGTCATTTGGTGGGGTTGTCTATGTGTTTCATATTTTCAACTTCTGGTGGTAGTAAAAGTTTCCCTTGGGGAGAGCAGCGTATAGGTACATAGAGAGTGCACACAGCTCAGTTCAGTATTGCTCATGTTGTAGGACCGCGTGCCGTCCCGGTGGTGACAAGTACTGGAAGGCAGATGGTGACAGAAATTGTCACAAATGCAACAGAAATTGTCACAAATGCACCGCATCCTGCTGGTTTAACTTCTTCACCGTCCTGGTTTGATACGTTACTTCTGAGTTCTATGTCTGCTCTCTACTAGAATTGGAGAAAATTTCCAGCCCGATAAATCTTCGGTCGGTCCGAAAATCGAACCCACCAATTCAGCATGGTGAGATTTTTGACTGATAGTTTTAAACGTACGATCAATTGGAGGCCCTTGAAGATAAAAAAAAGCTAGATACATATGGATCATATCTATCAGTGCCAATGATGCTGATGACGACGGTGACGATGATGATTGATGAAAAAAAAATTCAAAATGAATTGTGATGAAAGTTATCGATTTTAGTTGGCTCATATTCAGAAGAAGTATTCCTAAATATATCGGCAATCTACTCTATTTACTCCATTTGACGCAAACATTCTCTTCTCAGGTTGCAAAACACGAGACTTGCCTGTGCGGCGCTGGTTGGTTGGTGGCATTTCATGCACTGGATGGTTGGTTGGCTACTAGCTGGAGCAATTGCAAATAGGTTTCGTTTCGAAATGAAACACTTATTGGCTGGTTGGCGCAATTTGTGAATTCTTCTTTTCGGTCGAGAGGTTGTCGGGTTTCGATTGGGGAGCCCATGGTTGCAGTACCTTCTGGTGGTTGGACCATCAAATCGTCCGTCGGTCGGGTGGTCGACGATGAAGCCATTCGAGCAAAAACATTCTTCATGCGCTGGTTTCATTTGCACGTGCAGCATTTTTTCGAGCATTCTCAATCGATTGAAAAGTCAGGTTGGGTTCGGGCTCGGTTTGGTGGGTTGTTGGAGAGGGAAGAATCATTCCTACCTGTTAGATGGAAAGATGTATAGCCATGCTCAATTTTATTAATACGTTCGCATTTATTACTCGAGCGGAAATCAGAGGGCGAAGATGAGCTTTCGTACGATAGCTTCCGCTTGGATTGTTTGGTTCTTTCCATATTTACGGGTGGAAGTTCGATTGATTCAAATTGATCTTCCGTGCAATTATGAGTGTCGGACAGCTGCTGTTGGTGTGAAAGGTCAAGGTGCATGATGTGTTCCAGTTGAGGGCAATCTTGCATTCTATGGAGGGGAACGCTCCATCGCTGGATCATTTTCCTCCGCAAAATGGAGCATTACGCAAACAGCACATTGCGAATTTGGGATGTTTATCAATGTGCAATCATGTTAACCGATTTCCGTTTGTTTCATAAACAGGGTTTCGATTACCTGAAAAAAAAACTTTGAAAATCAGAGCATTTACTTTTGGTCCTGAAAAATCAGAGCATTTGAGGGAATTCCTTTCAAATTCAGGGAAATATTTCTTAATTAGAGAATACGATTTAAAAGTATGACTAACCTCGCTAGTTTCATACAACGTCATGACTCGGTGTAGTTTGAAGATGGCATACCTAATTGCGACAAAATTTAACATTCAAGTAGATTGGTGCGTCTCTTGACTGAATCTAGATGGGTTCGACAAAAATCAAAACTTGTTTTTGGAATGCCTTTGAGTTAAGTAAATGCAAGATTTGTATAGGGTTCAGAAAAGAGGATGATTTTTTTTAATACTTGTTCTAGTTTCTTATTGTGCAGGGCTGCTAACAGGTCACTTTTTAGTGGCTAGATGACTATTTTGAAGTCAGTCACTAAAAAGTCACTAAATTCACCATATCTTAAAATTTAGTCACTAAAGTCACTTTTTCACTACCAATGTTGAGAGTAAAGAATGTGCTTGAAAAATACCACAGCAAGCGCTTGATTTGGTAACAAACTCGTGTTATGAAAATATTTTAAAAATAGCGTGATAAATCTGATTAGAATAGTTCTGAACAGACGGTAACGTGAACTGTTAAATTGGTGTTGACGGAATCACTATTAATTTCATCTTCGTTATCTAGTCATTTGTTTCAAATATGTTATCTTCATAATTGTTCAGATTTTTTTACAATTCATTTGTCCATGATCATGAAGTGTTGTCTATGTTTCAAAGAAATTTGAATGTTGCTTACATATCGTACAAAAGTAGTCTCCATTCCACTCGATCTATTTTTTTCCAGGACTAGGATAAATTTGGAAATTTATCGCAGTTACATGTAATTTATGAGAAGGGTACCTTGAGCCTAGAAATTGTTTTATCTGCCAAATGTACGGACACACAATTATAAAGACCTATGTAAGTTTAAAAAAAATCATGGCTCTTGGATTTGGAAAATACTTTAGAATTCTGACACTTCGAAAAGTATTGGTTAGAGAATTACGATGAAAATGCCAAATGAGTTTACAGCAGAATTGTAGTGGAATTCTAGAATTAGTTGTAAAGGAACTCTGGGGAGATTTTCATTGAAATGTAACTAGCAATTTCAGGTAGTTTTCAGAAGTACACTGAACTCTTTTTTACACGGTTTTTCGCGATTTACACGGTACGTTTTTAACGATTTCTCGACAACGATACTACCTATCGACTTGATTTCAATCACATTATCCGTTTCAAGCTATAGGTAATCGGATGGCATACTTAAAAAAAATTTACAGAAATTTTTAAAATATGTCTGTATGGACCATAGCATGCTTTAATTACAAATGACATCAAAATCCGATTTTCTAAAAACATTTAAGCATGTGAAAAATCAAAATCTCGTAGGTTTTTTTACACGTTTTTTTATTTTTACGCGGTACATATCCCCCGTGTAAAAAAAGACCTGAGTGTATCTCATAAAAATTGTATGGATTATTATAATATCACCGACAATCAGAGGTATCTTTTTCTCGTCAATCATCGTACACGCATTTAACATTCAATTTCAATATTTTTAGTTTGGTGAATCCTCCACCACAGCGCTGGCATCGCATTACTTTGTCGTTTCTATACATTCTATCTAACTTGTATGCAACATTGTTGCCGACTTGGCAAGCAAGCTTTTTCCCACGAATAGCTCGTTAGTGAGTTCGGTGACGATATTTTTAAGGAGAAATTTATTTTCAGGGTTACCTCTGTTTGTCTGTGATAATATATCTCTGTAGAGTCTATTATGCGGATTGTGAGTAGTATTCTAGGAAATCTGAATAAAGTTCCAGGAGATTCTGATGAAATTTCCAAGGACACTCTTAGGTAAAATAAAAAAAAAAATCTAAGCAAATTCCATGAGATCCTACTGAAGAGCATTTTGAGCATTATTTCAATGAAATTCAGTGAAAATTTCTATGGAATTTTGAGTTGAAATCCACGGAAGTTTTGGGATAACACTAAACAAAAATATTCCAACCAAATTGTAAAGAATATAATGGAGAATTCAAAGCTAAATGTAGAGTAAATTTCAAGACTTTTCTGGAGGGAATTACTAAAGTGTTCTGCATAGAATTACGATTTTTATTTAGAAAATTTCTAGGGAATGTCGGACAGAATCATAAGATTATTTAATGGAATCCTGAAAGTAAATGTAATTCTGAAGATATCTTGATAAATTTGCTGATTGCTGAAAAATCCTGTTCCCCTAGTTAGAAGTAGACAGGACTCGGCTTCAGTGGTTGATCTTACACCGTAATGCACCACAAAGAGGTGACCTACCCGCGTTATGTGGGAAAATCAACTCAGTAAGGGTTGTTTTCAAGAAAATCGAGGTAGAAAAATGAATGCAGTGCTTTGCTTATTCAATTAATTCTGATTTTTCGAGTACACATTTATGAAATATGTTTAATTTTAAGGATGCTTGGAAAATGCTAATTGCGGATTGTGTGTTTATAATATGTCATGTTGAACCTTTAAGCCCTAAGTAGCATTGAGAATCAACTAACCCATATGGCCTTGCTTGGATGGATGAATTTTTGATTGTTTCGAGTTGCACGGCTATGATTGAATAATGACTCAATGATGCGTAGACAAGCGATGCGTAGACTGCTTAGAGTATCATTATAGAGTATTATAGATTTTTATATGCTTCATAGAGGGGTTACATCTGAAAATTAGCTGCTCAGTAAAGTTTTAGTATTGTGATGTTGCTCAAATTGATGATTTTTAGATTTAATTAAGCTTCTATAATGGACGAGTTTGAACTTCTTAGAGTAAGTACTTGAAAGTTGTTCTAAAAGATTTACTTTTCGTCACAGTTACATTTTTGATAGTCGTGCTGCTCTGATAGAAACGGTATTCATTCGTCAAAGGACTTAAATCGTGGCAAATTTAGAGTAGAGGAGGAAAGGATTGCTATTCTTTCTGTGGACTTTGTTCTCTTTTCACATCTCGTCCGATTCTCTTGTTATAGCCATTTGGTGTTACGTGTTGGAATAATCGATACACTTTGCATACTTATCCTCAATAAGAGCGCGAGGATCATCTAGGCCCAAATTTTCAGCATTGGGAAAGCATTATGACGCATTTCGCGCCAAATCTTATTCGGAGCTGGCAGCACCCTCTCAGATTTCAATGAAACTTTCTGGATGTGTGGACCTTGACTAAATATGCCACTTTGCATACTTAGTTTTTCCAAAATTTATCTAGACTAACATTTGAGAAGGGCCAAACTTTTTCTGCCGATTTTTTTCAAAAAAATATTATGGAAAAATGAGAACTCCTACAAAAATGTGTTGTATGGATAACCTTTAAGAAATTGTCCAAGTTATCGAAAAAAAAAATACTGGAAAAAATTTAATTTGAGACCTACACTGAAAAAAATCCATTTTTAAAATTCAAAGTCGATTTAAAAAAAATAGCCATGTTTGATTTGGATGAAACTTTGCCTCAAGATAGGTAATTATGTTTACTACCAACCGTCCATACATCGCGAGATGGGCACTTTTAGGGAAAAAAAAGTTTTTCTTACAAAAACTTTTTCATGTCTGAAATGATTTTTTTTTGATTTGCCATTTTCACACAAAACTAAACCAGTGATGCTCAAAATCATCTCAGAATCCAATGAAGCTCAATTTGCGATTCAATTTTGTCTAATCAGTACTTAACTTTACTTTGATTAATCGAGAATTTCATATGAAAAGGGCTCATGATGCATTTCTCGCCAAATCGTATTTGGAATTGGCAGAGTTCAATAAAACTATTTGGACATGTATACCTTGTCAAAAAATATCATTCCCTTATTCTGTTGTTTACTACTGATGCAAAATTTGATAATATGTGAGAGAAAAAAGACAAGATTTTTCATATATCATTTATTTATATATTTTCAATGTTTTAAGCCTATTTTCATACATGCAATTTTTTTCCTTTTTCCAATCAAGTTAAATATTTTTGGTTCATCTTCTGAATTAGAATACCTTTTTACCGCTCCTTTGTCATCAGTTATTGGCACAAAACTGTGGAATTTCTGTGTGCCAGATATTGTCTTTGTGCTGTTATATAGTTCTTCGAGTTCTTCTGACATTTCGAAGTACTGTTCGGTGGATATGTACTGGAAACGTAGTTTTGTGATATTTTTATCTGTTTGTTAAACTGCCCAGTTATATAATTCTCGTGGAGTTGTTATGGTGTTTCCATAATCTCGAGCAAGACGAGCTCTCTTTGCCATTCGCTTGAGAGTGCCACCAATGGCATCACAGGGACCTTTTCCATGAGACGTTACAAAAAATGCCATTCTGCTTCTAATCCATGCTCTTACTGAAATCTACACAGACTAGCAAAGTTTTTTTTATTTTTGTATTGTGATGCTGCCCCATCTGACATAAAAGTAATTTTAGAAAAATCTATCGATTGTTTAATAAAATCTATCATTTTTTAGATGAACAACTGAACTGCAACTGTATCGTGAGTCATTACTTCTGATATGATAATGAAGCTAATATTTTCAAGTTTATTGTTTTTCTTAATTCTCTTGCTTGAGAATTATTCCAGTGATATCCTTGAGCAGCGTTTTGGATAATGAATGAATAATTTTCAGAAAAATCACAAATTGCTAGAAATTTGCCTTCTTTTAAGGTTTTTTTTTTATTTTTTAGAAAAGATGACTGTTGTTTGTAAATAAAGTCATGAGTTATAAGTTTGTTAATTTTATCAATGAGATACGGAACAAATTCATCAACAGGCTTGATAATCGTTTCCAAATTACGACGATCAGTGTTCAGCCACTGTTGAAACACAATATCTTGTTTGTCATTTGATTCTAATAGCAAAGTAAGTTCCTCTTCAATATGTTCATTGGAATCACACTTTTCGCAAGCACGGAAAAAGCAATCAGTTGTTCTAGTAGAAATATTACAAAGCATTTTTTCTATTATTGCATCTTGTGACATAATGCTTAAGCTGTTAATCATTAATTTTACATTTTCATGAATTGTACAAACACATACATTATGTATACCAGTAGAATCAAGCAAAATGCAATGTTTTGGTCGCAGTTGTGTAAATACAGTGAAACCAATATTAATATCTTTATATTTATCAACAAAAATCATGTACGCTTCTTTGAGGGACATCATCAACAGGCGTTTTTGAACGTGTTCCTTTCGTCCATTTCAGTAGTAGACAATATAATCAATTATATTTTTTTTATATCTTTATTAAGGAGACTTTCAGCCGTTGGCTGGCTCGTCTCCGACTTCAATTACATTATTTTCTAATGATATAAGCCCTTTTCATATGGAAATCTCGATTAATCCAAGTGATTAGTTGCTGATTAGACAAAATTGAATCACAAATGGAGCTTCATTGGGTTCTGAGATGATTTTGAACTTCACTGGTTTAGTTTTGTGTAAAAATGGTACGTTAAAAAAATCAGTTCAGACATGAAAAAGTTTTTTTTTTTTTTCCTTAAAGTGCCCATCTCGCGATGTATGGACGGTTGGTAGTAAACATAATTACCTATCTTGAGGCAAAGTTTCATCCAAATCAAACATGGCCATTTTTTTAAATCGACTTTAAATTTTAAAAATCGATTTTTTTCAGTGTAGGTCTCAAATGAATTTTTTTCCAGTATTTTTTTTTTCAATAACTTGGACAATTTCCTAAAAGACATCCATACAGCATATTTTTGTTGGAGTTGTCATTTTTCCATAATATTTTTTTGAAAAAAATCGGCAGAAAAAGTTTGGCCCTTCTCAAATGTTAGTCTAGATAAATTTTGGGAAAACTGAGTATGCAAAAGTGCTTATTTAGTCAAAGTCTACACATCCAGAAAATTTTATTGAAATCTGAGAGGGTGCTGCCAGCTTCGATTCGATTTGGCGCGAAATGCGTCTTATGCGATTGCTGTTGAGATGGAAGTAACTTACAATATTTCTGAGGTGAAAGCATTTTCCATAAAGTTCAAATAGGAAAAAGCATGTGCTATGGAATGGTTATACGTGCGAGTGTACCTCAATCTACCTGTGCACCAACTCTCAAAACATATACAATTATCAAAATATTGCTTACAATGGATAGAAATCGATTAAACTAGAAGATTAAGTGTATTTTTCAACCGATTCGAGTATGAATATGGCATTAAATCTGGTTTTGAAAGTTGGTGCACAAAGTGCGGCTACGGGACGCCACTGCAAAAGTAGTTTGCCAAAATTCGTTAAAAAATCAATTTACTGAGATTTCGGCATTTGGCGGGTTCATTACTGATTTTTGGCAAAACAGCTGTAACTTGTTTCACCCGCCATATCCTTTTTTAGAATTGAAAATAAAAGAGGACCAAATCGAGTGAATCGAGTAACACTGAAGTCGTGTTTTTGTACAAATAATGTGATCTATACCGGATATAAAATAAAGAACGATAAGGGTGACTAGAAGATCGGTCCTCTTCATGGGGTTCAACAATGCACAGTGGTCCAAAATGCAGATTTAGGTGGAATGATATGTGTTGAGTCTGAAATTGAATCTTTAGACTAAAAGTCTCTTCTACAAAGTTGTTCCTTATAGTTAGGCTCTCATTTTTATGACAATGACTTCTAGGGTGGTTCTTATTATCATTAAAATCAAAAATCTATTTTTTTTTTTGTTTGAAGAAATTAAGGTATATATTCTTCAGCAAAGTTATAGCTGAGCTTATTTAAAGCAAATTTGTATAATTTTTATATCACTTAAATTGACCGATTTAGAGCTATTTTCTTGAATTGAGATAGAGTGTCTCTAAAAAAACATTTGTTTTGCTCTAGTTTTCTTATTTCAAATTTCGCAGCAAAGGTGTCTTCAAATAACTTTTAGATGTTCAAAAGGCGCAAATTTTTGCTGTACAAAGCATGTCAATATCTTTCGTCGATCAAGAGTTATTGACGTTTTACTACTGAAAATATGCCCTTTTCAAATGTTAATGTCTCTAGTTGGGGCAAACATAAAAAAAAGTTATTTACGGCATTTAGAAGGGTGTATGTTATTCTCAATAATATGAAAATAATTGGAGGTATGTATGTTATGTTTTAAACTCGTTTAAAATCAATTTGAATGTATACATATTTTTTACTATATTTGGGTATATCTTTTTTTATTAGAAGAGATAAAGGCAACATATTTTGCTATAAAACATTCGTCTTAAAGAGTTTTTAAAGTCTCTAGAAGTGTTTCAAATGCAAGATGGAGGGGAACTAGATGAATTTCTGCCTGTTGCGTTAAGTCCGGAAACAGTCAGAAAAGTAACTTGTAAGGGTGAGAAAATGACCATGACTCCCCATGGAGTAAATCGAGGTTAGAAACGGATCATGAACTTGATGAAAACATTGCGGTGATTAAACAAGTCGTTTTTGCTGATTGGTTTGGTTTACATCATTGAGTCGACACCCTGCAAAGCACATGAACCTGTACATTGCAAACAACTTTCGTTCCAGTGGTTCAAATCGTGTCCAAATTTAATGCTAGGATATTTGTTGGTGGCATTTTTCAAGCAGCAATCATGATATTAGAGCTACAACAGGTATTTAAGAAGCTACCGTTCGCCATGCAACGATTACGTCAAGACGCAAACTTCCGCTTCCCCACTAATTATCGAGCATTATTCTGCTTGACTCCATCGAAATGTTTACAATAGATCTGTTGCTCTTCGTGTGCTTCTCCATCTGGTACGTCTCTTGCTAAAAAAAATCACCCGTGCCTAATTTGGCCCGATTCCAAGAACCTACCCGTTCCAATCACAACAACAAGCAACCGTCGCCCTATCTCACCAAATCGATGAACTTCCGATAACGCCGGGCTGCCGCAGAAAGACACCCTCCGTTCCGATATGTGTCACGTCGAACGGAAACAACGGGGAAAGCCTATAAAAGCAGAGACGACGGCGACGCGCAACAGATTGAAAACTTTTCCATCGTACCCAACCAGTGTACCTATTGAAGGGGTCCATAAAACGATGACCGTCGACGACGACGGCGACGGCGTCATATGGTGGTGATGGGGGTGACAATGTGCCAAAATAAGGGGCCTTTCATCACCAAAACTTTTGTTTGTCCTAATTACCCTCAGCATGTCCTGGCCGACAACCGGAAACCCCGTCCGTAATTAGCGAATCTGTTGATCTTAGATCGATTTCCATACACGGACGAACGGTTATGATGGTCGGGTGTCTCAAAAGTTCGGAACAGAAACTTTTCCGACTACAAGATAGAACCGACTACGAAGTGATTGGATACCAATATTTCACTTGTTTTGAGATCTCCGTTTGCCGATATAAATCAGCGCCAGGAAGGTATTTTATGCCTGTAGAA
Source organism: Ochlerotatus camptorhynchus (assembly GCF_037179485.1). Lineage (NCBI taxonomy): Eukaryota > Metazoa > Arthropoda > Insecta > Diptera > Culicidae > Ochlerotatus > Ochlerotatus camptorhynchus. The sequence goes on along the minus strand of NW_027040751.1, from coordinate 1,164,177 downwards.
AGTTTGCTTTATGTCAGAAGGCGGCGGCGAGTCGGTCGCGGAAGAGCTAATTAATTTTATCAGCTTCCTGGTTCTCGTCGGTTTGGGTTTTGAATACCGAATGGAAGAGGGTGGGGTTAATCAATGGCTTCAAGCTCCAACCGTTAGTTGATCCTTTTCCGTCCGTATCCTTGTCAACGATTTCCTTACTTTGGCTCCGGAGCTAATCATAAGCGAACCACGGTAGGCAAACAGGCGACCGGATTCAAATTTCAGGTCAAGTGGATTTTACGATGGTCGACTCTTGTTTCGGCACCCGAACCCATCATGCCTTGTAAACTAGGAGGAAAGTTTTTTTTAAGGTCCTCTGGCTGTCCCCTGTTTCGCTGTGAAACTTGTCCTTTTTTTTTGTTCTGCTTCGTCTGGCTCTGGTTCGGGCGTAATTTAGGGATAGATTGACGATTTTATCGATCGCTTTGCTTGTAACGGCATGATTGGGCGCCTTTTTGGGAACACAACTGGATGCTTGTGTTACTCGGAACATCTTACAACAGTTGAGAACTTAACTATATAACTTATTTTTTTTCCAACGTAGCTTGTAACTGTGCAAGTTTCTTGTTATTGACATACATGTGTTTTCACTTACTTGGCATGTATTTCAGCCTTTTGTTCAGGAGAATTTCAATATCCTTGAGTTGAGGGACGGTAAGGTAAGATAATTCTGAAGAGTATACCAAGAAACTTCTGTAGAATTTTAAAAGAGAATTTCACGAAAGATAAGTGAACGCACTTGTGAGAAATATTGAGTGCATATATAATTTGAAGAACTATTCTCTATTTTACATCTGTTATATTTCTCAAAACCATTTTTTTTTCAAAAAATCTAGAATTTTGTTATTTTTATAAATTACTGCAATTTTTCCATGAGAATTTTAAACTTTCTAGAAGAAAACATCTCTTCACACGTTAAATCAATGTTTTCTTGGGGTTCTTAAATGTTTAAATTAGGTTGATGAATATTAAAAGCCGGGAGATTTTTTAGGTTTGACCCGGGTGTCCCAAAATGCAAATTTTGTGACCACACAGCTAAAAAAAAGTAGTGTAAATTTCCGTTACTATGATGCACATAAATGGAGCGTCATAAATCATACAAATTTACATAATAAATCGTGTAAATTTATGGGACATGTCATGCAATGTTCCATATATTGTATGCAACTTTCCACCTTTGCTTGCAACATTTCTTGCAAGCTGCTAGTTTACGTGAAAAGGAAGTTTACATGCATGAATGTTTGCTTGCATGGATGTTTACATCACCAGTAAAATTCAGATTTTTTTAGTGTGCATCTTGCGCAACTTTTCAATCAATTTTCTTCATCGACTTTCTTTTTCGTTAATAACTCGGGTACAAAAACGTTTCCCGTCGTATTAGTCGTATCAGATTAGATTCGAGATCGTTGCTTCTTTCATCTAGCTGTGTGTCGAAAATATCCAAAAATGCCTATACGGTCGTGGCGATTGGCGATCCAAAGAGAACGCCGATGAAGAGAATCGATCAATGTATCAATGAATCAAAACATACTCAATAAATCTGTCTGTAATAGTTATAATTAAACAGTATGAGGTATTGTAGACAAGTTGTTCGTTCCTTTTATGCAAACTTATTATTTCTAGGATCAGTTCGAATCTCAAATTGGAATATCACATTAAAGTTCAGTGAATATCGCACCGGAACTGCTTGCCGAACATCGCAATTTGTGTGACTTACCAAGCACCCCATTATTAAAGCGAAGGAGGCAGCTAATGAACCATCAACAATGGCATGTGCTGCCCACAGAACCTGACACAAATGTTCCGTGTTTCTCCATAAATTATTCAGGGAATTATATCGCCGGCCTCGAATTGAAGTCATGAATTATGCAACCGATCGAATTCCATCCGATTAAACCCACTTCACCAGTTGCTGGTGACCGCCCGTCATCACCACCACCACCACCATATCCACCGGCTTTCTACAGGCATATCCCGGAAAATCCTTAATCAAGTAACCGTGGAGCGAGCAATCTATAAAAGTTTCCTCTTTTGACTTCTTCGCTCTCAATTCAATAATATTCACCGTGGATTACCGGAAAACGGCAAACACCCATTTCGAGAAGAATGGGAAGCGTGCAAAGTAAGCAAATCCCGAAACAGCAAAAAAAAAAACTTCCGACGGAAAATGTATTAACTCCGGTTCTCCCTTCTTCATCCCGTTTACACCGCCGGAGGAGGAGATGGACCAAGGGCCAGAAAATGTAATTGGCCTTGAAATTAACACCTCTTGAACGCCATATTTTCCCTTTTGGCCAATCACACGCGAAACCTGGCGCGAGGCGAACAAACTCCAAAAGTAAACCATCAAAGTCGCAGTCGGAAAGGGATTTTTGCAGCCCTGAGCTAGAACAGTACACCAGCAACATGGAAATCGAAACACTGTTTGCTTGGTAACGCGGCAAGTGCAAGCTTAGCTCGAATAAATATTCAATTTTTATTTCCTCTCGAAAAAACAGAACTGAAATATTCATGAAACATTAGTAATCGAGAAAAATTCAAATCAAGGCGGCGAAAGTGAGAGCTGGAATTCGTCTGAAAAAAAAAATGGTGTGTTCGTGTTTATTGTTTCTGTCTCACGGCAGAACAATATTCAAAGTTAGGCGGCACTCAAGGCAGGTGAGCAATGTTGTCTACAAAATCTTTGGAGGAGGATTTCCTAGCTATAAAGCATTGGTACGGATCAACTTGAATCACAAAATAGACTTAATTATAGTTTTAACATTCTTTCGACGACCTCAGTGCAGATTTTGTATGCGCCGGAATTCGTTACAGATTGCGTGTGCCCATCATTCAAAACGGTAAGAGAATCTTACACTTACCGGTTGGGTGTAACCGCCACACCTGTAGTCGGCAGCAACTTTAGCCCATGTACCAACACGGAATGGGACAGAGGACGAACGGGGTGAGCGATGCGATAGCAATCAACCGTCAGCAATAATGGCACACTACTATATGGATGAAAATGGTTGGAAGTTATTTATCAACACCCCTCGCCCTCCTTTGTCACCCTATCGGAATAGAATGGCTCAGGGTGGCGTTTTTGTTGCTATCCTTTGGGGGCTACCTTTGCTCAGTACCACGGCATGGAGGGATTAGCGGACAATCTCCGGTGGTCAGAATCGATACTGCTAAGTTGAGGTTGTTGAGGTTTTACTGCCTGTGATGAGGGCCTTCCTTAGCTCAGTCGGCAAAGGTGCAGCTATAAAGCAAGACCACGCTGGAGGCAACTGGGTTCGATTCCCGGTTTGGTCTGGGAGTTTTTGGGATTGAAAAATTGCTCAACTTCCTTGGGCATAATAGAGAATGATTGTACTTGCCACACAACACATGCTAATGCAAAAATGGTGCAGGCTTAGACAACTCTCGATTAACAACTGTGGAAGTGGTGCTATAAGAACACTAAATTGAGGGTCGGCGTAAGATCCCAGTAGGGACGTAATAAAAAAGTCAAAGAAAAGATGGGGGGCAGCTTGTTATCGTTTCTAATAATAGTGTGCCGATAGAAGGCGAGACTGTGTTTGGAGGACGTCCAGTTGCTCGTTTTAACGAATACCAAAATGACCTTACAAGAACCGAGAGGGGTCAAGTGAGAATTGCTCTGCATCTGCATTTTAAATGCCACAACAACTACGTTCCACTGGAATAGCTTAATATGGAGCATTATTACAATATAAGAAACTTTAAGAAATTCGTCTAAAATCTAATGTCAGTGCTCAGTAAATCTTTAGTATTGAATTTGTATCTTAGGTTCTCGTGGAAGTGCAGAGGATTTCTCAGCTTTCATCAAAGCGAGTGTCACGTCAACACATTCCTACCCATTCCTTTCTTGACCTGCGTTCGGACGCGGCCGGCGCTGGTATTGCCTAGTTTGAGATCACCAGTCTTTATTACACATCGAGGATGATTGCTAGTCCCAAGCATCGTCTATTGGTTCTCTGTGTAATTACAGCTGATATGTCAATAACAGAGTAGCAACCGTGGGCGGTCAATCATGCTCATGCTCATGCTATTGAATTTGTATCTTAGGAATTCATCAAACATATTTTTTCCTTGATTTGTTTTCCGTACTGAATATCAATGCTACCGACGCCAGGGAGGCAGCTCCCACACCTGGACCCTACCTATAGATCCATCAACTCATGGACCGGGGACCAACGGATTTACTTTCCTAATAGTATTTCTCAAAACAGGTCACAATCAACAAATATTCATTACTAGCTGAGTGTGCCCGGCCTTGCTCGCGATTCAATATTAGCTTGAGTTTATGCGCCGTTTATTAAAAAAAACATACTATATTGTACTTAGCCCCCTCTTATCTAAGGGGCTACCCCCTATTACCATCTCCTTATACCTCCACATGCCAAATTTGGTTCCATTTGCTTGACTAGTTCTCGAGTTATGCCGAAATTTCTGTTTCATTTGTATGAGAGCCCCCCCCCCCCTTACAGAAGGGGAGATGTCTCAAACCATCATAAGAACCTTTCCGGTCCCAAAAACCCCTGCATACAAATTTTCACGTAGAGCGGTTCAGTAGTTTCCGAGTCTATAAGGGTCAGACAGACAGAAATTCATTTATATATATATATAGATGGGTTCGAATCCCACCGGTGCCCTTAGATTTTTTCGCAAATTTTCTCACACGCACGTCTCTTGCCGATGATATGTGCTAACCTCTCAGTATCTTCTAACTGTCGCATATAACAAATAAAAATTGACTTTCAGTCGCTAACCTAAATCGATATATAGATATGTTCCAAAGATTAACGGCGCCGGTGGTGTAGTGGTAAGCGTGATTACCTCTCACCCCAGCAGGCCTGGGTTCAATCCCAGTCGGCGCCGCCGGGATGTTCTGAGGCATAACATCTCTGATCACGCCTTCCTTCGGATGGGAAGTAAAGCCGTTGGTCCCCGGTTCATGAGTTGATGGGTCGATAGGTAGGGTCCAGGTGTGGGAGCTGCCTTCCTGGCACGTCGGTAGCATTGGTGCTCAGCGCGGAAAACAAGATCGACGGAAAAAAACAAACCAAAGGAAAAAAAAATGTTCGAAAGCGGCGCCGGTGGTATAGTGGTAAGCGTGACTGCCTCTCACTCCAAAAGGCCTGGGTTCTGAGGCATAAAATCTCTGATCACGCCTTCCTTCGGAGGGTAGGAAGGGTTCAGGTGTGGGAGCTGCCTCCCTGGCATCGGTAGCATCGGTTCTCAGTACGGAAAACAAGATCGACGGAAAACAAATCAAGGAAAAAACATGTCATCCAAACATTTGCTAAGTCCAGTGTCTAGGTCTAGTATATCAGCAATGGGTCTGTTCCAGAGGACTTTTGGGTTGCTCCTAAAATTTTAAGGTTTACTTCAAAGATCGTATAGGCTATAAACCACATAATTTATGTTCGGTGCATTTGATTGTTTGAACATGATGGGCCCAGTCTAAGCAGTTTTAGTAAACCAGTCGTGTTTCATTTTTTTTTCGCGATAAACAAATGTTTGAACTGAACTGACTTCAAAAACTGAAAAAAGGAGTTGAACTAACATTGTTCAAACCTCATGCACCTCAACTAATCAAGCTCAATGGTCAAAGCTCCAAGAATCTTCCTTTTTAATATTTTTTTCCGTACGGCTGATTGTATAGGTTCTCTTATTTTCCCTGATGCTCTGAAGTTCTTCGTTCTGTCCTGACATAAAGGGAACTGTCCTGCAAATCTTAAAATTTCGCAGAAAATCTCTGGACTTCTTTAAAGTTCCTAAAGTATGTCTGAAGTTTTTTAAGCTTTCCAAGAGTTCTGTGGACTTCCCTGTTATTCCCCAAACTTCTTAAAGCTTCTCAAAATTTCCGTGAAGTTCATGGTGCTGTCCACAATTTATTGAAACTAACCTTTACAGATCTTTAAACTCTCCCGTAAGTCTGGAAATTCCTGCATTTTTCTGGGATTGCCTTCAGTTCTCTGAGCTCTCCTGAAGATCTCTAGACTAGTAGATCTCTGGAAAAATCTGAAGTTTTCTTGACTTCCTTCAAGTTCTTTGGATATCCCTGAAGTTATTTTAGAACTGCTTAAAAGATCCTGCAGTTTTCCTGGAGCTGGCGGAGCCGCCTTGAAGTTCTCAAAGCTTTCCCGATGTGCGCAAAATTTTACAGAAGCTCCTATATTATCCCACAGATCATAAACAGAACTTCCACTCAGTTTACTACAGTACATTTAGATGGGATCATTCTTATACAGTAGCAAACTTTGGTGGCAAACCTTTACAGATATTTAAACTTTCCCGTAAGTTTGGACTTTCCTACATTCTTCTGGAATTGCCCTTCAGTTCTCTGAGCTCCCCTGAAGGTCTCTAGAGTAGTAGATCTCTGGACATATCTGAAATTTTCTTGACTTCCCTCAAGTTCTTTGGATATCTCTGAAGTTATTTTCGAACTTCTTAAAAGATCCTGCAGTTTCCCTGGACCTGATGGAGCCGCCTTGAAGTTCTCAAAGCTTTCCCGATGTGCGCAAAATTTTAAAGAAGCTCCATTATTATCCCACAGATCATGAACAGAATTTCCACTCAGTTTAAATTATTTGTTGAATTACTCCACTCAGTTTACTACAGTTCATTTAGATGGGATCATTCTTATACAGTAGGGTAGAGCACTACTTCGGCATAATCGCTCGTTTTGGGCCTATCGAGCAGAACACATCAAATATGTCTATGAACGTGTCAAACACACGTTTTGTAAGATGCTATCTATATAGCTGCAAGACGAAGTGTTGAAAAACGCAAAATAAGATCTAAAAAACAAAAGGCGCACTTGAAGTGTATATAAGGCGCACGCGAATTCACTTTTCTTTCCGTTCGATAGGCCAAAGAGAATCCCAATGGCGTTTCAATGGCTAATAGGTCCATGAAAATCCGTAGGCCAAGTTGAGTCGCCAGAAGCAGTTTTGCATTTTTAACAATAAACAAATATTTCACGACCCCTTATCAGAACTAACGGTACATATGGAAAGATAAATAAATTTGGAAGTCATCTGTAATAATAACATTCCGTTTGGTGCTAAACTCCGCTAAATTAAGAAAGACTAAGTTCGGGTTGTGCTTAATAGGCCGGGAATGGGGTAGTTAACCCTAGCAAACTTTGATGGTAAACTTTGGAAACCGGTCATCTAAAATGATCTATTTCGATCGTATTGAATTCTGTGGAAATTCGAAAGACAATTTCAAGTGAATTCTAAAAAGAGTTCCAAGGGAATTCCGCAAGAATGGCAAGCGAATAGAATTTTGAAAGTACAGTTCCAGAGGACTTCTGAAAAGAGTTTTAAGGGAATTTTGAGTACGATTCCAACGGACTTTCGAGATGATTTTCTTGATAATTTTAAGGAGTATTCCATTGTCAGAAGAATTCGGTGAACTAAAATGCCGAATTTTAGTTGGGAGTTTTTAAGAGAATTCAAGCGAATTATAAATATAAATAGGGTAACTATAGAACAGAAATGTAACATCGGATCCTAAAGTGTCTCCATAATATGTTTGTCAACACTAGCGCTCCTGGCGTTAGAAGGTAAGCTTTGCCTGCAGTTTATATGGGCAGCATGCTTTGTTAGTGGGAGTGTCTATAGAAAACCCGTGTGAAGCGCATCCACTAGCATCGCTTGGTGAACACAAATGTTCTCGCACTTTTCGATACACTGATTCGTTGACACTTCCACTTCTGTTCTGTGGGTAAACGCTCCTATAGTTGCAGTACGTTAGAAATGTTAGGTTCCCATAGTTGCTGGTGCCATAAGTAACTATGGGAGCCTAACGCTTCTAACGTACATCAGCTATAGGAGCGTTTACCCTATGGAATAAAGCTTCAGGTTGGAAGAATCATTAAATTCCAAGAGAATATCAGGATGCATGCAATGACATTTTTGGAGTGTTCTGAAGAGAATTTCGAGACTGGTTTAAAGGAAATTTCAATGAAATTCTAGAGAGAATTTCAAATTCATTTTATGTGAACTCTTAAAAGAGCTTTGTGATGGGATATGATCCCAAAGAAGATTCTTGAGGGGCGATTCAAATATGCCATCCACAAGTTTTCTGATTTTTACACCTTCCTTTGTCACGCCTTTTCTCATACCTATTACACGTACTGTCACACATTTTAGGAGCCCTGTCCCCTAAAGAGTGGACGTTATTTTTGGATCCATTCCATCGAAATTCTGTACAGAGTTCTGAGTGAATTTGCCAGATTTAGTAATGACCCATTTAATGTAGCGATTCCTTCAGCTCAATCGCATTCGATTTTATGCTTAATTAAAATGTATATGGTTAAATGCCCCATTTCCGGCCTATTAAGCACAACCCGCACTTAGTATTTCTAAATCTAGCGCAGTTTAGCACCAAGCGGAATATTATTATTACTGATGGCTTTCAAATTTATTTACCTTTCCGTACGTACCATAAGATTTGATAAACAGAAGCCAATCGTTGAAATATTGTCAAAAGTCTAACACTGCTTCTTGACGCCAAACTCGGCCTACGGATTCTAAACTCGGCCTAACGCATTGAAACGCTATTGAAACGCCAATGAACTTCGCCCTATCGGATGAAGATAAAACATGATTCGCTAGGAGCGCTTCTTTTATTTTTGGGAATAATGGGTGCAAACCTTCATATCACGCGTTCTCATTGACTTCGTTCGGTAGCTTATTAACTAAAGTATCCTACCAAACGCATAATTGACTTGTTAGCTCTGAAATCATGGATTTATTTGAAGTTTTCTGTTCGATAGGCCCAAAATGGGGGATTAGGCCGAAGTAGTTCTCTACCCTACCACACAACCGGAAAAATCTTCGATTTCCAAGAAAAAAACAGTACAACGTAGATTGCTTTAGGAGTTCACTCTGGAGACTCTGGCGAACACAGGCCTTATGAGTCAACTTTAGATATCCCATAGTTCTCATAGAGATATTATGGATCATCTTCAAAGATTTCATGGGTCTACGCTGGAACATGGTCTTCAAACTATACAGATTAACTAAATAGACAGTGTAGTTCAACCCCTTAAACATATGTAAAATAGGCCTTTTAGTCTATATTGTTTCTCGAAATTACTTGAATGCATTAATAGCATAAAAATGAATCCTGTGTGCAGACATTCATTTTCTGCCACGCAAATGTTCTGAAACTTTGAAGAATCCTGAAATAATACGGAAAAAGGTGTGGCATAATAATTTAAGAATAACCTCAAATTGATTTAAAAGACTTTTGGCTTTGATTACGCCACCGTTTCAAGACATTTTCTCGACCTCCATGGTCATAGAGTATCGTTGTGATTGTGATTACCACATAAAGCCGACAAAACGCTCTTATAAGAAGCGCAAAAGCCATAAAGAAAAAGACCATCGAAAGATTTTCAGTCCAGTCCACTCCAGTGCGATTTATAATCATTTAGGAAACAGTAAAGTGTTAGCGAGGCGTCCTAGATTGTTCAAACCGCCATGGAGTTCAAATCACGTTATCTACTGGATCGACCTGGTAAGTTCAAGCAGATTTATGGGATATAAAGGGTGTCCACGATGAAATTGCTCTAACTTTTTAACCGTTGGGTAGAATTTAATGAAAATTTGGGTGGATTTAGTTCATAGTGCATTATTTACATCCTGCAAGTTTTAAAGTCCTGTGATCAAAACTCGCGGAAATGGAGTCGAAAGAACAGCTCGTGCGTGATAAAATCTTGCGCATTCATCACGAGAACAAGGATCTCTCGCATCGTTCCATCGCTAAAACGTTGGGAATCGCGAATTCCACGGTGTCGCGAGTGATTAAGCGGTTCGAGGAACGGTTGACCACCGATCGGAAGCCCAGAAGTGAAGGAAAAAGTATTCCGTACAACACCAAAAATCACAACCGCGTAGTTGGGGCCTTCAACCGAAATCCGAACGCCTCCGTTAGGGATGTGGCTAAGAAGCTGCACCTAAGCCGAAGTTTTGTCCAGAAGGCCAAAACTAAGGCTGGGCTTCGAACGTTCAAGGTACAAAAGGCCCCTAATCGTGATGAGAAGCAGAACAAGTCCGCCAGAACCCGTGCCAGGAAGTGCAAGTAATATGCAAGTAAATTAATGGTGTCTATGTACACAATTTAATATTAACTGTCTTATAGATAAGATGCATTTAAGATGATGCACAGAAGTTCAAGAAACTGCTGAGAGAGTTGCTGAGAATACCGGGGAAATTCAAGTTGATGTTGATGATCCAGTAATCTGATTTCCAGAATGTTTTGGTGATCCTAGATCCTGTTTTTACATGTTTCGCTGCTAAGCACATTGGTTCAGTTATGGTTGATCTGGATAAAACTTAATACTAAATACAAATTTAATTTTCGATCGCTTTTTTGACCGCTTTCATCTGCATCCGAATCCAAAGTTTCATGCGTTCCACAATGTCTCTGATCACACCCGTTTCGACACCAACGCGACAAAGCTCATCATTCAACTCCGCATTGTGCAATAGACCACATCCTCGGCATCCTTGCCTCACTCTCTCTCCAAACTCTTCAATATTTCCTTCCTATCGCAACCCCTCCCCCTCCCTACTTCCACTCATCACCCGTCGCACAATAAACATTGTTGTACGAAATATCATTATCATCGGCGCGCACTGCCGCTGCTGCTGATATACTACGGGAGGAAAATAAAATGTATGATGCATGTCATACGAGAACAAACGAATGAATCCTCTTTTGCGGTGGGGCGCCGTGATTTAAGCACCCCCTTAAACCAAAAATACACCCCATATGTACAGCTACGGTGGTACGGTATGATCCACATTTGATGGCGCATCACATACTCGTGTCACGGCATAGACAGGGCAAAGCAGTGGGCTCAGTTGGCAGTAAAACATGACTGCCTAAATATAGGCAACCGTCGTCCTCGTCATCGTCGGTGTACTTGCACCGCACAATGTTCTCTCTGAGGATGTAGAAATGGCACCCCCGCTCGAACGCGGATGGTGGTGGCCATGGTGGGTGGTCGGAAACGTAATAAAATCGTTTCTTATTTCCATGAAAATGTACTCGCTTCAAGTGGGTTAGTCCTTTTTGTCCTTTGGCGGGTGATGGCCTTCTTTTTGTTCCCGAGTGAAGGATTTACAATTACACCCCCTCCGGACACGGGAGGAGCACACCTTTTAATTTATGCATTGTTTGCTAATAATGTCGAGTGTAGGCAGGCACCCGGAATTCAGTGCCTCCTAGTTCGTCCGGTCTCTTTGAAAGGGAAAACGATTAAGTCGGTCGGTTCCATTGTGTCCTTCTCCCCCGAGAGTCGGTCGGTCTGGAGTCATTAATAGACATTACACGGTGGTGGTCCTTCGTTTGCGCACTTGGAACTGCACTCGACAGGAATTCAGAACTTTCCATTTTCAAAACATTCCAAAGCAGCCACCGTGGCAGCAGACTGTCACATTCGGTTGGAACGTTCATTCTTCAGTGAAAGGGCAGAAAGCGATTGCTAAAAATATGAAAATTATTTCATTCGCTTCGCTGTACATTCTGCCTTCTGCGGTTGGCGATGATGATGTTGATGGTGGGGGAAAAGGGGAGAGGAGGATACCGTGATATACAAACACGAGTACCATACGTAGGTGGGAAGAACTGCTACTGCACTTTGCCCATGAAACTGGGTCACATCCTTTTGCCCTTGCGTTTCCTCCATTTCCTTATGATTCATTGCAGTCCTGGTTCTTCGGGCGGTGTAAAATCCATAAGGTTTATATCAATTTGCACTTTGCGTGGTGGACTTTTCAGGGAGGGATGGGTCAGAGACGGCGGAATTGATGCTGCTCAGCGTGTGTCTTTCAGCAGTCACTTCTTTGGGGGGGGGGGGGGGTGAATGGGTGGGCTAGATACAATACGGGCATCATGAGGTGTGGGTTTTGCTTTGCATCCAACGGTTATCATAAATTTATCAAACAAGTACATTGAAACCCCTGCTGCTAGTATGAATTTGACTTTTTAATGCGTAAATTTTGGATTTAAGCTGACAGTGTAAATTGAAATTTATGTATCCGGAAATTATTCCTGATTACTCTAGAAATAGGCAAATGTAATTTTCAAACTCAAGTTTCATCTGATGGAGCCCTTTATCGTCTTTAGGGTAAACGCTTCTATAGCTGCGGTACGTTAGAAGCGTTAGGTTCCTATAGTTGTGTATTGAGTCTCCATGCACAACTATAGAAACTTAACGCTTCTAACGTACCGCAACTATAGGAGCGTTTCCCCTATATGAGTAAACCAAAGGCTGAGTGTTGATGTTTGCAAGCCCTAAATCATAACCCCAAATGCGAATATATGACTCAGTTAAGGGCTCTTAATCATTTTTTTTTAAATTAAATCACGTGGTCAGTATTTTATTTGCTCTGGAACATTTTTCACCAACACAAATCTGAGGGTTTGGCGAAAATGATTACAGTCAATTTTCAAAACACTTCGAGCATACTACTGAATCACGAAGAGTTTTCGGGCACTACATAGACTGGTTGTATAAGCTCGCAATGCATATTCTGCTTGAAAATAAAATGATCTTAGGAACAGGAAGATCCAGACCGGTCGAAGCCGGTCGTAATTGAAATGTTTTGTTTCCTGTTTTTTTTCCCTTGATTTTTTTTCTGTCGATCTTGTTTTCCGTACTGATCGACGCCAGCAGATCTTTAGCGATGGGCCCAATCACAGATTCATATGCCAACATTAGAGCCATTTCCCCTATATGAATAGTTAATTGCATGGCATCATTTTTTTCTCATCCTAAACGAGAGAAACTTACAATTTGTACAAATCTCATATAAGCTATGTTTATCTAAGCTAACGGGTGTTCAATAAAAAATGAGAATGATTTCAGTGCCGTCCAGAGCTCTTGTGAGAGCATCGCGACTAAGTTGCGTCGTAAGGCTGACCAGGGCCCCTTCTCCAATATTCATTGACATTTTTTTTTTAAGAATTAACATTATTTTTTTTTTAATAAAAAATACTGAATTCGCTGAATTTTTTTTTTACTAGCTATATGACTGAAATTTTTTTCCTTTTTTATTGAACATCCGTTATTATATTATTAAGTCAGTATTTTATATTGAATATAATCTCTAGACATCTATTACTAAAATGCACCCAATTGCGTCAATATGGGACTCGTACCGTCCTGTCTGAAGGGTTTTTTCTAAATATCTGGACCACATTTTGCTCAAGTTTGTGCTTCGATGTTAAAATTTATTATTTTCAAGAATATATAAAGATCAATATTTAGGAGCCAGGTTGCGGTTATGTATTTATCTAGAGCGCTAAAAATGTTTATTGATATTAGAGAACGACCCAGATAAGCTACTATTATTATTTTCAACTTTAAATGATATTTGAAACAAGGTTGCAATGACTCATTTCAGCTAAAATAATGTTTTTCGGAATAATAAAACCAAAAGATGGTATGATGGCATGTTTTACTTGTAACTTACAAGAAGAGGTTACAAAGTATGTGTTGGAAACATAAAACCTGTAAATTTTGCTTTCTATGAGTCACAATCAGCGATTTGCTGATCGCTGAGTGAGTGAGTGAGTGAGTTTGTGAAAAATCGCTGATTGTGACTCTCATGAAGAGAAATAAACAGGTTTAATATGTCAAACACATTCTTTGCAACCTCTTCTTGTATCCTACCAATTCAAAATTTGATCATGGCATCTAATTATTACATAATTTAGAAAAACATTGTTTTAGCTGAAATGAGTCTTTGCAACCTTGATTTGAAATAAAATCTCCATAATAAAATTAGAACCAGCCTTAGATTTTCTAATACATTAAAAGGTATCTTGATTACGATATTAAACAAAAACAAAATCATTAGGTCCGGTTTTTGTATGGGCCGCCCCACTGTGCACCGTGGTCAAATTACAACTTGGTTGAACTTTCTAGCATTCCATCGTAACAAAATAACACAGTAAACATGTGATCTTAAGAACGAAGATTAAAATCCAGATGGTTCAGAATGCCCGAATTATTCAATTTCTGATAGTGTGACAACTTTTCGAAATCAACATCCTGGACAAACTTGGAGGAATTTTCAGAATTCAAGAAGTCGGACATTGAACATTTTCCATTCGCAAAAAAAAAAATCATGACTCTTGCAAAATTTTGAAAGCTTTATGAATGAATTAGATGATAATTTTAATGGAGTTTTAAGGATTATATCATAGGAATTTGGAAGAGAATTCTGGGAAGAATTTTGAGGAAAGTTTCAAGAGATAACTAAGGATTGCTTGCAAGGTAGTTCTGAGGAATTTCAAATTACAGGTGAAACCAAGGAGCATTCCAGAGTAGTTCTGTGTAAATTGCTACGGAAATACTGATGATATTCAATGAAATTTTGCAGCGAGTTTTGATTGCAATTTCTCGATAATTCTGAGGATATTTCAATGAAATTTAAGTTGTACGGAAAATTGCAAATTAATTTTAATGAGAATTTCAATGTTGTAACTGGAAATGCCAAGGCAAGGAGGAGAATTCAAAGGGAGCTCTGAAAAGATTTAATTCAGAATTCTTAGGATCATTCCCATGAAATTCTTAGGTGTATACCAAAGGCATTTTCAAGGGTAGTATGAAGGGAATTGCGAGAAAAACTGCAAGAGAATTGCATTCCGAAAAAAAAAGCTATGCAGATTTAAGCTTAGGTGTTACTTTTCCAATTAGATTAATATTATACTAAGATCAAAATTATAAAATTGTTTCATTACAACATACATTAATTTTCAGTGAGTCTAATACCGTGTGTAAACCAGTAGGGTTAACTATCCCATGTCCGGCCTATTGAGCGCAACCCGCACTTAGTCTTTCTTAATCTAGCACAGTTTAACACAAAACAGAATGTTATTATTACTGATAGCTTCCAAATCTATTTACCTTTCCGTATGTACCGTAAGATTTGATAAAGAGAAACCAACCGTTGAGATATTAACAAAAGTCTAACACTGCTTCTTGACGCCAAACTCGGCCTACGGATTCTAAACTCGGCATAACGCATTGAAACGCAAATGAGTTCACTTCGGCCTATCGAATGAAGATAAAAATAAATTCGGTCGGAGCGTTTCTTTTGGTTTTGGGAATAATGGATGCAAACCTTCATATCACGCGTTCTCATTGGCTTCGTTCCGTAGCTTATTAACTTAAGTATCGTACCAAACGCATAATTGACTTGTTAACTCTGAAATCATGAATATATTTGAAGTAGTTCTCTACCCTAGTAGTAACGTGTTATAAGCAATTTTGAAGATACCAGAACAATAGTGATACATTATTCTTGTATTACGAAAACTAAACTTCTATCATTTAACAGCGTTCTAGTTCAGACGTGGCATAAATGTAATCATATTTTCACAATGGTTTATATTTATTAGTATTATTTTCTTCAACATTGCGAAAAGAAACTGCTTTTGACTGTAGTATTGATTTTGGATTAGTCATCACCAATCAATCGACTGCACGATCAACCAGTTAAACGACTGGTCAACATAAAATTGTCAAACAGCCAACCATAACGCTTAACCAACAATCCACTTAATTGGCAGGCACGTTGAACCGATCGACCGACTTCGAATATTAAAGTGATCGACCAACCTGTTAGGTTGGTTGATCAATCGGTCAGTTAGATGGTTGATCGATCAGATGGGAGGTTGACTGGTCAATCGTTTTGGTTGATTGGTTGGCTGGTTTTGTTGTCGGTCTATTGACGGTCGGCCGGCCGTTCTGTTGAATAGTTGGTTCTAATAATCAGTTGGCTGAATGGTCGGTTTGGTTGGTTGATAGGTTAGCTAGTTGGTTTGATCGACTTTGAGCGCCTAGTACGGAATCCGTACACTGAGATAAAGCATCTACTGAAATTGCATACGATTATATTATGGATTATTTTAAAAACAAGAATTGTTTCCTTTTTTTGTTAAAAATGGAACAGTCTGTGCTTCCAAAATGCCACTTACCACTAGAACACAGACATGTTCGTTGGATGGTTATCATTGAAAGCAAGTATGAATCATACCTTTTTTTTCTTTCCTCCGACAATCATTCATGGCATATGAATTACGAATGAAAGGAAATCAATTAAAATTTTGTGAGTAAATAACTCTTATCTGAAGCATTATTTTCTCGAAAGCTTCACAAGATTATTTTTCTGGTTGCACTGGTCGAAATCAATAAAAAGTCTGAACTACAGAATCTGTACATTTTCCGGTTGAATGATTCGATCTGGGTGCAATCATAACGTCAATCGATTTCCAATTTAACGGCGACTTCCGTTACATAATCCTTTATATCGAATGTCACTCACCGTTATTACCGATGTGGCACTGATAATCATCCTTGTCCCTTTCTCGGTTGATCCTTTTTGTTGCTCTGTTATTATTAAAGTCCCCATCCTCCACGTCGTGCAGTTTACGTAACTATAGAGTTCGCTCTCAACAAGGAACACGCTACTACTCTGATTATATCCAGCAAAGCATAAATCTTTCGCGAGGCAGTCAAGAGTAGTTTGAATTTCAGATTTTCTGAACGATTCTTAACGTTTGGAAAGGCGGAATTCATGCTACAATATGTTTCGTTTTGCTGTTCTGGTCTTTTTTTTCTCCCGATGTTGAAAGCTTTTGTTTGTATGTACACTTGAGTGAAGTGGTACACAAGCAAGCGACAACGAAGGACTTCGAAAGTCTTCGAAGTTTTATGTAATGCAAATCGTCTCTCATGCTCTCCCATTTCGGGTATCGGTTTTGTCTAGTGGGTGGGGCACTCACAGTAGTTGTGCCGTGTGAGTACTGATAACAGACTTCAACGTCGTCATCGTATCTGTGTTTTGGTGGAATGACGATGATGATTGTTATGTTCGCCGGCTTCCGACGGCTGTGAGATATATGGCGGAATTGTAACGACCTCAAACCTCATCCAGCATCGAACGCGGTGCTGCGGCAGAGATGATGGCGGCGTCCTCATCAAAATAAATTAAAATTCATTGCTTCAATTTACACGATCAGCAATAACAACAACACATACAGTCACCCCCACGACGATGTGACGAACATCTGTGGATGGAAGAAGCGAAAATACAGTTTCATCTTCAATGTTATGCTGGTTCGATACGCTTTGTGTTTTGGGATGACATTTCGCCACGCGCACACTCGCGACCGCTCTCTCATGTTCAGCAGCAATGATTGAGTCCCTGCACTCGGATCTAACGGTTTCTCTCTCCGTCTCCGTCCAAAGTATGTACCTATGTAGTATATACAAGTTTTGATTACGTTTTTCCGTGTTTTCTTGCTGGGTTTCTTTTTGCCGATTCTTGGCGATTGCTTATTTACTTTCTCTGTTTTGGTCGATCGCGATCATGCGCGAGTGGTCGCTCACTCTCTCATTCTCACACTCTCGTCTCGCATTCAGAGCTTTCAATGTTATGTTTGGTTTTCCACCTTCTCTCTCATACTCCACACAGCCGTAGGATGGGGCTCGGTGGGGTTTTATGCAGTGTGATGGAAATTGCAGAAAGCTTTTCCGACCATCTGTGAGCTGAGAGCTGAGAGTGAGCGAGGGAGTGAGTGACCGTACATGGGAGAGTGAGAGTTTGGTGAACGGCGCTCTCCCCGGCGGTGTGTGAAAATCAAGTGTACCACAAAGTAAAGAGCTTTGAAAAACTGTTGATGAACCGAACGCGGCGAGTCTTAGAGAATATGTGTGTACCCTCAGGTCTGCGGTCTTCCGTCTGGCAGTCGTAGCCGTTAGTCGATATCTGACTTGAAATGGATTAACTTCCTCCCACGGAGCACACCGGGACAGAACGAACTGCGCGTTCTACGTATAATTGAAATCTCTAACGAAAGTGTTGATTTTTTCGGTTTTCTATCAAAACCGTGCCGTGTGCGTTTCTCGTTCGTTGCCTTGTAATGTGAACATCTTTCCGAAGAATTACACGAAACATAGTGTCCAGAGTATTTAATCGTTATTACACCGAGTGAAACACTTTAGTGAAACCTCCTCCTCGTATATTGAAAGCAGATATTGTTATATGCCCCCAGAGAATTCATTGCGTTTATCGTAAACTTAGTGTATTTTTATCTAGTGAACAACTTCTAACCCACCGGTCTTACCTAGTACCACCATCAACATACCTTCCAGTGCGAAGAAAAACGACAACCCAAACCACCCCGCTACAATCAATATCTTGAAAATCAAATCGGATTTCATCAATAGCCTACCAAGTGATCGAATCAATTCAGAAGAAAATATATTTTAGTGTACCAAAAAATAATCCGGACATTGAAATTCAAAGTGTACTACACATTTTTCAAAACCGGTGCTCGCAGTGTTCGCCGCGCATACAGGTAGCTCTCGCCGCTTCCCCCCATTAGAGAGTGTGTGATTGATGACCGCGATCTTCTTCTAAACAACAAGCCAACCCAACAAGAAGTGTGTGCGAATCAGCGCAGTAAGAGTGGAGAAAAGTAAACAGAGAAGATTTCTCGAGTTTATGGAAATTCAAGTGCTTAGTGTGGTTGTTGTTGTTGTTGTTGTTGTTGCTGTTATACTAGGGGAGAAACAAACCAAGTGCTAAAATTTTAGATTCAAGTGATTGGATCATTGATCGCCTCCGGGAGTAGTGTGTGGTGAACGAGATTCCTCCTACCTACCCGGCACCCGGAGTTCCCTTCTCGGCGGAGATAGCTGCGGAAAAGGTGATTATTTCATACTAGCCTTCTTTATTATTCTGTCTGTTTCTCGCCCGTTTCTGGCATTAATTTAATACCACTTTCAAATCATATATACCTTACCAAGTTCTCGTTCGTGTGTGCGGCGTTAGAAGAAACGGGGTAAAAGGCGAATTGGATGGGAACAAGAATACAGACAAGACGATGACTGCGAAGAGCTCATCGCGCACTGTACGTCCGGTGAATTAAAGTGTGAAGTTCATTGAATCTAACAGTACTATGAAGGGGTTTTTCGAAGCATCAGCTCCGAACAGGTCCCACGGAAGAATGCTGTACGCGCGAGAGAGGTTGTCGGGAATCCGGAACGCCGTGGTACGAATTCATACATGATGAGGTGGTGAAGGAAGATGCGACTCGCGAGAACGCAATCACGCACAGTCGAACAGATGTGTTTGTGTGTGTGCGTTTCTTCGCCACGAGCTGAGATGGTGGTAATTTCTACCCAAAATTGGGCTACGAAAGCCCTGTGCGGTTGGGTGAAAAATTTCCAAAGCGATCCAAAAACCCGAAGACGTTGTTGGTGAATGAATGGGAAATTTGCCTGCTTAATTCGGGAAATGACAGGAGCGTGTTGAAAGGCTTGCGGTGTGGAAAAAAGGGAAATTAAATTTTCGCTCGAAAGTTGAGGATGTTACTTAAAAGACGGCTCTTCGGTCTTTATTGTTTTACCGAGACAGCAACCGGCAGCAGAAAAGCGCTAGAAAGTAGACGAAACCGAAGACGCTGCCTTTCGAGCGAGAGAGAGAGAGACAGAGACAGTCTATTTAACATATTCAATTTGAAGGATATGTTTTAGAGGGTTTTCTTCGGCGATGTTGGCGTGTGTTGAAGTAGTTGATTGATGCGAGGAGATCGTGTCGAGACTTGAAAAAGGCAGGCGTTAAATTAAATATTGTTTAAATCATAGTGACTGAATGGAATTAGCTTTGCATAAATTGGATTGTTCCGTTTTTTTTTTATAGCAGCCTGTTACTCGACACCTTCCCAACTTGCATTACGCTCGAACCAAAATGGAACGTTCCGTTTCAAACGCTTCAGAGTGTTACAAACTCGTTATTGATTTCCAAATTCACAAAACTGATTTCATGCAATTTCGAATGGTGATATATTTTATAGATCTGATATTGATCGAAATAAACGTCGTATGATTTGCTTAGGAGGAATTAACTTGAGGATCCATCTGTTTATTTTATTAAAAAAAATTGATTAGTTTAGTTGAAGATAGGTCGATTTTGGTTTAATAGTGGGAATCTTACCAGCTTTTAGGTAACTTCAAACTAATTTTGAAGAACTACCGGCAAAATACAATTGAAATGTAGGGTAACCTTCCTAAATTTAGTGAAAATTTGAAGAAAAGAAAACTTTTTCACGTTAGATTTGAAGACTTTTTGACTTCTTTCCTTGGACAAGAATTAACATAATTGTTACGAATCGACACAATTGTTACTTGTTTAATTTAACCATTCGTGGTTTCCTCCCTTTTAATTGCTGTTCGTTATCTTACACTTTTAAGCAGTTTGTGTACTCTATTAAAAATGCGGAACGATGTCCCGTCACACGTGAGTTAGAATCAAGATGATGTTTCAGTTAAATACTTTTACGTTACGGTTTTAGTTGGCTCTCAACTTTCGCTCTCGAGCTTTCTATGCCAACCAATGCTTGAATTTGTATATTGTGTGGCAAGCACAGTGATACTCTATGCCCAGAGAAGAACCTCCGGCTTGATTAGGCTATCTGAGGCCCCAGATAAGAATTATTCGGCCTAATGTATTTACATGCTGGATATGTGCATGCTTTAAAGAGAAACCTCTTTATTGTTTGAAAATTCAACATATGTAATTTCAGAATCGTTCAGCTTACAACAACACAGTATCAAAAATAACTCAAGTTTAAAAGCACGTAAAATCACCCAAAATTATTGAATACATTTTTGTTTTAATGATAGCTTCGTAGCATCCGTTGTTCTAGCATCTCCTTAGTGCCACGAAGTGATGGTTTGATCCTCGTTCCAGTTGGTGGATCTTTTCGTAGCCTTTATTGCATTATTATTTAGCAGTACCCAAAGTCACACCAATGACTAATCTAAAAATAACTGCGTAAAGAATAATTCATCAATTTAAATAAAAAAAAAATAAGTTTACATAGGGTAGAGAACTACTTCGGTCTAATCGCCCATTTTGGGCCTATCGAGCAGGAAACTTCAAATAAATCCATGATTTCAGAGTTAACAAGTCAATTATGCGTTTGGTATAATACTTTAGTTAATAAGCTACCGAACGAAGTAAATGAGAACGTGTGATATGAAGGTTTGCACCCATTATTCCCAAAAACAAAAGAAGCGCTCCGACCGAATCAATTTTTATCTTTATCCGATTGGCCGAAGTGAATTAATTTGCCTTTCAATGGCGTTTCAATGTGTTAGGCCGAGTTTGGCGTCAAGAAGCAGTGTTAGACTTTAGACAATATCTCAACGATTGGTTTCTCTTTACCAAATGTTACGGTACGTACGGAAAGGTAATTAAATGTGAAAGCCATCAGTAATAATAACATTCTATTTGGTGCTAAACTGCGCTATATTTAGAAAGACTAAGTGCGGATTGTGCTTAATAGGCCGGAAATGGGGTAGTTAACCATAATACAAAATTTGGAAAGCAAAATCCAAATCATCAAACAAATATAATGTATAATACTGTAGAAAATGACACCCTATCATAGTTTCAGCAGTTCTCAAACTTTTGGTGAAAGTGTCCCACTTTGAGAAATTCCATATGCTCACGACCTACCATTATTGAATACAGATGATGTGAGGTAAAAATGACATGTGCTCAAAACCAGCATTCTGCATGATTGCCTCAAACTCAAAAATTGCAAAATATCTATGCAAACGGCGGCACCACAATCGCAAAATTTGACAAAATTAGGAAACACCAAAATGGCTTTAAAACGCAAATAATAGCCTAGGATAGTTTTGAAAATGCCAAAATGGTCCCTAAAACGGACAATTCTTATAATAATATTGGAAATGACAATTCACATAATAAGCTTGGAACGTTATAATGGTTCTAAAGACGCTAAAAGTGACCCAGTATAGTCAAAATTAATGTTAACCGAGTGACTTTGAAATGGCCTTGAAATATACCAATTAACCTGAAACACGGGCGCAGCGAAGGGAGGGGGTAGGGTTTAACCCTCGAAGCTGCCCGGAGTATTTAAACATATGTGAAATTGTAACTCGTCAATTTCTGCACTTTTCAGTCAATACTCTCTTTTACTAGATATTCTCCCTAACTCGATATTAACCCAAATTCGATGGAAATCCAGGATACATCGAGCAAGTTTCCCAAAATGACTGAAGTTGTCTCAAAATGCAGGAGATAGCCTTTTTTTAAGGGGAAGTTCACCGCTCCGAAAAATTATTACGTTTTGATTTTTCTAAAAACTTGGAAAAAGATATAAAAAAAGCTAAAACTCATTTTTTTTTAAATTTTCTGACGAGAATTCACGAGCAAATATATTTTTTTTTTGTTAGTCTTCATGGCATAAAGTTGGACTCAAAAAACACAAAACATCGACTTTTCAGTTTTGCTGAGGTTCCAAATTTTTTTAATTTGAAGTAAACTGATTTGCTCGGATTTTGGATTTTTGTCCAATATTTTTAGCAAAATAAAAATGTGATCTCTCCTTTCTTCTGGCTTACTTTAGAAACTTTTTCCAACTACCTCCGAAAGTATCTTACGATTTTTCGAACTTCCCCTGAAAGTGTCTCCTGACTACTCTCCAGGAAGTATTGTTTTCTGATTTGTTCAAGAAAACTATTCTAATTTTCCTCGTAAATTTCTTCCACGGAAGTAGTTCCAATTTTTTTAAGGATTTTTCTTTCGGCTTCCCACGGAAGATTCCTGCAGTTCTCTAGGAGGTTTCATGCGACCTCCCCAGAATTGCTTCTGGTGTCCCCATGTTTAGTTCAACCTGCCCAAAAGCTCTTTTACTTTTGCTCCTCCGGAAGTTTTTCTGGAAGATCTTTTAAACATTTTAAAAAGCTTCCACCAGCATTAGTGTTTCCATTTTCCGGCCATTTTTTGGCTTCCCGGGAAACGGGAAACAGCTGATGGCTCTTCCCGAGCGTTCCCGGGAAACGATCATAGACCAGATAGACAATAAGTTGAATTATTCATGACATTGAATGTTTATTTCTTAACTTCTATATAGCGATTCATGATATAGAAAATAGTTTAACCACCTAATTTTAATATTTTAATCCTTCGGAATATTTTCCCGAGCTGCCAATGATTGTTCTTCCGACTTCTTCTGGATTTTTTTCGACCAAGAACAAACTACCGAATTCTCCCAAAAGTCTCCTTCAATTTTCCTAGATATAGTCATGAGATGCCGTCGGAAGCTTCTTCCAGAAGTCCTTTTGGATTCTGTGGTAGCTTATTTGACTTCCGCTGGAAGGTTCATCCAACTTTTTCAGAAAGTTTCTTAATACGTCATTGGAAGATTCTATTTAATCGTTTTTAACTACCCCAAATGTTCTTTCGACATCTCCGGAAGTTCCTTCCGACTTTCTTGATAAGTCTTTTTGGCTTCGCATAAACATGTATTTTGATCTCCTCTGAATTTTTTTCTGGACTCCTCCAGAAATGTCTTCTGGCTTCCCTTAGATAATTCCTTTAACTTCACTTAGAGCATTCTTCCGATTTCCTTCAGAAGATCTTTAGATTTCCTCTGGACGTTTCAGGAAACTTTCTCCTTTGATGTTTCTTATGACCTGTGAAAGTTCTGATGTTTTCACCAAAAATACTTATAAAATTGTTTACTGGGAAATTAGAACACATTCCCGGGTATGGGGAATTGTGATTTTTTGATAAATTTCCCGGGGATGTCCCGGGTAGGAAGCACTAATCAGCGTCTGTTGGAATGTTTTCTTGATTTATTGATAGAGGTTAAATTTCCAGGGAATCGTTTCCAGGTCCGTGTACTCTGTATTCAATCAAAATGTATATTTAGCATACTTGTTCTAGCTGTTTCCCAGGCAATTGAACTTGCTTCTCCAGAATTAGGAAACGTGAGCTATGGTCTTACAATTTCAGTATAAATTTTATTTTTTATCAAGTCATTTTTATAATATGAATCATAATGAATTTTATAAGAATTTATGACTACACACTTAGAAAAACTCATGTAAATTTAGGTGCTCTGAGAGTGACATATACGAGCGTCAATTTTGACATAAATTTGAGTCATAAAAGACGCGAAATTTAGCTTAATCGAACGTACTTTTCGTCGAGCAACAAACTTTTCAGTCTCGGATCACTTAATATTACATGACATGTTTGTTTACGTCTCATCTTTTATGTCAAAGATGGATTCCGTCACTTGTAAAATTAGTTATTTCTAAGTGCGTAATTCTTGGGATAATTACAAGGGAATTTGGAAGAGGATTCCAAGGGAGTTCTTGGAAGAATTCTCCTATGGAGAATTGCAAGGGAATCCTGAATCATATGAATTTCTGAGGTCAACCCCTAAGGATTTTAATGAGAATTCTGTGAATAATTTAATGATAATTCTGCCAACAATTTTAAGGCAATTCAATTAAATTTTTTTCACATTTTCGTTCTTTGATATTTTGAAAATGATTGAATCTGCCATTTTGATTTTTTTTTTGCAGGACTCAAAGTGGCCGAATTTAAAACTTAAATCTAAATGATTGGTCAACAATTATACAAAGTGTCACGGAAATCGGAGAAGGTGGCCTAATTGTATTTTTTCGCCGTTTGATCTGGAACTCGATATAGATATCAATGACTATATCTGAGGAGTTCTAAAGAGTACTTCAATAGAATTATGAGAAGAGTTTCGAAGAATAGTTTTAACGAAGCTTTTTAGATATCTTTATTGGAGAGACTTCAGTATTTGGAGGTCCCATCGAAATTTGGAGGATAATTAGACGGGAAAATTTTGAGGTGTATTCAAATGTTATCCCTGTGGTTAATTATAGAGCTCCAAACGAATTTTGGAGAGATCTTCCAGGAATTAGTGAGACCAATTGAGCATAAATCAGAAAGAATTTCGAGACTAATTTCAAATTAATTTCGGGAATTACCTAGCCAATGTCGAGAAAAAATACTTCCGATACTGCGAGAATTATTAAGAATTTGTAGAGAATTACGAATTAATTCCAAAGAGCGGCGAGTCAACTATGCCATCCACAATATTTTCGATTTTTTCCCATACCTACTACACGTACTGTCGCAAATTATACGACCTCCCACTCACCCTTTAAAAATATGGACGTCATATTTAAATCAACCCATAGTAGTATTCCGTGGAGCATTTCTAGAGCATCATGGAACATCATATGTGAGTACCAGAGAAAGAGTTTTAAGATGAACTCTAAGTAAATTCTGATTTTAAGGAAATTCTTGAGAAAATTCTATAGAAAGGCTGTGCAGTTTGGAAGAATACTGTTAAATAACGTTCAACTGAAAACAACAACATTTTCATAACCTTCAAACCATTTCTCGGATTTCTCCAAAGACGTATGGTTTGCGCACTGATTTTGTCTTTCGATACTGAAATCTAATTCCAGCAAAACAAAATGAATGTATCATACTTTCTCGGGGCCGTTGCGACAGTCTTTATCGTACCCACATGAGACGAAAAGCACCAATTCTGAGAATTGTTTGTTCTTTTCTCGACCAGAGCCAGACACTTCCTGCACCGGAGAGTTTATCACAGTAAACATTTTATAAATTTCCTCCCATTTCTTCCTCGTCGTCCCTCAAAAAGTGATGATAAAGCTATGGCTCATAATTCTCCGATATAAATTCATAGTGCACCCACACTCTGACCGCTCTGTGCCTCTCTCAACTGCCGCTCTGACTCAGAGCCTATAGTAGAACAACACCAGTGTGGGGGTGTGGGAGGAAAAATGAACACGTTCCACCCGACTGATGATAACAACGTTGATTATGTTAGACACCCTACATACACACACACACACACAAACAGGCAAAGAGAAGACCGATCTAGCATAGGCACGGCAAATCACGGATCCTATGAAAGCCTCTTACTGAACCTGGTATTATTATGTATGAAGCTTGTTCCTTTCTCCTCGCCAGCTGCTCCGTGTCCAGCCCGAGTTTGCCCAAACTACCGGGAAAACCATATCAGAGATAATATTCATGCTCCTTCTCTGCTTTCTTCCTCCAGTCGTTTCGCGCATAGCATTTCGCGTGGCGTTCCGTTCCCGTCTCGTGTACATCAAATATACACTCTCGGGAGGTTCTTGACGTTTTGTGTGAACATCGGACCTTATGTAGGTAGGTACGTTTACCTCCATTCGTCGTCGTCGTCGGCGTCGCCTTCATCGGTGAAGAACGAAACGAATCTCTGCCAGCACCACTACCAAGCTCAACGTATTCGCGCAGAAAAACGAAGAAGTACATTATTCTTCCTTCCTATTCTCGGTGCCTCCTCTATGTTTCGGATATGCTCCATAACGTCCATTCTCGCCATTCTCCTCGTGTACTGGTGGTGGTGGTACCAGTCAGTGTACCCAGGTCGTGCCTTACCGACCAACTAGTTGCATAATTTTAATTTCTTAGATAGCTTTTTCCGTCTTCTCCCGCTTCGCCCCTATCCCTCTGTCGGATGCGCATATCACTTTCTGGAGTCTTGGCTCCAGGTTTCCAGAATTTGGTCGGAACTGGTTTCGGGCGGCAAGAGGGTGGAATCAAGCTAGCTCCCCCCTACTGCTTGCCATTGCGTTGATGTTGCGCGTGGAAAAGTTCTAAACAAAGAGCTTCCAAGAGCGAGATGAACTTTTATCTCTGGGATGTCATGTTTGGTGTTTGTTTTCTCTTCTTTTTTAAGAAATGCACACGGGTGGTGAGGTTTGGTTCTCCACTTGCGCAGGGGGTTTCCGAATTTGTGTGTGTGTGTGTTGTTTTTTTAATTAAAGTTCGAAACTTTTGAGGATTGTGATAGCTTATCACCGGTGCTGGTTTGAACTGTACACAAGCACCAGTGCACACGTTGATAAATTTCACATGGCAATGAAAAAAATCATAATTTACCAACTATGGCAACCAGTTTCATCATATGCCTTTATCCTGGATGTAAAACATAGTTGAGTCATATCTGGGACATCATTATATTTAAATAGCTTCATACCACCGGGCTTGAACGATCGTCGTTCGCAATTGTTTTGTGTGATTTAAAGGGTTCGGTGACCTAGTAGTGACCGTTTTTGCTCACAAAGCATTCGATCGTGGGTTTTATACGAAATCTGTGTTGTTTCAATTTGAGGACATCCGTGCAATAAAATAGGACGGTTTCACGTGTGCAGCTCATGTAAAATTTGTGGGTTCATCAATTGTGAGGTCGAACGAAGTATTCAAGCTCGCTGAAATGCCGAAAACTGTTTTAAGCAAGTTGAACGAACTCTGTTAGCTGTTGTTGTCTGTTGATGTCTGTTGTCGTTCATACAATTTATTTGCTGATATTGCAACATTCCTTGCAATGGAAAAATGAAGCTTATTTATTTTCAAACATATAGTTGTTTGTACCCTTCAAGTTCAATTATCATAAATATTTGTTTACTCCACAACCACATTTTTTGATAACCAATAATGGTTATTGTTCAACAAATGTGCTTCTTTCCTCGAAAACACTGAATCATTCGATTTCTGGAAGCATAGCATTAGTAAAATATTCACTATGACACTCATACCTGCAAACATCAAACACCGTTTCCTGCACGCTCGGCCATGGGGACAAACAAATTGTCCAGTTCTCTGTTTGCCCCTCTGCTATGACGGCCTGCGTCAGTATTTGATTTCATTTGCGGAGTCCAATTGTCGCGTAGTTGGACTCATAAAAAAAGGGCTCATGTTTCAGTTTTCGGAATTTACGCACACTCGTCCGCAGCCCCGCAAGTGGAGTTTAATGAATTGATTATTCGACACATTTTATGCTGAACTTCTTTTTGATGTGCTTGTGCATGTCCTGTTCGTTCGGATCCAATACGCGTGTGACTTGTTGATGGATGAAATTTACACAGATCGTAATGCCCCCGTAATGGCACGAGAGGGATTCGTGGAAACAGCTCCCATGCGACGACCGGCAAAACCCGTGTCACGAAGGAAGTATGCGCTCTTGACATCATCGTGCTCTCCTCCTGCCTGATGTGCGACAAGACAAATTGATCTACTGTCTCTTTGTTGTACGTTGGTTCGGTGGAATGGTGTTGTACTTGCTACGGTACGAGTGTAAGCTTGTGCTCTGTGACGTCTCTCGAATGTTTCAATTACCGATGCCGATGACGTTGCTACCTGCAGCGTGAATTATCCATTTAAGGAGTAGTGCTCCAAATTTAACTCCGGGATTTTAAGCAAAGTGGATCTCCAAAAAGCGTTCACACATTTTCGGATATTTTCGTCTAGGCCCGTCTATTTTTAATTCATGTCTGTTTGACTCCATGTTTTTGAAAAATGTTCAACTTTCTACAATTATCCTATTTTCCCCGCTGTCATTAGGAGGGCAGTTTTTTCAAACTGATTTCAACTATTGATTTTTGCGCACTTCTGTTTGCTCGGCCACAACAACAAAAAACCAAGCCGGAGAGTCCATTAGCGGTAATTCGATACTATCCGAGTTGATCGTTAACTGTTTGTAAAAGGGTATCAAATTTGCACACACAAAAAGCGCTGCGTCATTAGAGACCATTCCTCCCCTTCCTCGCGAACAAAATTGACCCACTTGAGTAGGCAATTGGAAGAACAATTTTCCAAGTCTTTAATTGGGTTCAAATCTTTCCGACAACTGCATCATAAACCGCGAAGCTCTCGCCGGTCGGGAATCTCGCAGGTGCCCCACCAAGCAAGGGCCATCAACCTTTCAAATGCCCAATTAAAACGGGATTTAAGAAAGCACCGCGCCAACTGCTCTCCAAGCCATCCATATTTCTTGGGCGCCATGGAAAAAGCAAATGCCAAGGCGAACCATTTTTCCTCGCTAATAACTTGCTCCAACCAAACAGCTGGTGCTCGACATCTCAGCTACTGTTACGACAAACAGCAACAACAACAACGACGACGACGACGACGACAACCACTAGCCACACAAAGCAATCGTGCGGCGTTACAAATCGAATCAGCAAAGAAAAAAGTTTAAGCCCCCCGATGGGATTTGCAAAATTTTCTCTTGACTGATTTGTCCCACTCAAAATACACGTCGGAGTGAGAAACACTCAAGTGGATATTGCGTTTAATGCGCGAAATGTGATTTTTATTTTCGCCGCACATATGTATCAACAATAATGGGTTAATTGAGTTGGTGATCGCTATCAAAGCTCGCAAATCACCTCGATGTGGAGATTGATATGATGTTGAAAAAATGCGCTTTTTCCCGTTATGTGTGCTGCTAGAAACAATTTTCACTGGAAACGCGCCCTCTTTAGGTAGGTTGCACAGTTTATCAAAGCATACATAGAAATGCGCTGTGGTTTGGGTGGGGCGCTATTTTGCCACTTAATTCGAATTTGCGACTGTCCTTGCCCCTTTTGCCGTTATGAATAGTTTATTAATTTATAGTTAAATGTTTAATTACTTCCAATGGCGCGGTCAGTCGGGAGGTGGTGATTGTCGTTGGCAGGCGGACGGACGTTACGTTGCGTTGTTGGTGCACGGTAAATTATCTCTTTGGTCACGGTTTTCGCTTGATCTAATTCGGTGCAATTGGTTCCCCTGTAGATTGAAATTCGATTTGATTCGCAAATTAGCATAATTTAGTGTTTCGCGGATCAGTGATTTCCATTGTTGGGTAAAAGTAGGATGCTTCTTTTTGGCAAATAACATGCTAAATTTGGGTTTAGGCGTTCGAATTATACTTCCAGCGGATTGTGAATTTTTAGTCAGCAGTTCAACTGTCAAGGGGCTGTCCACATTCCACGTGCTTTCCCTTGCTGGTCTAGCATCCATATAATTTTTTTAAATTTTTTTTGGCAGTGGACTTTTGCTAACCCCTCTCCCTGTTTCATTTCACAAATTGCCATCCTCGGTTTCTAACAGATTGTTGAATGAGTCAACATAATAAAACTATTAAGCGACTCTGCAACACTTTCAAACTCGGAGCTGACAGCAGTAGAACGAAAAAAGGGAGAAACTGAAGGGAAAAAAAAGAAAGCTATCTTTGTCGAGTGCAAAACATAACAACTGAACGATTAAGATTAAGAATCCGCAAGTGAGCCTGGCTTAATGATTGAACCAGTTGGATTTTTTTTTTTCTCTGTTCGGGACATAAAACCACTGCGACCAGTAATTTGATCTATTGTAGTATATCCCGTGTCCTTAGTTTAGTGCATGTCGTATTACTCCATCACTATTGAGAAATGATGAAGCATTCGATTTTTTTACAGTTGTCATTCTCGCATTTATCGCAAGGATCCGACTCTAATTGAAAGGTCCCGCTATTTATACCCTTCGGAGTGCTGGAACACCCTCCAAAGGCGCACTTCTTTGTCAATCAAAATTGGATCTCTTAGCAACAAAAACAAGCAATGACACCGATAATGACCATGCATCAGAACCCTAGTCTTAACCACTTCAAACTAGGGAACAATGAATAGAAGATTTGGAATCACATAGGTGAAGACTAACTCATTTTTTCCTGGTTTCAAGATCATCCTCGGTCAAGGCAACCCGGGGACTTGTCACTATCAACAAGGCATAAAAAGTAACAAGGACTAAGATGTGTTCCTTTGATTACTGAAAAATCCTGTTCCCCTAGTCTGAAGTAGACAAGACTAGGAATCGGTGGTAGATCTTACATCCCGTAACGTACCACGAAAAGGTGATCTACCCACGTTACGGGGCACCAGTTGCCAGGAACCAGTTGGATTAGTATCAACTGCGAGCAAAATGATCCTCTCTGCAGAACACTCACTCGGCTGTTGCAAACAAATGCACTGGGAAATTAACCACACCACCACACCTACAATCAGCCACGGTATGCCCAGGTGTAATTTTTGCTCCTGTTCTGCTTTGAACGAAGAAATTGGTAGTGAAGCGAAAAATGACCAACGGAGGCAGGGTTAGGTGAATGCCCCTCCCCAAATTTAGAAACAGAATACATTTTGATTTTTTTATGAGTTCAAATTTCAAAAATGCTATGAGATTTAAAAAAAAATGTAGGTTTCCAAATATATTTATAAGATTGAGATCTTGGAAGCATTCCTAGCAAGTTCCAACATTTTAGATTTAACTTGAGATAACAAATCCTGGAAATTTTCTGAAAGCTAGCTATCGAATTACATACATAGGTTATTAATCCGAATTGTAAAACGTGTGTAATGGAACATATAGTCTAGCACAACTTTTCAAAGCGACTGGTCTTGGAAGTATTCCAAGGGAATATTTAGGTGATTCGCAAAATATTTTCAGTAACATTTTGAGAAGAATTCCATCACAACCCTAATAAAATCAATAAGCCGCCATACGGTCAAATTTAGGGTATAGTTTCAGAATTAATTAGTGAAACAGAGCAAGCCTTTACGAAAAATAAGATTTGCTCTTTGTGCATATTGTAATGCAGATATTCGTGTTCTCTAAGGATTTAACGAGGGATTTAATTAGGTGCTCAGAAATATTGCAAATTGATTATACTCCAAGTTGGATATGTCTTGAATCTTGTGCATTGGGCCTTAGAGTGAAATATGTAATATGCAGGACTTTGGAATAAAAATATGTGAAAGCTAAAAGATTTTTTGTTTGCCGTTTAAAATATGTGAACGCGGAAACTAAACTAAAAAAATGCCGGATTTTTTTTTCAGTTTTAAATAAAAATAACCAAGTAATTCTTTTCAGAATTCCCATAACTCTTCAGTGTCGGCGTGTAAGTTCACTTTTTACTTGTTCTCCCTCTTTTAAAACGCATACAAATGAAAAACATATTGCTTCAATTGATAAAAATCAGTGAAACTAGAAATTTCTATGCAAATTGGAACCGATTTGGTGGATACAAATATGGCTTTAGTTCACCGCTCCGAAAATAATAATTACGTTTTGATTTTTCTAAAATATTGGAAAAAGAAATATAAATTCCCCTATCTATTTCCAATATTTTTATAGTTGAAGATGCTAATTTCGAATAACTGACTGAAGTGGTAATTTTTATACGATAGATGAGGAGGAGATGAAAGTATTGAATTGATAGTTCCGTTTAGATTACGGCAGTGTGAAAATTGCATATAGAAGAGTAGATAGCGAGCTAGGACAACTTTTAAGGAAGGTACAAATCGGTTTTATCATCTCTTTACCAAACTCCCCCTTTGGAGAGGGATGGTGAGGGGTGTTCCCCCCGCCACCACTGATGCGGGGAATCGTTCCCGTCTTCAGCAAAGTTGTTCAGATGTACAAAACCTATTCTTTTATAAAGAGCGGCGCTAGTGTGACATCCATTTTGAATTGTTTGCCCTAACCTAACATATGCACTAAATAGAAGATTTCCCTCATCGGTAAAGTTGTTCAGATGGATAATACCTATCCTAAGCTAAAGATTTCAGTTCATAGCTAACTCACCAGGCAACGCTTGTGTGACATTCATTTTTCATTGTATGCCCTAACTTAACAAATGGACTAGATAGACAATTTCCGCTTGAAACACTGTTGGAAAATATCCCATCGCAACTGAAATATTTGTCCCGGGGCCAAAGATTCCTGCAACTGTTCGTATTCCAATTGTGGAGCCATCTGTGAAAACTATGATTGAGCCTTAACGAACGTTAGGACCGCCAGTTTCTCAATCCGAACGAGCCGTTTCACATACGTTGAAAGGAATTTCATAGTTGTCCTCTGGTTTCATCCAGTCTCCATTCATACTCATCACTGGTCCTCTTTGGAAGCATTGTAAGATGCTTAGATGACAAACAAGATCACCTGGCATGACTTTTTTTTTAGATCTTTTGAGCCTTAGAGCACTTCTTTCCGCTTCTAGTTGCACATGTTCTTCATGCAAGAGTAGCAGATTAAGGATTGCTTCTAATGCTTTTGATGGGGTGTTACGCACCGCATCCGTTATTGCAATGCATGCTAGACGTTAAAGTTTTGCTAGTTTCCTCTGAGAAAGTAGCCTCTTTTGAGCCATCACACTAACGCTAATTTCGGACGGATTATTGATGTGTAAATCCACATTGGTTTCAAACCCCCCTTTCTTCCAAACCCCACTCTTGTAGCATGCCCACAGGGCACTGGTTGCTTTGTTTATCACATAATCAAGCTGAGCATTCCAATTCAACTTGGTGTCCAAAATAACTCCTACACGGTTCGAAAAAGTAGAGTAAATTTCTGTTTAGTATGATGCACATAAATGGAGCGTTACATATCATATAAGTTTTCATTATAAATCGTGTAAAGTTCTGTTACATTTAATGAAATGTTGCTAATATTGTATACAAAAGCCTATGTTTGTAAACAATATTGCTTACAAGTTGCTCATTTGCGTGATATAAAACACAAGTTTACGGGATGAATATTTACATCACAATTAAAATTCAGAATTTTTTGTGTAGGTATTTGACCTGTTCACTAAGATGGATCTTCTCACCTTCAAGATTGAATTCTTTTAGGTTAATCTTCCTCTTTCTAGTAAAGGGGATGATTACGACTTTTGATGGATTAATACTCAGGCCCTCTTTAATGCACCAAAACTGGGTAAACTTTAGGGCCTCTTACATTCTTTCAGAAATGATAACGTCAAACTTTCCTCTCACTATAATGACTATGTCATCCGCAAAGCCCGCAACTTCGAAACCTTTTGATTCCAGGCTTCTTAGAAGATCATCTACAACTAAAGACCACAGCAGTGGTGAGAGAACTCTTCCTTGAGGACAACCTTTCGTTGCCTTTACTGTTACAGATGAGCAACCCAGCCCAGAAGTGATTTCCCTTTTTGCAAGCATAGTCTGAATCCAGTTGACGATGTGCCTATCGAAGTTCCTTGCCTTCATGGCGTAAACCATAGAGAAATAGGATGCTCCTTTCTTCAATATCCAAGAAAGAGCAGTGTGCAATTTCTTTAACTGAAAGAGATTTTTCAATTTTTGTTACTAAGGTATGGAGAGCAGTAACTGTTGACTTTCCGGATTGATACGCAAATTGAAAAATAGATAATGGATGCGTGAACATGTAAATTGAGTTGATGAAATCATTCAACCCCTTTTCCATAATCTTTAACAAAATTGATGAAAGACTGATGGGCCTGAATGATTTTGGATGCGTTTTGTCGCGCCTCCCATTTTTTGGTATGGATATAACTCTTACCAATCTCCATTTTGATGGAATATAATTTAACCTTATACTTGCCTTAAAAATCTTAGTTAGAGCCGGAATCAGCACTGCTTCACCTTTTTGAAGTAGCGCCGGGAATATTCCATCCACACCTGCAGATTTAAAGGGATGAAAAGATCTCACCGCATTTTCTACTCTGGCCTCAGTGAAGATTTCATCGGCTATATCTGGTGTGGTGTATCCTGTTCTTTGAGACTCCGAAGAGGTCTCCGTAGAACATCTTTCATCAATAAAATCAGAGTTAGCCGATTCCTCACACAAAACTGATCATGGAAAATGTGTTTCGTCATTAGATCTAAAGTTTCAAAAGGAGATTTGGTGAAACCTCCATCAAGACATTTAAGATTACCAAGTTCTGTCGTATAATCTTTCGAAAGAGTTTTTTGTTACCTTGCCACTTCCGGAATACTGTTTATGCTTTCACTTCCCTTACTTAATATATGATAAAAGATTTTCGTCTTCGACAAATTTGTCAAGCATATGTTATTCTGAAATAAACTCTTCACCATAAGATAGGCCTTGTTCATCAGAACAACTTTACCGAAGACGGAAACCTTCTATCTAGTCCATGTGTTAAGTTAGAGCAAACAATGCAAATTGAATTTCACACTAGCGCTGCCAAAACTCTTTGTCATAAAATAGGTCTTGTCCATCTGACCAACTTTGCCGAAGTCGGAAACCTTCAATCTAGTAAAAATGTTAAGTTAGGGTAAACAATAAAAAAATCACATTAGTGCCGCCTGGTGAGTGAGTTCTGAACTAAACTCTTTCGATCAGGATAGGTCTTGTTTATCTGAACAACTTACCTCAAGGCGGGAACCATCCGTATAAGCAGGATATGTAGATAGCGATATATAATATGTAGTTAAGAAGGCGCAGCTTGATTGTTTTCGTTTTAGCGCCATCTAGTGAGTAAATTTTGCCATAAACTATCCATAGTTTTGAAAAACTTGTATTCCTGAACATCTTTGCAGAAAGTAGCAGCATCCTATATGCTTGGGATCTCGTGATATAAACATCTCTAAATCAAAATATGCCTCTTGATGGGTATATTTTACTATAACCCCCTCTCCCCAGAGGTCCGTCTCTCCAAAATAAATCTGATAATTTTAACTAAAAGTACATTCAATTTACTTTACATAAGATTTGAAATTTCCAAATTCCTTTGAACCTTCGTTGAGATATGACCCCAAGGTACAGACAACGTAAATTTTTTTTCTGGCACAGACGAAGCGTTATGAGAAGTTTATATTTTTTTTTCCAAAGCAGTTATGAGTTGATTTTAGAATTTTTTCCATAGCATAACACCAAGGCATTTAATAGAAAATGTCCTAGGGTGTTTTGCAATGAACTCTAATAGAGATTTGACCAGAACTGCAAATCAATTGTGGAGTCCAGAGTATTTTTTAAAAGTAGCTTTGTAGAAAAATCAATGACGATTGTGAAGAGGATTCCAGGATCCGTGAAAAATAGCAACGTGATTGAATGTTAAGGGTACAAATCCAAAGGAATTGTGCAAGGATAGTTCCAAGGGTTTCTCGGGATAAATTTCTTGATAATTTTAAGGGGAATTTCATGCAAATTTTTTGATGAATTTAGAGAAGAGCTCCAAGTTAATGCTAAGTTAAATTTTAAGACAATTCTATGGAGAATTCAAGTGAATTAAACAAATTGGATGGAAGCTTCAGTGAAATCTTTGAAAAAGTTTAGAATTCGAAGAAAATCTAATCGCAGAACAAATTTCATGTATTTTTTGGAGTTCTGCAGATAATTACTGGATTTTTATAAAAAAAATGTCAAGGTACTCCCAGAGCGAATCTCAAATTTATTTTAGAAGAATTTTGTGACGGGAAATAAGTTTTGAGCGAATTTTCATAGAATTCGAAAGCAGAACCAAATTCAAGATCCAGGAAAAAAAAAAACTGCTGCCTTAGCAATGAGTAATTTAACCTAGTGATCTCTTGGGCTCAATCGTGTTTCGTTTTATTCTTAATTTAAATGTATATCGCACAACCGGGAAAAAAACTGGAAAATTACTTATAGGGATGTGCTGGTCACCATGTAATCCTGAACGGCATTTCCGGAGACGTATTATTTGAATGTTGTCACCACCTTCTCTATTTTAAAACCTGGCTACGGCCTTGATTTTCTTCTTCCATCAAGGCCAAAGTGTAGTGATGCGCCGCCGGAAGCATTTAGATTGAGATGAGATTCACGCTTGTAAATTTCGTGCCGAGGCGGCCAAATGGCCGTTTCAATATTATGTTGCTGAGCTGTTTTGATCTGCCTTCAAATTTGTTCATTCGCCTGAAAACGCCACGAATTTCTTCGAGCCGAACTTGAAGCTCAAACAACCAAAAACTTTCCAACTCAAATTTGTTTCCGTCCTATTACCGGATTATTCAAACCGTTTACACCAGATTCAAAACACCAATCGACTCTTTCGATAATCCCGCTCCTTCCCGGAACTTGGATTATTCAAAAAAACGTGTTACAAAACTTCCTTTCCTGGACAAATAATAAAAAGTTTCAGCAATCTCATTGACCAATCTGTTACAGTTGTAGCTGTTGTTGCTTGCGCTGTATTATCAACCATTTGTGTGTGTGTGTATGCGCGCGATAGTGTTGTGGTCCAACAAATGCTAAGAGCTCGTAAGATTAAGAAACCCAGCACTTCTTCATTCTAGCCCAAACGTGCTTCACAACTGGAGGAACCCATCCGTCAATTCAAAGTACAACACCCGAGAACACGGCTGCTTGAACGGACCGAGCAAAACGAGAAAATAAATTTACATAAATTGCTCCGGTGACGCAATTTTCCCAAACGACGACGACGACGACGACCGACGGCTGTTGGTTCGTTCAAGAAGGTATTTACGGACAAAACGCACAGCAGCAGAAGACGAATCAGGACGGAAGAAATGGCGATGAAACGGTACACCTTGCGGTCGCGATGGGGCGTTCACTAAACATTTGCTCTATTCAAGATTTTACGGTTTCTTCTGAGAGTGGAAGTAGGACGACGACGACGACGACGGATGAATGGACAAAGTTCGACGTTCTCTAGTTGTTGGTTTATGCACGGTGTGATTTTGATTTATAAAGATTACAATTTCATCACTTTATGACCGAAGAATTCACGTACAAATTGTTTCATAATCCGGTAATGGGCTCACAAGGACGTATACGAGAAATATTCGAGATATGATTTTGGTTGTGTCCATCACACGGACAATGAGATCAACTCAAAATTGAGTTGAATTCGACTCAATTTTGCAAAAAGTGGATTTGTTCACAAAGTGAGTAAAATTTTTCGAGCTTTTCCAGTAACAACATCTCTAATATGATGAAAATCGACGAAAATTTCACTCAGTCTAGGAGTAAACTAATAGACTGAGTGATACCTCTTTCGATTTTCCTCATATTCGAGAAGTTTTTTCCTGGAAAAGCTCGGAAAATTTTACCACTTTAATTTTTAAATTTATTTTCTCACTTTGTGAGCAAATCAACTGCAAAATTAAGTCAAATTCAACTCAATTTTGTGTCGATCTTATCTTACGTGCAGGGCTGATATTTTTAGTCAAAGATGGCACCGCTGGGTTTGAATCTAAACATACGCGCTGATTAGCACTTATTTCAACCACCTTTTCTTTTCGATCAAGATAAGATGGTCGGTGAATTTATATGGAATTAACCGGGCTGGCACGGACCTAGGTACGCCTCGTGCACTTGCTATATTTCGGGCATTATTGGACTTGATTGGATAGATGGTGGGGTGGAGTGTTGAAGTTTACCGCGCTATGCCAGATGGTGCCGTGTACATTATCT
The DNA here is from genome assembly GCF_037179485.1 of Ochlerotatus camptorhynchus. Lineage (NCBI taxonomy): Eukaryota > Metazoa > Arthropoda > Insecta > Diptera > Culicidae > Ochlerotatus > Ochlerotatus camptorhynchus. The sequence goes on along the minus strand of NW_027040751.1, from coordinate 1,126,186 downwards.
GTTCGCGGTAGTACAAGTTTCGGTAATTTTTAAATTGCTGCCGGCAATTTTCGAAAGAGCCGAATTGATGATTGTTGTTCTGGTAGTTTGAATGTGCTTTATCTAGATACGATTTTTCAAGGTAGGCAAAAGACAAAATTCTTCGAATTTGCCTCAGCCCACTAGGAAGAGCACTCTCCAAAAGTCCCGCAAGCTCAACGATCCCCTTGTCAAGAGCAGCTCAAGAATTCCTCGTTATTTACGGCAACATTGCATGGACTAAGCAACCATCATTGGGGAGAGTCTAAGTGGGTTATTCACCAATCGTAATTGCTCGGAGAAGTCACTGGCCTCATGAATTCTAAATAAAGCTCATTTGTTTCGGAGTTCTCTTCCATTACTATGCATCCATTCATCCCATCCCCTGCGCCTGGTCTTTCCAGGTCACGCTGCACAGAACGGAAAGAACTTTTATGCTTCTAATCAAAAAGCAGCTTATCCTGTGAATGGGGAAGATGCCAATTTCTGATAGAGCCTCAAGAGTGAGCGTTCGGGCCCACGTTCTCTCTCTCTCTCTCTCTCTCGTGAAAAAGGAAATAAAAGCAGTAAAATTTGAATGGTAAAGCTTGGCCATTCGTTCTTCCGTTAATCGAACAGAAAAAAACCCTCCCCTTAGGACGACGGATTCTTATCCTTTTAATCCTTTTGTTGCCGGAATCTTGACCACGTGACCAACAATTTTCCTCCATTGTTGTTTAGTTTAATGTTTTCGCTTCCCCGTCTGGTCGCTGCACGAGATTGAATTTTATTTTCCAAACCAAGATACCACCAAGGTTTGGGCTATTTCGGGGAGGATCTCTGTTGATTCTGTTTAACTTTCACTTCCATTTACTGAGATAAGAAATCGGGCCCATGACAGCAAACCAGTCAACGAACGAACGACTGAACGGTGTGCCGATGGACAACATTTGTTCGTGTACAAATATTTGCCCCTATTATGCATTTATGCTGCTCCCTCTGGGTGTTTACATTCGGATTTTTTTGTCGCACGTGGGGAAAGTGTTCGCTGGAACTCACGTTCTCGGTGGCACAAGTGTTGGGATATCAGAGTACGTTCACCTGGCCGTGAAATGTAAAATGTAAAAAAACAGCCAACAATCATCGCACTTACATATTCAGTAATGTGATTGTCGGCTTTCCAAAGGTTTCTTTAAAATCAAATCTAAGTGCAATTTGTGAATTCATATTCGTGTTTGTTGCTTGCTTTGGGTGCATACATTATACCCCTGTGATGGAGTGCTTCTGAAGGGTACGTTTGTAAAATTGGCGTGCATCTTCAAGCTATTTCACAAGTCAGTTTTGTTGCTTGAAGTGAAGAGATTTTTGTGTATTGTTGCACGCACTTAGGGACCATTCATAAATGACGTAGCACATTTTTGACTTATTTAGACCCCCCTCGTAGCGTATTTTGTTATACCTAATACACCCCCTCAAAACCCCCCTAAAATTTAAGACAATGCAGTTTCAGTTTGTTCGTAAAAGTGGACACGATCAGCGAGGCCTTAGTATAGCTATAATAGCAGTACAATCCATAATTTATCCACCAGATATTAGCAAATGTGAAACTGGGAGCACGATTAAAACATAATACTTTCCTTTAAGCTGGGTTTAGACTAGGCAAGTCAAATGATGAACTCAGTTAAATTCAATTGGCTTGAAAAGTCGAGCCTGGTTCAACTTTTTTCAATTCAAGTAAATTGATCAAGTCAGTTGAATGGCATGGTATACACGTTCAATTCGCGTTCAAGTCAGCTGAATTCAACTGACTTGATCAATTGACTTGCCCTGTCTAACCCCAGCTTTAAGGTGAAATTTACCTTGTGAGTAAATAAACATTTCAAAAATGGGTTTTGTGAGACACGACTTCAGATTGCAAAAAGCTCTCGTCGACAGTGTTGGAAAAGATCGCGATATTTCACGAAGTTCACCAAGGGAAAAATTCGTTAGTCATAGTGAGTTTTGGTGAATTTTTCCAACACTGCGTCGTCGATGTTTTCCTTTTATTATTTCGCACTAAACGACAATAGCTTCTTCCAATCTAAAGTCTATGTTATTGAGAAAACCATTTTTGAAATATTTATTTACTCACTAGGTCACTTTCACCTTAAGCAGGATTATCCCGGACAAATCAATTTTACAAACTGATTAAATAGATCATTTTTCAAAATTGAGCGGATTCAGGCCAAATAGCAAAATTTTTGACTCGGCGTTTCACATTTCTAGAGCCACATGTGAAAAGGGCATACAAGCTTTTTATAAACAAACCTTCTTATGCCCTTTTCTGGCCATCCATATGACACCAACGCAAACCATCAACATCATATAGGGGAAGCTTTCCCCTTCCCGATGATGTTGTTAGTTTGCGTAGGCGACCATCGGTTGGCGAGAAGAGGGCCTACAAAGGTTTGTTTTCTAAAAAGTTGTATGCCCTTTTCACATGTGGCTCTTGATTTGTGGTAAAATTCATCCATTTTTAATTTTGCATTTTTTTAAATGGCGTATTCGACATATGTCAATAAATCTTAGCACGAAAACGTCACTTCTAAACGAAATAGCGCTGTGACAAAGTTGAAGGGTAACATCAATTATTTCTTCGAAAAATATACACGGTATTTTTTATATTTTGTGTAAAAAAAAGGGTTAAAAACATAAACAACATAAAATGTCCTTGTTCAATATTTGTTTATTAAAAAAAAATCCTATGAAAAATGCAAACTTCTAGACAAGCTTAGCGTTTTAAAATCAATTTTGGCGTTTCTATGGTAATTTTTGAAGTGTTTAAATTGTCATTTTGGCGATTCTTAGACTACTTTTTTTACGGTCATCTTGTGGCAGTTCTAGGCCACTTTGGTGGTTTACGGCTGTTTCCATTTTGTCGTTTGTCAAGCCGTTTTGGTGATTCTTGACCATTTTATTTACGTTTGTAAGGCCATTTGGCAATTTTTGCAATTTGAATTATTGAAAAATGCATTTTTGAAAAAAAAATTATTTTTTTTGAAAACCTTAACATGGAAATGGTTAGGGTAGGTGTTCCAGTAATAGTGGTGTACCTATAGTTGCGGTATGGAGGTTGTGCCGGAATGGTGAGGAGGACCCGGATAAGATTATGTTTTATCGGTAGCAGCCCTAAAATAAAGCATATTTGCATATTTCAAACTTAATATTAGCCCAAAAATTACGGAAAATCATTAATTTTCCTTAAGATTTTCACACATTTGCACCTATAGTTGCGTTAGTGTTCCTATAATAGTGGAGCCCATAAGAAACCAACGCATTCCACTATTATAGGAACCAAAGTTAGCAACTACCAAAACTACTGGAGTTTTCTAAAATTTTATGCAATTTTATTACAGTGAAATATTGTTATATATATATATATATATATTCATTTTCCGTCATATACTGCCTATCAGTCCTATATGAATTTTCGTCAGTTCTGAGATAACAACGCTATTCACTATCAATTGGCATCTACTTTCATATTATGTGTTAAAACTTCGGACTTTGATCATGAAAACTCTGAAAACAACATCCTAGTCAGTTAGTTTGTACCATCAAGCAAAGTAATCGCATATCAATCCCATCCTCGAATTCAATCGTCCATTTTCTGATTTTCGAGTTGCCATATTTTTCGCTGATATAACATAACATGCACGCTTCAATGCATCTGATTTTAATTTGAAAAAAATATTAATAAACTCACTATGATTTCTCAATGCCTCAATATTTGTTGATGTGCTTCATGAAAGACGTAACTATCAAAGTCAAGCACTCTTTCACTCATCCGCTTCACCGAAGCTTGAAAGAAAAATCAATGAAGCAACGAGAGAAAGAGAGGCAAGCGATTGAAAATGTGTTGGTAGACGCCGGCTGAGGTTCTAAAATACTGCGAGATGTGCGACTTCATCAAATAAACAAAGCTAGCAGTCTCTTCTTCGCATCGATTTTGTCTATTGAAGCTGATATCACAGATTCAAATGACACTAATTTGGTTTTAAGAATTTGACTTTTAGATGCATATTTTTTCATAAAAAAAATCATTTCATAAATCAGCCGAAGTGAATGGTACGCGGTCTTAAAATTATCCTATAAATTAACTATCGCTTGAAATTCGTACGTCCAGTGAATCCAAACACATAAAGCAATCAAACGATAAAGACAAAACGATAAACTCTCTCTGTAATATAGCTTGATCGGAGTTGTAGAAGGATAATGATATATTGCTTGCCTACTTGTTGGAATATACACGGTTGAGGACATAGCTTGACCGGAATCGAGAAAATACATAACAAAAAAATTCCATTAGCACACGTGGAGGGTTTTTGATCTAATTTCCGTCCTACTAAGCACAACCCGCGCTTTACCTCTCTTTTCTGAACGAGTTTAAACAAAAAATTGAATATTTCTGTCAAAGATGACTTGTAAATTTATTCACCTTTACATATGTACCGTTGGATTTGATAAAGAGTCACAAATTGTTGATTCTAAATTCGTTCTACGAGTCACTGTCACTGCTACAGTCACTGCTTCTTGATTCTAAATTCGTTCTACGAGTTTCAATTCCGTCCTAACGCATTGAAACGCCATTAGATTTTCTTCGTCCTACGAATAAACATAGAAAAATGGGATTGGCTAGGAGCGCTTCTTTTGTTTTGAGAACAATGAGCGTAAATATTCATACAATGCGCTCTAACAGGGTTTATGTAGTAGCTAATGAACTAACGCATCGGAACAAACCTATCTGCACGGTGAAATCATTGATATTATTTTCTGATTTATAGAACGGAAATGGGCGATTACGACGAAGTAGCGCTCTACCCTATCATCTTCGGCGTTACTTTGTAAAGCAGCATTCCAACAATTTGGTCGTTTCCTTCTACCGGCAGCAGTACAACATCCGAGCGAACTATATTGCAAAGGGTTTTTTTCATGATAAAAAGGGGAGAAGTTTTTTTTCCTCCATCCCGGCGGCGTCGACTGGGATTGAACCCAGGCCTGCTGAGGTGAAAGGTAACCACGCTTACCACTACACCACCGACGCCACTAATGCTTATGACACTTATCAATTTCGAAGATAAATTTTATGTTATTTGAAAAATGCTCCAAGGTTAATTCTTTCTTTAATTTCTTTAATTTTCTATAATAATTCTAATTATAAAGGATTATAGGATTATAAAATTACCCTAAGTTGAACTAATTTCTAAAATTAAATTAAATCATCAGTATTTCACTAATTTAAAAAGTCAACAGTAGTTTCTAATTAAACATTTAGATCAAGCCAATGGAAGTTAATTTCATCATTGTTCAAGCTCCTAATGTTCAAACATTACCTTGTCAACGAGATCAAAGAGTTCAATTGTTGGCACGCTCGATCATTCTTCCGAACTTCAATCGGTGCACTAGAATTACGGAATGCACCATGCATGGACCCGTCATGGCCTCCAATCAGTTCACCGAAACTCATCGGAAATCACATATCAAAACTATCCTGTTGACCCTAAACAAACAGAATCCAGCGTGGATGAGCAACTTGCATTGAACTCGCCAAACTTCGTTCGCGTCCGCTCAACTGGCAATGGCCCAATTCGATTCGCGGACGTGGATCCTAACTGAGTTTGACACCGAAGCAAACTCGCTGCCATTCGAAGCCGGACAATTGCAACGGGACCGCGAATATGGATCCGGCAACGGAGAAGTGACCACCAGGATTCAACAAGCAATTTATACAAATTTGCCAAATCGGAAGATGCATAGATAGAGGTATCGATGACCGCGGGAGAGTCATCACACCCCGCCTCGTATTCGTCCCCAAAAGCTTCGGAATTTCAATCACGCTCGTATCTACCCGCTCTGCTACACATTCCGAGCACAACACGCCCTCGAAAAATGTGGTTTATGCCATGGACCCTGAATCACTTGAGGGGGGGGGGGGGATAAACGTAGTCTCCACGACTGGAAGAGAGGGTACATAAAATTGATTTATAGTCACATTCCGGCGCCCACCCGTGGGTGACTCACCACACCGGCGGATCCTCTTCAACCGCACTGCCAAACCAGTTGTGTGAGCCGCATTCTGACATGCTTTGTAGCGATGTAGGCGCTGAAAGTTTTCCCGATTTTCCCCTCCGGCTGCTTTATTGCAGTCGCCCGTTTTCCAATAATCCACGTCCTTCTTTTGAACAAACACATCACCGATGCGTGGGTTCGAAAATCTCATCCCGCCGCCACGGGAATGTTTTTCCAAAGGATCATGCAAAAACGGACGGGTGTTTATACTCTGCGCAATGTGGCTCCCGGCAGTCCCGTGTATGCGTGTGTGTTTGTGATGATTTTCCACACTTTCACGGTCGATTACGCAATTCACACCACGCTCCCATGAATATCCAAGCAGCTGCAAAAAAGGATCAAACATTAGCTTTAGGTGGCAATTTAGATCCACGTGTGCTGGAATTCCGAGAGGACTCAAAAGTCATTCCGCCGAACCGAAAGAAAAGTGGAAATGAACTTTATAATTTATGCAAAAGCACATTCGCAAAAAGGGTGCCTAATTTTGGAATCTGTTGCTTGTGGTGGTGTGCGTCGAGTCGAAAAAGCAAATTAAGAATTCAATTCAAAGTTTGCCGATTGTCGACTCTGACGATACACACATGGGTGTAGTTCTGGGATTCAGCAAGGATTTAAAAATAGGTTGGAAACGGAAAAAAGCGTACGAAAATCGCATTACATCGGTGTGTCCCAATTCGTATACAGGAATCCCCCGAATAGCGCGGTTTGTTGGTGCCGTCTCAGCTGTCCTCCATCCTGAGCTGTTTTTTTTTTGTATGTGATTAGGGTCAACCATAAACTGGTCACCTACAGAGAATCAACTCAATTGGTTGGAAGTATGACAGCCGATAAATTGCGATGGGTGGCCGACACCATCTTCTTCTTATTCTCTTCTTCTTCTTCTTCTTCTTCTTCTTCTTCTTCGCATTCCAAGTTTATTGCATATCGCATATTAGCTTATTGCGTGCTTTCAACTTAGTGTTCTAGATGCACTTCCACAGTTATTAATTGAGAGCTTTCGTTGCCTGTACCATTTTTGCATTGGTATAATTGTGTGGCAAGTCCAATCATACTTCTATGCCCAGGGAAGTCAAGAAATTTTCCAACCCGAAAAATTTCTAGACCGGACCGGGAATCCTACCCAGCCACATCCAGCATTGTCTTGCTTTGTAGCTGCGCCTTTACCGACTGAGCTAAGGGAGGCCGACACCACCCACCGCGCTATTCGGGGGTTTTCTGTATTTTTTTCTTTTCAAGAGGTAGAGACGCTTGGAAGGTGGAAGGCGTTGAGGAAATGGGTGTACAATTCCTGTCCAAACCATACCAACCGAACCACCCGGAAACAACTACAGTCAGGAAATGAGTTGCCGCTTTTGTCGTACTCCGGTTTTTTTCTCTCCTGGTTGGAGAATTAGGAAGGATCTAATTTATTCACAGCGAAATATGCGACTGTGTGTTGGTTGTTCTATTCTTGGTTCTTGGTTCGTTCGTTCGTTTGCAGCGAAAGCGAAAAACAAGGATACTAATCTTTGGGTTTGCTCGGAAAGGTAGGCTACGAGTTGTAAAATTATTAGACACAGGATAAGTTAATCTCATCGGACCAGATGTTAATCGGCGAAAAACTGGAGCCGCTAAGCTTTGGTCTGGACTTTTTTTTTACCGACCGGGACCGGATGAATTTTTCTTGTTGGGAATGTTGGTTGCGTTGGGAATTTATAGTAGGGTTGGATCGGTCAAAGAGTTTGAAAAGTAGGTTCTAAATTAAATTAAACTAAAAGTGAAAGTGATAATGTTTCATTTTGTGGTTGGAATTAGCAGATTTGCGTTTTATCTCGACCAAAGTTCACTTTTTTTATTTTAAAAGATACATTTAATTTCTTGTACAAAATTGTAGGGAAAATAGCTATCAGCAAGTTTGATGAAGACATCACATTCTGATCTTTTTAAATCCTATATAGAATTCATATTTTTTTAGTAAACACAGCTGAAATACGTGGTTCTTAAAATCTCAAATAATCCGAAAATAAATTATTTCAAAGTCTGCACTTTCCCAATTAAATCACCCAACTGTTCTGAGAACACTGTGCAATTATTTGAAAATTTAATAACAGTCACGCCGTTCCAATGACATAGGAGTTAGCATTAATGCATCTCACTATCCAAGATACAGGTTCAACTCCCATCCCTGGAAAACTGATGAATGACTAAGAAAATGGTTGAAATGACTGTTTTTAATTAAACTTATGAACATTACTCACTACTTGACGACTGTCCGAATGTTCCTGGAAAACGTTTAGCTAAACCAGAGCAAATCCGCGCCAAGTAGCGATAAAATAATTGAATTTTAGATTTTACTCGGCTCAGAATTCCATGGAGCTTTACATAATAGTTTGTTATGGGCAACATTTTATGTTTATACTGGGATTCGACTATTTTGAGTAGCACCATTTTTTTTTAAATAGCGTGTTCGATGTTTCAATAAATTCTAGCACGAAAACGTAGATGGGCCGCGAAATGACGTCTGAGACAAAGTTGTACATGCAAAACAAATTTCTCTTGCATCCAATGTATGGTTGGTTTTATTACATCCTCTGCATATGTTCAATACACCACATGTACTGGCAGTTCTTGCAATGCACTGCAGCTTAAAAGCAAGTTTTTACAGAATGTATATTTTTGTATAAAACCATCACAAGATTTTTTATCTAGTTCGATCTTGTAGTTCGGAAGGCTCAATCGCATTAGCTTTACGGAGCCGATAATTCAATATTAATTTTTTTAAACAAAATTCACTTATTTCTATGTCTAGTACGAGTTGGGCCGAATACTCGCGGTTTACCAGAGGTTATATGAGTACATTGTCAAAGGATGGGATCAGGGAGGAGCTAATCATCACGAGATGATTTTCTAGATGTGATACATTTGGGGAAACAAACTTAGTTCGAAAAATAAGCTAACACAAAAATTACAAAATTATTTTCAAAACCTGTTCATGTCGAGAAACATTGGCAAATTCTGAATACTTTTCATGTATATCTGTTATAGAATCTTACATTTCCCGGGTGGGTGTAGGAAACTCCATTGCCTTTTCAGAAAAAAATACACTCACATATAATCACAAATTTTGTCAAATAAATTAATAATTATACATTCAAGTCTTGTTTTACACGGTTTTTTTCCACGGTTGGCGCCGAAGAGTAGAAATTTACACGGTATGTTTTTATCGATTTCAAGATAACGATACAACCTATCCACTTGATTGGAATCACATCCGTTTCAAGCCATAGGTAATCTAATGGCATATTAAAAAAAAAGCAAAACTGTGAATACAGATTTTTTTTCAATTTGTCTGTATGGTCCATAGCATGCTATAATTATAAATAGCATCAACATCACATTACGCATCACGAAACGAAAAACTTTTTCATACAAGCATTTGTACAAAAAGTGTTTCGTTTCGAGATGTGCAATGTGGCCCCTGAGTGTAATGTTTTAAACTTCAATAGCAAAAAAGCGCATTTTTTAAATATTCCAACTTATGTTTATAGCTAATATAAAAAATGCTTAATGTTCTGATATCGGAAACAATGGACACTTTAAAATTGTTTGAACTTTTTATTCAAAGCACTGAGGTTGGTTAAAGTTTGATTGTAATCAATTTGCCATAAAATTAAAAAATACTCACAGGAAAGAAAGTTGTTCATACATACCAATCAATCAGTTTAGTACGCTATCGATTTTTGAGACGTTAAACACTTTCGTAATCTAGATTTGAACATCCATACCCTAACCTTGATAAGCCAAACGCTCAACCACTGTTCTATCCAGACATAGTTATTTTACGACAATTGTCGGAAATTCTCTAGAGTTTCCAAAATTTTCTTGAAATTCTTGGAACCAGTCTTCACGGTACAGACTAGCACCGATGTGCAAGCAGGCTTTTGAACTTACATAAGCATTCACTCTGTGTTCACGCGTGCACTCCATCAAACAAACACACACACCTCAACGTGAGTACAATGTTTATGTTCGTACATCGTTTGCTTCAGTGTTTAAACATCTTTCGATCTCAAGAGCAGCATAGGAAATTATCAATGATGGTAAAAAGAATTAAAAATAGGAACAGGTCAGGCGTGGACCATGAATTTTGAGAGTATTAGACCTGCATGTTCACCACTCGTCTGTCATTATACTGAAAGATGTGTAGGCTAAAAGAAGCGTTCATCGATTTCTTTTGCCCTTTCTATGGCAACACAGCAAGCCTCGATAATTACACTTGCGTACAGGTGCGAAGTATCACGTTCGATGTGCAGAGTACACCTGAGTTCGAAAGACAACACGCACGTTCAATGAGCGCGCGCTGAAGAAATTGGAACAAAAGCTCAACGCCGTCTGTGTTTCGTGAAGACTGCTTGGAACTACCCCAAACTTCACGTAACTGCTGTAACGATTTTTAAGCTTTTGCCTACCGACTTTTCGATGTTATCTGTATTTCTCTGAAATTCTTTCAACTCTCCTGGATTTCCCAGTTATTCTTTGCGCTTTCAAAGTTTCCCTAAATTCCACAGAATTTCTTAAAAGTGCCCGCAATTGTGCTGAGCCCTGAGGCTAATAGAACTGTCATAAAGTTCTTTAATCTTAAGTATGCTAAAGGAATTTCCCTTAAAATCTCCAATATTGTTTAACTTCTTTGAATTTTTCTGATGTTTCCAAAATTTACTATATGTTCTGAGAACTTCTCTTAGGTTGCCGCGAATTACCTAATATGCATTAATCCTCTCTGACGTTCCCGTAATTTTTTTTCTGGAATTCCCGGAACTTCTCTGTAGTTCCCGTAGTTTTTCTGGAAGTTTTCCGCATTTCTGCGAAGTTCTTAAATCTTTTCTGAAGTTTTCTGAACTTCTTTGCAGTTTTTTGGACGTCCATGAATTTATCACGACTTCTCTAAGGATAATTTTCCTGAAATTTTTTATCCAAATCATTTACACGGTTCCAAGATTGTGTTCCAAGTTTTTGGAACTTGCCCTGGAATTTATGGAACTTTCCTGAAAAATCTTAAAACTTCTCTATAGTTCCCTGGTATTCTGTTAAATTTTTCAACACACCTTTACAGGTGTGACCAAAGGTCTGAACTTTCCAAGAGTTTTCAATTTTTTTTTGAAGTTATCGGGACGGCCCTAAAGATCTGTTGAAGCTAATCTGTAAGCTTCCTGAAGCTCTTAGAACTTTTTTTAAGGTTCCTACACTTTTTCTCAAATTCTCTGAAGTTATCTGGAGTTATCTGGACTTTCTTTAAATTCTCTAGATATCCCTGAAATTCTCAGAACTTCATGAAAGTTTCAGGATAAATCTTAAAACTTCTCTATAGTTCCCTGGTATTCAGTTAAACTCCTGATATATTGCTGAAGTTTTCTAAAATTCTCACCCTTACAAGCCTTCAATCCACCCTAAAAGTCTGAACTTTCCTTAAGTTCACGAAATTTCTTTATCAAAACTGCTCTAACTTTTTTTTTAAGGTTCCTACAATTTTTCTCAAGCTCTACGGGCTTCTATAAAGTTGTCTGAATACCCTGAAATCCTCAAAACTTCTTCAAAGTTCCTGCATATCCTCTGAAGTTAATTAGTCCGCCTTGAATTTTCCGAGACTTCTCTGAAGCTCCTGAAGTACTGCAGAAGATTTCTGAACATCCCCAATGCTATAGTAGTCTGTTGATGAAACTTCTCTGACATTCTCGGAATTAACTTTCGATCCGCGTAAATTATATTTGGCCTACAAATTCTGAAGTTCTACAAGCTTCCCTGAAGATTTTGGAACCTCAAATAAGTTTTCACAACTCTCCGGATGAAGTTCTTGAAACTGCCCCGAAATTAATGGGATTGTAATAGAGAGCTCTGAAGTTCTCTGGACTTTCGAAATTTTCTTGGAACTTCTGCGATGCTTCCGTATATTCTTTAAGATCTCTAAACTTTCCTGACCTTCTTTAGCTTTTTCAATACTTTTTGAATGATATATGTATGTATATGTATGTATATACAATCCAACTTCCACTGTCCGGCAGTGTTTTTATGGAAGAAAAATGTTTGCAATATAATCTATTATTATTATACTCACCTCATTGCAAACAATTTTAGCCCGGAAGTTGAAAGGCGATAGCTCTGTTGAGATTCAGTAACCCATTTCAGAATGCCTGGTCACTCACGTCCATTCCGAGGTTACTTTAACTTACAACAAGCCCCGCATACACGTAGTACCGATATAAAATGTATATTGGTACTGCGTGTACACTTCCATCATCAAAGCAATTCCTGCTTTGTAGATGGCACGTATTTAGTAGGATGCATTTCATATTTTTATATCTAGTTGTAATCAGTTAGATCTCACCGCTTATGTATTGTGTCCTCGACGTGGAAGGATCGTAGTCTAATCTGCAAAATCATCTTTCCCGGTTATTGTCCAGGGGGTTTGAACGCCAATACCAAATACGTAAAAAGACACGGCAAACGTTGCTTCCGGGAGTGAAGGCGTAGCACCGAAACACACTAGCACAACGCTACAGCAACACAACTATTCAAAAAAAAAATTCTAACCCGCGAATTTTCACAATAATTTACAATATTAAAACACCGATAAATTAATCATGATGAATCTATATTCACATGATAATAATGAAAACGAATTACTTTTTTCCTTGGAACAAGCCAAACAGCACGCGGAAAACACGGAATTTGTGACTTTTTCAATACTTTTTGAATGATACTACTATTTTCCTCAAATTATTGCAGCTGTCGTAAACTTTTCGAAATTGTCCTAATATTCTTGAAACTTTCTGCCCTAAAGTACGCAACAATGCTCCAAATTTTACGTGACTTCCTTAGTTCCTGTAATTTTCCTGAAGTTATTGGAACTGCCCCTACACGGCCAATGGGAACGACTCAAATTTGAGTTTTTTTTTTAAACTCAGCGATGAGTAAATTTACCTCATGTTTTTCCTGAGTTTTCCAGTTTTGTCCAGGAAAAAAATCCCGAATATGAGAAAAGTAAAGATTGGATTCACTCAGTCTATTGATACTACTCCTAGACTCAGTAAAGTTTTCGTCAATTTTCCTCATTTTCCGGCAGATTTTTGAGGTCTCCACGGGAAAACATGAGACAAATTTAATGAATTCCAGCACTTTTGGCGATTATGAGTTAACTAAACCTAAATTTGGGTCGTTCTCATTGGCCGTGTACAACCCCTCCTAAGTGTCACGGGATGGCGTGACGTTTGTTAGTAAAATATAATAAGCCTTAGGATACGTTTGGTAACCTTTATTGGCAATTTATCAAAGTTAAATTTTTTTCCAAGAACCTGATATTGAACTCATTTATGAATAAAACAAACTGTGTGTAAGTATCTGATCAGAACAAAATCTTTTTCATTTGCAGGTGGAGTTGTTTTTCCCATCTTTTTTATCACTAACATTCGATTAGATGAGCCGTTTTCGCGCTAGGATTTATTGCCCCTAAACTTGATTGCCCCTAGCGAACAGTTATGCAAAGTTTCTTGGAAATCGTAGATGGTAAAGTTTGATCGGTTCGTCAGTTGGCGTGGATTTGCTCACGTGTTTATTACGCTACGAAGCGGTCCTATGTCTGATCTATTCTGGACAAATATAGGGGAATTTACGTATTCTCGTCAATCTAAGCAGCGTCTGCACTTCTACTAGCATTTTCTCAGCGTCACGCACATATATGATGTGTCTGTTTGTTTACATTCATCTGCTACTTGCTTCTCTATCCATTCCAATCGACAGAATTTTTCAAAACGTTTTGAAAGCGTTTTTACAACGCTCCAAACTTCTCAGGTGAGTGTGACTATTGTCGGCAGCCTCTTTTTCTTCGGCAACCTTCCCATTAGAACTGCGTGTTAACCAGCTGTTCTATTATCGGCAACTCGAAATCAACCCCATTTTGTAGTGCGTATGCTTTATTTGAAGAAAAATGTAGCATTACTGGATTGCTCGATTGTTCAAATATAATCAGATTGAAGCTGAAAGGCTAAACAATCGTTTGGACACATTCAGGGAAGTGCGTTGATGGAAAAACATAGTGAAATCAACGTTTAAATTTTGGTTGCCGAAAACAGTCAATGGGTGCCGAAGCCAACATTTACCCTATTTTATCTACACGCTATTTCTAAACTTCCCTAATTTGGCTAGGATCTACTCATATCGGTCAAAAGTGAAGCTGACAAGTTGATAAATGAACATCATCGATCGGATTCAGGATGAACAGTGGACAGCGGACCCGGTAACGTAGCCAAAACCTGTAACACCGTGGTTATATTTAATACAGAGTTGCGGTCGTCGACAAAGTTGCTCAGTTTACAAAAAAACCAGCTTTTGACGGTTTCTAATTAGATAGGGGAATTAACGTATTCTCGGCAACCTAAGCAGCGACCTTCTTTCTATAGCCTTTTTCTCTAAGGAACGCACACATATGCAGTATTGGTTTGTTTACAATCTTTTGCTGCCAGCTGGTCTAACAATTTCAGTCGAAAGAATTGTCAAAAACTGTTTTGAAACGCTTTTACAAAGCTCCAATCTTCTCTAGTGAGAGCGAGTATTGTCGGCAACCAGTTTTTCTTCGGCAACCGTTCCATTTGAACTGCATGTAAATCTGCTGTTCTATTATCGGCAACTCGAAATCAGCTACAATTTGTAGTGCGTGTGTTGCATTTCAAGAAAACCTTGCTAGATTGCTTTTTCTCAGTGGTAAAAATATAGTCAAATTGAAGCTGAAAGCATAAAGAATCGTTTGCATGCATTCAGCGAAGTGTTTTTGTAAGAAAATCCAGTGAAAATAGTGTTTCAATTTGTGTTGCCGAAAATAGTCTGTCATGCCGAAGCCGTCATTTCCCCTAATTATTTCGGTGAATAAGTTGTGCTCAATTCTATCTTTTGATAAGGACCGTCCCAGACGGATAGTTTCGGCAAAAACCGGATCGGTAAAGTTGTGCATTCCGTAAAATCGTTACGAATGTTACATTAGTGTATACCAGTATCCAGCAACATTTACAACATTTTTTGCATTCAACATGTTGAGTTGAAATGAGTTACCAGAATTGACCTTATTGCACCCATCATTCTGTTTCACCTTCCACTGGCTGCAGTTACTCCCCAACATGAAATACAAAAAATCCCAATCTTCCATCTTTGTAGTTGCATAATTTAACAAAATATGACCACAGAAAGAGAGTAGAATCATCCAACACTAACTCGAATTATAAGCCACTTGCTCCCCAACTGTGGCTCCCTTCAGTTTACTACATCAGAGCCAAATTTGTGAGCCGCAAACTTGCTGCTGCAGCTGACTGCAGCCAGTGCTCCGGATTCAGAAGGGAACTCAACCGCAATTTTCACTCTGGTGCGCTGTGCAACTATACTATTGCTAACAGACAGCGGCTCCCAGCTGCTGGAGAGTCCATTTTGGGGTTTGGTCATCATTATGTCCGTGCTTTGGCTTTGAATAACCGAAGAATCCTCTAGTCCGTGCTACAACCCTTTGTTAACCATCTCGTGTCAGTGTTCAGATTTTTCATCCACAATGTTTGTCTTGTGTTTTGTTCATAGCTATGTTTTTTTTTCGTAGTGACCCTTTCACCGTTTGATGACGATGAAACTGAGAAACCCTGAACAGTGAGGATAGTGGGCGAACGGTTTTCCATTCAATTTTTCCCCAACATTGCCTATATAAATAAGAGATGACTGGCCAGCCTGAAGGTGCTTACCGTCCCGTGGAAAACCGGAGAGCAACACCCGGTCTCTGACCGGATGGATTCGGCAGGAAACAGGCGGAGGGGTGGTAGGTGCGGCAAAATGAGCACATGAATAAAAGTCACTACCTCAAACACCACCCCGCCCCTCGGTCTGATACCACCCAGTTTCAATTTTCCCTCTTTTGTACTGCTCGAGTAGCACCCCATATCGGGATCTACCACACCATTCTACGTGTCCTTTTCGCCGAGAAGGAACATGCATTCCTTACCATCGTTGTAGGCAGGAATTCTCCATAAACGTGTGAAAAGGTCCTATAAGCTATACGTAAACAATGACTTTGAACGTCGGTTGCTCACGAGTTATAACACGGCTAGTCTGAATGAGTCCTAATCGGCAAGAAATCGACATTTAACGTCATTGTTTACATGAGGCACATAGGCCCTTTTCACATGTTGCTCTAGAATTCGCTGGAAAAGATGGAAGGAAAGAAAGGCAGCACCGCCCGATAGCTGTTGAATTGTTTACATTCTGTTACTATCGATTTTTTTCTACTGGCCCTTTGCTTGAAACCTTCAGCTCTTCCTATGTAGACGAAATTGGCTGGGCGGCCGGCGATGGTTGGTTGGTTGGTTGGTTGGTGGTGGGTCGAATGTTGAACGATTTACACTCGGTAAGAGTGTTATTTTAGTTTCCAGTCACGAAAATTCCCATGCGAAGAAAACTTGTCTTTGGTAGACCTTTTTTCGGCATAAGTTTTTCGGGACACCGAAAGACGATGGGATGTTAGTTTTATCCGGTCCTCAAGGGTATTGTTCAACTAATTTTACCTTTACACTACGCTTTCGGTTCCGATAAATCTTCCACGGTAACCTGTTACCATCTTCCATGCGATGCGTACTGCTGTTCTCGCTTCTCGTTCGAATTTATTGGAATCCGACACGCAGGGGAGCAGGATTCGACGACTCCCAAAAGGGATGGTGGAACCTTTATTCACACACTGGTTTGAGATATTTCACGGAATTCAGATTCAGGTGAATCCCGTCGCGTTCAATCGATCACTATAGAAGATGACATCAAAGCATCTGACTATTGTTAGCGAAATCTTTTGTGAACTTTCTCGGAACGGAAAACGTCAATCCGCTTTCCCCCCAAAGGCATATCCTTCTGGAAGTGCGTCAGCCTCGGGGCTCTGGGGCTGGAGGGACATTGTTCGGAGGAAGTCACATTTTTATTGCTTTATCCTTGAAGATTTCCACCCTCAAACTCAGAGGGTAAACATTGGCAGATGGAATTACTCCAAATGGCATTGGCTGGTGTGCGTTTGTGGCACTCAAACTGAATCCGTCTTGGCTGTCGTGATCCTATCTCTTCTTAGCGCGGGTGGTGGGGGGGGGGGGGTGCTGGGAATGTTCATTGTGAAGATAATTAAATGAAATTGGTGGATCAAGCTGGGAGGGGGTGCGCCCGCGCCGCATCGGGCACGCGTCCAGCGGTAGGGCAATATTTCATCTTTTCGGTGGAGCTGCTGTTTGGACTGGTTCTCTGTTGAAGGCTGCTGGAATTTTCAAATGAGGATGATAAATTAATGCTTTGAAAAGAGTTTTTTTTTCCTCCAGGAAAAATTGATGCCAGTTACAGTTTTCTTAGAGGTCGTAAATTTCAGATGTCAAGAGTTGGCACTGGATAGGAATTACTGTACCATCCCACGGGTGCTATTTGAGTTAAGTTGGCATTATTTATCGACGTGATTTTCTATTTATTTTGATGACAAACCAAAAACAGGCAAATACAGATCATGTCGTAGATAAGATAAAATTTAGATTAGACTGGAGTGGGAATTCCAAAATTTTATACGGCTGAAAATCTCTTTGATAAAGAAAATAATCGGGGTAAAAATAATAATATTTTTTAAAATGGTCACTTTTTTATGTTATCATCAAACACTTTCCCAATTTTTACAATAAGCTTCAAACATTAAAACAATTCAGCCAATTCTTTATTTTTATTTTTTGAGCGACATGATTGATATAGCTGCACACAGTAATATCAAATTTGAAAAGTATTAGAGAATGTCCTTAAATTTAAATTGGATTACAGTTTGCTTGTCTGCAGAAGCAGTTGTTAGTAGAACGAGCTCCATATTCTATTTGAGCAATTATCGCTGAAATTGTCCACTTTTTGTTCGAGGTTCTTAAACAACATTTATTTTGTATTCATTAGAAAGCTCTAGTGATGGACATAGACAATTTGTTATACAGTACTTTAAATTGATGAAGCCCTCGTTAATTAGCATCCTGATTAGTTTTAAAAACAATACAAATTCCTCCGGGTTGCATCCTTGTGGTTCCACCGGGGGCATCCTTTGCTCCAGATTGCCAATTCATGACAACAACAAACGATGAACAGCTATCGACTGGCATGCCTACGTGTTTCCCTTAGTTCAGTCGGTAAATGCGCTACTATAAAGCAAGACCATCCTGAAAGAAGGCTGGGTTCAATTCCCGGCCCGGTCCAGGAATTTTTCGGGCTTGAAATTTTTTCCACTTCCCTGGGCATAGAGTATGATTGTACTTGCCACACAATTATACTAATGCAAAAATGGTATAGGCTTAGAAAGCTCTCGATTATCAACTGTAGAAGCAGCGTTGCCAGATATACTGATTCATCAGATTTTCGAACAAGATACCGATATACATATAAGGTTCTTTATAATACCAATTTCTGAGATTTTATACCGATTTTTTTTTTAAATAATCAAAATTATTGTTGCCTGCCTGCGCTCGAATCTCGGAGAAAACTATTGTGAGAGACTTGTATCTTTTTAAATATCTCAAATTTTTTGAGCCTTCAAAATTAAAAAAAATCATTTTTAAAAATTAAACTCTTACGACTAATGTTTCCATCCCCTCACCGTTTTTGGCTACCCATGAATCTAGAAACAGTCGATGGCTCTTTTTTTTAACTTTCTGAATTTTCTTCCACCAACACTCTTCACTTATGGTGTAAGTTATTTTTCCATTCCTCCCGGAAACTTATTTCGACTTCCCTTGCAAGCTTCTTCAGCCTTCACTCGAATGATTCTTACATCTTCTCCCGTCAGTTTTATTTTTCAACTTTCCCGGAACTTCAGGGATTCCAGATTTTTATTACGGATTCACTAGCTAGTTGCAGGAATTTTTAAGAAGTTTAGAAACTTCAGAAAACTGAAAGCATTTGAGCAAGTATAAATCAAAGACAGTTTCAGTAACTTGTGTTAATTAAACCCGTAAATTTCAGGAAAGTCCAGCGAACTCTAGTGAATTTAAGGAAACATCATACATATTTTGGAAATTTCACACGAGTTCAAAGAACTTCAGGGAAATTTAATAATGTTCAGGACAGTTCCAGTTGTTTCACGAGAATTGAAAGAACTCTAAAAAAGCCCCGAGAACATCAGGATGGATCAATTAGCTGAAATTGCTGAAATTTTAAGTTCCTAGAAGCTCAGGCAATTTCCAGAAACTTAAGAAATGTCCCGAGGGGCTCATGCAAATTTGAGAAACGTATGGAAAGTTTCATGAACATTAGAATATTGTGTCAATATTTATAGCAAGTTCTGTGCTTTTAAATGGCAGTGTCGATGACTCTTTAAAATTAAAAAAAAATCGGGAAGATCAGAGAAATTTAATGCTGATTTTTTAGTAAATTCAAGAAAATTGTGAGAGCATTTTAGATTAGTAATTTCCATTTAATTCCACTACCTTATTCGCTTATCCTTAACAGATACGCGTGTTACGTCTACAATGTGCAGATTTCTTCTGCGACTCGACTGAGTCGAGTATTAGTACAAGACACTGAAGAAGTCTGTACATTGTAGACGAAATACGCGTATCTGTCAAGGATAAGCAAATAAGGTAGTGGAATTAAATGGAAATTACTTATCTTTTTCTCTCTCTCTCTCTTTATACCTTAGGAAGTTTTTGCCAGCGTCTCCAGGAAGTTTTTTCCGTCTTTCAAAAGTATCTTTTGTCTTCTTCTGAAGTTTGTCCATTTTTTATTTCGACTTCTATTGGAAGATTTTGGAAATGGCTACTTCTGGAATTTACTTCCGATTTCCGAAACGTTTCTGGCTTCCTTTGGATGTGACATCCGATTTTTTTCCCGAAAGTTTCTTTAAATTTTCGCCAGAAGTTTCTCAATTTTTGGATGTTCCCCGGATGTTTTTTTTTTCCCGACTTTTCATAGAACTTTCTCTCAAACTTCCTCCAGGAGAGCTTCTTTCTTCTTTCTCTGGATGTTTTTTCAGCTTCCTCCAGAAGCTAATTAAAACATTCCCGGAGTTACATTCCGGAATTTTTCGATCATAGTGCAAAAGTT
This sequence comes from Ochlerotatus camptorhynchus, assembly GCF_037179485.1. Lineage (NCBI taxonomy): Eukaryota > Metazoa > Arthropoda > Insecta > Diptera > Culicidae > Ochlerotatus > Ochlerotatus camptorhynchus. The sequence goes on along the minus strand of NW_027040751.1, from coordinate 1,105,987 downwards.
AAAACGTTTGCTTTCATAAACGGCAAAAATATAAAATTAATTAAAATAGTAAATACCGATTTGTTAAAACCTTTGATACCGATAAGCTTTAAAACATTCTGGCAACGCTGTGTGGAAGTGCTCAAATAACACTAAGTTGAAAGCTGGCATGACGTTTCAGTGGGGACGTATTTAAGCCAAATGTAAAATAAGACGTTATAATCAAAGTTGAGCTTCATTTTTGGTTTTTCTCTAGTTTAAATTTTCAAGGATGATGTCGGCGTTTTAAGATCAATTTTTTGCTCATTTTTACTGATGCTAAAGCCTTATTGAAAAAGGTAATAGAAACGCCAACAGACAATATGCGTTAAAGGCCTTTACAATACAACAAAAAAGACTATCGTGAGGAAGGCCTAAAACTTAAAAACTGTTTTATAACGAGCAAAAGGCCTTAAATCCCGCGTAGCATTTGAAAATGGCCTATCATATTTTGTACATAAAACTAGTAATGCCTCTTTCGTGCGAATCGTAGCTCGCCTATGCAAATCAACAAAACCATCGGGTAGGAGAAATTCTCTCCTTTTCGATAGTGTTTTTGGTTTGCGTGGGCGTACTTCGGTTCGTGCGAAATGGGCAGATACGAAAAACGATATCGTCGAGAAATGATTTAAAGACATGTGTTCAACTAAAGCTTGACATAGCAAATGTGAGGTTATATAGAGTTTCGCGCCACTTTGTCATCCTTCACTATACTTCTTAATACCCCTGAAGTCAAACATTGCCCGGTCTAGTTTTGTTTGTTTTTAACAAATTCAAGATGTAACCATCCTCTCACCCCAAAAGCCCTGGGTTCAATCCCAGTCGGTGCTGCCGGGATTTTCTGAGGCATAAAACCTCTGTTCACGGGAAGTAAAGCCGTTGGTCCTCGGTTCATGAGCTGATGGGTCGATAAGTAGGGTCCAGGTGTGGGAGCTGCCTCCCTGGCGTCGGTACTCAGTACGGAAAACAAACCAAGGAAAAAACATGTAACCTAATGATAAGCTGAACCGTGTTTTCACCATTTTTCGGTGATGCTATCAAGTACCATACCATCCCAGCAAGATAAGCCTTGTATACGAATGCGTAGCTACTCAGATTTTTTACTCTGCTCGTGAATTTCATTGTTTTAGAAAAGTGATTCCGATTGTCCGTCGCTTCGTTTAAGCTTCTTTCAACGTATTTTTGAAGAGTATGTTCTTCACTTGCCCGTCGCTACGTTCATCTTGCTTGAACAAACACAGGCAGGGTAATAAACCTGAGTAGCTACGCACCCCAGCTTCATCGATATAAATCTCATGATTTAGTTGTAAGTTTAAAGTTTTTAAATTTATGGAGCTTATACTATTTTAATTGAGAGCTATGCCCGAGTAATGTGTTCCAGATTGCTAACGAACTGACAACAAACTCAAAGTATTCAAATTGTTATTGATTTATCCTAATTTTCCTTTAAAATCAAAGTTCTACAAGTGTTATTTGAACTTGAACTTGAAGCATAGCAGTATGTTGACTGGAGGTGTCAACCTGTAAATTATCACTATTGCACATCGGTAACACATTATAACCGTCAGTTCCCGTTTCAACAGTAGCAAATCACTTTCAACGAAAATTTCAATCTACCATCTCATCACATCACTTTGCAAAAATCCACACCGAAGAACTTTTAAGTTTTTAATCACATTAAATTGTACCGAACTGCTCTCTCGTCATGGCTCGACACGAAACTACTCTGGTAATCCGGAATGACTCTTCTGGATTATCATCGCCATTCTTGGTGTACCATTACTCGCCACCCACCGTCTTCTTCATACCGTAACTGCAGTAGCAGACGAGCTCAGCTCAGACCTGCATTTTAAACAATATAAGCTTTTTCCACTCTCTTTGTCCGAGACCGAATCATCCAATTATTGCACTGCTTCCATTTAGCACTCGTGCTATCGCTCGAGAACTAGTCGGATACTCGAATTATTCGGCCAGAACAGATGAGAATGAAAATGTCCAAATAGTGAAAGAGACAACGGAGTTCATCATTTCTTTCTTTCTTTCTTTGGCCGCCCGCCGTGAGCTCGGGCTCGAAAGTACACATCAATCATCGTTTGTCCAAGCACGTCGATGTGACAATGTGGTCACCGGGGTGACGACAATGATAAAACCGGCCAGGCCAAAGTGCCCTCAATGGCGTTGTTTTCGTTCTCCACCCGATCGGCTGGCGGTGGTTCTCGAAGCCGACAAAAAATGTATTAAATTAAACATCATTTCCATCACGTTATCGTGACGCCATCAACCTTTAGGGTGTGACACTTTTCGTTGAAAGTCTAGTTGAAGTGAGAAATTGCATACCTGTCCCGGGGTGACACACATTTATGTACCATTTCTATTCCAACCGCATTTAACCGAACCGGAGGCCAGAGTCGGGTAAATATAATCATACTAAAAGCGTTTTTCTTCCTCACCAGAGAGTGACACTCCCTGTAGGTCTGAATGGGTTGTCCTACCGCACCGCATGCGATTACGATATCCTTTATCGGTTGGGACCTTCTGACTGACTGCTGGATGGATGGCAAAAACTAGCTAGTCACCATCCCGCCGGATCGACTCGAAACAACAAAACTAACGGAAAAAAACAAGACCATCCTGAAAGAAGGCTGGGTTCAATTCCCGGCCCGGTCCAGGAATTTTTCGGGCTTGAAATTTTTTCCACTTCCCTGGGCATAGAGTATGATTGTACTTGCCACACAATTATACTAATGCAAAAATGGTATAGGCTTAGAAAGCTCTCGATTATCAACTGTAGAAGCAGCGTTGCCAGATATACTGATTCATCAGATTTTCGAACAAGATACCGATATACATATAAGGTTCTTTATAATACCAATTTCTGAGATTTTATACCGATTTTTTTTTTAAATAATCAAAATTATTGTTGCCTGCCTGCGCTCGAATCTCGGAGAAAACTATTGTGAGAGACTTGTATCTTTTTAAATATCTCAAATTTTTTGAGCCTTCAAAATTAAAAAAAATCATTTTTAAAAATTAAACTCTTACGACTAATGTTTCCATCCCCTCACCGTTTTTGGCTACCCATGAATCTAGAAACAGTCGATGGCTCTTTTTTTTAACTTTCTGAATTTTCTTCCACCAACACTCTTCACTTATGGTGTAAGTTATTTTTCCATTCCTCCCGGAAACTTATTTCGACTTCCCTTGCAAGCTTCTTCAGCCTTCACTCGAATGATTCTTACATCTTCTCCCGTCAGTTTTATTTTTCAACTTTCCCGGAACTTCAGGGATTCCAGATTTTTATTACGGATTCACTAGCTAGTTGCAGGAATTTTTAAGAAGTTTAGAAACTTCAGAAAACTGAAAGCATTTGAGCAAGTATAAATCAAAGACAGTTTCAGTAACTTGTGTTAATTAAACCCGTAAATTTCAGGAAAGTCCAGCGAACTCTAGTGAATTTAAGGAAACATCATACATATTTTGGAAATTTCACACGAGTTCAAAGAACTTCAGGGAAATTTAATAATGTTCAGGACAGTTCCAGTTGTTTCACGAGAATTGAAAGAACTCTAAAAAAGCCCCGAGAACATCAGGATGGATCAATTAGCTGAAATTGCTGAAATTTTAAGTTCCTAGAAGCTCAGGCAATTTCCAGAAACTTAAGAAATGTCCCGAGGGGCTCATGCAAATTTGAGAAACGTATGGAAAGTTTCATGAACATTAGAATATTGTGTCAATATTTATAGCAAGTTCTGTGCTTTTAAATGGCAGTGTCGATGACTCTTTAAAATTAAAAAAAAATCGGGAAGATCAGAGAAATTTAATGCTGATTTTTTAGTAAATTCAAGAAAATTGTGAGAGCATTTTAGATTAGTAATTTCCATTTAATTCCACTACCTTATTCGCTTATCCTTAACAGATACGCGTGTTACGTCTACAATGTGCAGATTTCTTCTGCGACTCGACTGAGTCGAGTATTAGTACAAGACACTGAAGAAGTCTGTACATTGTAGACGAAATACGCGTATCTGTCAAGGATAAGCAAATAAGGTAGTGGAATTAAATGGAAATTACTTATCTTTTTCTCTCTCTCTCTCTTTATACCTTAGGAAGTTTTTGCCAGCGTCTCCAGGAAGTTTTTTCCGTCTTTCAAAAGTATCTTTTGTCTTCTTCTGAAGTTTGTCCATTTTTTATTTCGACTTCTATTGGAAGATTTTGGAAATGGCTACTTCTGGAATTTACTTCCGATTTCCGAAACGTTTCTGGCTTCCTTTGGATGTGACATCCGATTTTTTTCCCGAAAGTTTCTTTAAATTTTCGCCAGAAGTTTCTCAATTTTTGGATGTTCCCCGGATGTTTTTTTTTTCCCGACTTTTCATAGAACTTTCTCTCAAACTTCCTCCAGGAGAGCTTCTTTCTTCTTTCTCTGGATGTTTTTTCAGCTTCCTCCAGAAGCTAATTAAAACATTCCCGGAGTTACATTCCGGAATTTTTCGATCATAGTGCAAAAGTTAAAACGTTTGCTTTCATAAACGGCAAAAATATAAAATTAATTAAAATAGTAAATACCGATTTGTTAAAACCTTTGATACCGATAAGCTTTAAAACATTCTGGCAACGCTGTGTGGAAGTGCTCAAATAACACTAAGTTGAAAGCTGGCATGACGTTTCAGTGGGGACGTATTTAAGCCAAATGTAAAATAAGACGTTATAATCAAAGTTGAGCTTCATTTTTGGTTTTTCTCTAGTTTAAATTTTCAAGGATGATGTCGGCGTTTTAAGATCAATTTTTTGCTCATTTTTACTGATGCTAAAGCCTTATTGAAAAAGGTAATAGAAACGCCAACAGACAATATGCGTTAAAGGCCTTTACAATACAACAAAAAAGACTATCGTGAGGAAGGCCTAAAACTTAAAAACTGTTTTATAACGAGCAAAAGGCCTTAAATCCCGCGTAGCATTTGAAAATGGCCTATCATATTTTGTACATAAAACTAGTAATGCCTCTTTCGTGCGAATCGTAGCTCGCCTATGCAAATCAACAAAACCATCGGGTAGGAGAAATTCTCTCCTTTTCGATAGTGTTTTTGGTTTGCGTGGGCGTACTTCGGTTCGTGCGAAATGGGCAGATACGAAAAACGATATCGTCGAGAAATGATTTAAAGACATGTGTTCAACTAAAGCTTGACATAGCAAATGTGAGGTTATATAGAGTTTCGCGCCACTTTGTCATCCTTCACTATACTTCTTAATACCCCTGAAGTCAAACATTGCCCGGTCTAGTTTTGTTTGTTTTTAACAAATTCAAGATGTAACCATCCTCTCACCCCAAAAGCCCTGGGTTCAATCCCAGTCGGTGCTGCCGGGATTTTCTGAGGCATAAAACCTCTGTTCACGGGAAGTAAAGCCGTTGGTCCTCGGTTCATGAGCTGATGGGTCGATAAGTAGGGTCCAGGTGTGGGAGCTGCCTCCCTGGCGTCGGTACTCAGTACGGAAAACAAACCAAGGAAAAAACATGTAACCTAATGATAAGCTGAACCGTGTTTTCACCATTTTTCGGTGATGCTATCAAGTACCATACCATCCCAGCAAGATAAGCCTTGTATACGAATGCGTAGCTACTCAGATTTTTTACTCTGCTCGTGAATTTCATTGTTTTAGAAAAGTGATTCCGATTGTCCGTCGCTTCGTTTAAGCTTCTTTCAACGTATTTTTGAAGAGTATGTTCTTCACTTGCCCGTCGCTACGTTCATCTTGCTTGAACAAACACAGGCAGGGTAATAAACCTGAGTAGCTACGCACCCCAGCTTCATCGATATAAATCTCATGATTTAGTTGTAAGTTTAAAGTTTTTAAATTTATGGAGCTTATACTATTTTAATTGAGAGCTATGCCCGAGTAATGTGTTCCAGATTGCTAACGAACTGACAACAAACTCAAAGTATTCAAATTGTTATTGATTTATCCTAATTTTCCTTTAAAATCAAAGTTCTACAAGTGTTATTTGAACTTGAACTTGAAGCATAGCAGTATGTTGACTGGAGGTGTCAACCTGTAAATTATCACTATTGCACATCGGTAACACATTATAACCGTCAGTTCCCGTTTCAACAGTAGCAAATCACTTTCAACGAAAATTTCAATCTACCATCTCATCACATCACTTTGCAAAAATCCACACCGAAGAACTTTTAAGTTTTTAATCACATTAAATTGTACCGAACTGCTCTCTCGTCATGGCTCGACACGAAACTACTCTGGTAATCCGGAATGACTCTTCTGGATTATCATCGCCATTCTTGGTGTACCATTACTCGCCACCCACCGTCTTCTTCATACCGTAACTGCAGTAGCAGACGAGCTCAGCTCAGACCTGCATTTTAAACAATATAAGCTTTTTCCACTCTCTTTGTCCGAGACCGAATCATCCAATTATTGCACTGCTTCCATTTAGCACTCGTGCTATCGCTCGAGAACTAGTCGGATACTCGAATTATTCGGCCAGAACAGATGAGAATGAAAATGTCCAAATAGTGAAAGAGACAACGGAGTTCATCATTTCTTTCTTTCTTTCTTTGGCCGCCCGCCGTGAGCTCGGGCTCGAAAGTACACATCAATCATCGTTTGTCCAAGCACGTCGATGTGACAATGTGGTCACCGGGGTGACGACAATGATAAAACCGGCCAGGCCAAAGTGCCCTCAATGGCGTTGTTTTCGTTCTCCACCCGATCGGCTGGCGGTGGTTCTCGAAGCCGACAAAAAATGTATTAAATTAAACATCATTTCCATCACGTTATCGTGACGCCATCAACCTTTAGGGTGTGACACTTTTCGTTGAAAGTCTAGTTGAAGTGAGAAATTGCATACCTGTCCCGGGGTGACACACATTTATGTACCATTTCTATTGAGCATTTCCAGCCCAAAACGCAAACCGGTTGGTCATGAGTGTTTCCGATTTGAATGAAACATTTCTCACGTGTTCGCTGCTACTAATGGTTGCATTTTTCATTTAAATATGATTTTTTCCTCCAGAGTAACTTTTGAAAAGGGCGTATAAAAAAATGGATTATTTTTTTTTCAAAAAATCCTAACTTGAAAACTATTGATCTGATCAAAATGGCATATGAGAAGAAGTTTTAGGTAGTTAAATTATCTTTGCGGAAAAAAATACACTGAAAGAAAAACTTAGTAAATTAGTATTTAAAAAACGTAAAACGATGATTATCTCAAAACACCCCCCCTTCGATCTTTATAATTTTTTTTTTCAAGAAAACTGAAAAAATGCCCTAATATTTAGTAAAGAGTGTATGCTGGTAACTTTCTTAAAAAAAAAATTATAATTTTTGAAATTTTTGTTGGTTTTTACAAGTTGGTGAAATTGCATATTTTTTAGTAAAATAGTAATTTATTTGGATTCTACGCATAATTTTCAAAAACATTGCATATAAAAACTTTTTTCCTAAGTCCAGCCGTTCTCAAGTTAATGCAATTTAAAAAAAAAAATTATAATAATTTTCTACATTTTGGGCCATTTTCAAATGTTAGTCGTGATGTCCAGCAAAGAGATGTTTTTCCATGAATATATATTAAAAAACAGACAATTCATTCTCAAATATGGTAGCTGTCAGACTTACCCGTTTCTATTTAGACGCAGCGGAAAAGAAACAAGTTTATAAGTAAATACTCTCAAATATACCCAAATAATCAACAAACCCACTCATGTGCCTTTTTTCTGTCCTCTATTAGTTGTATACCTTTATAGAATTGTGTATGTCATAACAGAGGCTCAAAACATAAACAGGTAAACAAATATGTTATTAAACCTGTAATTGAGATAAATTCTCTAGGTACTTCTCTGACGTATACAATATTGTGCCTTAAGAGCTCATCCCGCGATATCACAACTACATAAAAAGGCACCCCGTGGAGGCTTCTTACACTCACACTTAAAAAAGTTTGCTATAATCAATTGTACCTAATGAAGATAGGTATAATGTCAACATTGTAATTATTCTGCTACATATATATATATATATATATATATATATTGGGACGATCTTCACCTGTTCCATTCAGTTCATCTCTCTTAGCGTTTCAAGTTAAAAAGCAAGTAGTTTTTTACGATGGATAACAATTTCAAGTGTTGTAAACCTCTACCTAAATCAATTTCAAAGCATGACACAGTAGCAGTTCAGTTGCTTATCTCAAAATTATTAGAATTTTTAAAGTTGCAAATAACAGTCCAAAAGTGTATTTTTATGTCAGATGGAGCAGCATCACAATACAAAAACATAAAAATTTTGCTAGCATTTGTGGATTTAAAGATAAGCATAATGTAGAAATTGAATGGCATTTTTTTGCAACTTCACACGGCAAAGGTCATTGTGATGCGATTGGCGGTACCCTTAAGAGAATGGCAACCAGAGCAAGTTTAGCTAAGCAACACACCCTATAACGAACCCTGAACAACTGTACGACTGGGCAAATAGTCGTAAAGAAGATCTTCAAACAAAAATGTCATTTTGTTATGTTTCTACGGAAGAATACAAAAAGGCTGACACGGAATTTGATCCAATTTTTAAGAAAGTGAAACCAATTCCTGGAACTCGAAAATATCATTGCTATATTCCAGTTTCAAACAACCAAATTGCAGTAAAAATATTCTCTAATTCAAACGATACACCCAAATTATTCAATGTATTCAAATAATATGAGTTGTAAAATAAAATAATAAATATATACTGTTTTTTATCTCAACAAATCTTTCATTTGACCACATCAACGTGCTTCTCTTCCGCTGCCTCTAGATAGAAACGGGTAAGTCTGACAGCTACCATATCTGAGAATGAATTGTTTGTTTTTTAATATACAATCATGAAATAAAATCTCATTGCTAGACATCTCGACGAACATTTGAAAATGGCCTAAAATGTTGAAAATTGTTATAATTATATTTTTTTTAATTCGCATTAACTTGAGAACGGCTGGACTTAGGAAAAAAGTTTTTATATGCAAAGTTATCGAAAATTATGCGTAGAATCCAAATAAATTGTTATTTTTCAAAAAAATATGCATTTTCATCAACTTGTAAAAATCAACAAAAATTTAAAAAATTATAGATTTCTTTTTAAGGAAGTTACCAGCATACACTTTTCACGAAATTTAAGGGTATTCCATCAATTTTCTTGAAAAAAAAAATTATAAAGATCGAAGGGGGGGTGTTTTGAGATAATCATCGTTTTACGTTTTTTAAATACTAATTTACGAAGTTTTTTCTTTCAGTGTATTTTTTCCGCAAAGATAATTCAACTACCTAAAACTTCTTCTCATATGCCGTTTTGATCAGATCAATAGTTTTCAAGTTATGATTTTTTGAAAAAAAAATAATCAATTTTTTTATACGCCCTTTTCAAAAGTTACTCTGGAGGAAAAAATCATATTTAAATGAAAAATGCAACCATTAGTAGCAGCGAACACGTGAGCAATGTTTCATTCAAATCAGAAGGGGTCGAGACAAAATTGACATTTTTTTTAACGATTTGAGCTAGAAATGCTCTATTCCAACCGCATTTAACCGAACCGGAGGCCAGAGTCGGGTAAATATAATCATACTAAAAGCGTTTTTCTTCCTCACCAGAGAGTGACACTCCCTGTAGGTCTGAATGGGTTGTCCTACCGCACCGCATGCGATTACGATATCCTTTATCGGTTGGGACCTTCTGACTGACTGCTGGATGGATGGCAAAAACTAGCTAGTCACCATCCCGCCGGATCGACTCGAAACAACAAAACTAACGGACATGCCCATTTTTCCTTGGTGAGAAATGAAGAAACCGACAATTCCAAGCGTGCTTTACTGCGATAGCAAAGACAAAACAAAGACTTGCCCTGCAAACCCGTTGAAATCGCACAGGCAGGCATCGTGTTTATGTTATCGCAGACGATGACGATGACGATGACGACGACGTCTTGGGCTTCTCTGCGCTGATATCGACCGGAACTAGGTGGGATGTGGTCGCGATATGCAATCCGACACGACGATGGTTATAAATGGCGTGGTGGTTGTTCTCCTCCGGAAGAGACGCGGCGTCGTAAATTTGGGACTACGTTGATTGGTGATGCTGTCGTCAAATTGCGGCAGGAATGCAATTAAGATTTTGCGATTAAGTTAAAGGTGGTTACATTTGGCAAGATGATGAAGGTGAGAATTGCAATTCATCACCTGGAAATGGGACCGTTGTCATTATCAGACCGTTGTAAATTGTTTCAATTGCGAAAGTGTATCCGGGTGATCTGTATAACTGAGTGCTGCCATGTCATAGATGTTATCAAGCTTATGATCTGATGTTAATTAATGTTTAAATTGTTTCGGGCTTAACTCACAATTATTATTATTATTATTTAGCTTTATTTAGGAGGCTTTCAGCCTTAGGCTGGTTCGCCTCCAATAACTCACAATAATAATCCCTGGATTTATACAAGAAATCATTTGGATCTTCAAGCGTAAAATGCTACAAACAATATTCAGTTCTAATGTACAAATCTGACATCTAGCAGTGGCACACGAATCACGAGTTGCATACTATAGCTCAGTCGGTAAAGGTGCTGCTATTCCCGAAAATCCGAGAAGAACTTCTACGAACTCTGAGGATCCAATGAAATTTTAACGACATTTCCTGGAAAATTCTGATCATAACTCCAAGAAATCTTGTCAGGAATTAAATTCCTAGAGAATCTCAATTGATAAAACTTGAACATTGAATCTCAATGTGATAAAGATTCCAAGGGAATCTTAGTTTGAAATAGTTCCAAAGGAATTCTAACGAGAATATAATTTTTTGACAGAATCCCAAGGAGCGAAGATTACCTATGGAGTGCTGAGGAGAATTATAAGGTAATAATAGTAGTGAGCAGCAGCGTTACCCGAATGTTTTAAAGCTTATCGGTATTAAAAGTTTTGAAAAATCGGTATTTATCGGTATTTACTATCTTAAATAATTTTATATTTTTGCCGTTTATGAAAGTAACTTTTGGAAAGTAACTTCCGGAAAAAAAAACTCCGGGAAATGTTTGAATTAGATTCTGGAGGAAGCTGAAAAAACATCCCGAGCAAGAAAGAAGAAGCTCTCCTGGAGGAAGTTTGAGGAAAGCTCTAAGAAAAGTCGGAAAAACTCGGATGTCACATCCACAGGAAGCTGGAAAAGTTTCGAGAAATCGGAAGTAAATTCAAGAAGTAGCCATTTCCAGGGGAAGCTAGAAAAAGCTCGGAAAAAATTCAATAGAAGTCGAAAAAACCTATGGCTTATGGACAAACCTCTAGAAGAACACGAAAGAAACTTGTGGGAGTAGTTTCAAAGAACTTCCTGGTGAAGACGGAATAAACTTCCTGGAGACGCTGGCAGAAACTCCTAAGGTAGATTGGTAGAAACTTCTGGAGAAAGTCGGAAGCCAGAGCGCTTACGGAACTCTCGAAAGAAGCAAGGACATAATTCCGGAAGTAGCCAGCGCCGGTGGTGTAGTGGTAAGCGTGACTGCTTTCTCACCCCAATGGGTCTGGGTTCAATCCCAGTCGAGGTCGGTGGGATTTTTCTGAGGCATAAAAATCTCTGGTCACGTCTTCCTTCGGAAGGGAAGTAAAGCCGTTGGTCCCGGCCCATGTGTGTTGATGAATGGGTGCGATATCCTACGCAGGTGTGGAAGCTGCCTTCCTGCACATTCGATTGCCGTCAATGGATGGCAATCGATGTCCGTCGGTGATTGGCACTAGATTGCGGAACAGAGACCGACGTTAAATAAAGGAAAGATAATTCCGGAAGAAAGAGATTCCTGGGGGATTTTCTAAAGATCCAGAAATTTTTCCTAATATTTATTAAACATCCCTAAAGACCCCGTAATGCCTCTGAAGTTTTCGGAACATTTCTGAAATATTCCATAATTCCTCGGAATTCCTTAAATGGGGCTGTTTGGAGTTCTCTGATCATCCTCGAAGTACTTTCCTGATTGTAATGAGATTATCGGAATATCTTTTATTATCTTTGAAGGTCTCTGGACTTTCTTAAAGATGACGAAATTTCTTAAGTGCTCTCATAATTTTCATGAATTTATTGCAACATCAACCATTTTAATTTTTAAGACTTATCGACAGTGCCAGAAAAGCACGGAAATTCCCATAAAGATTATATCATTATTGCTTTCCCTTTCTGACAAAGCGTTATTATTCGACTTATTGATCGCTTGTCATTTTGGAAATATTTTGGATTCCTTGATTATCTGTCATTTGAAGGGACTTATGTCAAAAGGTCGAATGAAAGTTAAAATGACAAAAGATCGAAATTGAAAGAAAAATCTGCTACTAAATAATTTAAACTTCAGATCAAAATGTTCAAACTTGAAACAACTGCTCATTTTTTTTAAAGATGAAGAAATCGGAAAAATCATAGTTTGAAAATTTCTCAGCTTATACTTATCGTTGGAAATTTGGAGACCACGAAGATTTTTCCAAGTTTTAGTTCATAAATAATTTTCTACATCCATGATTTTAAACATGTGTCTGAAATTTTCAATCTTTAAAAGTTATTCAAGACGGTGATCGTAAAATCAGGACTAAGGTTTGGATGGTGGTGAAAATTCGACAAAATCAGAATGCCTGAATCACTGTACTCTTGTACTAGATTAGTCTCAGTCGGTCTTAGTCATTACATATTATGACAAAACTGCAATATCTGGAGTCGAAAATGTTGCTAACATTTTGTCCTGCAAAGTGTTTGCCCGAGCAAAGTAGAATAACAACCCGATATCATCTAGGTAACAAGTCTTGTTATCCCAGATATCATTTTGTTTTCAGTTGTTATCGCATAACTTATTTAGTTATCAGCCTTGATCAATTTTGTTATCAGTTGTTATCATTAAAAATTCACTATATATTTATTAACGATGCAAGGTTAGTTCAAAACTTTAAATATTATTCGCATTGAAACAATAAAAAATAGTGCTTTTAATCCCTAATCATATTTCAGTTATCAGCATAAGGCTTTGAATCAATATGATAACATGATTTGAAATCTATGGAATAAATTTGTATGGCTTACAGAATTTGTTATCAAGATATTATCAATGATAACAAAATTAGTTATTTTCGTGATACAATTTTTTGTTATCATTTTTGTTATGTTGGCTGTTAATTCAACCATAATGATAACATATTCTGTTATCAAAAAGTGATAACCGGGTAATAGAACTTGTTATCAATTTGATATTTTACTTTGCTCGGGTGGAGTCCTACTTCCTGCTTCGTAACGGAATTTTCCCATTAGGTCACGTAATTAAACTTATTAAATGGTTTCACCAACGCCAAGCCGGGAAACAAATCCTTCCAGTGCACCGAATGTTACACAAGCATCTGCATCACCACTGGGAACCCGCCCATTCTGATCGATACCGCTCTGTTGTAAACTTTATCATTTATCAATAGAGGTCTCATCGCCAGCAACGTGCCACATCGCGTTCCTTCCCTCAGACCGAGCATCCATTGTGATGCGTAAATTGGAAAACTTATTCTCAAGTGCCACATACATATACATATTGCCACCCTATCTCTGTGGCTGTGTGCGCAAAAAAAAAAAACAATGAACTTGTTGAATAGCGCCGTCTAAACGATCTACAATGCGTGGCTATGTTACGTGTATGTTAACTGAAAGTTGCACGTGTCCCATCAGCTTCGTTCTCATTTTAATAGAGTGCGAAAAAACTTACTCTTCGCTAAAGGCTTGAACTACGAGCAAAATGTAATGTTCACTGTAGTGGATATTCGACGCCTGAATGTTCCACAAACTGTAAGTTGGCTACAGCACGAGTTGACAGTAGCATATTTGTCATTCCAACCAGTAAACCAGCAGGAGTCACAGAAAGGACCAACTTTGGTACCGCTTGTGCCAGTGTGTGGGTAAGTGTGTGCACATTCAGAAAGTCATCACTCTTCTACCGTAGTTGTTGTCGCCGCTTGATTACCTTTGGCATTTATCTTTTACCTTGCGTTTGTGCTGCGGGCCGGAGTTCACGTGCATACACCCATGCATGGTGGTCGGTCTAAATATCGCTCCCCGAGCGAGTGTATCCCGTAACGCCGCAAGCGCCCTCGTCAGCAACCCCGTGCTCCTTAGAGGAGCACCTCAAAGGACCCGCTTCGAAGGAAGCTTGATGTGGTAGGGTCGCCATTTGACAACCTATCTCCGGGACTAAACATCCCATTTAAACAAAATTCAATGGGTTTCTCAAGCACTCAAGATTGTCATACCACTTTTGAATACTTTGGCCACCCTATGCACATGATTTTAAAGGCAGCTTCAGTCTCAACCTACCACTCTGCTGCAGTATTTCATGCTACCAACCTGTGGAAAATAGTTTCTCTATACTTTTGAATGGTGCCGCAGTATTTGTGACGGATACGGCCCCAAGGGCCTGTATCCTCGCACTCTGCTCCCGCATGCTCCTCCCGCTTAAAATCTTTCAGTCTTTCATAAACGTGTGCTTCCAGACACACCGGAGAGGTCCTCTCCCAGAATAAAAAAAAGGAAGCATGGGAAAGAGGCTAGAAAATAAATGATTTTCCCTTTTTTGCAACAATTTCCCCGCAGGCTGACAGGCAGGTAGTTTGGGGGCCGTTTGGGGCGGGTTGTTTGCGGTGGCGAATCCTGAAAAGAGGAAATAATATATATGGGTTTGTTACCTACTTAAGAGCGACAGAGAGCATACAAGAGGAACGTTGTCTATTCATAACGAACCCTTCAAGGGTCTGGCAGGCACAGTGAGCGGAAAAAATGGATCCTGTTTTCCCTGGCCTAACTTTGGCTTTGTGGCTGCACACACCGAAATAGAGCGTATTAAAAATAAACATATTCTGATGACGATATAATGATGATGTGACAGGTACATCACGTCTGAGAGGCACCGAAAGGGAGGGAGTGAGACGGGGAAAAAGCAAAGAAACACAAGGAAATGGCACATGCCAAGATCAGCGAGGGGGGGGGGGACAAGTTGACACAAGCATTACGGGGGAGAGGGCGGGGGTTCAGGGAACGAGTGTTGTGACAGAGCAGTTCCAAATTGTTGATGGCGTCTCGTATATATTTTGAATAACTCTTCGGGTCTTCGTTTGCACCGTGTTTTTTTTTCGAGTTTGTGTGAGCGAAGCGTTTGTGCTCTGTCTCTATGTTGGGATTTTTTTTGTTTGAGAATGTACGTCAGAGAAAGCGCACGTGCTTTATGCGTCTGTGTGCGAAAAAAAAAACAAATAGCATACGAAGGGTTGATACCTCGCCAGTACCACGTAAGAAAGTTTATGTATGATTTTAGAATTTATCTGCTGATAAAGTGCCTTCGCGACACCGACACGCAGACAATCTGTCTTTGGAATTGTGGCATGCATGGGATTCGGTTCATATTTGCATTATACATTGTATGGCTTGTTGCGATTTATGATTGCGATTTTTTCCATGTCAAATGCAAACAGTTGATTTATCAAAACCGGTCATTCGGCCATTTTGACTCGTGTTGCATTTTTTAACAGAGCGTATACACTTTTCCAATAACTCATAGCTTGAAAATGTCTCGTTTTATCGAAATGGCGTATGTGATTTAGTAGTAGATTAAAAACATACGTGTCCAGATAAAAATAATAAATAAACACGGTTAAAACAGCCAGTAATTTTAATTTTAAATTAAACAAAAAGAAGTTACAAAAATAGTAGAGTTAGTATAACTACGTGAATTTGACTCGGTTTTTTGTTCTGAGGATTTTTTTTATATTCGGAGCACCATATGGGCCCTTTCTGGGTCAACATTGTTTTCTAGTCCGGTCAATGACAATCAAGGAGATTTAGGTTCTGTCAGAGTTGTAATGATCCTGTGACATAGACAATTTGTCAGGATCAAAATTTTAGGGAACGAATCTTGGACTCAAAAAATGATTGGAATCTCAAACCTGGAATAATTTTCAAGAATTTAGATTTACAGAACATATTTTTATGTGCTGGGGCCGCCCTTAACTCAGTCGGTAAAGGTGCAGCTATAAATCTTATGCTGAAGGCGGCTGGGTTCAATTTCCGTTCTGGTCTAGGAAAACTTCTCGACGTCCCTGGGCATAGAGTATGATTGTATTTGATACACAATTATACTAGTACTAAAAATGGTACAGCTATGAATTAACAACTGTGGAAATGCTCAAAGAACACTAAGTTAAAGTCCCATTAGGGGCGTAACACAGCCACAGATGATGAATTGTAATGATCTTCTGAACTTTTAAAATATTCTTAAAAATAGAAACCAATGCAGGATTCCTAACAACTTTGCCGAAGATATCATTTTAACGGATGATTATCTTATAGTATGGCAAAGCAATTCCATGTACATGCTGGCGCTGTTCGGTGTCTCACATTGAATAAAGCTTCCACACTGAACTAGTATTGAACATTATTGTCGTTTTGACGGTCCTATCATTAGAGCGTTGTTGTCTAATACATTAAAGCTCTTTGTATCAACTTTTGCAACTTCCTGATACCCAATATAAATCAAACTAATACCCTCGTAATGCCTTTCTTCAAGCCCTCTTGATTCGCCCGCAGTGCGTGCTCCAATTTACTACACACTGGCACACGGATCCAGAGAAATTCCCCAGGCGGTAGTTCAACGTTCCCTTGGGGGTCCTATCCGAAAATCGCCTCACCTGCCTGAGCTCTGTATGTATCATTCTGTCTGCAGACAGAACAAAATAGCTCAAGCAGTTTTGCTTTTCTGCCTCTCTGATTTCCATCATCTAGGTATTACACTTTTATTATACTCGGCAATGGGAGTTATGCGTGAAGAGCTCCAAGAGCGATAGAGAAAGATAACCACACAAACACACACACACACGCGCACAGAATAGTATACCGTGAAATGTGAAGTTCAATGGACTCTTCCATCTTCATCGATGAAGTGGAGACTACCCCACCACACGGGGAAGGCGGGTGGATAACTTTGTGCTTTCTTGGCCACAAGGCTCGCCCGTCCATTGCAGGGAGGCCGGCACACGGCTAGAGAATGTATAATTGCCATAGATTTTCGCTGATACATGTTCAAGTAGCTGAAGTTGCCGTAGGCTCCTCCGTCCATTTGTCCGACCCGACGAGACGAAGTTGGAGCAGAAAGTATAATGTGAAACAATTGGCTACCTACAATTTCAGAGCTACTAGTATCTACGGATGGTGATGGGTAGCAGCGCGCAGTAAATGATTCATCTTTTCTGATAGGAGTTTTACGATCCACTCTGGTAGTTGGATAATTGGACGAAGTTCCATCTGGTGGTCGTCGTCGTCACGCAGTCGGACTTGTTCTGGTCAGCAAATTATGTCACAAAATAAGTCGTTATGCGAGAAGGCAACCCATCAATCTTGTCCAATTTCTCACAATTTGCCTAGTTAGCTCCATCCATTTGCTTAAGTTAACAGTTAGCCTCATACAAGACTGAAGAACGAAGTAAACAAAATCAGTGCGGCAGCTCGGAACTGACCTCATACCAGCAGCAGGCAGCAGCGCAAATTTGAGTACGGTTTCGCGCGAAACAGGTTTCTTTGAATATGCGGGTTGGTGCCCGGTGTGAGGTTGTTAGCCGCTTGACCTAAATTGGCGGTTGAGGAATTAGAAAACCATCCGGAACGGAGGTCTTTACGAATTATGCAAACCTGTACTAGGTCGGATGAACTCATACCATATTCTTCCACAGTGGTTATCGTTATTTGATCATCACGAAGAGGATGGTTTACCTTGGTTCTCATCCGATTAAACCATTATTAGTCTTGTCATGGTATTCCGGCGTGGTTCCTTATTATATCCTGGTGGAAAATTGCGGAACGTTGACGGGGAATTATCTACCGTACGTACAATTATGCACCTCATGGAACCGTGTAAACTATCATGGCATATAGCTGCTGATGCCGTTCTCTAGTTACCTATCTCCCGAGCGCACGATATTTTCCATTAAATCGAGCATGGACGGGAACAGACATGGCAAAAAAAATAAGCACTCCACCAGACCGTAAGTACACTGACTGGCCGACCGACCGACAACGCTCGAGAAAAGCTTGCTCTATGTACCCACTTGTGCACATTTAACTGAACCATTCTTAGATTTTCTTCTTGCTGGTCTGGATTTCCAGAACGAGGCAACAACTATGTACAAGAACGTCAGTGCGCAGAGACCATGGCGATAGCGTAGGCATCTTCAATAATTCAGAGAGTCTTTTTAGTTTCGTGTTTCCGAAGGTATTTGCTCCGTGTTTGCCTCGGCCCGTTCCGCCAGTCTTCTGAAACACCGAGAATTGGTGGTTCTACGCCTTCCGAGTACCGATAAAACCAAAGGTGTATCATTTCCTATGTACACTAGCCTACGGGCCTCTGAATAATACGGAGTGAGGGTAATGTATTTCCACTTTCTGGTTAATCTTGGTTATCGTAGACTTGGAAAGTGAGAGGGAGACCTCGACTTGAACTTCGGAAATCTTGTAAGCTGTTACGTTGTATTAGAAGTTGATGGTATCAGCATCAGCTGCTATCTGTGTGTGTGTGCCCTTTTATACTGCAAACTGCTGCTAGGATGTGGTCTAGTCTTATTTTCTCATCAGCAAAGTACGGGAAATTCTAAGGGGGCGAAGAGGCGAAGCAGTGCCGCATTGTGGAACTGTCGAAGCGATTATGTTCGCGTTTGGTTGGGGTTCAGAAGCGTTCTCTGGTTGATGAAAATATTAAAATTAAGTTTCTTAGGTTGCAGACTAGAAAACTACTATCCTGTTGAACCAGTACTGTAAAAAAAAGGCAGATTATGTGCTTATCATTTGTTTCAGAAGAGATTAATTACGGATTGGGATTAACGTGACTAGTAAGTTTTGAGCGCTTCACATTAATTTTATGTAGATCGTATTGGCTTGGTTAAAGTTACCGATTTTGCTCCCCACATCGCAATCGGTTCTAAATCAAGTTCTGAATATCCTTTCAAAATTCCAAATCAGTTAGTTCATTTAGTCCATGAAGCCACAGAAACAGATTCATAAGAGGGATCTTTGGTTAATCTGGTTTGAATACCATATACCAGTTGTGCTCAAACTATTAAACATTCCATAAACTGACACCCACTTTTCAACATTCCATAAACTGGCGACCCACTTATTTTTAAGAAATGATCTTAAACTCGCTAAAACGCCTTAAACTACCTGGTAAAAGATTTCTAAATGCATCGGTTAGCGGCATTTGCCAACGGAAAAATTGCATTAAAATTGCAAAAATTGAAAAATTGCAAGACTGATGCCAAAAAATTGTTTCAAAAACAGCAAAACAGTCTGCAAATCACAGAAAAGAGCATTGATGTTCTTGAATTATTATTTTAAACAATTGCTATTGACGGGAATTAACCGAAGATTGCACAAACACCAGAAGCCCTTCATGAATGATTCCGTTTGATTTCCCCCCTTGATTTCGTTTGATTCTCTACAAGAAATATTATAGTTGCCATAATTTTAAATTCAAAACAATTTTCAATATTTTTTTAAGTCTGAGGTCATCCCTAGTACATCAATGATACCCTAGAAGATGATGCAATAGGGCTTCTGATATTGATTAATGAGGCCAATGCTTTCACCGGGATTGATCCTTAAGGCATCCTCCAGTGTAGGGACAATATAAAAAAAATCAAATCTCATCAATGCCCAAGATTACGCTCGATTTTCGTAGACAAAAATCAACAAGCAAGAAACTGCGGATGATATTATAAGCTGTGCTATCGTAGCTACGAATATCACCAGCTCACCAGCTACAGTTCTAACCAAACCGTGGTGAGTTTGAGTTTCATGATTTTGCTTTACATCCGAACGCGACACGAATCTCTATCGTCACTGCTGGCAGCAGTAGCTTCGTGTCTGCCATCGGTGAAGATTAAAGAGAGACAGCAAACTATACTTTTTCTTTCTTAGAAAACGATGTGCAACGGAATCATTTTTCGAGTCGAATCAACTCTCAGCTTCAATTTTGCATGTTATCACTAGTCCCGCAATATCAAAAGAGCTTGCAAATTCAATGTCGTGCGATGTTTTGTTCGAATATCACGCGTGATGTTGAGAGCGTATGAGAGTGGAAAAATATCATTTGATTGATGATTTTGCCAACAATGAGATCCTCCAATTGGACTCACAAAGTTGTTGAAGTTGAGCTATACCCATGTATCAATTTTGGTGTTATGAGGGTTCTGTATACCATGGAAATATTTTAAAATCTCGATAAAACCTGCAATGTTACTTGAGATAAGATCTCTGGAATAGATTGATAAGGGGCTTCTTCCGCGGTCATGAGGCCTGTGGAGTTATGTCATGTAGACTCCGAAAGGTATTTATTTTATAAGGCCTTTGTAGTTAACCCATAAGACCTCCACATACTCTTTGAAGATGATCAATAGGGCCGTAAGGTTTTCGGAGTTAAGCCATAGGATTTCTAGATTTAACCAATAAAGTTCAGGTTTCTAGATTTAAACAATAAACAGTTAATGGCATCACTTTTGCATAAGACCTGAAATTAACCCATTAGGTATGTGAATTTATTCCGTAAGGTCTCCGCAGTTGGCTTATAAGTTATCTTAAATTGATGCCAAAGATCTTCGGAGCTAATGGGCTTAAGGCCCATCGAAGTTACCTTATGATACCTTCGAAGTTAAAACATAAGACCTCTAGAGTTGTCCCATGGGATCTACTTACGGCGTTTGGATTCAATCTATAAGATCTTTGAAGTTGGCTGATTAATTTTCAAAAAACATCACTGAATATAGTCTAAAAGGCTTTCAATCCAGTTTGTCAACTTTATCTCAGACATCATTTAGATTAGATGAGTTATGGTTTATTGAAAAATAATGATCAAACTTGTCCCCGGGTTGTGCTAAGTTGTTTGAAGTTGACCCATAAGACCTCTGACGATGATTAACTCTGAAATTGACTCGCAAGGCCCTCAACCTTTAAGGTTCCCGGAAATACGAAAATAACCCGGAAGGCCTCTGGAGTTATCAGGAGTTGTTCACTTATACAGCCTCTGAAGTTGATCGCTTTGAAATTAATTCAAATTATGTCGAGTATTAGTACAAGACACTGAAGAAGTCTGCACATTGTAGACGAAATACGCGTATCTGTCAAGGATAAGCAAATAAAGTAGTGGAATTAAATGGAAAATACTAATCCCACTCTCTCTCATTATTAAACTCAAATTATATTTATAGCTGATTTATAAGATCTCTGAAGTTAACTCATATATCTGAAGTTATCTCATCCGATGTAGACCCATTAGATGTCGTAAGTTAACTCAGAAGGCATGTGGAGTTAATTATTATTAAGATCTCCAGAATTGATTCAACATAGCAGTTTCAAGCCAAACAGCGGCCTACTCCAATTTGCATGAAATTTTGCATAATTGTTTGTTATGAGCCATCATTCACATTTTTGCTAAAATTCGTCGACTTTTGGTTGCGTAATTTCTTTACAGGATACTATATTTAAGCCATTTTAAACTGCCATTTCTCCGTTGAAAAATATCATAAAAAATGTACTAAAAAAAGTTTTAAAATTTGACCTAAAATTGTCTTTTCAGTAAAAAACGCACACTGGAAATAAAAATAATTTTTTTTCTAAAAAAAAAAAACATGATAAAAAGAAAGGGTAAACAAAAAGAACTTTTGTTTTCATTCTTGGACAAAAATTTGGGATTTTTTTCAGTGCATTTTTTTTCTGAAAATACAATCCAGTTTGTCAAATTTGCCAAAGATGAGTAATGGTTTATTGAAAAATGTCGAATACGCCGTTTTGAAAAATTAGGCGAGAGTCAAAATGGCCGAACTTCAGCACAAACTTGGTTCATTGCCAATGAACAATTATGCGAAGTTTCATGGAGTTCAGAGATGGTAAATTTTTGATCGATTCGTCAGTTGGCGTGGATTTGCTATACTGCAACTTATTTGGAACAATTCACGGCTTCTGAAACCTATTAAGACAGATTTTTGGTTCCAGTAACTTTTAAAAGATTTTCAGCTTCTGCAAATTGTTCGGAACAGTTTTTGGTTTCAGCAACTTGTAAGCAACGATTTTTACTTTGACTATATGTTTAATATTACTTCTGCGTGAAGTCAACGATTTACATAGTTGAAGATGCTAATTTCAAATAACAGACTAACGTGGTAATTTTTATACGATGGATGGAGGAGATGAAAGTATAGAGTTGATAGTTCCGTTAAAGTACGGCAATTTTCACACTGCCGTACTCTAACGGAACTATCAACTCTACACATCTCCTCCATCTATCGTATAAAAATTACTTTTTAGTCTGTTATTTGAAATTAGCATCTTCATCTATGTAAAACGATTTTTAGCTTCTGCATCCAATAAGGAATGAGTTTTGGCTTCTGCAACTAATGTGTAACAAGTATGGCTTATTTGATAGGATTTTAGGCTTCTGCCACTTGTTTGGATCTATTTTCGGCATCTGCAACTTATTTGTTCTGATTTTTGGATTTTGCATCTCATAAGGAACGATTTTGGACCTCGAATGATGCAAAAAATGAATATCAATATTTGAAATTTACAAACGGTTTACGACATCTGTAACTTATTTGGAACGATTTTCGACATTTTCAACTTATAAGGATCGATTGTTGACTATTGAATTGTACAAGAAACGAAATGCCTGCTTCTATTTCGTGAAACATTTAAGATTGTTGGCTTCTGCAACTTTTGATTTTAGTCGTAACATATATAAACCGATTTACGACTGCTGCAACTTATTTGAAAGGATTTTCAACTTCATTCCTAAGTTTTTCGGCTTTTGCAACTCATAAGCAATGATTTTTGTCTCCTGAAGTGTACAAAAATAATTTGCAGCTTTTACAACTTATTTGAAACGATGTTTGCTTTTTGCAACATATAAAGAACGATTTAAGACTCCTGAAGGGTATAAGAAATAATAAACGGCTTGTACATAGTAAAATATACAAGTTTAGGGTTTTGCAATTTATTACTAGATGATTTTAGCGATATAACGAAACTTAACGATATCTCGAAATTGACAATTCAATCATGCAAATCACTTACCAATAGATGGGATATTGTTTCACCTATGTTGTTATTCTTTTGCTTGATTGAATGATCGATTGCGAAAAATCGGCAATGGAAGTCAAAAATGATAGTTACGTTATATCGAGATATACCTGTAGTGCATTAGAGGAAACAAACTTCGTTCGATCATTTAGTCCTCATAAACTTTAAAAAATGATTTAAAAACCTCCCGAAACCACATTACAGAATCTGTGCATACGTTGAAACATTACAAATTTTGTATATTTCCATACAAATCAGTAATTAAATTTTACACTTCCCGGCCATCGCCAAACCCAGCCCCTAACAATATATATACAGTATGTATCGAATTGTTTCTTAAAATAACCAAAATAATGAAATTTAATACCTCCCTAATTCTCCCCCGCATTACCCCAAAGAAGGACCAATTCCTCACAATTTTGTCAAACCTTCCACGAAGTTCGCCCACACCTTCTGACGGCCACTTAGTAAAGCAGTTCACCGGAAAATCAAACACAGAGGTACCTACCGCTTCCGCTTGTTTGAACTTTCACACCTTGAAAGGTTTCCGGACGTGCACGTTTGCCCATGACTATGCGCTGCTATTATTGAATTATATCTTGGTGGAAATACGCACCTTTTCTACACTCAGGAACGGTTTCTGAACGTCAAATCCAGCAGCGGAAGTCAGCACCGAACGGTCCGAGCTAATTTCCCTCCGACCGCGTTCGGCTTTCTTAAAGGGTTTTAGGCACTGATTACCTTTCATTTACCAAATAATCAACCAACAAAGCGCGCACCTCGATTCGACGTTAGATATGGGTGCGCGAGCTTTGCCAACCCAGCAGGCCTGCCTGTGTCCGTATGGGTATGGGGAAAATTGAAAACCTGGTTTCGGATGAATGGGTGTCGATGGGAAAACAGCGAAAAGCGAACAGAAGAAGAAAGGAATGATTAAAAGCGTGCAAGTAGACTTCGTTCCGGTTTCCGACCGAGTGAAGTTATTTACTCAGGCGCGCTCGCTTCTGATGTTGTATTTTCACTTTATCGTTTGAATCGAAGAAAATTGAAAACTTGGGAAAAAATTAAATATATTACCCCATTAAACACAACAACCAAACATTCCAGCAACCATCTGACGAGTGTGTGCGTGTATGAGTAGCACCTGTTCGAGTCGAGCTTTTCATTATGCGGTTTCCTCTATCTCTCGCTCTCGATGGGTTAGGATGATGAAGAATTGGTCGGTTAGTCAACCGCGTCCAAGTTTCACTTCCGACCTCAGCTCCTCTCAACAATTATACTTGCAACAACTTGTGGGTGGTGAATAGATGCCCGGCACCTACTTCAGACTAATTAGACGCCAACTCAACTCTGTCCGAGCATGAGTGTAGTCCCAATCCCAATCCCAGCCAGTTGGAAAGTTCTATAGAAATACCAACTCGGATCGCGTGCAAACAACACACGGGGCGAGTACGGTTCAATAGGCACAGCCTTCGTGCCGAGAATTTCTTTTGCAACCACCGACTTACCATTCAGGTGAAACTCTAATAAATCGTGTAGCCACAATGGTAAAAGGTAAACTCGCCTATACCTAGCCAACCGCGTCAAATATACTCGTGGCAATGGCATAAAAACTTGCGAAGCGCAATAAATCTGTTACAATTAACCGCATTACAGATCTTCGCCCGACCGGGTTCGAAGTGGTATCCCCTACCCTTTATTGCTCCTGATGACTCCATCCGGGGCGGAAGCTAAATTTTCTCTGCACACAATTTCGTCCCGCGCCTTCCTGGGACGTGCGCGCGAAATCTAATCAATATATCCCTCCAAAAGTTGCTTCTGTTGAAGCGGAGGAGAGTGCTTCCTGCAAATCGACTTTAAATTATGACACCAGAACAACTCGGAGGGACGGGAAGGTTGATTCTAGGAAAAGAAACGACTGTTGGATGTCTCGGAGAAAATGGGACCCCCGAGGTGTGGGGCGGGAGTTGATGAAGACGCACGATGGGTACTCAGTAGAAGTAAAATGATATTTAATTAACTTGAAAGCACCGTCGCTATCTGTCTTTCCTGTGGTTGACTGTCACCGAGCAGGGTTAAGTTTTGAAGTGAGGGAAAGGTGGAGTGTCCGGTGTACAAATTGATATCATCACGCAATGGGCTTCTAGGAAGCGCGATAAGCCTGCCGTGCGGGCATTTAACGCTTGGGCGAGAGTTCTAATAAGTTTCTAATAATTATAATTGAGATGCTTCAGGGGGCTTTCAATAATGTACTGGTTCATCAACATTAACATTAACAGAGGTTGAAAGTGCAGAAGCTAGCTTATACTCACACACGTGCAAAAGTTCGTCTGATGCCTAAACGATTTTGACGAACTTATTACGATTAATTTTTTGAAATTTGCCAAGGCTACCGTTCACCGGATACGTTCCGAATGTTTTGGGTTTATGTACAATGGATAGGAAGCCGAGAAATCCTATGCACTTCCACGAGAAATCACTGTGATGTTTGATGAAAGGATCGGACTTGTCTCAGGATTCTTTTACCTAAACGGTACGCTGTGATGTGTCAATAATGAAACCGATACGACATTAACGACCTTATAATGTAAATTAGTCTGGTCTGAACCCACGAAATTCTGCTCAGTAAGCAAAACCGGTCGCCATTAGGCCACCGAGCCCTTCACATTCCAACATGCCACTTATCATCGAGTGGATCGAGACAATCTTCTGCTCAGTATGCTCATCTCGGTACCTTCAAACGATCTAGAAGGCTAATCTTGTTCTATATCTCGATGGTTCCTTCAATATTCTGGATGCTAGATGAGAACCCTTCTTTATTTATTTATTGTTCCAATGATTCATATGACATATGGTTGTCTTAATGAATTAAAAAAGTATATAGGGTTGACTGTAGCTTAATTCCGTTTACCCATAAAAACTTTAAAGTTCTCCCGCAAATCCATCGTTCAAATTTGGCACAGTTGTTGGGGACCTGAAAACAAATCGAAAGGGCGACAGGAAGCTGGGGGTAGTGATCTGCCATACAAACGTGATTAGGCCGTGATTAGGCAGGTTTTTAAATGACAGGTATGGAGTACATGTAGAAACTTCAAACTAATCTGCACTGATGTTATGAACAGTGTTAATTTTAATGGTTATGGGCGTTGCTAGAGGGAGATGAAATAACCCCCACCTCCAAATCAGCGTCAGTAATCGGATAAATGTTATGAGCTCCAAGATCGCAACGCATTTTTCATATACCAGAATTATGATAGTTTGTTGAAGCTCGGGATCTCGATAGTCTATCAAAGTTTCAGAATTTCCATATTTTTATAAGTGTTAGATCTATAATTAGTTTTACGAAAACTAAGTCGAAGTTAATAATCATTAACATACAGTACCCGTTCGATTTTGGCACGGTTCGAATTTGGCAACAAAACCGTTCGTTTTTGGCACCGTGCCTAAATCGAACGGATTTTGAACTTAATCATAAAGATGACTCACGGTGGTCCAAAATCAACGAAATCATAAATTAAATCTCAAAATAAAACCGTTCGATTTTGGCAACATTAAATTTTCGGCCTTGTTGTCAAAATCGAACGAGTACTGTAATTTACGATCTTAGGCATGTCACTCACACATTTTTCTCGTAGGGGGCTGAATTGATTTGAGTGCAGCCGGTTCCACTTTGTTCCCACCTGACTTTAATAGTATCCTATTGATTTTTATTCTGATCGGACTTTTGGTTCCGGAGCTGTGACTTAAAAACAAAACATTATTTTGTATGGTGCATTTTCATCAGGAGTATCTATTGTCCGATTCCTATTCCTTGGAAAAGCGAAATTGAATTTTGAGTACGAGAAGCGAAGCCAATTTTTACTTGGAAAAGCGGAATCGAATTTGGATTACGAGAAAGGAAATCAGATTTTACTAGCAAAAGCGCAACCAAATTTGGATTACGAGAAGCGAAGGCAATTGGAACTTGGAAAAGCGAAATCGAATTTGGAGTACGAGAAGGGAAGTCAAACTTTACTTGGAAAAGCGCAATCGAATTTGGAGAAGCAAAGTCAAATTTTACATAGAAAAGCGCAGCCGAATTTGGATTTCGAAAAACAAAGTGAAATTTTACATGGAAAAGCGCAATCGAATTTGGAGTACGAGAAGGGAAGCCAAAAGCAAAATCGAATTCGGATTACGAGAGGGGAAGTCAATTTTTACTTGGAAAAGCGTAATCGAATTTGGAAAAAAGAAGTCCAAATTAGGTTATTTAGAATTTTGTTGTATAATTAATCTTTACATAGGAGAAATACTGTGAAGCTCTATGTTTGGCATTGGAATCGACCAACATTTTATGTACAAGCTACACTCAGAACGTAAAATTCTTGACTGTTGTTAAGGTTGATTCCGATAACGCTGCACCATACAATTCGTTTTCCTAACCACATATTTTGCAAAACACGGTGAATCAGGAAGCTTATAAAGAGCAAACAAACACATTCGATTCACACCGCTTGCCTTTGTTAACTTTCTCGGAGAGCCAATAAATAAAATACACAATTTAAAAAGTTAATTGCGCTCTGGAGTGAATGACAAGTGAAGGCAGAGATTTTCACTTTATTTCAAATATTCATTAATAAGTCATTAACTCGTCAAAGTAGATGAAATTTGGTTTCGAGATGATTTTTTTCTTCATCGAAAACCAACATAAAATGTGAACCTCGAAATCTAGTGTTGATACCTGAAAAAACCTGAAATTTTGTTTGAACCCTGATTATGTATTATACCAGACGGTAAAATTTTATGTCTGAAAAGAAGGCCAAGTTCATAGGTCAAATTGTCCGACACAAACCATTTTAGTATGTGTCTTGATCCTTCGTTAGACTGAAAAACCGATATCCCAAGAATCAGTGTTGCCGATCAAGCTAAACGCTTAACTGAAGTTAAGAGCTAGAATACGGTCAATTAAACCGTTTAATTCATACAACTATTTACAGTCGAGTAATAACCGCAATATCATGGTTATTTTTCTCAATTACTTGAATATTCTGAAGCAAGCATGGTGATTCCACAAAGCGTTCCAAACATCGTCCGCACACGTCGACATCCGCAAACGAGAAATTGGTACTTGGTAGATATGATTTGGAAGGTATACGACAAAAACGGATCCGACCTGCTGGTCGCGGCATCCTGTCTGTACGTACATTCTTAATAACAACTTAAATTTTATCACCCCTCCCCCTCCATTTTATCAGGTCTCTGCGCTGCACCAAAACCACTACACGGGTCTTCAAGTGGCGATTGCTCAAACGACTCGTCATCGACAAAAACCAGGTCGATTCAGCATCAAACTAGCGCTAGGCGCTGCAGCGGTCGAGGAGAGAGCCACCAATCGATGATAAGAAACAAACCGCCGCCTCATCGATAACGCACACTATTAGCCAATCAAACAAATATCGAGAGGCGCGATAACAGCCAGACCACGTTGAAGTCGGGGACGACAACAATTACGCATCAATTTTCGATAAGTGCGCTTTCGTTTGGACCACATCATATACGCTACCACCGCCGGAGTAGAAGTCGGGGGAGCCAGCGTATTCGATACCTTGAGGCTTTAACGGTTTTTTCTAGTTTTAGAAAAAGTGATTTTTTCCTTTGCATTCAAGTTTGATAGTTGTTAATAGTACGAAAGGAAAGAAATAGGAAATTAAAACACAAGTGGCCTCTACTAGTAGTAGCAGTACTACAGAATACAATGCAACCTAGATGTAAATGAGCGTATTATATTAGTCAGAGTAGTTATCGGAGAGTTTGTATTTATCGGAAGCCTTACACAGTGTGGTTGGACTCTCGTCAAGTGGTACCAGCAGTCAGGATATGACGGCAATTTTCGCGTTCAAGTGAAGTGATATCATTACACACACACACACACTCTGGGTTATCAGAAGAGAGTGAAGGAGGAGTAAGAGCAGAGCCAACAGCAATCGTAACCATTCGGTTTCGGAATAGTTTCCAACCGACAGCGTGAGCATACGGAGTGAAAGCACAACGGGTATAAATACATATTCATGGTGTTTGTTGTTATGGGTGTTTGTCGGGAGATATCTGCTCTCTATGCAAAATATGTATAATTTACGATAACAACCGACCAGAGGCGCGCAGCAGATATAACGAAAATCAAGAGGAACGAGCAGAAAGCATATTTTGCAGTGTTCCGCTGATTTCCTAGAGTGTACTCGTCT
This sequence comes from Ochlerotatus camptorhynchus, assembly GCF_037179485.1. NCBI lineage: Eukaryota > Metazoa > Arthropoda > Insecta > Diptera > Culicidae > Ochlerotatus > Ochlerotatus camptorhynchus. The sequence goes on along the minus strand of NW_027040751.1, from coordinate 1,076,600 downwards.
GAGGCAAAGGACTACAACTGGAGAAGCGCCGCCAAAACGACGCGCCCTGTGACGAAACTAATAAAAGATAATGAACGGAGAAATAATCAAAATAATAAGAGTGCTATAAGGGAGTGCTTGCCCCAAACCACGTGCCTCTCCCAGCCGGTCTAGGCGCCGTCTCCGCCACCGCCGCCACCCCAAAGAAAGGAGGACACTCCCGTATGTCCCAGTTAAGCATTGTGACTGTGAGGCTTCTCTTTGTGTGTGACAACAGCAGACTTCAGGGTCGCCGCCCATCACCCGAAGAGCGCACACCAGAATAGTAACAAGCGTGAAATTTTGTCACGCTTGACGAAACATACTTTCTTCCAAGTTTCACCCGTCACTTCCTCCTACTAGCCAACCAACCGACCAAGCAAGTACGGTGGAAAACGAACACTGATGATGATGACGGCGTTTGCTGTACTATTCAGTAAAAGGTGCTGCAATCAGAGCGCATCGTAAAACCGAAGAAAACGACGGGGAAAATTTGATATTTTATTTTAACGGCGGTGGAAATTTAGGCGAAGAAAAAGAAGGATCAGCAAGTAGTGTTTGCGGTGGTGATAGTTAAGAGTTCCTCCTGCAGGACCCTCTTGTCTCAGCCTCAGCCCAGGTTGATAATAAAAATCCTATAAAATAAATGAAGAAATAAGTGCCAGAGTTGGAAATTGAATTCAATTATAATCCCAGCCCAGTCGGTTTCCTCATTGCACTTTCCGTGTTTGTGAGTGTTATGTGTGCATAACGGGAAGAACCTGCTTGCCCAGTGCACTAAAAGCAACCGGCAGAAAATTATTTCGGTGAAGTGTTCGGTGAAGATTTTACTTTCCAGTTCCAATTTGTTCCGATTGTGAGCAGCAACAGCAACAATTGAAACACTACAGTACGACATCGTTAGCCGTACTTTCTCGACCCCGTTGGATACGATGGTGGTGCTGGAACCGAACGCGATGACGACCGCTCTGCTGGGTGGCCCGTACGCGCAGGGGGCTCCGGCGCTGAAGCTGATTCCAAAGCGATACGTTGGGCTGCACCAGTGGCTCAGTCCGATGTGCGCCGGCAAGGACATCAAGGAACTTGTAAGTGTTGTTTGGGGCTCTGAATTATCTCATCATGTGTAAAGCTACAGCTCAGAACGCTCATCAATTTGGGGAAATCAGTATCCTATTGCATTTGGAATGGCCCCATCCTGGGAACACAATTTTATGAACTCTAGAAACATTTTTGCCATCGCCAATTGAGCATGTTGTCAAGCTTCTGTATTCGTTTTCCAGCCGATGTCATTGCTGCTATTTGCGGTGGCATCTATCGGAAACTACACATAATCTGTTTTTCGTTAATTGTTTACAGAGGGAACAGTGGACAAAACATGTCTGGTACCTCTTTATATGCATATAGATTAATGTCCTCCCTATTTTTTTTTTTACATATTCTGCACAAAAACAAACTCTAAGACCCGCCCCTAACAGGATTTTCCGTCGTTTTTATGAATGGGGTGGGGTTTAGAAAATATTATTTGTGCAGAATATGTAAAAAAGGAGCGACTTCGGCAGTTAATCTAAATGCATATGTAGAGGTACAAGACATGTTTTGCAGTGTCAGGCAGTGTTGTCACATTTTTTTTTTCCAATTTAATTCTGTATTTTCACCGTAAAAATCTTTTTTATCTGTATATGGCTGACAAAAATCTGTAAAATAATCCGTATAATTTCTTAATTATGATCTTAGTTAAAGTTTAGAATCTTGGAAAATGATTTAAATTTGCTTTCTAAAGAATTAATCTTTTCGATATCGAATAATTCGAAATCCAGAATATTTTCTACAAGTCTAAAAATACAAAACAAAAATCAAGTTCTAGTAGTGAGAGACAAACCTGAAAATTTCTTTAAAGGCCCTAGCGCAATGACAGCCGAAGCGGAAAAGTCCGATCTGAGTAAGCTTACTTATCGGATTGAAAACTAGTTGGAACCAAATTGACTTTGGTTAGGCGTCTTGATGTCATTCGTGACAACTGTCAAAGTTGCCATTTCCGTTCAGCTTCCGCCCACATTGTGTTTGGGCTTTAACAATCGCATTTTCCTAGAATCTGAATTTGGTTATGTTCGCAATTACGAAAATATTTGTATGGTTGCATAACATCTCTGATCACGCCTTCCTTCGGATGGGAAGTAAAGCCGATGGTCCCCGGTTCATGAGTTGATGGGTCGATAGGTAGGGTCCAGGTGTGGGAGCTGCCTTCCTGGCACGTCGGTAGCATTGGTGCTCAGCACGGAAAACAAGATCGACGGAAAAAAAACAAACCAAAGAAAAAAAAAAAAAAAGAAAAATGCAGTATTAAAATTGTATTAAGTATTACTAGATTAAATATTGATGTTCGATGTTTTATTTTCTCCAAATCTTATAATCAAACCAAATTTCTACTTTATCTAAGCATTTGGCAGATTGAAAGGATATTGAATTCTATTGTTGTTGGTTGAACCTATGTACCTAAGTGGTGTACTCAGTATTAAAGACGAACCAGCCTAAAGCTGGAATATAACTTCCTCTCCAATCTGATCTTGGACAGCGCGCTTCGAGCTCAAACTCGGCCGGTTCCTGGAACGTCTTTCCGTAGGAAACCTCCTTCCCCTTGGTGGGACCAGCAATGCACTGAGGTTTATCTAAAAAGTCCGACGCGTTTAAGCTTTTCCGGAAACGTGGAACACCCGTGCATTTCGAAGCGTACTCTTCTTTTGAACGCGAACTCAAGAGCCTCATCAAAGCCTAGAAACGCGGATACTGGCGGCAATTCGTGAACGGATTATCGCGCGAAACGTCGATGAATACGCTTTGGAACGCGGCGCGGAGGATGCGTAACCGGTCTTCGAACAACGAGAGCGAGAAGTACTCAGATCGTTGGATTCTCAAGTTCGCGCGAAAAGTATGCCCTGATTCCGTGCCGGCACAGATGATTCCTCGCGAAACGTCGAATTCGGTGGACGAGATCATCCAGCCTTTTTCAATGCTGAACCAGCCTAAAGCTAATAGCCTTTTTATCAAAGAATCATAAACAAACATTTTGGGATAGTTTCATCTGTATTTATCGATGAACAATCATGTTCACCTGTTTTATCAGCTTCATTCTATTTTGTAACGACACAAAACTTGTATTCAGATGATAAGTCGAATTGCATACAATATTCTTTATGTCTGATATCACGCTATTCAAATGTAAAAATATCCAGTTGACTCTGGGGTGAGTTGTTAAAACGATACGATACGATACCATACGAGAAATCTAAAAATTGAACTAACCATACAGGGCTGGTAGCAAGTCACTTTTTAGTGACTTGGTCACTATTTTTAAGTCAGTCACTATAAAGTCACTTTTTTCATCAAAAAGTCACTAAAGTCACTATTCCTTAAAATTTAGTCACTAAAGCCACTTTTTTACGACCAATGTTGAGAGTTAATAATTTGACTTTAAAAACATAGAGTAAAGTCTGACAAGAAGAGTTGCGAACATATGGAAACGTTTACTGTTCACGAAATCTAATGTTTTATTTATTTTTATCTTGAAATTGTCATAGACCTATCATAAATTTTCAGAGATTTCTAAAAAAGCTCTAGACCCAATATTCTGGCTGTTTTACATTGAAATCTTGAAAGTTATCCAAGCCTACACTGCAACAAAAAGTTACGTAAATTCACCTGAATTGGCACGTACATATTTTCCATCATACTTTCCAGGTGAATATTACGGGTTTTGGGGTAGAGATTACATTTGAGTTATTCACACAGAAATCAATTGATTTCAAAGAATTTTTTTAAACTCTAAAATGTATTCCTAAACCTCTAATTTTTCACGATCGAGAATTTAAGTCCTAGACGCATTCAATTTTGTTTTATGTCCGTGATCATTCCATCTGGGAAAATTTTCCTCATGTCATAATAATGCAATTTTTCTTAAACTGCGTTCTAGAAAAGTTGTCCCAGAGTTATGATTATTTTTCTATGTTTGAGGTGTTACAGAAGATTCTATTCTTAGGAGGAATGGAGCAAAGTAAAAAGACAACCAGTTCGTTATAGCGACTACAAAGAAGAGAAGGATCTTTTATTAATATACTCATAGCTAACATAGATCTATGTACATTTAATTCTAGACTGCAGTTCTTCATGATGCTAAATGATATATCCTATATCTTAAAAAATTGCTGCCTAAAATCGGTACTTTGAACATTTTTCTCTGTGCCTCTATTTCGCGATCTAATAACAAGTTCGTGATCTGCAGAGTGAGGAAATTGAGGTTAGAATTGGAACGTGCTCTTGCTTATTCAATTCATACTTATGTTTCGATAACAAATATATGTGATCCTTAAATCATTTATTTTATTTTTAAAAAAGCATGAAAAATACCGGAATAACGGATGATTGAAACCATATCTTTCCGGTCATTAACTGTCACTATTAGTCACTTCATTATTGTTTAAAAGTCATTATTTGGTCACTATTTTCGTAATTTTAGTCACTAAAGTCACTACTATTACATCACATACCCACTAGCAGCCCTGAAGGTTTCGAAAAAAGTGTTAGACTCAATGTTCTGACTATTTTACTTCGAGATCTTGATTTTTTTTCCTAGTCTAAAATCCCAAAAAAAAAAATAGTCTAGGGAAATTTTCAAGCACTCGAAATTTTTTCAAAGGCCTGGAATTTGAAAAATCATTGACACCTGATAGTTTTAGTATTTGTCCAAAAACCAAGAAAAAAAATCATGTCACCGAATCTTGAGTTCTTTTTTAAGTCCATTAAATTGTATTTCCGTACTAACAATCCGATACTACAGAAACAAATTTTCTGGTTCTTGTTTAAGAAGAAACATTATGTCCATGATCATACAATGTTTTCTATGTTTCAAGAGCATTTAAAATGTTCAAGGATTGTGTTCAAAAATAATGGGGTGTTCAAAATAAAGAAAATTATTGCAGGCTGCACAATTTTCTTAATTTTTTGTGATATTAGAAACCAATGCCCATTCTTGTAGCTGCTGAAGGAATATTAATCATAAGTTAAAAGAAACTACTGATAGACCTTATTTTTTGATTCAGAAATCATATGGGTTATTCCATCTCAAGTGTATACAGAGTTGTGGTCAATGTCACCGATTTCAACCAAAATTTGGAACATTTTTAAATTTTGTTCTAAAGTGCTCGGAATCCTCTGTGCTACAACCCGGGGTTTTTGAGATTTTTAAAAATTACATCTTTGAATAAGGATTACCAACGAGCCAATTTTTTGATAATTTGGATACCTTCCGATAATCTGCTTCTATACTGTAGTTTCAATAACACAAATCCAATATGTGCACATCTATTAAATTTTACATTACCCTTTAAATGGGTTGGGTCAAGAACAAACATAACTTGTTTGGCTGCGGAGTAATCTCAATTCAAAGATTTGATGAAATTATTTTTCGACTGAATTTCTGAAAAAAAAACCTGTATTGACTCATTTGATTATATCTCATAAACCATACATCCAAATCCTTTCATTTTCTGAATAAATCTTCTAGATGATTATTATAATAACTGGAACAAATTTCAGATCAATATCTTGAAAAATAATTAAAGCCGAGCGGTATGAAAAATAGCCATTTTAGGATAATTTGGCTACCTTCCGATAATCTGCTTCTATACTATAGTTTCAACAACACGAATCAAATGTGTATACATTTATTGAATACTGCATTAAAAACCTTCAAATTGGGGGGTTAAGGACACAAATTACTTGTTTGGCTGCGGAGTAATCCTTATTCAAAGATATAATTTTCAAAAATCCCGAAAACCCCGGGTTGTAGTCTAGAGGGTTCCGAGCACTTTAGAACAAAATCCAGAAATGTGTTTTCTTAGAATTTGGAAATAAGCATCTGGGCAAATTTTGATTGAAATCTCAAAAACCCAGGGTTGTAGCCCAGAGGGTTCCGAGCACTTTAGAACAAAATCCAGAAAGCCGTTTTCTTAGAATATCGAAATAAGCATCTGGGTAAAGTTAGGTTAAAATCGGTGACGTTGAACACAACTCGGTATACACTTGAGCTGGAATAACCCATATAACATTTTAGACATTTTGAGCTATTCTATCATTTTTCGAACATTCGCACTAGAGAAGAGTATTTTTTTTAGCCTTAAGTGAAATGAATAGTTCAAGTAGGCTTTAAGCATTAAGCCTGCGAGAGATTTTGTGTAAAATATGTTCAATAAGTTGATTTTTAAGCGGGTGGCCACATTGTCCCATTGGCACCCCACTTTCCCCTATTTATCGAAAAAATCCAAAGTTAAAAATATATTCCATCTGAAAAATCTGTATATTTAAAAAAAATCTGTGATCTGTATGTACAGGTATCTGTATCAAAATATTGAGAAATCAACGTTTATTTTTAGCAATTAGTTTACACATACACACACTTGACTTGTTTTTATAATTTCACAAATACACGCGTATCCAACATGATTTAGGAATACTTTCAATTTAGCATTATTATAACTATTTATTTTCAAGCGCTTTCATCAAGGAGTTCTTGCGATAACACATAGATGACCTTGCCGAATAATCATTACATCCGTTTTCAATTATCGATAATTTTCGCAGAATATTTTGAATTGAAATGCCAAAAGATATCTTACAATTATTTCCAAAGTTTTACAGGTATATTGTCTTCGCAGGAAATGTTCCTAACAATATTTTGAAACGATGTACGGAAGTCAAATACAACCTTTCATACTTACAATACTTGGGTAATCGATGAGCAAAGTTAGCGACCACTATGATTGTGGTCCTAAAATTGAACTTAGAACATTAAAAAAATCAATATTGTAAAAATAGCTAGAGATAGTAATTTTAATTCTTTAATTTTGCACGGAAGAGTTTTTTCGATTGAGCGTTGCGTTATTTTGTAAAAAAAATCGATGAAATGAATCATTCTGAATCGATCTTCTTTAACCTTAATTGTGCATTAGCCTTCTTCTGCTTCTCCTTCTTCTTCTTCTTCTTCTTCTTCTTCTTCTTCTTCTTCTTCATTTCTTCTCCTTTTTTCTTTCTTCGCATTTCATGCTTATTGCATATCACATATTAGCTTATTGCGTGCTCTCAACTTAGTGTTCTAGATGCACTTCCACAGTTATTAATTGAAAGCTTTCGATGCCTGTACCATTTTTGCATTGGTATAATTGTGTGGCAAGTCCAATCATACTTCTATGCCCAGGGAAGTCCCAGACGGGACCGGGAATTGAAGTCAGCCACCTCCTGCATGGTCTTGCTTTGTAGCTGCGCTTTTACCGACTGAGCTAAGGGAGTGCATTGTTAGCAGCAGTATAAAAACCAGGAGTTAAAATCGATGCTCCTAGCTGGTACGTTGCCCCTCGGAGGTCAGTAAATCCGGTGTGTTTACCTCGTCTCACGATGGAGAACTTGCAAAAATCTTGTCCACGAAATACAACGTAGGGCCCTAGTCAATTCCTAGACGTATCAATGGTAGATAAAGAAGTTTACATAATGTAACCAGAATCCGGAATATCAGGAACCGGATTTACGGTGGCCATATGTTTCTTCGATTGTTGTTCTGAGTGCCATTGGTCATATCTGGTCGAATAGATGTGATTTGATATGTCGCATGATATGGATATGAAAGAAGAAGACCCTTATCAGGAACTGTGAAATTATGGTAGTTCATGCAGTTCCGCCTTTTTTCGTGAACACCCACATTTGACATCACACATGCCCAGCCCAGTACAACCGCGGCAGAAAAGTACCCAGAGAAAAGCACCCAGGTGGTGTCTATATATGTGTATCGTTATGAAAAGTTTATTGTGTCATGGATCGGCGTGTATGTACTTCTTTCCGAAATGCCTTGGTATCACACCATCTTCGCTCTCGGTGGTACTCCGCGCGGCACTTGCTATTGTACACAAACTTGTGCTAAAAAAACAACCTGATACAGCTCTACATAAAGCTGCTTATGACGGATTTCACGCCAACTCATCCAGTGGTTGGCAGCACCCTCTCAGAACCTTATGGAACTTTGTGGGTGTGGAGACTTAGCAATTTTAAGCAACTTTGCGTACTTATTTTTTTCAAAATTTATCTCGCCTAACATTTGATAAGGGTCAAAGTTTTTTGTCGATTTTTTTTCAAATCGATATAGCTTAAAAATGACAAGCCCTACAAAATAGTGATGTATGGCGAACTTTTAGCAAATAATCTGAAATTTTATAAAAAAATTTAAATAAATTAAAAAACTGGTTTCTACACTCTAAAAAAATATATTTAAAAATTAAAAGTCATTTTCCCAAAAATGCTACCTCTCAGATTTGCTTGATATTTTTTCTCATGAAAGGCAATATAATTACCTAACTTTTCTTCATACATCGCAAAGTGGGCGCTTTTAAGGAAAAAAAGTTGTTCGAACAACAACTTTTTCATGTTAATTTTTTTTTAGCGTGTTTCACTCAAAGTCGAATAGTAATACGCGCACAACCTTATTAAAATTCGATTAAACTTTATGGGTATACTTTTCGATAATCTGGGTGAAATCTAGCCTAACATTTGAAAACGGGTACAGAGAAGTTACCTGCAAATCGTCCAATAAGAGTTCAGAACAAAACGTTCTAATGAGGAACAGCCATCTCAGCATGGTTTGCACTTTCCTGTGATGGATTGTATTATAATATATGCATACACTCTATCCAACTTCTATAAAACCACCCTCAAATTGTTCCAAATCAACAGGTAAACTAAGTAAAAATCACTTAGTATGTTTTATTCATGAAAATATTTCAATTCATGTATTTGTGATTAATTTAATTAGAAAAATAATCATTCATTTATTTTTATGTATTAGGTGTGTCCATTAGTAAGCAATATGCATATATGTTTATACCTCATCTCTCAAGTGAATACATATAATAGCGCAGGTAACTTAACGATTATTTAAGGCATGCCTAAAATAATCGTTAAGTTACCTGCTATATAGCAGTTATATAACAACGCAGGTAGTCACATGAGAGATATAAGGTATAAACTTAAAGCACCGCAGTCTGTTTCTACCGACATAATCTAATATTTAAGTTTGGTGATATCACAACAATGCTCATAGTTGTTGTAGTGCATAGTTGTTGAAAGTGTAGTGCTGCATAGTTGTTGAAACGAAAAAGTGTTTATATATACAACAATGGAAAAATCTGCTGAATTGATTATTAAAAGGGTGCAATGTAGTGCCAACATAAACAATCCCAATTGCAGCCGCAATAATTTACGTAATTTATCATCAAGTCTCATAGAGAAAATACATTCATGGGGCTTTGATCATCAATTGGATGTAACAATGCGTATTTGTGAATCGTGTCGTGGAATTTTAGTGCACAATAGGACACCTCTCCCGAAAAAGAGGCGATCGGATGGAAAAGAATCAAGCCATGCTCGGAAGTTTGAAGAGCCGCAACCATCAACAAGTCATCAGCAATCAGAACATCAGGAATTTGATGATACACTAGGTAAATAATAATAACTTTAACTGTTTCAACTGTGTGGTTTAAGGATTGTACATCGAAGATACAACTTCATTTTCAACATTTTTTTAGCTGTTCAGTCATGTAAAAACTATACCTGGTACACAAAAATTTCATTGTTTTGTACCTATTTCTCAAAACATAATTTCTACTAAGCGATTTTCACATTCAAAGGAAACTCCGAAAAATTTCACTCTGTTTCCGATAGACTAATAATCAATGAAAAACTCAAATTATGTATGGAGAATTATAGGAAAATAAATTATGCACTAAACAAAAACACTAGAGTTTTCATTTATTAAAACACCATTCGAAATGCAGGAAAATCCTCTGTATTAGGCCCTTTCAAATGTTAGGCTAGATTTTTGTTTTAAGCACGCCCAGATTATCAAAAGGTCAAAATCTTTATGCTCATTAAGTTTCAACGGATTTTAATAAGGTTGTGCGCTTATTACTATTCGACTTTGAGTGAAACACGCTAAAAAAAATTAACATGAAAAAGTTGTTGTTCGAACAACTTTTTTTCCTTAAAAGCGCCCACTTTGCGATGTATGAAGAAAAGTTAGGTAATTATATTGCCTTTCATGAGAAAAAATATCAAGCAAATCTGAGAGGTAGCATTTTTGGGAAAATGACTTTTAATTTTTAAATATATTTTTTTAGAGTGTAGAAACCAATTTTTTAATTTATTTAAATTTTTTTATAAAATTTCAGATTATTTGCTAAAAGTTCGCCATACATCACTATTTTGTAGGGCTTGTCATTTTTAAGCTATATCGATTTGAAAAAAAATCGACAAAAAACTTTGACCCTTATCAAATGTTAGGCGAGATAAATTTTGAAAAAAATAAGTACTCAAAGTTGCTTAAAATTGCTAAGTCTCCACACCCACAAAGTTTCATAAGGTTCTGAGAGGGTGCTGCCAACTCCGAAGACGAGTTGGCGTGAAATCCGTCTTATACGACTTCATTTTGATAGTCAGCACTATAAAAGCAGTTGTCCATCCCTCCCCCCTCTCGACGCACTACAAGGAAAAAGTTATGGTGAACTGTACGGCAGGAACCCATCCTTTGATTCTTCTTCGTACTTAGATTCTTTTCCAGCTGCGCTGTTGACATTTATGATTGTTTAATGTTTGCATTACTAATGTGCTAGATTTGACATTCCATCATTCCGATATTCGCCCAAGAAATGGATTCCCCACACCCAGGGAGTATATACATAGTCCTACGTCTGGCTAGTTATTACGAGTTTGGGAATGAAATGATTTTTCATCAACTAATTCCAAGGGGTAAGTCGCATTCATCCTCCACAACTAACCCGACGACCATTTCTGGTCCCTCCGTTATTTCTTAGCTTGGCACGATTACGAGGCAGAATAGCTTGTATCTTTTTTGTGAAGCAAATTCGCTATGGTGTCTTTTTATCGGGATGCTGGTGACTACTATTGACATTTTATTCAAAAGTGTTAAGCAAGCTGCTTGACCTTTCTCCGACTTTCATCAACTGGAATTGAAGGACCTCCGCTCATCTTCGTCGTCGTCGGGTTCAGAAGCGGTTACGACGACCATGGCCAGTGGAAGTGATTGCATTATAATGTTCTACTTCGGTCTCCGGACGTCAGTGGTTGGTCGAAGTCAAAGAGAGGTGTGCCTTCATACAATTATGGCACAAAGTCGTCGGTCTGAGATGCATATGCATAAATTAATGAGAGCTTTTTTTTTGCCTCGATTTAGTCGTTCCTGGGATGGACGAACGGGAATAGCGACGTAATTAAGTTAGAAAAGTGTCCGCTCCAATTTGGTACGAAGTTTTTCCCATGAGCAAGTGTGGGCATATACCTATGGGAAGATGAGAGCCGGAAAGGATGATTATAGAATTCCGAATAGATTGTGCCATCACTCGGTGCGGAATCGTGTGGAGAAATTATTAATAGATAAGCAGACTGAATTAGTTATTTATGACAGATGGGAAAGTACTTGAAAATGCAATTAAGATCTTTTTGTCTTTGATGTTTCGATAGCACGCTATCAAGCCATCACTTTTGGTCGTTCACAGACCTGTACTGTAGGCCATCTGACACTTCTTAGCAAAACTAGACTTTGCCGAAGATGGTAACTTTCTTATCTTTTTTTTCGAAAATATCATAAGTAGTGCAAACTCATGCTCGGATTGAGATGTGTCCAATTACTTCCTTTTAGGAAGGTGCTTCAAGACCTGTAAGAACGTCGTGAAACAGATGTCTGAAAGCGTTCGAAAACTTTTTTTTCGGATAAAGCTACTGTCGGAAAACCTACATTAACATTTCAGTCAAAAGCACTAAACAAGGATTAAATTGATTGATTTTACTGCACAGTCATCAGCAAACAAACACCACCGGGTCCTACGGCAGAAGCACATCTATCATCTTCAACTCCATCATAGGACACTTTCCCTCCGTATCATTAAATCGAGTGAAACATGCAGCTCAATCTAAGAACGGAAGCAAGTTGCCATCTAGAGCACAGTCTTTTAAAAGATGAAACAAGCATAAAAACCGAAAACACATTCTTCCCCCTCCGTCTCAGTGCACTTGTTCACTGATTTTTCCCAGTTCAAGAGGATATCAACCAAAGGAAAAAATGCGCGCGCCCGGGAAAGCGCAGCCTTATCTCTAATGACTCTTACAACATTACGACGGCGATGAAGCAAAACGACGCTATGCTGATGCCGTAAAACGGGTGCCATTTCGCTACGCCGCGCTCGGTAGGTAGTAGAATATGTCTCACTTAGAATATTGCTGCTTTGATAACGCCACGCGGTTTAATCGAAAGCCTTTGCACGGTTCTACGGCCATCGATGAGGAGGAAGTGACGGAGCTAAAGTAGGAACAGGATGTTGGCATCCTTTGTAGATGGTGGCATCGATTTGTAGATAAGGCGTGGTTGTACACTTTGGCATTATGGCATCGTCGGAAGCACATTTAGTGTGTCATTAGTGTTACGCTAATGACGACAACAAGGGGGGATGCTTGCATATCGTGCACATCATTATTGGTCGATGCTCCACATGTGCAATATCATTTTTTCTCTTAATATAAAATGTGACGTCAGCAGGAAACTCGGTTGAAGTTGAGCAGTTACTTGAGAACTTGTTTCGACTTGTTTATTTGCACATGTTCAAATGAATGGATGATTTTACCGACAGCTAATTTGTGTGATTGGTCTTTCCCTTTCAAGGTCTATGTACCTGTAATGTCTAAGCTCTTATCTTAGGTTTCAAATTTCCCCAGTGGAAATATGCTTTCATACAGTCACTTCAACGACAACTTTATCAGTCCCCCCGTATAACGAGCAACTTGTATGTGATAAATGAAACGCTCAATTTTCACCCTTCTCGAGCCGGACCAACAACAATGGGTGTCAATTCTACGACACTACTTAAAACCACCATCCACCATCATTATCGAACCGAAGAGCCGAGGAGGGTGTTTGCTCAAATAACAGTTTCACCACATCAGCACCATCATCGTTTTGTGCCACCAAACTTCGCCAAGATGTATATGCCTCTAGTACATAGTGACCTTAGTGCCATAATGTCGCACACTATATTATCATCACCCATCATCATCATCATGAAAATCGCTGTCACCATCGCCATCGTTGTCGCGATATGAAGCGATGGATAGATGGATGGCGGTTTCTGCTGTTTGGCCATATTATTGTGCAAACAACTTTAGGGCAAACATAGTGTAACTGTCGTCGTTAAAAATAGAAGGATGGATTACACTTTTTTCCCTTGATTTGTTTTCCGTCGATCTTGTTTTCCGTACTGAGTACCAATGCTACCGACGCCAGGGAGACAGCTCCCACACCTAGACTCTACCTATCGACCCATCAACTCATGAACCGGGGACCAACGGCTTCACTTCCGTGATCAGATATGTTATGCCTATGAAAATCCCGGCGGCACCGGCTGGGATTGAACCCAGGCCTTTTGGGGTGAGAGGCAATCACGCTTACCATTACACCACCGGTGCCGCTAATGGATCACACTTGTCGTGTCGCAGAAATTCCCCGCGTATCGATTTCGAGACATTCGGACTTTTGAAAGAACTATAACTGGCAAACTAGGTTTTATATGAGGAAAGGGAATATCACTGTTACTATATACATTGGCCAACCCAAATTTGGTATAGCAAAACCTCTGGCTCGAGAAAGCCGACTCTGCCTATCTTTGTGTTCAAGATCGCTATAATTAGATTGTCTGTTGAGGGTTATCCAATGATCCCCATGGTAGCGATCATATTCAAAGCTTGAGACAAAGCTGAAACAATTAGTCAAAACAAAAAATCGCGGTTATTGCCGCAATTTTTTCGAGAGACTCTCACGAGAAACCTCAATGAGCACCTTTATGAGGGTGGCTCGCAACAAGCGTAACCGCTCATCTTCTAATGAGAGTGAAGAATACTCCAAACGATGGATATTCGATTTCGCTAAAAAGGTCTGTCCGGACTCAGTTCCAGCCAGTGCTGCAACATATCAATATCAGTACCTACAACATGCTGATTTTCACTAGCCACATGATACCAGTATCAGCTTACATAGTTTCAATATCAATGTCATTCGCCTCAATGTCAGTATGCAACTGACATTGACATCGTAATGTGACCTACTGATATCCAGAGTTCTGCCGCAAATATTTCCCACTGATTTTTCGAAAACTCATCCGAACTGTTGAAACAATGCAATGGTTATACAATACACTTCATTTGTTGAGATAAAAGTAAGATTTTCAACTTTTCCTCAGTGATATTCATATGGGTTCATATATTTTAAAAGCCGTACAGCTCGATATCATGCTTGCTACGAATATCAGAGTCGTAAGTGAAATTCAGTGCTAGAGCAATATCTAATATCAATTGGTGTTGTTGACAGCTCGCAGCACAGGTTCCAGCACAACATATTCTTAGAGAAGCGTCTCCAAGTGGCGGCTCTCTGGATAGACCATTCACAATGCTGGAATTCTCTATGGCTCTTCTTTCATCGAACAAGTCCTCACCAAGAAGCGATTTTATTAAATTCAATATTTTGAAAAATCAGATATCGCACGCTTGCTAGACTTATTCAATTCCTTACTAGAAAACAACATTGAAGACAGATCAAAGTAATGCAATTCAAAAACCTGGCAAACCAACTCCATTGCTATGCTTTCGTGCATTTGGAAATTGTTGGAGAAAATGATCCTTCGGGACTCGATCACTGGGTCAAATCAAGTAACTTGCTATCAAATACACAGTTTGGGCTCCGCAAGGGCAAAGGAACAAACGATTGTCTAGTGCTGCTTTCCACAGAAATTCAACTGGCCTTTGAGCACAAGGAGCAATTGGCTTCAGTATTCTTGGACATTAAGGGGGCTTTTGATTCAGTTTCCACTGAAATTCTGTCAGACAGTCTGCACAGATGTGGACTTTCTAAAAATTAAATAATTTCTTGTACAATTTGTTGTCAGAAAAGCAAATGAACTTTTCTCTTGGACAACTGACAACTTACAGCATTAGTTACATGGGCCTGCCCTGTTCTGTATAAGTTTTATGTCAAATATATCGACAACTGTTTGGCAGAATACTGCACGCTAAGACAACTTGCAGATGACGGTGTGGTTTCCGTAAGAGGTCCACATGCCGTGGACTTGCAAGGACCATTGCAAAGTTCCTTAGATAACTTGTCTTCTTGGGCTAGGAATCTAGGGATCGAATTCTCGCCGCAGAAAACTTAACTGGTAATGTTTACTCGAAAGCGATACCCAGCCCAAATGCAGTTCAATCTTTTGGGTAGAAACATTACTCAATCTTTGTCTTTCAAGTACCTTGGGGTTTGGTTTGATTCAAAGTGCACTTGAAATATTATTATTATTATTTAGCTTTATTTAGGAGGCTTTCAGCCTTAGGCTGGTTCGCTTCCAACTCTTGAAATACCCATATTACGCATTTGAAGCAAAACTGTCAACAGAGGATCAACTTTATCCGTCCAATTTGCGGCACATCGTGGGGTGCTCATCCGGGAGACCTCATAACGCTTTATAAAACAAAAATTCTCTCTGTTTTAGAGTACGGATCTTTCTGCTTTCTCTCGGCAAGAAAAAGTCACATAATCGTTGTCTGCGTATTGCTCTCGGCTGTTTGCACTCAACGCATAACATGATGATAATGACGCCACCAAAATGCGACTTTTGAATACCGTCGAGACCCAAGGAAGACAACCCTATATCCCTATTAGAGAAGTATTGGGAACCCGCGATCTTTGCTATATGCAGTCGATTTATGTGTTTCTGCAAATATCTAGCATAAGAATTTAATTCCGTTGTCTTTTGTCTCTCTTTAATAGTTTTTGTTTGTCTTGTCCCCCCGTTCCGATGAGTCTCATCGTCGCCCACTGGTCACCATAGCCGGTTGAACTCCTACCGAAAATAGAGCAGCACTACCGTTCATACAGGCGACAACGATCTGATGAGACAACGAAACCTCACACCCAAGCTCCTCCTCTGATCCTATCCTTTGACAATGTACCCCTCTATCCTCGGGTAAGCCGCGAGTATTCAGTCCAACTCCTACACATAGAATTAAGTGAATTTGTTTACAATTATCGGCTCCGTAAAGCTAACGCGATTGAGCCTTCCAAATAAACGAACTAGATAAAAAAAAAGATTGAGAACCTGTAATAAATCGTTTTTTTTTTTAATTTCTGACACTGACATTTTGAACATCTTGAACCTTGGATTTGGAATTCGAAACTTTAAGACATTGATTTTTTTTAGATCTCAGACTTACTAAAATTATGTATATGTTAAACTTAAATCTATAATGGTTTCGATTGTTAAGATGTTTTCGTAAAACTGATTGACTTGACATGACTTATAAACGTTTGTGGAAATTCTGTTGTTGTTTTACAAGCAGTCTTCTTATAAAGCTGAAATGTTTACTTTCTAAGTTCTGGAAAAAGCTGGAAAATTCAAGGAATTTTATTTAGCAAAATGAGTAGGCATTAGATACATCCTGATTGACTACTTGAAATTTAATGCAAGATGAACAAAAATTAATTAAAGTTTTAGTCAATGGTACCTATTAACCGACATTGTCTGGATTTTTGTCTGGATTTCAATGTATCATTCTTTTTGAGTAATATCGTTATTATTTAGTTCTTAGTAGAAAGCGAGCAAAGGTCAATTTTGAGTAAGGTACGAATCGGGTTGATCATGCCCTTTACCAAACTTGACCTTTGCTCGCTTTCTACTCTGTAAATACAATTTTCACTATGCCAATCTCTAAGGGAACTATCAACTCTATACTTTCATCTCCTCATCTATCATATAAAATGACGTTAAGCATTTCCAACTATATTTTTTATTGTCCAGATCGCGCATTGTTCTGAGAAAAATGTATGTTCATCGACGGGCCCAATATTTAGATCCATAGGCCAACATTAGAGATATTTCCCCTTCGTAAAATGTGTATGCTAAATCTGCTAAAATTATTTTAAATGGGTAGGGTAGAATAACTGTACCGTTTAGTCTTTAAGCTTTCATTCGGGTGTGTACTGCAGAGAACGTATTTCATATTCTTTCAGTTTATCGCCTGTTCAACTTTTCTGAATGCCGAGTCTATGTGCAGTCACTTGGTTGGAAGAATTTACACTCGTTCAGCAGTCTTTTAACAACCGAAAATGGGGGCTGTTCATAAACCACGTAAAAACTTAAGAAGAGGGTGGAGGGTGAAGCACCGTCTATGAAATGGGGCGATTCCTTCTTTGTTCTCTGTGAGCGGAATGTTAATTATTTTTGTTAATGTTTAGTGTTAAAGCTTCCATGACATTACAAAGATCTTCAGCTGAAATCTATGACACTTCTGCTTGAATGTTGATGGAATCGTTGTTGAAACCATTATACACTTCCAGTTAAGTTAGCATTAAGTTCCGCTTGCGTTTGCAACACATGTGTAACACGTCAAAGATCAACCTATCCGAGCATCCACAATGAAACCGGACAATAATCAAGGAAGTCATTGTAAAGTACCGAATAGAATCTCTCTGCGGACAAGCAGGATCCGCAGTCGGATGATTGCTCTATGATGATGTCAAAATGACAGCCCTACAATCATAAACATAAGCCACATCGCACCCATATCGTCCAGGAGGACATCAAGACAAAGACGCCCTATTGCTCCCAAGAGTAGCATCGTTCCATCCATAGAGTCCACGACCAAGTCAATTCGATTGAAGAAGGGTGGGAATCACCGCCGCCGCTACCGCATAGATAAATTGTTATTATTAGCTTGTTGAGACGCTTGCATCAGCGTAAAATGTCTCTTTCACATTGATGCGTTCGACACCCTATCACGCGGGGCCGTGTGGTAAAGTGACGACGTTGATGAGAATGAGTTTTTCATTTTCTGTCTTGCTGCCACCATTTTGGAAGCATTGGTGGTTCTGATGACAGGTTTTTAGACGTCGCCGTCGTCGTCTTCGGTCGGCCGGTGTTTGTGCCGAAGGAAGTTTTACGATATCGCTTTTCAAACTTTTGTGCCTCCGCATGCTCACGGAGGAAGAGCCACACAAGTCTCAATGTTTTTTGATAGATAAGCAAAATATGAAGTGAACATGCCTTGTTCGTTCTGCCTAGGCAAGGCAGTGCATGAAGGTAGCAAAGCTGAGCATAAAATTTACACATGGGCCCTTTGCTGTAGCTACTCGAGGTGGGTTCGTTTTGGATGCGACTGTGATCGACATGTTATTGAAAGTTGCTTCCCCGGTAAGGCGTGACAAAGACATGAATGATGTTGTTTTGTTCGAATTTAAATGTCGCTTTGTGACATTTGTTCATGATGTAACATTATGATATTTGAGCAGATGCTTAGGCACTTCACTGAAATTGAATAAATATAATGTATTTGGACTCATTTTGTATTTCCACCTATAAAATATTGTTTCTAAAAAAATTCCCACTCCCCAAGGAATTGTCAAAATCCCAAAATGCACACACAAAGGTAAGCTCATTATAATCCTTCCATTTTGTCTGCCGAGATTTGTTACCAAGCCGAAAAGGCAAACACCTTAACCACTTTAGATGAACTCCAACCCACACGAAAATGGGGAGACAGTTTTTACTGTTCCATTTATGTCAAACAACATCGACGATATAAACATCGTAAATAAAAACACTCCCGAAGAAAGGCGAATATAATGCTGCATTTGCTCATACATACATATGTACCGGTAAGATTTCATGCACTCCTTGAGGTTTCATCAGATGGGTGGATAGGTTTGGGACGAGTAAAGCCATCAGACTTTTCCAAAAACATCATATTCGTATGTTGATGCGTGTATTTTTCTGTACAGCTACTCAGCAACAACTGCTGTGGCAGAGCGGAAGCCGATGGATAACTTATTTTGTTGACATAATGTTTGTGCTAGAGCTTGCATGCTGTCAGATTCGCTCCGTGTACTCATCCAATATGCATGTTTATATGAATTTTATGACTATTTTTTATTGATTTCAATATGTTGTTGTTTTCTCCGGTTTGTTTTCCCATTGTGGCTTCATCTTAGCCTGACACTTTCTGGGCAAGTGTTTGGCTCGTTTCAACACGTGTACTTATCTGTTATGCGTTAGCAAATTCTTTTCACCTTCGTTTTTTTTTTGCTATGATGCATAAGGTTGTAAACTTTGCGCTTTCAGTGCAAAATCAACAATGTCGTGTTTACCACCCAACCGAGTTCCCTTTCCACATGAAAGAGTAAATTTCCCATCAGCATTTACCGGGGAGCTTTTTTCCGTTTTTCCTTATTTTATATTTGTTCAACTCTCCACCCAAGCCCTCGCTCGGTCATACACAGTTTCCAACTTTAACGGAAATCACCGAACCGATTCCGCGAAATCTGATTCCGTTCAAATGCACACACACACACAGTTTGCCGTATTTGTTGCTACCGCAGCAGAATAATAAAAATTATCTGAGTATACTGTTTCAACGTCAAACCAGCAAAAAACGCCCATTCGTTCGCTTCGCATACCCGCAATACCGCAAATCCTTGAGCCGCAGCAGTCGTCGCCGTCGACCCTTTGACTGTTGTGGCTGGAGCGGGTGGTTCACCTTGCGATATCATAAACTTTCATTACTGATCACACACACACACACACTCTCACAGATCCTCGCTATAGCATTGCTCTAATTAACCAAGAATATTGTTATTAATTTGTTCTTATTTTCTTCTCATTCTCTTTCCAGGTAAGTTATTCCGTTCGTCCCGAATTTGTACTGTGGAATGATACCGCACCCCCCATTTCAATCACGTTTTCCGCGAGGATGGAAGGCCTAGGTAGGGTTGCTCTTTTTGTTTTGTTGAACCGCATCGAAAACAACTACAGAAATGGAATCCGAATTAGCTGCGAAACTTGCAAGTATAATTAATTATGAGAGACTACAACTACCTATACTTTCATACAATATCAAGATCCCGACACACTACCTAACATAAACCAATCAAAGAGATTTTACACAACTGGGTCATTTTGCCGAAGACGAGATCTTTCAACTTGGTCAGGATCAAGACACATTGTTTCGCTGGCAACGAAAATGATTGCCATCAGCAGATATTTAACTCAAGTGGACAATTTCGAAAAATTGTGAGTCAGTTCAATTTCATCAATTCAGTTCATCAGCGCATTTTTGTTGTTGTAAGTCATCATGGCATAAAGTTGGACTCAAAAAACAACAAAACATCGATTTTTCGGTTTTGCTGAGAGTCCATTATTTTTCATGATGAGGTAGAAAAAACTATGTTTACATGTAATTTTTGACAACTTAGAAAAAAAAAACTGATTTTCTTAGATTTTTGATAATTTTTTCCCACTATTTTTAGACGTGTCGTAATCAGGGCCCCACAAAGTCACTTTCAATCGAAAATCGTCAAGCGACGATGAAGCTGTCGACCATCACTTTCAATTGAAAGTCATTCTGTCTTCTCTTCGAGCAGATCCCCGTCAACATCAACAGAACCACTTTCGATCAGTTTTCATGCTGTTTGTTTTGGCTTGACTAGTCTTCATTTATTCTTTCATTATCAAATGAACTTACTTTTGCATTGAAGCGAAGCTGTTCGATTCAAATTCGTGCAGTTTTTATTACTTTTGTTGTTTGTTCACTCGGTTCATTTAAGGGGGTAGTACACTTTGAACGTCCAAAAAGTAAGGCATTTTCGTTAATTTTTTAAAGCAATAAAACACTCAGGGAGGGCAAATATGTTATAACCCTTTTATTAGTCATCCTTCGAACTACAATTTGTATTTTTTTTTTAACTCGATTGGCGTCTCCCCGTGACCGGTGCACCAGGTCGCGCGGGCGTCCTCGCGCGGAAGTCGGAAAACGGCGTGGGAAAATACTCCTTTCTATGTGATCCTGGAACATAAATCGAACAAAAATCCTGATTAGTAATGAAATTTGGGTTAGAAATACGTATTCCGATTTTTTTTAAATTAATTTTTTTCAAAAGTTGTGGCCTTAGGAAAAAAAAAGTCCATTTTTTCACCCTAAAAATGCTTACAAAATCGTGGATTAAAAATCCATTTTTGACAAAATCGAAAATGTGGATACGTATTTGTAAGCAGAATTTAATTCTGAACAAGAAAACCTAGGCGATATCCAAATCATGGTAACTGGTTAGAGTTATTTCCCACGCCAGTTTGAAAAACCCCGTTTCGAGATAAACGCGTTTAAAGATAAAATCTCTCTCTCAGCGCGCCGATACATGTTTTTTTTTGGGAAATCGCTTCGTAAAGCGGTAAGGAATATTCTGGCGGACTTGGAGTCTTTTCTAAATTAAAGTATACATCCCAAGGAACATTTTGAACCAAAAAAAAATCATTTTTTTGAAAAATCAAAGTGTGCTCCCCCTTAACCGTATGTGCATAGATCTGTGCACGTGGATGCCAAATTTATTATTGTCGGGTGGTTTGTTATTTGTTTACCCATCAATATGGGTACTTTTTTGAATCGGGGTGACATCTAGAGATCGAAAATTGATATGCAACGCCATTTTTAAATCCAAGATGGCAGCTTCCAGTTTAAGAAAAAGTGGGAAATGTCAAATACTTATCAATAAAGGTATTTTGGGAAGTCATTTCGAAATCCATGATGGCGGCTTCCGATTTCAGATTAAGTGGGAAATACTGTCAAATACCCATCAATATAGCTATTTTTGGAATCGGGATGGCGTCTAAAGGCCGGAAATCGATAGCCGACGCCATTTTTAAATCCAATATGGCGGCTTTCTATTTAAGAAAAAATGGGAAATGCTAAAGCCGTCCCATCAATATTATGGGTATTTTTGGAATCGGGGTGACGTCTGGAGATTGGAAATCAATATCCGACGCCATTTTAAAATCCATGATGGCGGCTTCCGGTTTGAGAAAAAGTTGTAATTTCTATCAAATACCCATACAAACGGTTTTTTTTAGAATCAGGGTAACGTCTAGAAGCCGGAAATCAATATCCGACGCCATTTTTTAATCCAAGACGGTGGCTTGCGATTTGCGGAAAAGTGTCAAATATCCTAAAATATGGTTATTTTCAGAATGGGAATGAGACGTAGATGCCGAAAATTGATGTCACGCCGTCTTTAAATTCAAGATGGCGGCTTTGGTTCAGAAAAACTGTGAAATACTGTTAAATACCGATCAAATGTGGGTTTTATGGAATCGGGTTGACATCTAGAAGAAAGAAATCGATGTTCGATTTCTAGATGGCGATTTAAGATGGTGGCTTCCGATTTCAAAAGAAGTGAGCCTAAAAATGGCATCGAATATCGATTTACAGCATCTACGCGTCGTCCTCGTTCCGAAATACACTTTGACACTTTTTGTGAGCCCTGATGGCCGCCACATTGGATTCCAAAGTGGTATCTGATATCGATTTTTGGCATCTACGTGTTGTCCCTGTCCCGAAAATAACCATATTGTAGGGTATTTGACACTTTTCTGAAACCCGATGGCCGCCATTTTGGATTCCAAAATAGCGTCGAATATCGCGTCGTCCCACCTTCGCGTCGTCCCCGTTCCGAAAATACCCGTATTGTAGGGTATTTAAGACTTTCCCCGACCCCGATGGCTGCCATCTTGGACTCCAGAATGGCCTCGTTAATTTAATTTTCGTTTAATATAAAATAATATATTAATACTACATATAATCCGGATGCCATCCGTACCGGCAACCGATATTGAGCGGATACTATCCGGATACTATATTTTGATGTCTGCGTCGTCAGGTCGTGAAAAGTCGAATGAGCTCCGAATTGAAGTGAAAGTGGAAAAAACGAAGGAAGAAGTTTTCGAGTCATTCATTGCGTCAATTGAAACAAGTCTTTGCTTCAAATGAAATGAACTGAAGCTCTTGACGAACGAAACAAGTGTTAGTCCAGTCATGTTTGAAAAGAGGAATGTTCATCGTGACTCGATAACAAGAAACACGATGACTTACACGAAAATGATATTGCTCGAAATGAAGCGATTCTGCGGAGAGTTCATTTTCTTTTCTTCGTTTCGAAAATGCAGAACCCTGGTCGTAATTTTTGTTTTATTTTTGGGGCGATAAACTTCTCCTTAAGGAGGAGTTCATCGCTCCAAAAAAAAAAATAATTACGTTTCGATTTTTCTAAAATTTATGGAAAAAGATATCAAAAATCTAAAAATATCACATATTTTCTTATTTTTCAAAGAAAATTCAGGTAACAAAAATATTTTCTTAATTCATCATGGCCAGGGCTGGCAAATGTCATTTTCAATGAAAGATCTCACGCGATATTTACAGAGATACTTCTGTCACTATCATTGGATGAGAAACGATGAAAGAGATTTTCTTAAAAATCTCATCGAATTTTTTGTCATGACAGAACGTGACAGTGTTGTGATCATCGTAATTACTAGCTCATTTAATGCTATTCAAGTTACTTGTACCGAGGAAATCTTAATAATATATTCACTCTACCGATTACATACGGTTGTTTGCTTGAATTCGTCTAAATCAGTTAGAAATGTTGATGTCAAAACCGCATAAAAATAATTCTCATGAGTGCTTGATCATTGAAAAATGACAAGAAAGCTAATGATAGGTAGTTTCGTCTCGTGATAGTGAGAGGACCTGTTTTCTCATCGTCACATGACGGCCATGATATTTACCAGCTCTGATCATGACCCAAATAGGAACTAGAACTCTACTAACCATTATACTACACTGAACCACTGCCGAACACAGTTACTTTCTACATTGTTAGCATCAAATATTACTTTTGTCCACTAGTTTAAAAAGGTATTTTCTATATGGTCCGAATCTAGAGACATGTGAAATCATATCTGGTTCACAAGCGCATTGTGCGACAGACAACATTGGACAACATCCGTAGCGTTCAATCTATGCATCTTGTGGCGGTTTGGTGTCTTCGGCAAATTTGGTCAGGTGGAAAGATGGTCAGATTTCATTAGCTTAGTGCTATATCACGCCGTTTAGATGGCACTATGTCTTTTTGTTTGATTATACATACAACCATAGCACACCATAGCAGAACAAATTCGTTTTTTTTTATTGATTGATTGATTTCTTTATTATAGAGACTTTAAGTCGTTGGATGGTTCGTCTCTGACGTTTTTTATGTTCAGACAACTTTTTTGGAGACTCACTTTCGCAAACAAACTATAACAGCTGATAGAGGTAACGTACCGCTCTCTGATGGTGTTGTTGGATTCCATTTCGTTGTTCGTGAGAAATCGTCGGTTAAAGCCATGGATTACCTACAAATCGAATTTTGCCCTTCTTATGTAATGTTGACGAAGAATTGTTCTAAATCCACCTTCATTTGTCGAAAGTTTACCTGACTTCCGGAAATTAGATGATTCTTTTAGATTCTAACTCATTAAAAGTTTGCAATGTTTCAGAACGTGGTGCAGAATCTGAAAACAAACATTCGAGTCGGCAAGGCCGTGATGTCTAATGATAATTTTAGGGTGAATGGATCATTATGCCGAATTTGGGAAATTAGAAATTGAGCTTCCTTGAGGGGGCTTTAGGTAGTGATGAAAACGTCGCTAGAACTATTCCACAGCCGCAGTCAGTTTATGAGCAAAAAGAGGGACGCACATTTTTGCCTGTGGACTTGGAGACATACTTCAAGTCCCCGCGTACATCGTACGGGTTAGGCAAAAATGTGCGTCTATCTTGAAAACTGTCGCTTTAATGGCCCTTCGCTCATTTTCAACTTCTATTCAATTTTCATACTGCCGTACTCTAACGGAACTATCCACCTACACTCTTCTAAAGATCATTCTCTAGCTAATAAATCATCACACTAAAGCTTCATGTTAGCATTTCCAACCAACTCTGAAAATCGTTAACTTCGCGTATGAAGTAACATAAAAAACACTTTGAATGTAACAACTCAAGGCGGGAGTAGCCGTCAACAATGCTGATGATGGTACAGCACGCAACAACCACCCTACTGCTTTCTCTCTGAGATGATCACGTTGGTCATGACGAGAGGAGCAACACAATAGTTGGGTAAAGAAGAACTGCATTATAACACACCATCGACTGGAAATGCTCTCGCGACGTGGGGCTTTAGGTAGTGATGAAAACGTCGCTAGAACTATTCCACAGCCGCAGTCAGTTTATGAGCAACAAGAGGGACGCACATTTTTGCCTGTGGACTTGGAGACATACTTCAAGTCCCCGCGTACATCGTACGGGCTAGGCAAAAATGTGCGTCTATCTTGAAAACTGTCGCTTTAATGGCCCTTCGCTCATTTTCAACTTCTATTCAATTTTCATACTGCCGTACTCTAACGGAACTATCCACCTACACTCTTCTAAAGATCATTCTCTAGCTAATAAATCATCACACTAAAGCTTCATGTTAGCATTTCCAACCAACTCTGAAAATCGTTAACTTCGCGTATGAAGTAACATAAAAAACACTTTGAATGTAACAACTCAAGGCGGGAGTAGCCGTCAACAATGCTGATGATGGTACAGCACGCAACAACCACCCTACTGCTTTCTCTCTGAGATGATCACGTTGGTCATGACGAGAGGAGCAACACAATAGTTGGGTAAAGAAGAACTGCATTATAACACACCATCGACTGGAAATGCTCTCGCGACGTGGGGCTTTAGGTAGTGATGAAAACGTCGCTAGAACTATTCCACAGCCGCAGTCAGTTTATGAGCAACAAGAGGGACGCACATTTTTGCCTGTGGACTTGGAGACATACTTCAAGTCCCCGCGTACATCGTACGGGCTAGGCAAAAATGTGCGTCTATCTTGAAAACTGTCGCTTTAATGGCCCTTCGCTCATTTTCAACTTCTATTCAATTTTCATACTGCCGTACTCTAACGGAACTATCCACCTACACTCTTCTAAAGATCATTCTCTAGCTAATAAATCATCACACTAAAGCTTCATGTTAGCATTTCCAACCAACTCTGAATCTAGCAAGGTTTTCTTGAAATGCAACACACGCACTACAAATTGTAGCTGATTTCGAGTTGCGGATAATAGAACAGCAGATTTACATGCAGTCCAAATGGAACGGTTGCCGAAGAAAAACTGGTTGCCGACAATACTCGCTCTCACTAGAGAAGATTGGAGCTTTGTAAAAGCGTTTCAAAACAGTTTTTGACAATTCTTTCGACTGAAATTGTTAGAGCAGCTGGCAGCAAAAGATTGTAAACAAACCAATACTGCATATGTGTGCGTTTCTTAGAGAAAACGGCTATAGAAAGAACGTCGCTGCTTAGGTTGCCGAGAATACGTAAATTCCCCTACATGGTTTTTAAAACCAGGAAATTTTTAAATTATTGACCAGGAAAACCAGGAATTTCAAAATGGAAATTCACTTGCCACCCTGATTTTGACATTTTGAATAATGTTCGAAATCTCGGACCGAGAGAGAAATATTGCAGCTGTCGAAATTTGATCAATAATTCTTAAACATTTTTTTTTAAGTTTCTGGTTCCTGGCCAACTAGTATTACTTGGTTCTTTGACTCTTTTTCAATATCTCGAACTTACATATATTTTCAAGATTTAATCTAGATTTATTTTGTTCAATATTCTCCATACGATTTTTTACAGCTTTTGAGTGCGGAGACGAGCCAGCCAACGGCTGAAAGTCTCCTTAATAAAGATAAAAAAAAAGCTTTTGAGTCCCCTTAGATTAATGCACCGCTCCTAGAAATATTAAAAAAGTTTAATGAGGTAATCCGTCTTAAATTAGGGTCCGTAACATTAATTTGTTGAGAAACTACTCCTTTTACACACAACATGTGTGTGTATATAGCTTCACTTCGAACTCTGGTTGTCCCGCTTCTATTGATGTTTATTGAATTCCTTCGCATTCCTACCTTCACACAGACAAAATGTTAAAATTCCAAGATGATTATCACGCAATCACGATTATCCAAAGAGTCATGTCAAAGAAATTCCGGAAAAGCACATTGCCTCAACCGAGCATCACAAATAACCTACGAAGGAATGAAACACAAACGCTTTTTCTGCAAATCCCAGACCTTAAATTAGAACGAGACGCCTTGGAAAACCCGAAATCACATATAGAAAGAGAACGAACCCGGTTACGACATGCAGCTTTTTATCATCCAAAGCTATAGCAATTGTAATGTGAAACCTCCAAATCCTCTTTCGTGGCCACCCTGATCCGCTGTCAGAACAGCCGTCTTAAGGAGCTTATTTTTATCGCTTCTAGTTAGCGTCGTTTTTCCGAATTACATCATGCCCTTTGGCCTTCAGCCACCTTCTGCTGGACTACTTGGTGCGACCGTGACTGACTAGTAGCGGCGAGCCACACTAGCAATTGACCGAAAATAGGTATACAGCAGCAGGTCACTCCAGTCATTTGTCACTGTCCGGAATGCTATATGTATAGTTTTTGCGTGTTCTGCGAAAAGTTTCGCAGCTTTAGGGGGTCGCTTCAAGAGGACAAAAATGGTACCGCACGTGTCCAAATATGACTTCCGAGAACATTAAAAATGTGAACAACTTCGTTGATTGAAAAGTCCGAGTAAATTGAATACCCATCAAACCTTGTTATACACGCGACTTGTTAGTGTATGTGTGTATGTCTATTTGCGATAGATTGTTGACGCCGAGTTGTTGGAAACAATCATAAAAAAGGATACTGCTGCTGCTGGCTGGCTGCGGCTGTTGTTCAGTAATGGATTATTGATTGCACTCTGGGCACTGAGTGTGGCTAGCGCGGTAAAAAATAGGATTTTCCTCCTGAGCAATATCTGGCTACCACCCACCACCACCCACTGGTTGTAATCAGAAGAAAAGTGGAATGGCTAATGGAATAACTGAAAGGTAAAAATTCATTATAGCACGTGGGGAAGATGGCGTGGATTGGATTGATCGATTCGAACCTGGTACGGTGAATACCCAGTGACCTTTTGTGTTGTATTGGCGGCTGGCAGTTGAATTGGTTAGATTTTAATTACGATCATTGTAGGTCACATGTGACCACCGCATAGAGGCTTGATGTAACCATTGTCACGTGGAAATTGCCTTTTCCTATCTATGCGACGCGGTTACAGACACGGCACAGGTTATTTCGTTATCAGTTTACTTGCAGCCCCAAGTGGACGACGCGCGATTCCAGATATAGGCTGAATGAAGCAATGCAATCAATAACCAATGGCTTTGGAGCAAAGCGATAAGTTACTTCCAAGCTTATTGTTCTGTAAATAACTAGAGCCGATTTGAAATTCATCCTTGTAGCAAACTACACCACGATTGATGTTATTTCTTTAGATGAAATCGACTCGGAAAGGTATCTTGATGCTTTTTCCATCGGAACGTGCTTCCTCATCCTATTGCTCATCAAAACATATGGGTAACATTGTAGAGCCATTGGTGAAGCAGAATATCGAAAATTGATGCGCTTTTCCTAGAACGGAAAATACCAGAGTTTCACCAGCGCTTGATCGTCGGTGGCATGTTTAACCATGCACATTGAACATCGAACGAAGAGGATGCTTTCTCGAACGTGTCTTCTAAGAAATTGACAAATTATTCTCTCCCTTAAAAAAAAAGAAAAAAGAAAAAAAAAAAAGATTACTTATAAAATAACAGTTTTTCTGTAGAAATTTATTTATATATCTTGTTTCTTTATTCCTGGATCCCAATATTTTTCAAGTACAACATATGTAAAACGGTGTCAGGTTATTAGGTTAAAGTACGTTAGGCCGCCCCATTTTGAAGCCACCAGTGCTAACCCATTATCACTGGTGGCTCCAAAAGGGGGCAGTTCGGCCTATCGTACTACGGCCAAATGGCCCAGCACCATTTCAAACAATTAAATCTCGCACCTTCTGGAATTCGGCCAAATGGCCCATTAGATACAATGGCATTCGGTCCCTGTTGCTATCATTTCGTGGATAAAGGGTGGGCTCTTCTCCCCATTCATTGGGGCTTCTTCCTGTTGGATGGCTCGTTTTCTGACCAATTGGCTGATAAAGTTGTTGGAAGGAGATTCTTAATTGTCTCAAGGAAATGAATAGGCGAATTGCCTGTCAAATCCATCCATTCGTTTTTGGCAATCAGAGGTTATTAAGCTTGATCAAGTTCAACAGCGAGGAGAGCCCACAGCTATCGAACTAGCTTCCGTGCTACAATGAGTGATAGACCACTATCATCATTAAAACCACTTAAAAATTGACAAAACAAGAGTTTTGGTAAAAAAAGTTAACTTTTGGTAAATATTTGAACTATTTTCTAGCATTTTTTTTGTTTGACAATTTGACCAATAGGATATTCTACGATTTTTGCCTATTTTAAATACTTCAAAAGTATGCATTCTGCATGAGATTTACTTAAAAAAATATAAATATAAAAATTTTGAAATATTTAGATGTTTTATTTAAAATTAAAAAAAAAACTACCGCCTTTATTTTTCCCATAACGACTTTACTTTTCTAGACAACTTTGCTTCAGGCATCATCTCGGTCAGAAGTTACAATTTCGTGCTTGAGTTCATTGAAAAAAAAAAAAAAAAAAAACTATAAGCTCAAAATGGCCGATTTTTGCAAAAAACGTGAATTGTATTATGTAAAATTTCATGGAAATCGGAGGAGGTCGAGTCAACATATTTGGCGAATTACTATGGGAGAATTCTAAGTTATATTAATATCGCTCTAACAGTGGTTCTAGGTCTCCACAAAATTACCATGCTATGACAATCGCTTGTCTTGTTTGCAGTGAAATTAATGTAGCTGACAGCCACTTATTCAGCCATCAGCTTACCCTCTTATGCCATATTTTTATTTCTGTTTTAATTGCTTCCAGCGAACCGTAACAAAAACAGACTTTTTGCTCATTGTGGTATCGCATAAATTGATCAACTTTCTCTTTGGATTGCCATGGCCGTGTAAAGTCATCTGCGGATATTTTCAATGAAAGAAGGAAACGATCCAATATGACAAATACGTTAAGAACCGTTTTTTCAGCCGAAACATTTTTGGACAACTAGAACCGAACCCCAAATAAACATTAATCGTTTTACGAGAGTCCTAATTCCTAATCCCTACTGAGCAAAATATCGTTGGTTCCATCTTATACTCCTTCACATTTAAGAGCTGCATTGATTGCATCGAGTGTTGCTTCGATTTCTTGTAGTTGTTTTTTTTTCTCTTTTTTAACACGACCTCATGATTTATCAAATCAATTTCATTTTAATAGCTTCATGTCGCCACGCTTGGACAGTCGTTAGTTGTGATGTAAGAAGCTCAGTGGCCTAGTGGTGACCGTTTTTGCTCACTGAGTATAATATGGTGAGTTCAATCCCAGGCTGTTCGATAAATGCACTTTAGTAACTTATCATGTGTAGTTTAAAACGTCAACAATTAAACAAACTCGATGACGTGGATTGCTTTCCTCTGTTCGGAACATAAAACCACTGCGACCAATAATTTGATCTATTGTAGAATGTCCCATGTCCTTAGTTTAGTGCATGTCGTATTACTCCATCACTATTGAGACATGGTGAAGTATTCGGTGGTGCCCATCTCGGCGAAAAAATCTAAGTGTGTATATTTCGATTTATTTGAGTCATTAAATGATTGCATTCTCGAAAAATTGAATTTCACTCATATTCTGCCATTTTATTTTTAATTTATAAATGAGTGTTAATTCATAAAAATTATAAAACTTACGCTTGAAAACATGAAGAAGCCTGGGAATTCCAACTCGTCCAACAACGATGAATGCGCACTTTCTTCCATCACCATTTTTGAATTACGAATACGACGAGAAAATTTTCATACCATGAAATCACGAAGAACTCACCAGCATGACATGTCTGGGCCAGTGAATCCAGTGAAATTCATTACCATGTCATTGAAGTCCTATTTTGTAGAGGTTACCTGAATTTTCAGGTAAATATCACCTTTCTCGTTGGTTCAATGTATAATGTAAAAAAATGATCTAGGAAAATTTTCAAGCTCTCAACATTTGTCCAGAAATTTGAATAATCTTTGACTCCCGGTAGCTTTAGTATCCGTCCAAACATCGAGAAAAAAATATCATGTCACAGATCTTTGAATTCCTTTTTAAGTCCATTAAATTATATTGTATTTTTTCCATACTTATATTCTGGTAATACAAAAACAAAAATTACAAGTCCGGGTCTTAGATTTAAAAAAAAAACTCTAAAATGTATTCCTAAAACTCTAATTTTTCACGATCGAGATTTTAAGTCCTAGACGCATTCAATTTTGTTTTATGTCCGTGATCATTCCATCTGGGAAAATGTTCCTCATTCCAAATAATGAGATATTTTCTTAAACTGCGATCTAGAAAAGTTGGTCCAAGGCCATGATTCTTTTTCTATGTTATGTTACAGAAGATTCTTTTCTTAAGACGAATGGAGCAAAGTAAAAAGACGACCAGTTCGTTATAGCGACTATACAGAAGAGAAGGATCTTTTATTAATATACTCATGGCTAACTTAGATCTATGTAAATTTAATTCTAGACTGCAGTTCTTCATGTTGCTAAATGCATCGCTTCATATATATCCTATATCTTCAAAAAATGCTGTCTAAAATCGCTACTCTAACCATTTTTCTCTGTGCCTCTATTTCGCGATTTAATAATAAATTCTTGATCTGCACAGTGAGGAAATGGAGGTTAGTATTGGAACGTGCTCTTGCTTATTCAATTCATACTTATGTTTCGATAACACATTTTTGTGATCCTTAAATCATTTGTTTTATTTTTAAAAAGCATGGTAAATACCGGGATAACGGGTGATTGGAATCACTATTGGTCACTTTATTATTGTTTAAAAGTCACTATTTGGTCACTATTTTCGTAACTTTAGTCACTAAAGTCACTACTATTACATCACACACCCACTACCAGCCCTGATGAACTTGCATTACACTGTTTTTACTGCATTTGTTTATTGTTGTGGCCACAAAAATTACATGAGATTTTCGACATGAATGAAGTGAATCCTCTTGGATGTTTTTTTTTTTGCTGTGTAGCATTCGGGTGAAGTTTTGAATATCACTCATTTAACGCTGTGAACTGTACGATGAAACACAAGAAAAAAAAATCGACAAACTGCACCGGCCATTCCAACTTCATTACCTATGTTACGGGATAATTTTCCTGCTGGTTCCGTTTGCATCGATTCCAGACACAATCCCATCGTCCCGCGTCACGACGGCCATATTTTTTTTTTTTTTTTTTTTTATATTAATTTATTTGTACAGGCTCAATCGAATAAACTTTACAGAGCCGAGTTATCATTTTCATTATACATGATTATTGTCTTAAATCTAGAGTTAAAGGAATTGAACCGATTACTCGCGGTCGTCTCGAGGTTAGTGGAGATTTACAATTTTTTGGGTGGGGAAAGGGAGAAGGAGGTTTGAAATATGATTTATTATACAAATATTTAATTAATCCTAAAACATGAACTTATTTCTATTCATCTTGAAAACAAACATTAAAAAAAAAACTACACGCACAATACACAAACTAAACACAAGGTTAATCAAACTTACAATCTAAGGTTAGTATTCTTAAAGTAAACATATATGAGTTTCATAAACTCCAGGTCACGTCTAGCCAAAATATCCCGAACTGGAACATTAGGTTGTCTACCTCGAGCCCGAAGGGAATCGCACAGCTCAGATCTGACTCCACGATGCTCAGCACAAGACCAAAGGATGTGATCGGCGTCTTGGTAACCTTGCCCACATTCACAGAGATTGCTGTCTCCCAGCCCAACACGAAACAAGTGAGCGTTTAACGAATAGTGATTGGACATGAGGCGAGACATCAGACGAATGAAGTCTCGACCCACATCCAACCCCTTGAACCAAGGACTCTTCGACACCTTAGGGATGATCGAATATAGCCATCGTCCCAAACTCCCTTCACTCCACTTATTCTGCCAGCTGACGAGTGACTGTTGACGATAAATGAAGAAAAATTCATCGTAGGCGATTTGTCGATCGTAAATATCGCCTTCCATAGCGCCCACCTTAGCAAGTGAGTCAGCCATCTCATTGCCCGGAATCGAGCAATGAGATGGGACCCATGCAAAGGTGATGACAAAAGATCTTAAAGATAAAGCACTTAAAAGCTCTCGTATTTTCATGAGAAAATACGAGGAGTGCTTTACCGGCCTCATAGAGCGAATAGCCTCGACAGAACTGAGACTATCCGTAAAAATAAAATAATGATCTGGTGCAAGTGAGGCGATCGTTTCTAGCGTATAATATATTGCCGCCAGTTCAGCAACATATACGGAACAAGGAGCTTGAAGCATTCGAGAGGCGCTATGAAATTCGTTAAAAATACCAAAACCAGCGGACGACTCTATTAGTGATCCATCTGTGAAGAACGATCTTGCGGAATCAACTTGGCCAAACTTTGCAGCGTAAATTGACGGAACAATCATGGAACGATGATGTTCTGGGATTCCACGAATCTCCCGCGTCATAGATAAATCAAAACTAACTGAATTGCCGAAGTCGGAGAAGCATACACGATGAGGATTATGCTGTGAAGGGCTGACATCCTGAGTTATGTACACGTAGTACAATGACATAAAACGAGTTTGAGGGTTTAGCTCAAGAAGCTTCTCAAAGTTTTCGATTACCAGTGGGTTCATAACTTCACAACGGGTGAGGAGACGACGGCCATATCATCTTCAACTATTTTTAGTGCCAATCGTCAATTGCCCTGTCTGCGTCACTCTTTTGTATTCCGAACGTCGACTCTGTGTCCCCTCCCAAATATGCCAATGACATCTTCATAAGCTTTCATCACCGTTAAAGACTTTCCTCAAATCATCCCATCACTGTCACCGCAATCGACAAGACCATCAACCTTCGACTTTCTGTTCCCGATTGGCATCCTCGTCAAATAGTAAAAAATCCATCCCGCTCTCCTTGGATGAACAAGATTCAAAAGTACTTTGGAAGCTACATCGAGTACCCTCCCAGACGACGTCAAATCGAACGATTCCTCAAAGCACTACTTGACCCAGATTTTTTTTCCTTTTTTCGACGATTACGCCCTTTCTCCGATTCCGATTGTGTACGCCGTCGCCCTAAACACGCAAACTTTGCTGCTCGGTGTTATCGGAATTCAAATCGCATAGAATCGAATTCATTTCCACTCGTTGACATTTTCGGCTTCAGATCCTCGAAACGTGATAACTTTGAGCTCACTTCACAGTGCCGTGATACGACGATATGGCAAGGGGTGCTGGCATGATGTGAACGTGACCATATCTCATCCACATCGTCATCATCATCGCCATCGTCATCAACATCAATAGCAGGCAGCAGTGGCAATATTCGTCGGTTCAAGTGAGTGAGTTCGGGAAAAACTATTTCCATTCCATTACGTCGAAGCGGGTACCACCACCGGATCACGTATCGTTAACATCGCACTGTTCACCGAAAGTCTGCTCCTGCTGGCCCGGAAAAGGATTCCGATGTCTGGCTTTTTCTCGCCCGCTTGCCATGCGCCAAGGTCGTGTTGGGAAGGAAAATATGCTTCGCTGGCACGAAAGTCGATGGTGGTGATAGGCTTAGCACGTCTTTTGGGACAGAAGTTGAAACGATTTGGGCCCTTTTCCGCCCGCTGAGTGGGTTCGAATTCGATGGGGCAATTAAACTAAATAATATTTTCCATTTTGTTGTTTGCACATGTTAACGCTTTTCGGAAGGAAGGGTTTGGTAATTGTAATGAAATATTTATTGTTGGATGGCACTGTTTTAGGTGACCTAGCTGTTTTAGGTAGGTAGTGGCATCTGTTTTCATGTAGCGTTATCATTTTGTAGAAAATAATGCATGCGATATTATGACGGGCTTTGATGAAAACCAACCAACTTTACCTTAACTCAGGAATCCTTTTATTTATCTTCTGCTGTTACGAATCAAGTACAATTTAATCATTCCGCTCTTAAAGCCAATTTCCAGTAAAATTAGCCCATAAAAAACTGATTTCGGCGTACATTTCCCCGGAGGAGCAGAACTCCATGAACCAAAACTGTGGAATGGCAGTGAGGTGGTAAGAATGTGCGGAAATTATTTGGACCGATTGGAAACTTTTCTGCCGTGAGTTGTATGCTGCACTCCGAAACGAATTCAATTTCCAACTATACGCCAAGAATATTTGGCGTATGTATCCCGCCGTACGTAGAGGAAGTTTTTTCGCTCTTTCTCCGTACTCAAGGTTCCCATCTTTCGCAAGATTTCAATTTTTCAAATCAATTCCACTCTCCGGCTGTTGCGGAACTTTCCTCCCCATGCTTTCGTGTACACATCGTACATGATTGAGATGCTACAGAATGTACTCCTACCAGCAGCGATTGAAACATTAATCCCCCGCCCCAGTCTACTCAAAACGCGGGTTC
Organism: Ochlerotatus camptorhynchus; assembly: GCF_037179485.1. Classification (NCBI taxonomy): domain Eukaryota; kingdom Metazoa; phylum Arthropoda; class Insecta; order Diptera; family Culicidae; genus Ochlerotatus; species Ochlerotatus camptorhynchus. Next base: position 1,041,060 of record NW_027040751.1, on the reverse strand, counting down.
AAAACTTGAAGGAAATTTAATATTTCTGTTTACTTTGACTTGAGTTTGGGCTTCGGGGGAATACCTACATAGTACCTTTCTGTGGCAGCATCGAGATCCGGTCGTGTATCGGTGATCGAAATCATGGCGGCATGCGTGCCAATAGCACTTTTCATTTTTCACACATTCTTATATTTCACCTTCCATGGGGAGGATAAAAGCACAGTTTTCGTTTTCCTCGCACAGCCGAGGGCGTGATAATGAGTTTTTTTTTATTTCCCTCCGCATGCGATTGACTTTTTCCGAAATGGATTTACTCGGGTTCGTGACCGTTGGATGTTGGAAAATGCGAATGCACTTTATGGCTGCTGCTGGTTGTAAATAGTAAGGGAAAGGGAAATTCTATAAAAATAAATACGTGTCTCCGAAGCATTTGCTGTTCACGGGTGCGAGTGTTGTAGTAAATCAATGGACTGTTTCCCAGCAAAGAAACAAACAACATATTGGGTTAGTGTTGTAGAAATTGAATGCAGAATTAGGTTATGTTAGGTTTTTTTTTCTTCTTTGGTTTGTTTTCCGTGCTGAGCACCAATGCTACTAACGCCAGGAAGGCAGCTCCCACACCTGAACCCTACCTATCGATCCATAAGCTCATGAACCGGGGACCAACGGCTTTACTTCCCTTCTGAAGGAAGGCGTGATCATAGATGTTATGCCTCAGAACATCCCGGCGGCGCCGACTGGAATTGAACCCAGGCTTTCTGGGGTGAGAGGTAATCACGCTTACCACTACACCACCGGCGCCGCTAAGGTTATGTTAGGTTGTCGTTGTTAAAAATACTTTCTGACTTAGCTGGTTAATCTCTTAATGAGTGCTTTCAGTTGAGAACACGGATTCGGGAGTCGATAGAAGAGTCTGACAGCAGGGTCTGAGATTCTGGTCTTTCCAGGGCCTAAAAACCGTCCGTTTAACGGCGATGGTGATCAGAGCATTTCGTGCTGAGCAGTTCAGCCACGTATCCGTGCATTTCCCGCGAGTTGCTACCGGCCTGGAATTGTGTAGCAACCGATAGATCAACATGGATTCTTGACTCTGCTCGTCCCCTACCTCCGTTCCAGTGTACCCTCGACACTGGAGGGTGCTCCTGATAGGCCAGATTTCTAAATACTTTGTACCCTTTCCTGAGGAAAAATACTTCATTTCCAGCACTCTTCTCCATATTGCATATTGTTCTGCACACCAGGGTCTCTGTCACTTAGTATCAGACAGGTCTTTTTCTTCTTCTTCTTCTTTTTAGCTTTTCAAGCTGATTGCTTATCGCATGTTAGCTTATTGCATGCTCTCAACTTAGAACACTATCATAGTTATTAATTGAAACCTTTCCATACCTGTACAATTTTAGCATTAGTTTAATTGTGTGGCAAGTACAATCATACTCTATTTATGCCCAGGCAAGTCGAGACATTTTCCAACCCTAAAAATTCTCTGACCGGACCGGGAATCGAACCCAGCCATCTCCTCCAGCATGGCCTTGCTTTGTAGCTGCCGAGTCCGCAGGAGTAGACGGTACAAATCCGGCTCTTCCACTAATGGTTTGACTATAGGTGGAAACTAGCCTCACGGTGCAGAGTTCGGTAGCAGTGCAGAAGATCTCAATTCCGTAGAAGACTTCGCATGTTGACAATGGCTTTTGCTACTCTGTTGTTACAGCGATGAGGGTTGGAAAGCGTATAGAGCAGGTTCATTTTCCGGAATGGTATTGCGGTGCCGTCACACATTATGGCAGATTGTAGGGGACGGTTTGAGGATTAATAGATGTGAGAGGCCACGCTTTTGCCAGCCGAACGTACGGAACCTACGTGGGATATCCATTTATGAGTGGCCGATGCGGCTGCCTGAAGTCTTCTATGGATTACTTTGAGGGTACGGCCAATTGCCAAGATGACTACGGCACCTTCTTATGCAAAAATATAGATCTCCTTTGGTAAACCACGATTCCATTCAAAGTGACCAGACAGATAATGATCATTATACCGGAACCCTTAGGAGCGGTGGTTCAGTCTTCCTTCTTAACATAGGCCATTGCTCGAACTTTTCTTCGTACATCGCTCATCATCTTTTGCACGAGCCCTGTTCCCACTTGTTTGGCTGCCAAATTCCATTTCCGTTGAAATCCTTCAGGTCAATTGCAGTTCCATCCTTTTTCTTCAGTATGTGCTTCACAATTGACCAGTATTTCTCAATTGGCCGTAGTTCCGGAGTATTGGCTAGATTAATCTCCTTGGGAAACATTGTGGCGCCATTTTCGCTGTACCACTGTTTGGTGGAAATTGAGTATGGCAGCTTGCTAAGTCCGGCCAGAATAGGCAATGCACCTCAAGCTGCTCCAGAGAAGGCAGTAGTCTCTTCCGTAGGCACTCCTCCTGGTAAATTTGCTGGTTCATGATCCATGATGTAAACAAATGCCTGCCGAGGACCAACGACTTGCTTTACTTCTCTTTTGTCATTACGATGACCATTTCCTTGTTAAGGTGGTAAAAAAATCCAATATATGTTTTTTTTTACAAAAATAACTTTTTTCAAAAATTCATAACTTTTGAACCACTGGGCCGATTTCAAAGATCAATATATCAAATAAAAAGGTAATTAAGAACATTATGCAGGTATGTGATGAATTGGTCTGCACATCATACTTGGGAACTTCAGAAGGGATCAACATACTTCACTTAAATTCTGTGTAATTTACGTGAGTTTTTTTTTTTTAATTCAGCGAACCTCAAAAATATTCAATGATTGTCAGAAGTGATATGCAAACCTTGGAGAAGTTTATCAAATTCTAGAAAAAAAAGCATATAAACAGATCTTCCAAAAATTTTAAAGAAATTTTGGGTGGCATTTTGAACTTCTCTGAATGTTAATAAATTTTTCTGAAGCTCACGGAAGATCTTCGAAATTTGCAGGACTTTGCTGAAGCTTGTATTCATTTCCTAAATTTCCAAAATAGTCTTTGGAAATTCTTAGAAGTTGTTTTAATTAGGGGAATTTACGTATTCTCGGCAACCTAAGCAGCGACCTTCTTTCTATAGCCTTTTTCTCTAAGGAACGCACACATATGCAGTATTGATTTGTTTACAATCTTTTGCTGCCAGCTGCTCTAACAATTTCAGTCGAAAGAATTGTCAAAAACTGTTTTGAAACGCTTTTACAAAGCTCCAATCTTCTCTAGTGAGAGTGAGTATTGTCGGCAACCAGTTTTTCTTCGGCAACCGTTCCATTTGAACTGCATGTAAATCTGTTGTTCTATTATCGGCAACTCGAAATCAGCTACAATTTGTAGTGCGTGTGTTGCATTTCAAGAAAACTTTGCTAGATTGCTTTTTCTCAGTGGCAAAAATATAGTCAAATTGAAGCTGAAAGCATAAAGAATCGTTTGCATGCATTCAGCGAAGTGTTTTCGTAAGAAAATCCAGTGAAAATATTGTTTCAATTTGGGTTGCCGAAAATAGTCTGTCATGCCGGAGCTGTCATTTCCCCTACTTAGATTTTTTTTATGAAGTTTTTCACATTTTCTCAGGATGCTCACAGAATGTATTTTTAAATTTTAAACTGAAAAACTGAAGTTGTCCAAATTTCTTAGATGTTTGTAAAACAAGTCTTAAATTCGTGAGCTTCTAAAATTTTGAAATATTCTATGAAATTTGCAGAACCCAGTGGTTCAAATGGTCACCCTAATGACAAAATAAAAAAAAACGGGTCTAATATTTTGCGATAAGGAACAAAGCTACAATTTTTTAAAAATCCTGAGAACCACTATATCGTTTTGCTATGGAATGACTGATCTATCATAAAAAGATCTATAGAGGGATCGATGGCTTGAACGTCACAGTAAAAGAAGTTTATTAATTTTTTTAATTTTTTTTATTCTGTTTTGATTGGATTGATTATTAGGCCTCAATTGTGAAAAGCAAGCGATTGATCGCAAACATTGTTTTAGAATCCTTGAATTAAGAAAGGTCCACAAAAACAGGATTACTGACCAACAAAAACCATCAATATTTTTGAATTACAAAAAACTATGTGGATAGACATCAATTTTGAAGAAATGTTCAAGTATCTAAGACAAAGAGTCTCAATATGTAGGTTATTATGATTCCAGACTTCAAATGTTTGTGAGATTTTCAGATTTTCAAAAGATTAAGATTCCAGATCTTGAATTTTCCAGATTTGAAAACTTATATCAAGGTAAGCTTGTGCCTTGAAACAGTTTTCAGTATTGTAGATTATTAATTATTTATATAGTATAATTTGGAAATTCTTATTGGAACTCCTTTTCAAATCTAGTGATAATTTCAAAATATTTCTAGGTAAGATAGTTTTAGTTAAAATTCCAACGACGTTTTGAAATCTTGAATATGAATCAGAGGAATAGAGGTGAATTCCATGGAAATTCAAAACAGATTTTCAAAGAATTCCATGGGAATCAAATTCTGAGGGTAGTTCTATTCAAATTATGAAAAGAGTTCCAAAGGAATTCAGAGAAGAGTTCCAAAGGAATGCTGAAGAGAAATTTAAAAAATGTTTGCCAGTATTCCAAAAGAGCATGTTTTAAGGCAATTTTTATGGGAATTTCAATATGGTTAAGAGAAGACTAATAAAGTAATCCTGAAGAGTATACCAAGAGATTTCTAAAAAAAATCGAAGCGAATGTTAGAGAATTATCGAGTGCATATTTAATATGAAGAACTTTATCTTATGTACAGTGCTGGCAGTAATACAGTAATCACCGTATTTTTTTTTTGCTTCTCCAAAAAACTTCAAAGTGCTGTAACTTTTCGGTATGTGCTTCAAAATTAATGGAATTTTGTGAATAAAATATTTTAAGTTTATTAGTACAATTTTGAGCATGCAGGTTTGAGTTTGTAAGATGTTTGAGTACTTACAGTAAAACGATTCATATTTGACTACATTTTTTCAAATGATTATTTCTCGTAAAACAATGAACCAAATTATTAAATAATTTATTATTTATTTATATACGTGAAAAGTTTATTGAAATCTATTCACCACGAAAAAAAGTTGGATCAGTTTGGTTTTATTTTCTATTTACAAGAAATTTGGGTGATTAAGTCGCTTTAGTTTTTATTATTTCGCGGTCAACAGTTCCATGTTCGCTGTTACTAATACTAATATCAGTATTATAGTATTTGAGAAGGTATGTCCAAAACCGGACGTCCTCATCTTGTATTTGAAACGATGTTATCCGTTGGCCATCAATTTTGGTAATTTTTTAAATGATTTTTGTGATTTTTAACTTTTTCGCTGTGGATAGATTTTATTAAATGTTCAACCAATTGGAAGAAGAATGTTTTGACTAAACAAGAGAAAAATTACAGCTCATTTGGATCATTGTGATTCAAGAAAAAGCTATTTGAAAATTGATAGACAAAATAACAAACATTTTACTAAATTTTCTCTAACTTTGTACAAACTTAGCTGCTCAAAACTATACCAATAAACCTTGTTGATCCATTAGTTGCTAATATTTCAGAAATTTCGATGCTCATATTGGAAAGTAAAAGCACTAAGTTTTTTGGATATACAAAAAATACAATGTTTTCTTTGTTATTGCCGGTCTAACTGTACATCTGGTATATTTATCCAAACAATAGAAACCAAAATTCTTCATAAATTCTAGAATTTTCGTTGACTTTTTAAACTGCAGGAGGACCACTTTGAGCTCAGATACCTGTGATGAGTTGATGAAAAAAAAAAAAAGCTTTGCCATTCCCATTCAAAGCGCTGATACGACGCCAGAGTTCAGATACGTACTAGTAGGCATTTATCCCCTCAAGTAATTATCCGCAGCTGCTCTTCTGGATGTCTCTGATGATCTGTCGGGATTCATTTCTCTTTGTTTGGATGGTTTTTGGAAAGCCGTTTCTTGGCCCAAAGAGCCTTTGTCCTAGCCTTGGTGGCTATTCTGACTTCAGCACACCACCATTGAAGAGGTCTTCGACCGGGATTGTCTTTAGTAGCACAAAGAGATCTCGCGGCTTTCTCGAGACCATGTGTATCGGTTTAGTGAGTGTTGTCTAGTGTGCCCTCAATTCTGTTTTTACGCAATAATTTTCGTCCGTATTTTTGATCGTACGATCTCAAAATCCAACTTGTTTCAAATAATTAGAAAAAAAAAACAAAACAAAAATATTGGGATATTTAAATTTTTGTCTCATCCTAATTGAGGCCAAACATTGAAAAAATGAAAATTGCATAAAAACTAAATTTGTCGTCGGTGGGTCGCTTTTAAGTCGTTTTTTAACATTTTCTCGAAAACGACTCCAGTGTATACCAAAATAGAACAGGTCATATAAGAAACTACCAAAGAATTTAAACCCTGCGCCAAGGTGATTCAATGAACTTGAAACAAGTTTGCCGTAGAATCAATTATTCACTGCCATCGTAGGTACACCATTCACGATTCACGATTCACGCCATCTAATGAAAAATTCAGTCTCCTGCCAGTTGGTAGCGAGCGAGACTTCTTTTCGGACGGCTGGTCTGGGTTGATGTTCTCTTTCTTCCGACAGTTCCGGCAACTCTTCCGATTTGTTTCTGAATCGAATTCGGGTCGAAGTTAAAACTTTACGACCATCATAAATTAAGTTCAATCGAGTAGTACTACCTGTTTGGTTCTGAGTGGAGTGCTACCGTCGTCGTTGTCGTCGTCTTTCTTGACGTTCACAAATTTGTTTCCATCAAGTTCGTTTTTTGCAGCTTACACGAGGCGCCTTGATGAAGTTAATGAAGTGTGCCCCTCGTTTGCTACTAGGACTTAACCGTTGTTGTTGGCAAAGTGGAAGTGTAGATGGAGCGTAAATTGGCCAACAAGTTTCACCGGCTGTGTCACTCAATGATCCAATAATCCAGCAGTAGCACGACAAATTTAGGAATGGGTAGAGGTGCGTGTGAGCGAGTCAACCGGCACGCCATCCATCCGTTCGCAAAGGAAACTTCCTCGCGATGGGAATTTCTTTGGAAGTCATTACCTTTTTCTTTTTCTCCCCGGATGGTGTACTACGGCGGCTTGACGCAGTATTTTATTTTTAAAACAAGTCTCGAAACCGAAAACCGTTTTCCACGTACCTACCTTGTGCATATGTGTGTACAACGGCGACGGTTGGACAACGGCAACGACGACGCTCGACGTACATCCGTACTCTAAATGTAACACTGGTCTATATGGGATGCATAGGTGGAATCCACAGCTCCCAAAGTTCCGAATTGAAATGGACACTCGGTCGCGAGACGCGTGAAACGAAAAGGTGTAAATGAATTGCTTGAGAGCACTGCTAGAACCGCGCAGTGTAGTGTTTTTCTTCAATTCTCGACTTCGACAGCTCATCAACGCGGCGGCATATGGAGCCGGACCATGAATGTACTCTCGCGAGAAATGATGGACTGATGGATGTCTGGTTTTTTTTTTGCTAAGTGGGATCTTCTTTCTTGGCTTGGTGAGTAAATGACTTCCCCGATCAGTTGGTGGAATACTGATCTGTTTATGTTTCCTATGCTAGGTATGTTGGCATGGATATTTTATTCGAATCTTTGATGTCAAGACTAGTCTAACGGATCTGGAAATCTGGTTAGTAAAATTTTATGACCTGAAGTCTTTGGATCAACTTAGAGTTGTTTCATAAGTTGATACACATAGGTTGCTCTTACGTTGCTGTGTGGTGAAGTATCGGAATACACATTCAGTTGTCATTAGATATACAAGTGCTGATCCCACCAGAGTGTTTTTAAGGTTCATTGTCAAGAGCATAGCCAAGTTTCAAGGGAGGTGCAATTTTGTAAATGGTTAATGCAATTTCGGCCACAAGTAAATGGTTAAAAACATTGTGCACATAAGGTCATTCGATTTGCAGTAATCGACACAGTTGTTATGTATAGTCTCAATACGAAAAAAAATAGCAGTGGTGAACAGAGGTGCCATTCCACGTTTTTCGAGTCCGTGGAGTAGAAAAAGCTGCGCGTATACCTAAAAAACTAGACTGTTTCACACACAAAAAGTCAGTTGCAAAAAACGTCAATGGTGAAATTTATCTTGTCAATGATGAGAAATTCTGGGAGAAATACGATTTGTTTGACCTGTTTGCAGCACATTTAACATAACATTCCAGAAATCAAACTTAAATATGTGAATACAGAAGTAATGGTCAAGATATGAACTAGCAAACGGCTAAAAATCTATCTGGGTTCAATCCCAGTCGGCGGCGCCGGGATGTTCGAAAGCATAACATCTCTGATCAGGCCGGAAGTAAAGTCGTTGGTCTCCGGTTCATGAGTTGATGGGTCAATCTGTAGGGTCCAGAAATAAATAAATAAGTATAAGTATATTCTGCACTTTAACACTTCAAATGGATGAAAGTCAAATGTTAAAAAAAATTCAGTCCTAGAAAAAAAAAAGTATTATTGGCTGGAAGGCATAGTTGCGACCATTTTCGCTTGCTGAGCAGTATCGATGCAAACATTGGATCACATAACTTGCTTGAATCCTGATCTGCTACTTTTTCCATTAACATAAATTCCCATTCCATGATAGCTATGCTGATGCCGAGGTGTTTTCGATCTCTAGCAGCAATGACTTTAAAACTAACAATTCGTTTCCCGATTACCGTAAGGACGTGGCTGACGCAATTATTGATCTTGAACGTACAGATTCACTGGAAAATGTGAACTGCACTGGTGCACTGAGCGCACCCGCAAAACCACACTATTGAAACATGGATTTTATCAACAATTTCCTTGGAAATTTTTAAAATGTTTATACATCAAATCATTAGCCTTATTAATTTCGTACTTTATGGATGTTTGGCTGAATCATCAATGCTCATATTCAACATTAAATGTTGATGATTTTCCTTAGTACAGCATCCTGCCTCCCTTAGTTCAGTCGGTAAAAGTGCAGCTATAAAGCAAGACCATGCTGGAGGAGGTTGGGTTCGATTCCCGGCCCGGTCCATAATTTTTCGGGTTGAAAATTTCTCGACTTCACTGGACATATATTACGATTGTACTTGCCACACCATTATACTAATGCAATGCAGGTATCGAAAGCTCTCAATTAATAACTGTGGAAGTGCATCTATAACACTAATTTGAGAGCACACAATAAGCTAATATGCGATAGGTAAAAGCTTGAAATACGAGGAGGAAGAAGCAGAAATCTGACACTATCGTTTTTTAGATAACTCGGGTTACTCCATTTCCATTCTAAATCTTGAATCTTGAATTAAGGTTTGGATCTAATTTTCGACCTACTAAGCATAACACACACTTTAGTTCTTTTTTTCGATCGGTTTTTTACACAAAAAGGAATTTTTGTACTACAGATGGTTCTAAATATATTTACCTTTCTTTATGTACCGTTGGATTTGATAAAGAGTCACACATTGCTTATATTTTGTTTAAAATACAACGCTGCTTCTTGATTCTAAATTTGGCCTACGGGTTTCAATTTCGTACAAACACAAAGAAACGTTATTCGATTTACTTCGTCATGCGGATGAAAAATGGATTGATTACCTTGGAGCAGAGTTGCAAAAAATCTAATTCATTTTGCTGACGCAGCGAGAACTGAGTCAATACGGACAATGGCGCTAATGATTTTTGCTTCCACTTCCACACTCTTTCGTAGTTGGATTCAATGAGAACGAACCAGGAAATAAATCACGTTCATCTTGTTATGTCACAAGGATTGCAAAATTCATTCATTTCACTTAATATTTATGTAATCACTCCAAGCATAGCAACGGACACCCCAACAAACAATTTTAGTTGAAAAACAAGTCGAACTATCTTGATAGTATTATTTTTTTTATTTAAAAATAAAAGTGCGAAATACGTACCGTCATCCTCGTCGTTTAACCTTACTCAATCAGATGTAAACAAGCTCTGAGAATTTGTCGTCTCTATTACTCTCCCGTTGCTTTACAGAGCTGACGTCACATACCATCAACCTTAAAAACCGCGGGAAAACGAAAGAGACGAAAACTTCACCAGGAGTTGAAACGACATAACATAGCAAGCAGTGCAATGGTTTTGACGTAGAAAATCATAACCAAAACATATACCAGTTTCTTCGCTGCGCTGCGCACGCTTCAAATTACTACTGGATTTTTTCTATATTTATCTTCCCTGAATCCTAAATGAAATGAATATTCTGCATAGAAAATAGAAATAAGAGGGAACTAAAACCGACAATCGTGGATGAACACCATGAGTTCACGCGTGTTGAATGAAAAAGATAACAACAAATCAAACCGAAAGTGAGAAATTTTCTAGTTCATAGTGACCTGCGTCAAGAAAGCAAGGAATGAATTCTAGACCAACAATTGAGATAGGCAGAACAACCATAAGTAAACAATGGCTTTAAACACAAAATTCTCAAGAATCAAAACACTCCCACGAAAACTAACAATGCCATTCGATAAAGGAAGTTTGCTCTATCAGATGACGGTGTTAGATTGCTTGGATGTGCTTTGATTCTCGAGGAATTTGCGTTTAAAGCCATTGTTTACGTTTGGTTGTTCCGCCTATTTCAATTGTTGGTCTAGAATTTCAGTGAACATTTTTACACTGATGTATATCTTATAGTGATTTTCAAAATACAAGTTCAACATTTTTCAACTCTGGCTTGGAGTGCTTCTTTTGTTTTTGACAACAAAGGGTGTACAAGTTCATACTTTTCATACCGAAATTATAAATATATTTGATGTTTTTGCTCGGTGGGACAAATACGGGTCATTAGGCCTAAGTAAATGTTTACCCTATGTGCAAGATCACGTAATTAGAGATGGGGTACATAACGGCTTCGGCAGTCATTGACTGTTGTCGATAACCAAGATTTGAACGTTAATTTCACTGTATTTTTCACCACAACACTCCACTGAACTTTCAGTTTCAATCTGATTGAATGTTTACGACTGATCAACACATTTTGTCAGGTTTTTCATGAAACGAATCATACGTGCTATGAAATGCGGCTGATTTCGAGTTGCCGATAATAGAACAACAGGTTAACACCTACTAAAAACAGTTTACCGACAATAGTCACAATGTGAAGTTTGGAGCATTGGTAAAAACAATTAAAAACAAAGTGGACGAGAAATATGTAAATTCCCTTATTTTCAAAATTATGGAAATCTATTCTTATGTCCATATTCCGATCACAACTCCAAATTCTTTCTGATAAAACGTTTATGAGCGGCTTTGAAAACAAAACAAAAAAAAAGCACGGAGCGCTAGGATCACTTTCATGAATTGACCACTTTAATAATGTTCCGGATCTTCTGGTGGATCATCCTGTAAATCTGATCATAACTGCAAATTAATTGTAATTAGACGTCTTTGAGCGGTTTCGAAAAAACCACGGAACTCTAGGATCAGTTTCATGAATTGACCACTTTTACGGATGTTCCGGATCTACCAGTGAACTATCCCTTGGTTCACAGCGTCCATATTCCGGTTACAAATCTGAATTAATTCTGATAAGACGTCTATGAGTGGTTAAAAAAAACCACGGAGCTACAGGATCAGTTTAATTATTTTGCCTTTTTAACGGGTGTTCCGGATCTTCTATTGGACCATCCCGTAGTCCCCAGCGTCCATATTCCGTTCACAACTTCGAATTCATTCTGATAAGACGTCTATGAGTGGTTATAACAAATTCGCTGAGCTCTAGGATCAGTTTCATGAATTGGCCACTTTTATGGATGTTCCGGATCTTCCGGAGGACCATACTTCTGACTTTCCGGATGCAAAATTTTCCCAATTCATCTATCTTGTTAATAACTTTTCAGAAGGCACCAAGAAGTTATCCCTTCAAATTACCCTACAATAAGTGTTTGTCTCCAATTAGCTGTAATCCCATATGCTACGTGTATTCGTTAATGCCGCTTCCTATTGTGCGGTCCCTATTAACCGTACTATAGGAATCTTGACTCTACCTGGCGTTTACCAAGTTTTAAATGTGTGAATTTAAACAAAAATGCGGTTCCTTCCCGTTTTTGGCAACACGCGATTTCGTAGCTGGATTTGTTTTGAAAATCTGGAAAATCAGAGATTTTTGTTTTCTTCATTGAGTCGACACCCTGTCCTGAAATTCATGTGGTGTTTACATCTGTGTGGATTTGCTAGCGCTAGTTTACTAGCACTGTGCAAAAAAGTAGCCAGCATAATGTAAACAGGGCATCAGTGTCTACCAGCATGAGATTTCAGGATCACCTGAAATTCGTGCTAGTTTGATAGTACACTAGCGCTAGCAAATCCTCACAGATGTAAACACCCCATAAAGGAAGTCGCCGTTTTGGGGCAAAGTTGGTTGGGTGATGATCTTGATCATCTAGGAAGTTGCTGTTGTTGTGGTGTTTATAACCTTCCGGATGGTGGTCAAATTAGTTCACTACACTGTCCTAGTGTGCATATGAGCTTTCTGTATAGGTATCTCTTGATGTTAACATTCAGGTAAGCTGCTGTCTTCGGCAAAGTTGTTCGGCGACCAAGGCGTTTTGGATGGTAGACCAATAAGTTAAAAATTACCTAGCATGCTAGTGGCCATGTATGTTGTCTGTCAAAAATACGTATTTATAGTATGAGGATGATAAGTAGAGGCCGAAAATCGATGTCTGATGCCGTTACGAATCTACGAACAATAGACGGTGACATATGGTTTTCAAAAGCTTCTAATAACCTTACAATAAGTGTATTTTCGGAACAGGGACGACGTGTGAGGTTCAAAACATTTTGGAATCCAAGACTCTCGGTTTATGGAAGAGAACGACAGCTACCCTCAATGCTGGGTTTAATTTTATTCTTAACCTTCAGTAGCGTTTCCACAAAAAATAAAACGTGACATCTAGTCATAAACACACAGCATAAGACCATCTTGGATTTCTAACTGGTGTCAGACATCAATTTGTGGTCTCTACTTGTATGAACCTCCCGTTCAAAAATACCTCTATTGCAAGGTGTCTACTTTTTTCGAGGTGCAAAGTATGTACGGGAAGTTCAAATGCACACAATTTCACAGTCCAATTAAAGTATATTTGTACTGAATTGTTACTCATACACAAATCATCTTGAATTTCATTTAAAAAGATGTTATGAGCCAAATAACTTACGCCATTGCTGGTTAGATGTGAACTCTTTTCATTGATATTCATAGGAAAACTGCTTTCCGGTATCTCCAAGCCACGGCGCACATTGCGGAATATAAACAAAAACAATTATTCCAAAAAAACATTCCCGGCTGCCCGCTTGACAAATCACATGACACAATCTGGAACGATTTGTGCTGCCATCCCTCCGCATGTTGGTCCGTCCTCAGTCAGCTTCCGGAAAGTGCTACCATTCGCGTACGATCGCTTTCCTTCACGGTCAGTTTTGTGTTTTATTTTTTCTACTTCCACCACCACCCTACCTGATCGATCACCCCTCTGCTTCTCCATCATATGTAGATCTCTCGATCCGGTTGGTTTCATCCGAAATCCGCTGACGTATGCTACTCACTTTCCCATTCTCACACGTCATTTCGTCGTTCTTCCCGCGCACGAACGCTGTCGGGTTCTCTCCTCTGGTTGATCAGAGTTTGAAATTCGCTTTATGCGATCATCAGCGCTGGTTTGCATGCGAATGGAGTCAAAATCCGATGCTGCTGTCAAACGCTACAATTATTAATCCTTTTGGTTCGAGCAGAAGATTGTCAATCCCTGCTGTTGCTAGATTTGTTTGGTGATTATCGAGATTCGGTAGCTGCCCGAAACAAATGAAGCACCAAAGTCGATGAACGCAACGTACCTAAACGTACAACTTTTAGGTGAAGAATGGATAAGGGAATTTTTTATTTTTATGATTTTATAAATAAATAAATACATTTCCACACTCGTTTACTCTCGACGACGACGGACGCGTCGACGATGGAGATGATGATGATGTTGTAGGATATCGGTATGACATAGGGGGAGGGAGGCGAATTTCTGCTGATGCATGGAAATCGGCTTACGATGATGGAAGAGAGTGTGTTTTTTTTTACTGCTTGGAATTCTCGATTCTTGTGTACGCGGGTGAATGTGGAACTTTTCGGCTGGCTGTTTTCCTAGCTCCCGGCAGTCTGGCATGGCCTCTCTGCCGTCGCAGTTGCCGGCAGCATCGTCTGGATCTCGCGCAAATTTTATTACCGATTGAGCGGCACATTACCCGCGCAATTTTGTATATTTTGAAGAGATCATTACGGTCTGTGCACCAATGATTGATGAGCGACTGCGGACCAGAGGGTGCTATTTCGAGGTCATTATCGAGTGCTAGATCAAAAAAGAGGAGTGTTTGGATAGCCGTTTATTTCAGGCGAGCTAGAATTATTAATAGCGAACGATGGAATTTATTCGACAACTTATATGGATCTTGTACACGCAAAATAAATGGCATGAACATCAGATGCAAGGGAGGATATTTCTTTAAAAAAAATTAATATTAGTTGGACAATGGACTGCAGCGTAAAAGCAAGTTATTCCGGATTGAAAATTTTCGTTAACAACTATCACATTGCACAATTATTTAACAACTTCCGCCGACCACATTGCATAATCTCTTCATGAGGTAAAACATTGCAAATTCCGCATGTTTGTTATGCAAATCTTTAATAGAATCTTACATTTCTCGGTTGGGTGTACTCAAAGACTTTCACTGTGGATTAATTCAGGCAACCATAAAATGCTTATTTGTTTGAACTGTACGACTAAAATGCAATGGTTCCTTTGTTTACATGAACACTTTTATGAAAGCCGTTGCATTCGACATCAATAGCATTTTTGCATAAGACTCGAACGTGTTTGTTCTGTGTGTATCGCTCTTTGTTTAAAACACAAACAAATGAAACGAGACAGAAAACTTTCATCGATGCGATCCCGATGAAAGCTCTGCTGAGTGGGCAAAGAACCTATCGTCCTGAATGTTTTATTCAAAACAACTTTCAACAACCGTGAAACCTTTATTTTTTTTCTTATTATAATCTTCTGTACGTATACACATACACACGGATGACTCGACGAGATTGTTTCGCCGGTTGCTCGATCCAGCAGCTGTGTTGTATGCTCATCCCACCACCACCCGCTATGGACTCATTCTTTCGCGCCCTTAACCGTTAGCTGGAGGAGTTCGTTTGGTGGCTACCGCAGTAGTTGCCCGTGTAATAAAACTGGTTTTCTGCCTTCTCCGAGTATATCTATGCTTAAACTGGACCAGAAGAGACCTGTCATGGAATTTTGCACAGCAATTTCTCCGCGCTTTTGTGTTTCACTCTGTGGGGGGGTTTCTCATCGGTCGTCTCTGTTGCGACGGAAGAAAATGTTTTGTAGTCTATATAATGTCCCGTTTTTTTTTTTATTTATTTCTCATCCGTTGCAACACCATCCTTGTCCGTCGTCTTGTTGAATTAGAGAAGAAAGCAAAAGATGAGAATGAATAACTTCCTCGTCTTAGTCCCGGCCCTAAATTCCCTATTTTGGACTGCGGTTATCATTTATCATCATGGGTTCCGCTCTCTGCCAGCAGCCGGCCTGAGGGTCCGGAATACGAACTTGTCTTGATGGGTCTAGCCTGGTTTGTTGTATGCGGTTTGGTCCCAAGTTGAACGATGGTCAACAAACCGCAAAGCTTGCCGAAAATACTTCGGAGGGACGATGATAGATGGACGTAAGGGGTTGCTTTTCCGACGATTATAGGACTTTTCTATTTAAAGAATAAAGCTTCTGAAATGTCATTCAAGCAAAGAAGGAGCTCATCTATTTGATCTGACAGTTTCCTGTGATAAGTATTTAAGCCCGATATGTTCGTACTTTATCATTCCACAGCTTCAAAAATAAGTTTTTTCAACTTATTCGTATGTGGGCAAGTCATTGATTATTAATTTCGTCTTTTTTTCTCTCATTCTAGGTAAGTTCACGAGACATGGATTGTCCACAACAGTAAAAAATATGATGTAATATCGCATCAAAAAATCGTTTCGGGAATTTTATGGAATTCTACAATGACCAGTGCCCTAAATGAATTTTAAAAACGGTAACGTAGGTACCAACAAATTGACAATCTGTGCCCGAAAATCTGGAATCATTAGCTTGATTTTGATGTCTATGCTAGGGAATCCCGGTGCCTACACACTAAGATTTTGTTTTCGTGTTCGGTAAATTTTACCGAAATCAGAACAGCTGAACGTTCGGTAAAACTTTGATCTTCATTCAGGCTATTGAACTTGAAAATAATTTCAAAACATGTTCAACCTTGTTTAAATGACCAAATCTTGTCATTTTAGTGGAGATTTAGTTTCAAAGTAGCTGAAAAGCAACTGAATTGAATTGCATAAATTTTACCGAACAGTTCAGCTGTTCAGATTTCGGTAAAAATTACCGAAGTCGGCGATAATTTCTAAGTGTGTATTATCAGAAAATAAATGGTTGTCAGCCAGTATAGACATTTGTTTGCACTTAGCTTTATTGATTATAATTTTGGGTATACATTGTAATAGGTCTGCTCTCGTACCAGCATCTAATTTGAACAACGTTGAACATCAAATATAAGTGTGGATTTCTCGCATCCTCTGTATATGTTTCATATAGCAAATTTAATGTTTTCCAAGTATGGAATGTAGCGTACAAGCAGGTTTTTACAGAAGAAATATTTTCGTAGAAAAAATTCACGTGAAATTCAAGCCGCAGCTCATTTGGAAAAACAAAGTTTGTTTGAACATTTAGATACCGTATGCGTGATAATGTTTGCACCATCGTACAAATAAGGTTCCCGTTTCACCTGTGCATACAATGCCTTGGTTTTCTTTGCAAGCACGTAACCTATAGCTCATACCGTAGTAGGCTGTGTATAAAAGAAAATGTTTTACTTAGTTTGACAGTTGCACCATGACGAAGTGGCAGCGTATTCGTGAATTGTCCCACGCGCAAATGTCGCAAAAAGACATTTCAATCGCCGTGGGAGTGTCCCGGTGGACCGTTAAAAGGGTTTTAGACCGAGAAAAGAAAGGACAACTATCCGCGTAGGTGGCCACAGGTCGTCCGAGGTCAGTTCGGGTTCCGAGGGTTATCGCTGCTATCAAAAGGAAGATTCGAGTGAATCCAGTGTGTTCAATAAGGAAAATGGCAAAGGAACACGGGATCAGTGACTTTACGGCACGGAAGATCGTAAAGGAAGATTGCGGGGCGAAGTCGTGGGCACGGAAAAAAAACTCACATGATTAACAACCGCATCTTGAACTTCCTTAAGCGAAAAAATCCGGTAATCCTGTTCACCGACGAGAGCATGTTTACCGTCGATCCCGTATCAAATTCCAGAACCGACCGGTATATTAGTTCTCTTCCGGTAAAAGACTTGGCCGACGAGCACAAGAACGTGTATCTGATCATGCATCCTGCTAACGTTATGGTGTTTGGATTGTTGACTTCCGATGGCAAAAAAAAATACCCAGTGTTCATTCCAAAAGGCGACAAGGTCAACACGGAGGTCTACATCGGGATTTTAAGTAAGTATGTTCTTTCGTGGATCAAAGAACAGTACGGTCCGAAGCCAAAAGTTTTATTTCAACAAGATGGCGCTCCGTGCCACATCTCGAACCGCACTCAGAAGTGGTTGCAGGAACATCTTCCGTTCTGGGCGAAGGATATGTGACCGCCATCCAGCCCCGATCTTAATCCGCTGGATTACTCAATATGGCGCGTCATGAAGGCCAAGGCCTGTTCTAAACGCCACCCGAGTACAGCAAGCCTCAGACAAACATTGACCCGTACTTGGAGAGAAATGGATCTAGACTACATTATTAGAACCTGCCGTGCATTCCGGAAGCGTGTGGAGGCCGTAATTGCAGCAAGTGGAAACTCGATAGACGATTAACATAGTTTAAGACTCTGAGCAACATCCCCCCTTTGAATAAACCAAAAAACTCGAAAACGAAATTTTTGAGATTTTTTTAAATTTTGACATTGCTCAATGGTGCAAACATTATCACGCATACGGTAATTAAAATTATAGAAAAAAAAACCTTCCGACGACCACATTACATCATGTGTTCATGCGATGAAACGTTACAAATTCTGCATACTTTTTATGGTGACGCTGTTGAGACGATACTAGAATTTAACTACTCCGTTCGCAGAATTTTTCCTGGGATTAGAGTGTTTCATGAGTGTGGCAAAATTGGTAAGCTCACATTAAACAACTGTGGAAGTGTTCAACATTAAGTTTAGGGTAGGTTTAAAATTCCACAAATATATAATATATTTTTAATATCACATTACATTTAATGGCGATGTAAACTCCCATGCCTGTAAACTAGTCTTTGATTTCTCGCCAAATAACGCCAAATGTTGGTGGCATAAATGGAAGGGGCATACAATATTTGGAATATTTCACGAAATGTCCCAAACCTTTTTTGGTTCCATTTGGGTTCCCAAACAACTGTGAATAATTTGGGGGCTATCGATTGTAACCCGGCTTTCCCCAATGCATTTGAAATTTGAATGGAAATTAGTATGGGAAAACCTACTCTTTTTGCATTTGCATTTGCATCCCTAGAGACCATAACTTAGCATGAATCATGCAATAACATATGTAACAACTTTGCCGAAGGATGTACGGTGCTAGAATGTCTTTTAAAATAGTTATAACTGTTCAAATATCTATAGTTTGAATTAAATGCCAGAAACCACTTTTTCTGCCAACACTGCCGGTGTACCAAGTATGATTCCAAAAATTAATTTCAAAGTATCTTATATTTTAGATTTAGTATGCTATGTTGAATTATTCAAAACCAATTGCTCAATCTCATAAGCGTAGCTAGAGGGGAAGGGGGTTACTATATACCCGGCCCCTCGCTCATATCAATGAAAGCTATGCTTCAAACCTAACTAACTTCGGTCTTACTCATCTTGTCGAGTTGGTATGTTCAGATGTGTTATTCAAAAATATTTGCTTAATCTTATAGGCATAGTTCAAAAGGGCAGACCATTTACTTCTATTAAAAATTAACAAAAAACTATTGTGCCTGTTGTGTTTACTGAAACAAAAACAGCTAGGATTGAGCAAATATTTTTGAATAACACATCTGAACATAAAAACTTGACTAGATGAGGAGATACCAAAGTTATATCAGTTTCAAGCTTTACTACAATTGATTTTAATAAAATGCGTGGGAAGGGCCCCCCCTCGTATACCCCCCCCCCTGGTATAGTAAGCCCCTCCTCTATAACAGCTCTTATGAGATTGAACAATTATTTTAGAATAATTCATCTGAATCGATAAAATATACTATACTTCCATTGATATGAGTGAGGGGGTGGTGAGGGTGTAGAAAGTGCCCTCTCTCCTATCCAAATACGTATCAGATAGAGCTATTCTGAATAATTCATCTGAACATACCAAATTCCAATTCGATAAGATAAGAAATTACGAAATTATTTCAGTTTGAAATCTGACTTTCATTGGTATACTGGCATTGTTGGCAGGAAAAGTGATTTTGGGCATTTAATTCGTAACATCGATCTTTGAATAGCTATAACTTTCTTTTTTTGAGAAATTCTAGCACCATTCGGCAAAGTTGTTATGTATTTCTTGGACTATACTTTTACATGATTAGATGGTACAAGCAAAGTTGTGGTCCCTAGAAATGAAAATGCATAAATGAGTTTTTCCCATACTAATTTCCATACATATTTAGGACAGTTTTTTGGGACCCAAATGGAACCAAAAAAAAACATTATTCTGTAAAAAATGATCATGATGACCCACCCTAATATTTACACTGTTTTATGTCAAGAAGAAGGATAATATTCATCCTTCGAGCAGCCAGCTTTGACCCTAGCCCAGTTAGGCTTGCTTCCACTCACTTGCTATAAAAAAAATAATTTCCGGAATTTTGGAAACTTTAAATGTTAAATTGATATTTTGTACTTCCGGGGAACTGCTAGATTAGGACGTAATTGCTTTTGTAAACAAACACGTCATTTGCCGATTTCTCGCGAATTTAAAGCTTAATCTTAAAAACTAATAACACAAACAGGTAGAGAAATGGTTCCTCTATCATATGGTATAGTTTGTTCGCGAGATTGTTCTTTTATTCGCGAAAAATCGGCAATTGACGTGTTTGTTTACAAATGCAATTACGTCCAAAGCTCAAAGGTCTCCGGACTTGTTAGATACAAGAAGAGGATGAAAGGCAAGCACAGCAGCATAAAACCTGTCAAATTCGCTTTCAGATAGCCACAATCAGTGATTTACGACTTGCGAGCGCTCGTGAACGTTCACGAATAATAAAATCGCATATTTTACGCTGACACTCAGAAAGCGAAATTGGCAGACTCGATCTCTTAAATCCCTTCGCAAAACTTTATTTGAACTCTAGTCAAAACTCTCTTAAGAAATCCTTCGGAAGACTGTTCATAACTCCCTTAGAATTTTCTTGTAATTTTTCTCAATTTTTTTTATGATTCTCAGGATACAATTTCACTGGTATTTTTATTGGAATTCACTTGAATCTGGGGCATTTAGGCCAATATTAGAGCCATTTCCCCTATATATATATACAGTCATTCCATAGTAAAACAATATCGTATAAATTGGTAGTTTTGTTCCTTATCGCAAAATATTCTGTGATTAGGGTGACCATTTCATTTCAGACATAGATGTTCAAAAAATCGATTTTTTTTTTCAAAAATCAAAGATCAATACATCAATGGAATTTCTTATTGGAAAACATTGATTGTATTTGTTTTTTTTTATGGTTTTCATGGTTAGTAGATAGAGGGCGCAACTATTTATATTTTCCCAGAAAATTTAGGCTTTTTAAACAACATTTCAAAAAATTAGCAATGTGTTTTTTTTTTTGGTTTTTGAGTTATATTTTTTGAAGTTGTCAAGTTTTGGGTTTTCCCTCAATCCCCTTTGCAAGAATAAAAAAATACAGATCTAACATTTTGCGATAAGAAACAAAACTACCGATTTCTACGAAATTCTAAGAACCACTATGTTTTGGTAAGGAATGGCTGGTAAAACTTCTAAAAAGTTGTCCACGTGGTACATGGATAACCCCTTAGTACAGACTACGGAGTACTTAAACGTTTTCTTGCTACGAAATTTTCAACAATTTTTCCAAGAAAACATTTGAATCAAGCTCAAGATTTCTAAAATAATTTCTTAATTCAATCTCTCACTCTTCACATTTCAGTCTAATGACCCATTCTGGTTTTTTTTACATACGATAGGTCATTTTCAAAAGCTACGCGAGATATTCTACGTATAAAAGGCTTTCATTAATATCAGAATTTGCGTATTATCGGATCTATGCAGCATATAAGTCTAACAATTCAATCATAAGGCTTGTACTCGAAAAAAATGCACCATTTTTATCCGTGTGTAACTTTTTTATATGTGGGTAAAAATTGATGAAATTCTGGGTATAACTAGTTTTTAGTAAAATAATGACACGTGATAAAAAAAGTTCATAACAATCGGTTCAGTGGTTATTGAGATGTCATCGAAACAAGAAGAAAATCGCCGGAGAATTTTGCGCGCCGTCATGGAAAATCCGACTGCGACCATGAGATGGATCGGAAGACAACTGGGAATCACCCATACAACTATGTCTCGGGTGGTAAAATCGTTTAAGGAGTCCCAGATGACCGAGCGACGTGCTGGAAGTAGAAAAAATTGAAAACAGCTGACCCTGTGAAGGCCCGGAAGGTGTTGGATTATTTCAAGCGTAATCCTTTCGATTCGCGACGCGGCTGTGAAGGCAAAGTGTTCCGCCTGGTTCGTTCAGCAAACCATGAAACGAGCAAGGCTTCGTGTATTCAAGGTCCGGAAGGCACCGAACCGGCGTGATCAACAAAACACGGCGGCCAAATCCCGCGCAAGGAAGCTGTATCGAGAGTGGTTAACGAAACCGATGTGTGTGGTTATGGATGACGAAACATACATCAAGACAGACGAAAAGCAGATACCGGGGCTGGAGTTCTACGTTGCCAAATCACGGTTTGTTGTTCCGGAAGACATAAGGAAGAAGAAAGTGGACAAATTCGCCAAAAAATACTTGCTCTGGCAGGCCATATGCCAATGCGCTAAACCGAGTAGACCGTACATCACAATGGGTACCATTAACAGCGAAATATACCGCACCGAGTGCCTCCAGAAGCGTATGTTGCCCTTCCCGCGGTCCCACGGAGGCGAGACATAATTTTGGCCGGACCTGGCATCATGTCATTACGCGCGATCGACGTTGGATTGGTACACAGACAATAACGTTGTTTTTGTACCAAAAACCGCCAACCCCCCAAATTCACCAGATATTCGTTCGGTGGAAAGATTGTGGGTCATAAGTTCGAAAATCGTCCAAGGTTTTTAAGAACGAGCTGGAGTTGAAGAAAGAATGGATGAATGTGACCAAAAAGGTCGGCTCCACCATTGCACAAAATGTAATGAGAGGTCTTAAGGGAAAGGTGCGGGCTTTCAGTGATGGAAAGGAAATTGAATAAAGTAATTATGCCGATTATTAATCCATATGTATTAGTTCATTCCCTGAAAGTTTCAAGAAAATCCGACTTAAAATAATTTTTGGCGAACACTTTTGTCTAGTTCATTTTTTTTTTCGAGTACAGGCCTTACAAAATAAAATTACCAATAGATAGGTATAGTTCGTCCGATGGTTTTATGCAATAATCAAGTTCGACTTGTAGTGCAAAGTTTTCAAAAAATCGGTGGCAACTCTTCATAGTTCAGTAGAGCATTTCCAGACCAATTTTTAGAACAAGGAGGCAAATGAGCTGAAATTTTGCTCATTTATGAAGAAAACATAGATCTTTGAGTTGACTTTTTTTTTCAAAATACCTTTAGTACGAACACAGCTACAACAGTTTCATTTTGTTTGTATCAAAAATGTCTGTTTGTTGACATTAATATTCTTAGCTTCCATTTGTTGTGGCTAAAACAAAAAGAAGGAGTATTGCCAAATGTTAGAAATTTACCAGTTAAACAGCAGTTGCAAAGATATTACGAGTGAACACAACAAAAAAACAAATGATTGTTGGTAGCAATATAGTTGCCATTGCCTTACAAAGGGTTAAAATTTTCCCTTAAATCCAGATCGCATCCAAATTAATTCAAAGTTGACACAGCTGTTTAGGATCTCGATACAAATTGGGAACGAGGGAATTGCAAAGTTGACCCACTCTTCTTTTCATGCTTCAATAAGATTTGTACCTCGCATGGTATTGTTTTCAGTTTGATTTCATAAAAATGCAAACTTATTGTGATCTTTTCTGATATTAAAACCATAGATAGATATTAATATTTGTTTACTTCTAAATCTCATCAATTTCAATATTCAACAACTTGTTAAAATTTGAGATTTTAAATAATTTTACGGTTAGTTTCCTCATTCATGATGATCACAACTGAAGAGTTGTTAAAATTGTGCCCATTAATTGCACAACTACCCACCATGGCACAATACCTTGTGAATCATGCTAGTATACCTTATTTTGAAATTGATTCAAATAGTTTACCACCGCGCTAAGCTCAAGATAAGACTTCAATCGTCATTTCAAAACATTTGATCCACTCTGTAACGACCGCCGTGACCCGATTCACTTTGATTCCGCAAGTTGCACTGCTCTCTCTCTCTCTCTCTCTTGAAAAATCCCAACTCCTCTACTCTCCTTCCCTCACTCACTCGAGACTGCAATCAGGTTTGTGTACCTTCTCATTACTATCGGTGTTCTGTGGCCCCCACCTTTACAGCAACAGCACAACAGAGAATGCAATGCTGCAGCCAAGATGTGCAATAAGCGACGTCATTTCAACTTCTTTCGTTTTCCGCGTTTTCCGCAATCTCCATAGCCCTCAAGAAGCTGATCCAATCACCTGGAACGACCGACCCAAACTTCAGTCCCGTTCAAAAACCCGTTCGTGGAGTGGTGACGTCCCACACCGTGTCTCTTTCTCGTTGCTTTTGAATCTTCTTCGGTTGCGGCTTTCTCCCGTATTCTCAGCGCGCGAAGAACTCACGATCATCGGTGAAACTTGCCATCAGCGGTTGCAGCACCGGTGGAGCAGCGGAGAAATACCGTTACTTTGACCGATTATATAACGGTTGTGTGTACTACACACAGAAATTATGCTTCCTCTTCGCATGACACGTCCCTCTGGATCTTGTTCTTGTAGGTAGCAGCACTCGGCGACAGACAACAGCTCATCGGCCTTTCTCTTTAGGTCGCGCGTTCGTTCTAGTTGTTGTTGTTGTTTGTCGTGTTACCCGAAATTCCGGATCTCGTTCCCGAGTGCGCTTTCTTTCGTTTCCTTTCTTTTGTTGCCCACACACTAGCTTCGCTGAGAAGCAAGGTGATCCCATTTCTCCTCGCCTACGGTACGCACTCGTTGTTCGTTCGCTCGCAGCACAAAGTGAAAGATTGGAAACGTCGGAACGGGGTCAAGCTCATTCCATCCGTTTGTTGTGTATTGCATTGGATTTTCTCGCATATGAATATTGCGTTTTAAAATGTGTACGTTCCAGAATCGGGAAGTTTCGGTTGCTCAATGCTACGGGATTAAGCGGATTTTGTCTCTTGCCGTGAGAGGAAGAGTTTCCCGTTGGTCGACCGAGGTGCGGAAAGTGAGTGATAAAAATTCATAATTAATTTTGTAGAGCGGTAAATAAGCTTTCGTTATTGGATTTCGGACCGGTAATTTTGTATGATTGGACGAATGTTTATTTATGACATCATTTCGACGGTAGGGGTGGATTCTGGTACAGCAGAATTTCGTGGAACGCATACATTATTCGGTTGCACAGTTGATCTTCATCAGGAGACAGTCAAATTTATGATAACAGTACTCATCTTTCTATATTAATGCTTTGAAATTATAATTATTTTAGTAGAGAGCGAGTCGTCCCATACTGAATAATGATCCTGGAAAGAAGGCTTTCTATAGTGGATTGAATGGATTTATATTTTTAAACGGGATTTCCGGTCTAGTCAAAATTTGATAGAGCCCATTCATGTAACGATATAATTCAATATCCTCTTACGGAATACCTTCCATACTGATCGACCCATAAAGTATCGTTCCATGTTGTCGATAACGACGTCATAATTCACGGTCAATCTTTCTCTTTCCCCCACAATAATCGCCCCTGAACGTGACAGCTTTTCATTAAAACCCGACAAATAGTCCCGTGGAAGTAGGTACCGCAAAATTCCCCAAAGATTATTAACCCCATAAATCATGTGTCCCTCCAAAGCAACAATGACGACAGATCAACCGAAAACTCCACCCAACTTTCGGTCTTGATGAGGTTAGACCACTCGATAATCACATAAACAAAGGAGATTTGATGCGGTCGCAAACCTCTAATCTCCACTGCTGCCGCTTACCCAAAAAAGGGCCGCTTTCGTTTAATAGGGAAATCGATAATATCATCCAAAATTTATCAACCGTAGCGACGAGAGAAATCCCGCACTACTACTCCCCCTTGCATAGGCGAAGAGAAAAAAGCAGAGCATGTTGTATCGCTTGCTGTCAGCCGGAAGCTGTCCTTTCCACTGTCCCTTTTCCCCTAACTAGGTTGGTATGCACCCGACTGTACGTGATGGAATTTCCCACCATAATCCGAGGGGTTCTCGCCGGACGGATGAAATCGACAACCGGATTCACCGGAGTATGGGAAAGACCCGAAGTTCCGTTCATTTAGCTCAGGAAGATAGAACCAAAGGAAGTAGACTGGTCCCAAACGGTCAGCATTGCGCTACACATAGTTCTCTATGTTGAACATTTCCCTCACGTCCTTTTTTTATACCTTAGACGGACAGAGAGGTCCGGATGTTTAAAATTAAATAATATGATAAATGTGTTCTTTCGTGTCATGTCCACTTGTTCGGTCGTTCAGTAGAACATTTTGTTTTGCTGTGGCGCTGCCAGTTTTCGTCAGGTAGATTCTACCAGCCTCCAAGGGGAATGTTGGATGATGAGAAAATGGGGGAACTTGTAGAATTGCTTTTGCATGAGCGGAAATTTAGTGCATGAATTATTTATGGATAAAAAGTCCTCCATCTCAAGAGTTTTGCCGCAAAAAAAGTTCCTCTGTTCGTCTTATTCGTGGTGTTTGGGATGAACCAAAGCGACGCATCCTTTTTAGCGGATTATCTCAAAATTTAAGTGGTAATTTATGATTTTTGTTTTTATGGTATTCGATTTAAAATTTCTGTCCGTGCTGAATTCCCAGCGGATATTGATGGATTGCTTAATTTGATTTTCCTAATACCTAGTAAAATTGATTCATTCGCATAAGTTGCTCAGATACACAATAACCCACCTTTATGTAAACTCGGATCTAGGGACCTTCCTTTGTTCAGTCGGTAAAGGCGCAGCTACA
Source organism: Ochlerotatus camptorhynchus (assembly GCF_037179485.1). Taxonomy (NCBI): domain Eukaryota; kingdom Metazoa; phylum Arthropoda; class Insecta; order Diptera; family Culicidae; genus Ochlerotatus; species Ochlerotatus camptorhynchus. Next base: position 1,014,598 of record NW_027040751.1, on the reverse strand, counting down.
AAGCAAGACCATGCTGGAGGTGGCTGGGTTCGATTCCCGGTTCGGTCTAGAAATTTTTTGGAATGGAAAGTTTCTCGACTTCTCTGGGCATAAATAGTGTATGATTGTACTTGCCACACAATTATACTAATGCTCTCAATTTATAACTTTGGAAGTGCATCTAGAACACTAAGTTAAGAGCACGCAATAAGCTATTATGCGATATGCAATAAGCTTGAAATGCGAAGAAGAAGGCTCGGATCTGAAATGCATTTGAGCAAAACAAGCGAGAAACTGAGAGAATGTCAAAAGCTTTCTATGTCAAGTGCAAACTAGATTAAATGAGTAAAAACTGAATGGTAATGATCAAACAATTAGCATGACGTTCTGTCGTTAGAATCAGTTTTTATGTGCAGCTTTGAGATATCTGCGGGATACTTTGTCGTTTATCTGCTTGCTAAATTTGATTGCGCTCGTTTCTAATACGTGTGAGCGAATATCTAAAATTTAATGATGTTTCCCATGCCTAGATGCCAATGCCTTTCAAGGATATCAGAGACTCTTCTCGTATCATCTTTAAGGTGCAGCTTGTCTTTAAATGCTTGTTAAGTATCAAAGTTCATGGTTTATATTTTGAGATGCAACTTACATTAGAAACATTTGGTTTTGTAGCAGTTTGAAATGCTGACTACCCTGCAAATTAATTATCTCATACTTCAAATAAAGAACCCGTTAGTTACATTCGTTCCCCAATTACATCAGCCGCAGCAAGAAAAAGAAAACCGGTTTCGTGCCCAAACAATCCCGATCAACCGAAAGCTTCCTTCTGCCTCTAATTTGATCATGAATCAAACCTGTGATCTTCTCTGCCCCACTAATGGCCCATGATTGTGTGCGTTGCTTAGCAAATCACTCTCCCCGTCCCTTCATGGGCTACCCCAACGAAAGCTTACATACTACTTCGATTCGACCCAATCATTCCGAACGAGTTTCTTGGACAAACAACGGGTTTCTTTGCATACTTTGAAGAGATCCGCCGATCTTGCGACCAGATGTTCCATCTCACAGTCTCTCCAACTGGCGATCGAAGTCACTCATTCTCTCTCGCTCTCTTTGACATCATTCTCTTTTGTTCTGATCGCTCGCGTGTGAGCTAACTCTCACTCTCAGCGTTCTCACCGAGAAACGTCACCCGAAAAAAAAAATAGGTTGGGGAAAACTTGCTTGCTGATCTTCTTTTTATGGTCACTGACAACCTTTTTCCGGACGAATTGGTACCGGAATTGGGCCCTGTTTTGCGACAACTCTTCTCTCCTGCAGTTCTTTCCGTGTACCTGGATTCAGTGTGTGCGGTTTTACGTTCTGTAAATGAACACGAGTTGAGCTCAGAAAAAGCTTAACCGAGCTGTACAGTTATTTTGCGCTCAATGGGTGCTTTAATTTAAATGAGGAATCCCACTGGGTTGGCTTTGTGTTCAATGGGTCTTGGGCATGTTTCCCGTCGTCGCAAGATCAGGAAGCAGAGGTGAAGAAAGGAAGATTCTCTTCCTGCTGCTGCTGCCGTTGGTCGTTAGTGACGACCGGCGTCGGCTTTATTACAGCCGCAGAAATCTGCCACCAGCACCGTTCGGGAATCATCCCCGGTGGAATGGGTGAATAGAAAATAAAACTCAACTATCAACCATAATAATGAGGGAACAGCTTTTCGTGTCGTTGTCAAGGAGATTTCATCTTTTATGGTCGCAAGTGTTTGCCGTTGTGCTGCTTTGCCGGGAGTGTTAGGAAATGGGTTGTTATTGTGAGCTGGTTATGCTATCCGGCTGGAAGAGACTCTGGCTCTCTGTGCAGACGATCGTGACTAGCCGGGAAACATAACTGTTTCAGTTCCCAAAGGGGTTGTTGGACACCGAAGATTACCTGGAAATCTGGGATGAGACAAGAGATTTACAGAGCATCAATTACAGCAGAGGTGTAACGGATGCAGTAGGGTTGTACCCAAAGATAGTAATTAAATCAGATTAGTAGAAATTATGCAATTATGTTTTTTTACGTAGGACTACGTCTGTGATGTTAGAGATGAACCAGCCTAAGGCTGAAAGTCTCGTTAATAAAGGGAAAAAAAAATACGTCTGTGATTTCTATATGGGGGTACACTTTGTGAAAACCGAAAATGGACCATGTAACGAAATTATGAAAGATTTTGAACGTTAATAACTCAGCTGCCCATGAACCAATTTCAATAATTTTAACACTAATCGATCCGAAATATTTCTGCGCATCGGCTAAATTTATGACATTTTTCACATTTTTCAAAATATCACTATTGAAAATTGCATGAATGTGCAACATTTGCTACAATAATTAAAATTATCACCAATTGCCTTCGCAAAGCGATTTCCCTAACACAGATTTCAATTTCTTGAATAAATTTGAGGATAGCTTGAAATTAATTCTATGGAAAATTCCAAGAAAATTTTGTAGATAATTTCAGAAAGAGAAAAAATCGAATTTTGAGGATTAAATTCCCTAGAAATGCTGGGAACAGGGCTGGCAAATGTCATTTTCAATGAAAGATCTCACGTGATATTTACAGAGATATTTCTGTCACTATCATTGCATGAGAAAACGACGATAGAGATTTTCTTCCAAATCTCATCGAATTTTTTGTCATGACAGAACGTGACAGTGTTGTGATTATCTTAATTACTAGCTCATTTTTCGCTATTGAAGTTAAATACGGTTGCTTGCTTAAATTCATCTAAATCAGTTAGAAATGTTGATGTCCACACCGCATAAGAATTATTCTCATGAGTGATTGATCATTGAAAAATGACAAGAAAGCTAATGATAGGTAGTTTCATCTCGTGATAGTGAGAGGACCTGTTTTCTCATCGTCAGATGACGACCGTGATATTTACCAGCTCTGGCTGGGAAGAGTTTCAAAGGAGCTGTGAGGAGAATACCAAGAGAATTTAGTGAATAATTTCTAGTGAATTTTGAGATAAATCCCACGTAAATTTTGATAAGACTTTAGAGGAGAACTCCTAGATAGTTCTAAGCAAAATATCAAAACAATTTTGAGGTAAATTGCATGGGAATTTTTATGAGATTTCAATCGAATTTGATAAAGAATTATAAAATAAAACTCCAGCTAATTATTTGAAGAATCATTAAAAATTCGAAGAAAATCTTAGGGTAAATTCCAATAGTTTTATGGAGTGTTTTTTCGATAATTTTGGTAAAAAGAAAAGGGAGACTTTCATGTTTTCTTAGAGGAAATCTGAAAGAGCTTTATAAAAATGAATTATTCTAAGTGAACTATCAAAATAGTTAAAACATAGACTTACGTTGTAGATTTCGGATGACATGATCAATTTGACCTTGTGACCTCTTTGACTCAATCCCATTTGGTTTTATACTTAATTTAATTGGAACATTTTCCAAAAGTCCGAGCATAAATCGAAAAAAAAAACGGAAAATTGTTACTTGGCATTTGCTTGTTACCATGCTTCAATCATTGTAAAGCATCCTTGTCTGCTGTAGGAACTCATTGAACATCAATGCTCAGATTTAATCGTATATTTGTACAGATTACACAGCAAAACATTAATTTTAATATCTCATCAAAGTGGATGCGCTTCAATCGTGTCAAAAATATGGTGTAATATTACTTGCCTAAAAGGGCAAAATTATCATGTGAATGAACTTACATTACGCTGCGTTTACTGCATTTGTTTATTTTTGTGGTCATACAAATTACATGAGATTTTCGACATGATTGATGTGCATCCTCTTGGATGTAATATTAAAATTTATGTTTTGCTGTGTAAGTCATCATCGCATATAAGAAATTTGGTTCAAAATAAAATCGTATATGATGTTATAAAATTTATAAAAATTTCAGTCAGTAATAAAATTTAAAATATATTTTCATATGATGATCAAAATATACAATTTGGATGATTCGACAACGATAGCTTAAGGCACGTAGGCACTTTGAATACAAAATTGACCGCCAACCATAGCGTAGCTAATTGCTGAGACGTTTTCAAGTTTTTAAGTACATGTATTTGCAACAGGTCGAGTGAATCCATCATTTTTTTGTAGTTTTAAACTATGTTAGTTATGTTTTATCAGATTACATTAATCCAAATGTTTGAATCTGTGCCAAAAACGATTAATCGCTCATTTTAGATCAACATCGTTAAGTCTTAATCTATCATTTTCAAGTTTGCACTCGGTGAGAACGTTTTTCATATTCTTTCAGTTTCTCGCCTGATTCGTTCTACTGTTGTTGATTCTGAGTTTATGTGCAGTCATTTGCTTGGTAGAATTAATACTCTTTCTGCTATTTTTTAGCATCCAAGCATGGCTGTTTTGCTGCTGGTTTGAGGGAATTAATTTACCCATAGTTGATCCACTCAACAACAATTAAAATGCCCTGTTTTTCATAAAAAAAAACAATGTTTTCAATTGTTCTCATAACTTTCATAGAAACAATGAAAATAATTATTTAAAGTATGTGTATGTGTGCAACGTCATTTCTATGTATAACTTCCCTACCCGCTGTCACGATTCGTGAAAGCAATACAAATAAATAATACATCCCTATCTCGTATGCCTCCGCCATGGCAGGACGATAAAGCAATCGGTGTTCTTTATATTTATTCTATAGTTATCACAAAATACAACGGAGGAATCTCGCCCGTGCCTGATCAGTATGATTGAAAGTCGCAATACCATCTGGTTCTACCTAAGTGTCCTTAGGGGATCCCTAAGTGCTCTATATCTTCAATTTATTTATTTTTTAAACTTTAATTGACTTCACCGAACTAGACTTTTAAGCCAAACCAGACACCGATACCAGGTTCTATAGAAAATGTTTCAAAGACCATCACCATAAATAATCAACCATCCAAATCATATTCCTAATATATCTTCTCATATGATACTAAGCGACTCAGAAATTATTTCATAACCCTTCATGTGATCATAGATCTACATAAAGTACTCTGGATATTTATGCAAGTCTTCAGGTTGTTAAGGTACTATTCTGAAGACATCTGGTTGATCAGGTACTATTCTGAAGCTCGCAAACTGTCCATCAATTCAAATAATGTCTCTCAGATATTCTCTCATGAAAACAGAAAATCCTAATTTTTCCAAACTTCTTCAGGTGATCAGAGAACTTCAAAAACTTCACTGGATATTTTTTCAATACTTATGGTGGATCAATTATTCTGAAGATCTTCTACTGTCCAATAATACAAATCACGTCTCTCAGAAATTCATGTGTTTTCCGAAGTTGGAGAATTCAGAAACACTCGGCTCCGGTGTTTGCCTAAGCATCATACATGCCTTTGTTCGCTACGATGTTTTCTATCGAATACTAGTACAGAGTGCAACAGTTCGGGTTGACGTATGCTGGCGGTCGGACGTACGTTGGTGTCTCTGCTTGAGTGTCGTGTATTTAACCGTAGTGCTTCATTATTTTGAAATTATTTTAGTCAGCGTATGTTCCTGGCAAGCATGAAAACCGTGGAAAGTGATTTAAATCCAAAATCCGCGATTGTTGATAGCATTAGAGTTTATTTAGTTGCGATTTTGAGTGCTTATCGGCGTGGCTCGAACATGGAAGCTTTCCGCCTGATGATAGTGTTAGTGTGTTTATTTAAAAGTTGTGCTACGATACAATCGGTTTTCTCCTCCTTGTTGTGTGCGTTTGTGTTGCAAAACAAAGCAACTGTCTTCGGTGTGATTGTGTTCGTATAAGAAAAATATTAGTGAGTGTGTAGTGCTGCCGTACAAATCTGGAAGAGCGGGCGATAGTTAGCTGGCGAGACGGCGATGTTACCATCTCAGGCGTGCTGTGGCATATGCTGACAGCAACGTTCAACTTCATGTGCGAAAAAAAACATCACGATGGTGATAAGTGGCATGCTGTGTTATCATGGTGGAGAACTTGGTGAGAATGTTCCATTACAACTATGTTTTTTGATTTGCTGTTTTTTTTTTTAAATATTAGGTATCGACGTTTCCCTTCTGGTTGCCCCGTTCAACCTCTTGTTTTTTCGCTTTACATACCATGTAACTTTATTGTTCCCAGCATCCATTAATTACGTCGCAATTTGATTATTATAAATAAACTTTCCCTTCTCATTTTCACTACGCTTTTCCTATAACATGGGCTGTTTGTCACAGATTTTTAGAACCCCCATCGACTCTTCTTAAAGCGTGACGTACTGAATGGATGGCCCCTTTTGATGCTGCTCGGCCTAGAAATTTTTCCTGTTTGTGTATGTTTCTTTCCCCATGACGATGTAAATGTAGTTGTCTCGTGTTGCTTTTGACTCATGACTAGTAGAGGAGAACGAGCGGTGTGAAACTGGTCGTCCTTTTCTTTTGCTCGTGTTTGTATGGTACAACGTGGTGGACGAACTATTCAGTGTTTGAAACGAATTAGATTCTTCCTCTTATTGACATAAGTTTCGCATAGCATAAACTTTTATGCGAGTTTTAATGTGCGTGGTGCTCCAGAGCTGCAGTGTACGGGAGCTTTTTTAACAAGTGTTAGCAGAATGACCGACGGTGCTTATAAGAGCTAGATAAATGATTTTCCATTTCCCTAATAATTATTTAAATCACTTTTGTCCAGATAGTATTTATTAATTATTTTTTTAGGTTGTGGACCAGGTTTTTGTTTTGGTACTTCAATTGTAATTAAACGGAATACATCATTGTTTAACATCAATATTTCTCATTTTGTTTCAGTCAAATTAGAAATCCATTAGCCCACAATGCCAAATGATTGAATTAATATTATACAACATACTGAACAATATTACACAAAAAGCATTTTTTTCTATTGGCCTAGCTTAGCTGTAAATATGTTGATTTCTTGAATACAATTTTTCAGTTCAACATACCTGCATACATTTGTCAAACTAATTTTATTTGTCATTACTTTGATTATTCGTTCAAATATTAATTTAAATTTTATTAGGTAGTCGCGAGGGACGTCAAGTGATCTTATGCCCGCCTTAATTGAAGACACCAACGTGTTTGAGGTATGTATATCCCGGATTCCATGGTCTCTACAAGGTTGTCTGTTGAAAATTATACTTATGTATTAATTTGTTTAAAATCAATGTTTCTCCAAAGTTGCAGACAACAAATTATTGTTATGAAATTTCATTCCTTAACAATAAATATTATTTTATATTGGCTAAAATGATGATATGTTCTTTTTTATTTTTATTTTTTTACATTATTTTTCAGTACAACAAACCTGAATATATTTTTCATTTTGATGTTTAAGTTTTTTTTTCATTTTTAGAATAAAGTTAATGATTCGGTAGGATCCTTGTGATTTTAAAACATTAATGCATTGCTATCAACATGAAAACATTTCAAACAAATACTAATTAATACACTATTGTATCATAATTATATTAACGGATCTTCTCACAGTAGCAGCACATTGAACCCCTAGTGGCTTTAGATGGGATTGATTACAAGTCTTCAGAAGTAAGTGCCAATCTTTATTCCATATTGAAATTTGGGTAAATAGAGAATGTTTTTGATTATTTCATTATTCTTTTTCAATCGTTGCTACAATGTCATCTTTTATTTAATGGTATTATATGTTCGATCCAGTGTTGGAAAAGTTCGCGATATTTCACGAAGTTCACCAAGGGAAAAGTTCGCGAGTTATAGGGAACTTTGATGAACTTTTCCATCACTGGTTCGATCAGACTGCATATTATTATTATTATTATTTCATCTCATTATATTATGCTACATTTTTAATTACAATTTATGTTCGTTCATCACATTATGTATTGTTTAATAGTATTGTACTATGTGTATATGTTATTACAGACTTCATGTTATATTATATTATTATACATGCTATTTATTTATTTTACTATTATTCCTTACTCCTTCTTTTCTAGTTATCGGATTCCAATAATTAAAATTTTGATATTCAATGACAGCTGAATGATTTTATTTATTTATTTTTTAATTTCAGAATTAACATAACTGCAATATATAGATACATACATTTGTTTGATATTATTGCTCATATACTGTCTGCGGCTGTGGAATAGTTTTAGCGACGTTTCATCACTACCTGCAGCCCTGCATTGCCAAAAGCAATTGATTGCATGTTAATGCAATTATGTGTTAATTTTCCATCCGCTGATCCGAGTTTTTCCAAATACTGATCTTGATATGTGCTTTTCAGCCTTTTTTCAACTTTTTCAACTTTTTTCAGCTCTTCAAAGGAGAAACATCTTTAGATTTGTATTGTAATAATTTATTTTTCAGCATTTATTCAGGTTAATTCAAGAATAGTCTAATGCATCGTACTTTGACGCGAAGCGCTGTGCATTATGAGATGCTCGATGACCCTGGAGGGATCGTTTTTGCTTACTGAGCAGAAAATCATGGGTTCAATCCCAAGCTCTCCGTCATGACTCTCAAAATGCATGATCACTAAACAAAATAAATATGTTCTTTCGATAGCCGGCTATCGAGAGAATAAAAAAAAAAACAACAAATACACAATACATACTTTTGGTTGCATCGTCAACTTGAGGTGAATCCTGCACATGAACATACATATTCATGAGTCGCCTTATATGTGGATCCTGAATATTACTACATACTTTGATATATTGTTTTACAACCTGTATTGTTTCTAGAGCGCGCTAGGCGTTGATTTATCTAAATGTTGCTTGATAACAATGCATTTAAAAGATGAGAGAAGGTAGGCACCATTTTATTGTTCACTTTATTGTGTTTTATTACTCATCGAAATTAAGCGGATAAGGCAGAGGAAGCAACAACAATACTTAACATTATATGCTTATAATTATTATACAGGTACCAACGACCAATGATTTATAAATAACAAAACTTGTTTATTTTTTTATATTTCGTATTTCACTACATATATTATATAAATTATACATTGCATGATATACTATTACTATCAGCTTAATATTTCAGTTTACCCAAGCAAGTCATCGAAATTAATATGAAGCTGATGAAGCAGAGAAAATAACAACATTAAATAATATTATATGTATATAATTATTAAGCAGGTTATTCTCGTCATGTTAGTTATTTATCACAATTTTTAGCATTATTGTTAGTATCATTTGGGCAAAATATATTTAATTGCTTAATATATCCTATACATTTCAGTGTTGCATCCACTTACCATTGTGAGCTGAGGAGGTATAGAGCTGCATCTTATTATAAGTTAAATACTTCTTCATTGCAGTAGCAACTCTATTATCCATATAAATGTATTTCATTATGTAATATTTTAATGTTCTGATATATTTCATTTCTCCATTGCATATATTTTCATTATATAAATAAATACTGGGTTGGGAGGGAGCATCAGGGTATCATTCAAACTGAAACTGGACGATGGTATGATTGACAGCCGGAGTCTAGAAGGGAATAAACACTATCATTTTCTTTATCCTACCGATTCGATTGTGGTGGTGTGAATTCTACTCCAACAGTTTCAGGGCGATTGACGCGCCCTTCTTAACAAACCATCCAGTAGGAAGCTTAATAAGTATTGCGAATTGTGTTATTCGATTTGTTGGAGCGTACCGTTGGAAGGAGATTCTTAAATTCCCGTGGATTTCGCGTAAGTGTCTCTGCTTACGGGTCCGCCCTTCCGTTTTTGGCCCTTCATACAGCGATATTGTGAATTCAGATCGGTAGCTCAAATTGATCTTGCTATTAAGTGGAGCTGCATACAAGACAAGTCTTGAAAGGATGGTGGCTACCTTACATACATTACATACATACAATACTAGTACAGAGTGCAACATTCAATACTCTTGGTGGTGTGTTTGTAGGCAAAAGTGCCACCCGTTCAAAATGGTTCGGTGTTTTCACCATGCCTGGATGTGACTATTATTTGGACGGGGAGAGTGGGAATGCCAACTCCCTGTAGATGACATTTCGTGGATAAAGGTTGGGAGCTCGTCATTTTGACCAGTTGTGCGATCCTGTTGCTGGAAGGAGATTATGTACTGTCCCTATTTGGCCCTTCATACAGCGAAATGTTGAGGACAATCAGAGGTTTTTAAGTTTGATCAAGACAAACAAAGACGAGAGCTCACTGTAAAAATACTAACGGACGTAATTGTGTGTCATTTGAGTCGCTTACATGTGTCGGTCTTAGGAGACTTACAATAACATGAAGTTTACGAAGTGTATAGCATTGTTGATTCAGACATTCAAAGTGCTTTTTCTGTTACTTCATACGCGAAGTTTGCGATTTTCAGAGTTGGTTGGAAATTCTATCTAACATGAAACTTTAGTGCGATAATTTATTAGCTAGAGAATATTCTTAGAAGAGAGTATGTAGATAGTTCCGTTAGAGTACGGCAGTATTAAAATTGAATAGAAGTTGAAATTGTGTGAAGGGCCATTAATGCGACAGTGCAAGTCAAACGCACACTCTTTGTCTAACCCGTACGATGTACGCGGAGATTTGAAGTACACACTTAGAAAAATTCATGTAAATTTAGGTGCTCTAAGAGTGACATATACGAGCGTCAATTTTGACATAAATTTAAGTCATAACAGACGCGAAATATAGCTCAATTAAACGTACTTTTCGTCGAGCAACGAACTTTCAGTCTCGGAGCACTTAATATTACATGACATTTTTGTTTACGTGTCATCTTTTATGTCAAAGATGGATTCCGTCACGTGTAAAATTAGTTTTTTTCTAAGTGTGTATGTCTTCTAATCTGCATGCAAAAAGTGTGCGTCTGACTTTGCTCAAATACTGCGTACGGCTGTGGAATAGTTCTAGCGACGTTTCATCACTACCTTAAGCCCCACGTTGCCGAAAGCATTTCCTGTCGATGGTGTGTTATAATGAAATTCTTCTTTACCAACTATTGTATTTCTCCTCTCGTCATGACCAACGTAGTCATCAATTTCAGGCAAACTCGTTTACAAGTGGGATTTTGACGGAAGCTCAGGACACAGAACGTATGAGCAAAAAATTTCGGAAGTAGGGGAATTCAGACGAGAGTTTGTTAGTCGTGGCATTAGTTACTTCAAAAAAGGTCGATGCTAATAACAACACACTTAGAAATACACTAACCCTACACGTGATGGAATCCATCTTTGACATAAAGAAGGACTTAAACAAACATGTCATGTAAAATTAAGTGCTCCGAGACTGAAAACTTCGAAAGTACGTTTGATTGAGCTGAATTTCGCGTCTATTATGACTCAATTTTATGTTAATACTAACGCTCGTATATGTCAGTCTCAGAGCAGCTAAATTTACATCAATTTTTCTAAGTGTAAACGATACCCTCTGGTAAAATATCCGGCCAGGTTCAACATTCTTCTGTTGACCAGTAAAATTTATCGCACCAAGGAAGATTCGCAGACTATTTTAGACATTTTATCAAACATTTAAGAGTAAATTTAGAACCTACAGACCTTCACAATTATCACAATTTTTAATTAATAAAATAAAATTAATGGCGAAAAAACAGTTATCTCTTGGATTTTTTTTTGGAAATTGTCGTTTGGGGCACTTTAGTGATTACGTATAATATACGTCTATTATGCAAGCAGTCATCCTGATCATCACGAGAAACCTTCCCTAAAACACCAACGTTGTACGCTACTATATACAAATAGTTGGCGTTTGAGACGCTTTTTCCATTACGTGTATAATATACGTCATTTATGCATATAGCAGCACTCATCATCACTTATAACTTTTCCCATTATACTCACAGGAAAAAAAGCTACTATATCCTCCTGTTTTGATTTTTGTCCTGCATCCTCATAAGTACGATGAACGCACTATGGCGACGTTGGGAGTAGATAAGCGGATAGAAGCGATCTCATTTCCCACAAAAGCTCAATTTCAACCATCGACGACGACGACGTCAACCTGCACGTGCTTCGACCGGAGGTCTCCTCCTGAGAGGTCCACCTTTTGTTGTACTCTCTCTCTATCTTTTTATTTTGCTATCATCAGCGAACGCAGTAAGACCGCGCCGGATGATTTCGGAAAATTGCGACCATGATAATAATCTTGCTAGAACAGGTCCCCCCCTTCTCCTTGTCCCCAGTGTTTCCGTTTTGGGTATCATCCGCCGTGTTGAAGATGGCCGGAGGCAGCGGAGGAATGTGATTACTTGTTAATTTGTTTCGACCCGGTGGCAGACGTCAGAGATTCGTTTACACTTGTATCGGTGCAGATCGGGCCTGACCCAGAAGCTGGTAACTGGAATCAATTACAATGAACGGAGGGACATAGGCCTCCCTTAGGGAAAAAGCGAAATCCTGCAAGAAAATGAGCTTGCTGGGTTTCATGGGTGGAATGATTTTAGACCGGTCTGTTAAGGGGAACATTTTCAAGCGTAAGTTATTGCTTGTTTCGTTGTCGAAGCAAAATTGTTGCAGTGTATTGAGTATTGCGATATTGCCAGCAGAATCTGTCAAACGATGAGATCCCGTGCTCTTTCAATTTTTCAAATATCGTACGAATGGATTAGTCTAACGCTAAAGTAACCTTACCACCTCCTCGGTGCCATTGAAATCTGAAACCGATTCATGTGTCGATGTAGCAAAATCGCTACACCTTGTGATGTGACAACGCGGAAAAACCACGTGTACACGATAGACAAACACTGCACGTTTGCTCGAGCTGCTGAGCACGTTCATTGAATCGATTCCGATAGAAATCGCTCGCTGTTGTTGGTAGGCTGCGGACTGCTTCAGAATCCTCGTGGGGACCACCGTGCTCTCGTTATCCTTGGATTTAAAAACCTATTATGTTTTTTTTTTGTCGAGTAAGCCTGCTTTCCCGTGGGGTAATCGAATGGTGATTACCGAAAGTAAATGCTAACGAACATCCAGATTAAACGTTGTTCGCTGTGTACCACTCCCGTAATTGGCTGTTTGAAAAGGGGGATCTGCCGTAACGCCCAAAAAGCCACGAGGGCGTCCCATTTCTCACCCAGTCTGTGCTGATTAAATTCGAAAGGGGTTGATTGGCAGTGTTTGGTCAACCGAGAAAGTGGGTTAAACTGCGATTGTCGTAAACGATGAAATTCGAGAGGAAATTCTGGGGGAAAGTGCGGTGCAGGGCAGCTGCCTTCTAGGTGCTAACATTCAAATTTATGAATATTTGAACTCGGTTTAAAGCAAGGCTTCCAAGAACTGGAGAGATTAGTTAGCTACAGCTTTATCTCGCGTCTGATTGCAGCTTAATATCGGCCGTTGGGAGAGTTTGTTTGGTTGGCCGCCATTTCTTTCCACAATAAAAGCTCGGAAATAATTAAAGACTATTAGTTTTAGCGAAGAGTATTTCATAGAATTCAAAATCTTAATTGAGTATAAATAATACGTTATCCACTAGTATCATACTTAATTGGATATCCTTTGTTCATTAAAATTAAACATTGTGCTCAAGATGCCGTCTCATCCATTACTATGCTATCCTTCATACCGTAATGTACCGAAATCCGGACACTTAGTCCATAATTCCCGGCACTTTTAAAAGTTATTTATCAATATATATTTTAACATGACTTTATGTCATCGTTCTGAATCATCATACATGTTATGAACCGTCCGGTATTTGGAGCGTTACGCTACCTATATGGCTTTTTATAACTCAATTACTGAAATCAAGAAATCAATCTAGTTTCCCATCCATCGAACTCCATTTAGAATCCTTCATTTCCAATGATAACATTTTTCCTAACTCCCACTCACTTCCCGGTCACCATCCTTGTATGGTAAACGTAACATACAGCTACACCGATGAAATGAAATTTGATTCGAACTGTGCATCTGTGACCTTGACCTTTTTTCCCCCATTCCCTTAAAACTCCCGAAAGCGGCTCGTCGTCGCAATCCCTTCGAGAGCAATCATTTCTTTTTTATTAAGGTTCGTCGTACTCTGTTAGTTCAAATTAAAACATTTTCCGCCCCCGCCTCCCCTTTCTAGTTGATGGAAACTTCCGGGGATGTACCATATGGATGAACCTTCTTCGGAACTGAACGATCGAAAGGAACACAAATTTACATCCCGTATAAAAAAAATTGTATCCCTGCAGAATTATATCCTACAAGCGATTTACGACGTCATCCTTTTCTCCACCTTCCCCATACTAGTGGTCTGGATGTGTGAAGGAGGGGGGGGGGGGCATCAAATCGTTGTAATATTCAAACATCTACGATGCTTCTTATCGACCTACCTACCTTGCCGCACTTTCCGGCAAATGTGCCGGAGCTGTAGCAGTAGAAAACGGTCTTAGGTTTATGTTCGGCAAATTTAAATTGGCCCATCATGTTCCAACTTTTTTCAGGTTAAAAATCATTGTCTTGGTTTTATTTTAATACCACCACACCGGTGCGCCGGGTACGTAATGGTCGCGGTATATAATAGTTTACATCTGGCGGTTTACCAGTCTTTTTATTGTTAATCATACCACCGAAGTATCCACTAGACTGATGCAAAATTTGAAATTTTCGCTCCACAGTGCTCAAACGATTCCAAATTGGGCCCTGATTAGCCTCCCAAAATTTCACCGCATTTAGTTAGAAACTGACTTGGCACAAACCATTTGAAGTTTATATGGGAAGTACTATGGAGAAACCATAATTTCGGTTCATATCTATCTCAAAATTTATCAGTTCACTCTACTTTAGAAAATGATAGCTGAGCTTGTTGAAAATTTTCTCAGCTACAACTTTGTTGAAGACCACTAAAATTTAAGGATCAAAAATTATTAATGATTCAAGTCACTGATGTCTTAAGATTATGCTCAATCAACTGTTCAGCAGGCAACATTGGTGTTTATGGCGCGTAAAATAGAGGACAAAAACCATGGCTACTATGTCTCACTGCAGAATACAGTGTTGCCCACAATACAGTTTCTTAATCTTGCCGTAAGATTATCAATCTCTTAAACAATTAATAACTATTTAATTTGACGTTTGGCTGAAAAATGATTTTCTGCAAAGTTGTAGCTGATCAAAATTCCCATACGAATAGCAGTACAATATGTAAAAAGGGTAGAAGACAATGAAAAAAAAATTTGTTTTCCCATAGTAATTCCCATATAAACTTCAAATGGTTTGTGCCAAGTCAGTTTCTTATCAAATGAGTTTAAACTTTCGGAGGCTAATCAGGACCCGATTTGAAACCGTTTGAACACTGTGGAAAGAAAATTTCAAATTTTCCATCAGTCTAGTATCCACCATGGCCATGGTGATTGTCTAACAGTGTTCAAAATTGGTAGATTTTAAGTCTTGAATGTTATGGTAATGGCGCTGATGTGACTTGTGCTAGTAATTATCTTTTTTATTGCGATATTGGGTTAAGCAGTCTCTCAACTTAGTGTTCCAGATGCACTTCCTCAGTTATTAATTGCGAGCTTTCGATGCCTAGTACCATGTTTGCATTAGTACAATTTTGAAGCAAGTACAAACATACTCTATGCCCAGGGAAGTCGAGACAATTTCCAACCCGAAAAATTCCTAGACCGGACCGGGAATCGAACCCAGCCACCTTCTCCAGTATGGTCTTGCTTTGTAGCTGCGCCTTTACCGACTGAGCTAAGGGGGAGGCTAAGTCAGGCCCAAATTGAAAAATGTCATACGCCATTTCGAAAAAAAAACTACAAGATCCAAAATGGTCATATTTTAGCACAAATGGGAATTGATTCCCGTAACAAACAATTATGCAAAGTTTCATGCAAATCGGAGAAGGTCGAGTTTAATCAATTCGTCATTTGGCATGGAACTGCACAATGGGGCAGTTATGCTTTTATGGGCAGTAAAATCTAATTTATTCTAGAGGAACAACAAAACAAAAGGACAAGAGGTTGAAGGGTCTAAAGGTCGAAAAAGCAATATACAGAGTAAAGCAAGCACATCAATTGTAGGCGCAATTTGAGCAATCGAACTGAAAAGTCATTCCTCCGTGTGGCAGGGTAAACATTTACCTCGGCCTTATCGCCCATTTTCGTTCTATCGAGTAGGAAACATAGAAGATACATAGTTGGAGATGCTTAACGTAAAATATCAGGCTTAAAGGGGTCATTTTAAACGATAGATGAGGAGATGAAAGTTTAGAGTCGTGGGAGTCCCAGGTACCCGGTTCAAGCTTTAGTTGGCGGTGGTTCTTCTTGACCTTCTACCCCCTGAGTAGTTAGTACCTGTTGTACCTGTTGTGGACATCTAGTGCATCCTGTTCTCTTAACTTGTATGAGGACCCCTGTCTTGCCTCAAAAGTTACCCTTTTTGAAGTACTAGTATTCACCATTACGGAGCATGAGATTTGATCAAATTATTCGCAGTTCTTCTTGTCCAACGCCCCCGGCTGGGTGAGGGATAGTGGATGACACACACACACACACATTCACAGATGAGGAGATGAAAGTATAGAGTTGATAGTTCCGTTAGTGTACGGTAGTGTGAACATTGTATAAAGAGAGTAGAAAGCGAGCAAAGGTCAATTTTGTAGAAGGCGCGAATAGGGTTAATCATCTCCTTTACCAAACTCCCCTGTTGGAGAAAGCATGAAGTAACACAAACATAATTAGTTAAAGTAAAATAAAATATACATTTCGGCGTTATTGTTTCAATTTTAGATTTGGTACGATAATTTACATAGTTGAAGATGCTAATTTCAAATAACAGACTGTAGTGGTAATTTTTATACGATAGATGGAGTAAATGAAAGTATAGAGTTGATAGTTCCGTTAGAATACGGCAGTGTGAAAATTGCATATACAGTATGCAAAAGAAGTTTATCCACCCCCCTACATATTTACATTTTTTTGTTTTTCTGGTGAAAATCAGTTTAATTTTATGAGTGTTCCTCCATGATTTATCAATTTATGTTTATTTATCACATTGCCATTGAAAATACGGCGTTTATATCTTTTCTTGAGATGTCATGTGATAAATTATGAAAAATTGGAAAAAATTACGCAAAAAAAGTTTATCCACCCCTAAACGGATACTATGATTTAAGTGTGTTTTACAGAGTTTGAGTGTGTATTCTGCAACTTTATCTAATGTAAACATTGTGTCTATCTGTCATTTAGTGCTCTTGAAGTTTTCGTGCTCAAAATTTATGTTTTGTGTTCAAAATTGGAAGTTATTAGTTTCAAAATGCCCAAAAAAGACCAAATTTCGATCAGCATCCGAAATTTGATTATTGAACATCACAAAACTGGCAAAAGCTACCGTGATATTGCCGATATTGTCCTAGCTCGCTATTCTACTATCTATATGCAATTTTCACACTGCCGTACTCTAACGGAACTATCAACTCTATACTTTCATCTACTCCATCTATCGTTTAAAAATTACCACTACAGTCTGTTATTTGAAATTAGCATCGTTGACTTCACGCAGAAGTAATACTAAAACGTATAGCCAAGTACGATAATTTAGTTCAAAAGCTACAACACAAAGCCTGGAGCACCCAATAGCTCAGTCGGTTAAGGCGCAGTTACAAAGCAAGACCATGCTCGAGGTGACTGGGTTCGATTCCCGGCCCGGTCTAGGAATTTTTCGGGTTGGAAAATTTCTCCACTTCCCTGGGCATTGAGTATGATTGTACAGGCCACACAATTATACTAATGCAAAAATGGTACCAGTCATTGAAAGCTCTCAAATAATAACTGAGGAAGTGCATAGAACACTAAGTTGAGAGCACACAATAAGATAATATGCGAAAAGCAATAATTCTAAGAGAATATGAAGCATGAATATTTACATCCTTTGTTTTCAAAAACAAAAGAGCATTGCAAGCTGATCCATTTTTCCATCTCATTTTTGCCCTCATCCGTATGACGAAGTAAATCCACTGACATTCCTATGTGTTTGTACGAAATTGAAGTCCGTAGGCTGATTTTCGAATCAGCTTCTTGATTGTTGAGTTGTATTTTCAACAAAATATGAATAATTTGTGACTCTTTATCAAATTCAACGGTACATAAGGAAAGGCAAATAAATTTAGAAGTCATCTGTTGTAGAAACATTCCATTTAGTGTAAACATCCGTTTGAGAAGAGAGGTAAAATGTGGGTTGTGCTTAGCATGTAACGGGTGTTCAATAAAAAATGAGAATTTTTTCAGTCATATTGCAAGTAAAAAAAAATTCAACGAATTCAGTATTTTTTATTAAAAACATAATGTTTATTCATCAAAAAACCTCAATGAATATTGGAGAAGGGGCCCTGGTCAGCCGTACGACGCAACTTAGTCGCGATGCTCTCACAAGAGCGCTGGACGGCACTGAAATCATTCTCATTTTTTATTGAACACCCGTTATGTATGTATGTATGTAAAGGATTCCACTCATTGTTGCAGAGCACAGCCTAGACAGTGGACTGTCCACCTCGTATGACTTGACCAAGTACGATACCTGGTCGTATTAAATTTACCATTGTATGTAGGGTACAAAGCGGAGGGTAGACCCGTAAGTAGAGACACTTACGCGTGGTCCACGGGAGCAAGAAGAATCTCCTTCCAACGATAAAAATTGCAACCCGATACAGAACAAGCCATCATACGAGGAGATGTCCCAATGAGTGGGGAGAAGAGCGCACCTTCAATTCACGAAATGTTCATAACAGAGAGTTGGCAATATGTAGACTATAAGAATATCTTTCGACGGCGCAAATTTTTGCTGCACAGAGCTTGTCGATATCTTCTGCCGATCAAGAGCTATTGACGTTTTTCTACTAAAAATATGCCCTTTTCAAATGTCAAGGGCAGCAACAAATGCGCCTTCTAAAGATGTAAAAGTTATTTGCAGACATTTTTGCTGAGAAATTTGAAATAAGAAAACTAGAGCAAAACAACTGTTTTTTTTTAGAGACACCCTAACTAAATTCAAGAAAATAGCTCTATATCGGTCAATTTAAGAGATACAAAAAAAGTTTTTTATACAAAGTTGCTTTAAATTAGCTCAGCTATAACTTTGCCCAAGAATGTATACCTTAATTTATTCAAACAAAAAAGTTAGATTTTTGATTTTAATGATAGTAAGAATTACCCTAGAATTCATTGTCATAAAAATAAGGGCCTAACTATAAGGCACAATTTTGTAGAAGAGACTTTTAGTCTAAAGTTTCAATTTCAGGCTCAAAACATAGCATTCCACCTAAATCTGCATTCTGGACCACTGTGCATTGTCGTGGTTATCTGGTTTAAGGTTCAATTTACTTTGATGCTTTTTGGAAAATTTCAAAAGCAGTTTTTCCGGCATTATTTCAGATTGCAAAAAGCTCGCACTATTGATTCCTTTTCATATTTTACACAAAATGATGCGAGCTTTTTGCAATCTAAAAAAATGCGTCGGAAAACTGCTTTTGAAAAAATGCACCAAAGTAAATTGAACCTTAAGGTGATACTCTAAGGAAGCCTTAGCGTGAAACTTCAAAGGCACAAATGTCAGCTTCCACTAAACATACAAATTTGAAATTGCTACTCTCTGTTTGTAGTAGCACAGCAAACAAGAAGTAGCAATTTCAAATTTATATATTTTGTGGAAGCTGACATTTGTGCCTTTAAAGTTTCACGCTAAGGTTTCCTTAGAGTAGCCATCTGCAGATCCCGCGGGTTGTGCTTAGTAGGCCGAAAATTCGATCTAAAACCTAGTTGTCGAAAAATTCAAGTTGATTTCCGCCAATGCACTGGATCTAAAAAATCATTTTGTGATTGTTTTGTTAGATGTACACTTTTACTTGTACCGTAGTAAACATATACAGGGGACGTAAGAAACTCATACTTGTATTTATCGTTTGTTTTGCGTGTGCCGTTCTCAAATTTCTTTGAGTGCAAAAGCAATTTACATTTTGATCAACTTGCCTGAGCTAAACAATCTGACCGATGAAATGACAACATTGAAACCCCTGTGCACTCTGCCGTCAACGCGTCTACACCCCCCCCCCTCCCCTTCTCCATCATCCTTGAAAAAATGTGCTTAGAGCATAAATTTGCATACATAATATAAGAAGACGCTCCTCGCCGACGACGACGCCAACGATCAACACAAACACACGCACACTAGAAAAGTGAAAATCACAACAATAACAAACTATCTCTCCGCCACCGTCGATAGTTCAACGGTCGGCGTCTTATTCGTGTTTGTGTTTTTGCTTTCTCCCCAAGGGTGTAGCCATTTTCGGTGGCATCGCCCAACACATATGAACAAATGTTTTTAACCACCTCGGAACAAAAACACTCATTTGGAGTTTATGCAGATTTGGAACATAATCGTCCATGTGGGTGGCGGGGTGATGATGATGATGATGTTTTTGCTGATAAAGAAGAAAGTGGAAGATGTGGGTTAGGGTTTTAGTACTTTTTAAAAGGATGAGCTGAATTTTGCTTTGTTACTAATAATGTAGCGCTCCGTTTCGCTTGCTGTCGTTGTTGCTGTGGTTGGAAAGGGCATCTTAACTTTGCATATTGGTGAAAGCTCTTTTCACTCTTTCTCTGTTATATTTGCATCGATCGTTAAAAACGAGTAGCTTCCTTTGGTGTTGGTTGTTTTGGTTGAAATTAGGTTAACGCTGTAGCTTTTGGAAAGAAGCGTCGTGATATTTGGTGTTTCAAATGGAATCTGACTACCAAAAAATGCGCTAAGTTTCGTTTTATAATAATTTGGGTTTTTTTTTATAAGGATAAGGATTCGCTATTTTCATATTAGAAATAATTTATTGTTGCGGACACTCAACCGGGACATGGAAGATTATCTCTTCAGTCTCTTCAAATAGTATATTTTTTTCATGGATTAATTGAAGATTAAGCTACTTTTAATCATTACATTTGACGTGGAAAATCTTGTTAAGGTTATGTACGAGATAATTGATCCTTAAAATTAACAATCTGTTGTAAGTAATATCCCAAACATATGTCACAATTACATTGGATGCACTTACTTGGTTTGCATAAATTTGAAAATATTTGCGAAGTAACTGCAACTTAGTTTAACGTATAATAATAGGACTACAAACTATCACAGGAATGAACCATGATTAGAAAGTACAGTGATGACTAGGTGTTTCACCAGAAAGCATCGGTTCAAGCTCTGTGTCGAACCATGGACAATGCAATACATGAGAAGTGATTCTTCGAGCAACCATCCACCCTTATCTGTTCTAATTTACGATTGATTCTCCAAATGGTCAACACGTGTGTGCGCGCGCTCGGCAATCCCTGGGGACTCCACTCAAGCAACGGGACTATCCTTTGCGAGTTCTATTTTTAAAGCCCATCCTCGTGTGTTATTTCCGGTGATAAATGATACCGCCCCAGCACGCCAGGTCAACCTAATCAGTTGAACAAAGAAAGTGGTCTACGCCTTTACAGGATCGTTGCACAAGCATTGTTGTAGGCCCGGAAGTTGGAGGATGGAGGGAAGAAAAAAAATGTGAATCCAACACGGATAAGACAACCAACGCCTTCTTTCACATAAAAAAATAAATAGAAATATTCTTTGCCGGTTGGCGTCACTGGGTGGGCCGCGTTGGCTTTTGTGGTGGTGATGGTGGGACTAGCAACCAACCGGGAATCTGGGTCAGCTCCCTCGAATCATGGAAAATGGGCGAAGAATTTATGACCGCCGCCACCGTGAACCATTGTCGTCGTCCTCGGTCGTCCTTCCACGGTACATACTGTTGAAAGGAAGAAATCTCCGATCAAATTTCTGAGCTCCTTTTACGACATCTGTCCGGAGAATCTTTGCAAAACGCTCGGTTTCCCGTGTCCCAACGTGAGGGATGAAACTATTTTCGGAACTACATACCTTAGTTTTGCTCTCCTTCCAATACAGGTAGGAATGGAACAATTTTGCTGTTCTTCGTTCCTTACAACTCACGATTTGCTTCATATTTCACAGATACAGCTTTTTATCCGTTTGAAATTGCATTTCCGCTACCTTCTTCTACTTGAATGACCGATAGAGACAAGCTGTTGTGTCTTACAAGTTTTCTTTGTTCTGATAGGGTGACCAGCATATTATACGTTCTTTCATTATTCCGTCATTCGTTTTTATCTAAAATTGTAGTATTGTAGGATTCAACAACTTTCTGGGTAATATCACGATGCTAGTTCTGGAAATCAATCCTTTTCGATTTGAAAGCTAAAGTGATCGTCTCCTTTTGGGTCCTTCGTAGAAATTAGTCACCCTACTCATTCCATCACACCTTGCTCCAATCTGTAGCAGACAAACCGTAGCAGTTGCTTTCGTAAAATTGTTGGACAACTTCTATCCGGAAGGAGCTTTTAGATTTCCGCTTATCCGCACGCCACTACAATGCGACCCGAAAAAAAGTGGGCTTTCGAGGCTGGAGGTTGGTTGGCTCCTGGCTGTCTGACTGGCGCGTTACCAAACTCCCACTTGGATTGGTTTGCTTGTGTTTGGGACGAGAAAAAGTGCCATCGAATTGTTCCAAGAAGTGTTTTTGTGCCTCAAGGATCGTCGCGCGTCGCCGTTGTTGTCGGTGGGATTAACTGGTGTCTGGGACGACGGGGCCATGGGAAGTTGGGAAATTTTGAGTTGGACCAAGGGACCACTTTCCACAGATTTATTTGATTAATTGCGGAAGTTTTGGTTCGTCGTTGTCGTCGTTGATGCTGACTGTGCTGTGCTGGGGTGATTTCAATTTGTCAAAATATGCTGTTGATGGGAGGACTTAGGATGTAATTACTCTGACAATCTATGCTTTGCTTTGTCATGGAGAACATTTATTAATCATTCTGTATTTTTTCTTTCTCTCTCTTTTCAGGTATGTATCGGTTTCATAAATTCAGTAACTTGAGTTGATCGACATTTGTAAGTGATTTGATTAGATTGTCAATTTATTTTCAAGTTAATTTATTACAGGTGACTGCTGTTTTTTAAAGAAATTCGGATTGTTGGAAATGATTCGTCAAATTTGCATTTTGATTCACGATACATGGAAATGACGAAATGCTCCATAGAAAAATTAAAATGTTCCCCCCTTTTAACAACTAAATTACTGGGATTTCCGAGCACTAAATTACTGGAAACATATGAGCAGTTCCTGTCCAAAACACAAAACAAAAAATATTTTTGATTTTACCTCTCAGAATTCCATGAAATTTTCCATAATTGTTCGCTAGGGGCAATGAACCAAGTGTTTCAATATTTTTGAATAAATCATAGCACGAAAACGGCTCATCTAATCGAAATGATGTTTGAAACAAAATTGTAGAAAAAAATACACATTGAAAAAATATCAAAGTTATTCGTCAAAACATGAAGAAAAAAAAACGGTTAAAAATTTCAATATAGAAAAGAGCATTTTTAAGATTCTTGATTTTTTTTTATAAATTTGAAAGCTTATCAAAATGTTAACTTTACTGAAATAGACACTTCAAAATTGACCAAAATCATAGCACATCAACCATTAGTACAAATTTCGAACTTTTTTAAAATATAAATTTAAAAAAATATTATTGTTTTCATGCAGAAACATATTTTTAGTCCAGCTTAAAAATCTTATAAATGCATTTATTTTGTTATTTAAGTATTGAACTGTTTTTTTTTTACTTTTTTTTACAAAAATGTATGATTTTTCCAGTGTGCATTTTTCTTTGAAAAAGAAATCCGTACAACTTTATATCAGACGTCATTTCGATTAGATGATAAATATCGAATACAGTACCCGTTCGATATTGGCAACAAGCTCAAAAACTTAGTGTTGTCAAAATCGAACCGTGCAAAAATCGAACGGTTTTTTTTTTAAGTTTAATTTATGATTTCGTTGATTTTGAACTACCGTGAGTCATATCTATGACATAGCCGTTATAAAAACTGTAATAACAAAAACTGTAATAACAAAAATACATTATTTTCAAAATCCATTGGATTTTGGCAATCGAACAACGCAACAAATACGAACGGCTCTGTGGTTTTGTTGCCAAAATCGAACTGTGCCAACATTAAACGCTTACTGTATGGCATTTTGAAAAAAAAAATAGCTGAATTCCGGCACAAACTACGTTCATTGTCCCTAGTGAAAAATTATGCGATTTCGGAGATGGAAAAATATAATCAATTCTAAATCGATATTTGGTCCCTTTAGAAGTTAGCGAGAATATCAAAATGTGGTCGAAGCAGTCTGGGTTTCCACCGAGTTATAGATAGAAGGAGAGTTAACTATGTTTGAAATGTGATCTGATATCAACGTAAAGTAGTTATTGATTCATAAAATTTACTGCTCACGAATACTTCTTTATCATCAATTGTTCTTTTTTTTTTATTAATTTAGTTGATATCATTCGAATTAACTTTATAGAGCCGAGGATTTTTGTTTACTATACAAAACATCGTAAAACAATAAACACTTTATCTTCCGCTATCCAATAAGCTTCCTCCATCAGAACAGGATTCGCTTCCAGTGGTGTTGTATGGCCAACAGGGGGCAAAACGTGGTCATCACTCAAACATTCATCACGAAACGGTTGGTATGCGGTCGAGCTTTAGGTGAATTGTAAAGAGAGTTCTGGGAAGACTTTTAAGTAATTCGAAGGAGAGTTCCATGATGATTTTGGTGAGGATTCCTGGTCCAATTCCAATTAAGTTCTGAAAATATTTTCATAAAAGGGGCTATTCCTAAACTACGTAGACCGATTTTTAGAGGTTTTAGATCCCCCCCCCCCCGCGTAGACAATCGTCCATACATTTTTTTGGAAATTTGTATGGACCGTAGACCGTGGTCACCCCCCCCCCCCCCCTAAATAGTCGACGTAGTATATGAACAGTCCCAATGATGCGAATTCTTTGGAAATAGGGGAAATGGATGTAATGTCGGCCTAAATTCTCCTAATTTGGGCCCATACATAAATTCAGCAATCGACTAAATTTTCAATAACGACCAAAAATATCCATTAGTACCATCTCAATGACGCGTTCAACTAGAAACAAATGATAAATAGCAGATTTTTAGCGAAGGGCTCAATCTTAGACCCATAGGCCAATATTAGAGCCATATCCCCTACCTAGTAGAATTTCAAGCGTGTTAAATTCTAAGGATGATTCCAAAACGGGGGCGAATTCAAAATAAAAAGAAAATGAGGAGAATTCCCATCGAATTCTAAAGGCAGTTCAACGGGGATCCTGAGAAAATACGAAGAGAAATGAATTTTGGGTGTTCTGAGAAGTGTTTTAAGTGAGTCCGAAACGAATTTCCAGAGAATTTTGAGTAAACTCCATGTAGATACTGAAGAGAAATTTAGGTGAAATTTCCGTAGAAAGAAATATCAGATTTCAAAAATTTGAACAAAAGCTTCTTGTTCTACGATTTTTGTCAATTTTTAAGGGTCAATAGTTTTAAACATTCCAAAAGTTTGCAGTTTTCATTAACTTTTAAGGACGTTTTGAGATATACAGGCTTATGACTTTTTTTTTTTATTATTTTTCTTTGTATATTTTCCCAGAAATAAAAAAAAATAATTTTCTCTACAACTGAACAGAAGTGCCGTATCCGGGCAACATTTTTTTTTGAAAAATTTCAAAGACGTCATTTTGATTTTTTTGTTACAAGATTCAAAATGACCGAATTTTAGCAAAAATTTGAATCGTTGCCCATAACAAACAATTATGCAAAGTTTCATGCCAATCGGAACATTCGGTCGAGGTCGAGTTTTTCCGATTCCTAATTTGGCGTGGAAACCTTTATAGTACCGGTAAAAACTCCCTGATGTGACACAACGATACCCTTTTGCCATGCTCTTCCCCCTGACTCTTTCCCCAAAAATGTTACACTTTCTAATCGGTCCACCCCTACTAGACATAGAATTATTTAATTCCTGTTAAACATCAAATAATTATATATCGGCTCCGTAAAGCTAACGCGATTGAGCCTTCCAAATAAATAAATTGAAAGATAACGCCAATATAACTCAGAGTAGACTTATGTGGTATTCCAGAGTTGAATTTGATGGGAATTCTTAGAAGATTTTTTACGAATTTTTAATACTGTTGTGGGAAAATAATTCAGTGAATTCTTGAGAGTATCAATAATAATTCAAAGAGAATCTTGAAGTGAATTTTATGAGCTTTTTGAAATATTTTGCTGAGATTTTCTGGTCTGCTGTAAAGATAATGTCAAGGGAATTGCAGAGAGAATTTAGAGGAATACACGGTTTTTTTTTACGCGGTTTTTTTACACGATTATTTTTACACGGTTTTTGCGATTTACACGGTACGTTTTTAACGATTTCTCGACAACGATACAACCTATCGACTTGATTCCAATCACATTATCCGTTTCAAGCTATAGGTAATTGAATGGCATACTTTAAGAAAAATCACATTTTTTGGTGTAAATACAGAATTTTTTTAAATATGTCTATGTGGACATAGCATGCTATAATTACAAATGGCATCAAAATCCGATTTTTTAAAAACATTTAAACATGTGAAAAATCAAAATCTCGTGGGATACGTGTAAAAAAGACCTGAGTGTACTTAAAAGAACTCTGAGAAAGGGAATGATTTGAAAGAAATTATTGAGATCATTTAAAATCCTGTAAAGAGTTAGTAAGCATATTAATAATCCAAGAAACAGTTCAAGATTTTTTAGATTTTAACTCATTCCTCAAGTATAAATCATATCCTACAAGTATGTGATGCAAATCAAATAATGACTTAGAAATTCTGGTGGTTAGTGGCCACTTCGATTCAAACGCATTCAATAGTATCGCAGAATCTGATATATTTTTTTCTATTCCGGGCATTCGACCATATGACTTTCAACAATTCCACTTGACACATTTTGAAGTCAGGTAACATTTGTTTACATTCTGCCATTCCGATTATTACTTTCCTAAATGTCATACCACTGTTCGGATGTTGAAGGATTTAAACTTGACTCGGTATGGAAATTGTGTTGCATAAAAATGACCACAACCGTTCTGCGACGAGTGACTCTTGATCTAGTTTAAATGCAGTTCGTACGATTGAGTATATACATTGCGCTTCAATAATATGCAAATTAAATGTTTTCCATAATGGACGCGTCACATTCATACTATACACTATGGTTCTTGAATAAGGGGTAGAATATTTGATGTATTACGATGCTATTTTCCATTGAACATAAACCAACAAACATTCTGAAACATCATTATTCAATTCTCAACCAGCCACATTAGTCACAATTGAATAAAGCATCCATCATCGCAAACCATCAATAACAGCTAATTCCCGTCGTCAATAGCTAATATCCACTTCAAATGCAATTGAAACAATCATCCTGTTGGTCAGAGCCGATAGAGGATACTCGCAGCCCGCACCGCAAGGGAAGTCTTCCATGCAGAAAGTTCAATGACTTGCACAATCAACCATCACAACACCATCATCAGAAGGCACCGTTAGCTTAACAACCGCCGCCATCGCCGCCGGTGCCACCCAGTTCATGCTCTTTTCCGAGCCATTTGAGAATCATAACTTGTGCATTTGTCGTTCCCTCTTGCTTGCTCGTTCCTTCTATTGCACATTTTACCGCTCGAACGCATTCAAATTGACTCGCAGGCTCGTTCGATTGAAACGGGTTCGGTTCCCTGCAAGACTTAACCATCTTCATAAGATCATAATGAAAGCTTGTAGCTAACGGCCATTTGGCCGTCGTCATTCTCTGTGTTCCGTGCTTCAATGGTTCTCGCAGTAGCCGATATGTAGCTTGCTGGAAATGGAAGCAAAAAGGAGATAATGACATGTATCTTCAACATTGATTGAATCTTGTTCGATGCCCAGCGATAATGAATGCTTGTGCTGTCTCCCAGAATTCCCACGGATGCGAAGTTAGAATGGCGATAAACTTCAAATTATTCCGTTGGAAAAAGGTCTTCGCACTTTTGCGGGTGCCTATCTCATTAATCTTCTTCGTTTCCAATCGATCGAAAATGTCACTTCGGTACGATGACGACGAACTACAAGTGTTCCGGATGATCTAGCCACGCGGGTGCGGTTTTGTAGATAAATGCTATTTTTCATACTTGTCCTAACCAGCTTCCTGGAACATCGGCACGCACATATTGGCTGTCGGTTGGTATGCGAATCTGATAATCGCAAGAGTGATGACAATGGGGAAAAATGTGCTTTCCCTAGAATGTCTGCTGTGTGATAGACCGAGGAAAATTCAGAAGAAGCTGGGGAAAACTGCTCCGTCATCGATTCAATCGTTCCTCCCTGGGAATAGGTCTACCGAAATGTGTATACTGCTGCATACGTGTAGGGATGCTCGATTTTATTCTGCTATTTCACAACTAGATGGCGCGCATCAAATTGATGTAAAATTTAATCTTGAGACCTCCACTTTTTAAGATGCTCTACTGTTAGTCCAGACTTATGGTTTTGCAGTCCCTTAAGCTTTTTCTAAATAATTAGTTGAATGTTATATCAACAATGTTGTACACACAAATATTCAACTTTTCATGCAATTTTGTCGGGATCGCGTTGCTAGTCCGATTCCTAAGCATCACTATTAATTCCACCGGAGATTAGATTTCATGCCTGAAAGTGACGTCCCGCTACTTGTACAATAGGAATAAAGAGAAAGATAGACCAAGAGGAAACAATAGATAGAGAAAAAAAAAAGACTCCCGGCTGCTCGACTATCGGAGCTATAGGAAAATCCAAATGACCTCTCCCGGCCTCCCGGTTGGCCGTCTTTTTTTCCTGTTCCTTTTTTTTCTGAGCTGCAAACAAAAGGGATTCCGAGATTTGATCGATCTACCGGAGGGCATATGATGATAGCCCGAAGCCGATGTACTTTTTTTTTCCACACGGGTAGATAAGTCCGGGAGCTGACAAACAAGACAAACGGACATTACAATCAGCGCGCGGTTGATGTAGATCATTATTAGTTGGCAGTGCTTCTAGCCCAACAGTTTTGCCCGTCATCAAGTGCTCATCAACAGATGGCGGTATGTCCGTGTGTTTGTGGAAAAACATTGAACGAATCGGAATAGTTTCGGAGCTTTTTCTCCGCCTCGTCTTATGATGCGATTGCATAATCAATTTTCATTCAGTTTGTTTTTTTGGTCGTGGACATTCGAAAAAAAAATATTGTTTCTTTTTCAACTTGTTTAGATGAACAAATAATACGAATCGATCACCGGTACAGTCGGAGGAAATTGGTAGAATTAATTGAAATCGAATTACATCACGCTGCTGCACTGCCGTGAGGTGCAGCTTCGGGTGAATTTTGTGATATCATTAATAAATTTCATTTTTTCACCTTCTGTTGTTTGTTTGGCCGCGGTGGTGCTCGACTGTACTAGGTTGGTTGGTTGTGTTATTGACTGTTTTTTTTTTTCGGCAATTAGATTCTGTTGGTTACAAAAAGAAGTTGGGAAAACAAAGGAAACTATGCATCGTTCTCTAAGTTCAAAGACGAAATCATAAGTTTGGTCGAAATATTCCTCCTGTCGAGTATATTTCCAAAACCATTTATAAATTTCTATGACATTTTGGTGTTTGTATTAATTAATGGTATGACTATTTTTAATGCCATTTTGGTGATTCTAGTCCATTTTGGTGTATTTAGACCGTTTTTTCGCGTCAAATCCACATACAAGATAATTATATATATATATTTGCCCCATTTAGTCAATTATTTTCCCATTTAGATGAAACAGCTGCCTAGTCAGTAAATGCACGGTATTACCAAGCCGGAGGCGGCGGGCTCGATTCCCTGTCCGGTCGAGGGAATCTTTCGAGTTGGAAATTTTCTCGACTTCCCTGGGCATAGCATTGTGCTTGCCACACAATATACAAATTCATGCATTGGTATTGGCATCGAAAGCTCTCAATTAATAACTGTGGAAGTGCATTTAGAACACTAAGTTGAGAGCACGTAATAAGCTAATAAGCTTGAAATGCGAACAAGAAGAAGAAGAAGCTTCCAATCGACCAGGACTTGATGTTAGTCTTTGCTTTGCCTTCAAAACATTAAAAAAAAATCCGTGTGGCCAAAATCACTTGTCTAAAAAGATAATCCATTTTGATCCCTAAAATGTTTTTAATAATTTCAAAATAAGAGCGCAATTATGCTCAACCTTTACACATGCAGCAGTTCTCATTCGAACCGAAACTGTTGCATCAAAATCGGTTGAAAAAATATGAAATGGGAGTAATATCGTTTTTTTAAGGTACAATAAGTTGGGTATGTTCTTTAAGTTGAAATAGGTAAGGTCATTCAAGCGATTAAATGCCTTTTCGGAATTTCTCCGCCACTTTTTTTTATGATGATGACGTTCCGTTGGTTAAAAACCTTAGAGAACTCACTCCAACTCACCACAAAGAATTAAGAACTTTTGGTTTTTTTTTTTTTTTATAAAACGTTTTTCCGTGTAATTTATACTCAGAAAACAATGTTTGAGACATTTTAAATCATTGTGAAAAATATAAAATACATAAACACGTACGTACTAACAAAAAGTTTCAAAAATTTACCAAACCTTCTTGTTCTACGATTTTTGTAATTTTTCAAGTATCCATGGGTTTGAACATTCCAAAAGTTAAAATTTTCATAAGTTTTTTTTCGTCAAATTCAAAAATCGGGCAAGAACATTTGGAGAGATTTGGGTTTTCATTATTGTTTTTTTTTTTTAATTCTAGTAGCTTCCTTACTCCTCTTAATAATTTTCTCATAGTTAGCTATTGTAATTCTACGTTTCTTTGTCAAAACTGCTACTTTAGTGTCGCATTGTAAAGCTACAGTTTTATACATTAATTAACCTCATTCCCAGCTTGGTTTAAACTTTTTGCGAAATTATGTTATAATCTTAAATGATTTAACAGTATTTAAACATCTCTGCCTACAAGTTAATTTTCTGTTCAATGTAGACGTTAAACAATCTCCTAAATATGTTATACTATCACAAATTTGAAATGTCTTACAGTTTAAAATGATTTTGCTAGGATATTGCGTCTTTTCATTAGGATATCTAATTAAAACCTGATTTTTTTGCAATTTATTTCTAGCCCTACGACCTTCAGCTGAATTTCTAATTCTTTAAGTATCTCTTCCATCTCTGCCTTAGACTTCGTTATAATTAGAATATCATCTGCAAAGACAAGTAGTAGCAAGGGAAGCTTTAATTGATTAATATCCAGTAACTTTAGTTCCGGTATTTTTGAAACAACTCTGTTTAAAACATTTTGAATAATATAATTGAACAGCAGAGGTGAAAGAGGGCAGCCCCAATCCGCTTAAATTTCAAAATAGCACTAAAACGCTAAATAATGCCAACATCAAACATGTTCTGAAAACCCCAAATTATAATGGTTATGAAACGATATAAAAGCATTCAAAACACTAAATAGCTTAACAAACCCAGAAGAAGGTAAAACGATGAAGGAGTTGTATATAGTATAAACTACGTTAACAGTTTTTGCGAGATCCGTCCTATTTTTGTGCATACAGTTGCTTATATTTTTTCATATGGAATTACATTATGTTTGATACCCACTTTTGTTGATTAAATAAATGCCATAATCTACCTAAGAATAGGGAAGAGCGCTACTTCGTCGTAATCGCCCATTTCCGTTGTATCGAGCAGAAATCATCAATAATATCAATGATTTCACCGTGCACAAATCAACAATAGATTTGTTCTAATGCGTTAGGTAATTAGAATCCTTTTACTACGTTTATCCGTAGGACGAAGAAAATCTAATGGCGTTTCAATGCGTTAGGACGGAATTGAAACTTGTAGGACGAATTTAGAATCAAGAAGCAGTGTTAGATTTCTAATAATATCTCAAATTTGTTTGACTCTTTATCAAATCTATCGGTACGGATGGAAAGGTGAATACAATTAAAATTTATCTTTGATGAAAATATTCCATGTTTTGTTCAAACCCTTGAAAAAAAGAAAGGTAAAGTGCGGAATGTGCTAAGTATGACGGAGATTAGATCAAAAACCCTATCGTTTTATAGAATTGAAAACATTGTATCACCGAAATTTGACGCAAAAGAAGCCGTGACAATTTCTTTTCTCTTATAGTTTGGACCCTAAGGAATCTGTAAAAAAAATATAAAAGTCAAATCAATGCACGGAAAAGTTGTTTCAAATCAAAATGACGTCTGATACAAAGTTGTAGGAAAAAATATAATCCTTCTGGGAAAAAATATATACGGTTTAAAAATAATAGAAATTGTTGATAAAATATTTAAAAAAGTGTTCAACACCTAAATAACAAAAATGGTCCCCTTTCAATACTTTTTGAATATATTTAACCTCCTTACAAAGATGGGTAAAAATACAGCTTGGAAAATCGATTTCGGATTCGAAGCCCGCCAAATGTCATATATACTAAGCGACTCAGTACATCGAAACCGGGAGTCTGTATGTGTGCAACGATATAAAGAACAGTGTGTTTCTCGGCAACCATAGAACCAAATTGGGTGCAACAATCGCCGAACGTATGGTACCATAGTCCCATAGAACGCTATTGCATATTTTCAAAATTGGTCCACTGGTTCCGGAGATATATCCGTCACATTTTCCGATGGATATGAGCCTCGAGACTGTGTGACCTGAAAGTGACCTGAAACGAGTGTTTCAAAATATCAATTTTGCTCCACCATTTTAAATCAGTTCCTGCTAATTCTCACCAAATTTAAGCTGCAAACTCATACTGTGTACTGGCCCTCTAAAGTTTGTATGGGAATTACTATGAGAATAGTGAACTTTTTGATCTCATCGTTCTAGCCCTTCGCTGTAATGATCTACGGAAAAGTTTGCTATCTACACTAATGTGAAACTTTCCGAGTCACAAATTTGCTCAAGAACACATTTTAATTGAACGTCAGGATAATTAGTGATTAATCGATTTCGAAGATTATATTCTTCCAACATGCTCCATTAACTGCTCAGTAGGCAACATTGGTGTGCTTGGCTCGAAGAATAGGGCAACAAATCCATGCTACTATGTCACAAGTACAAGATGCAGTGTTGCCCTGAAAGTAGTCTATTAATCATATCAGAAACTTATCGTCTTCGAAATAAATTGATAACCAATTTACTTGAAGTTTAACCTAAAAGTGGTCTTGAGTGAGCAGATAGCAAGCTTTTCTGCAAATCATTATCGCGAACCCATACTAATTCCCATATAAACTTCAAAGGGCCAGTATGAGTTCGCAACCTGATTTAGAATCAATTGAGCTTGGTGGAACAAAATCGTTATTTTTAACCACCCTAAAATGAGCATTCCAGAGAATTTCAATGTTAGTTATATAAAGTGCCCAGGACCACATTGGTCACATCCGGACTTGTTGCGGGTATCCGCTGGGGGAGTTGACAGTTTCTGAGGTGATCGAAAACTTATCATGCAACACCCCAAATAACATGAGAACTCATAAACAAGTACACTGGTAGTTAATAGTTATATCAAGTGCACACGACCACATTGGTCACATCTGGATTTGTTCAGTTTTTAGCATCATCAAGCTGCATCTAAAATCATATGATAATTCAAAAACGAGTTCAATGTTACATCAAGTGCCCTAATCCACCTTGAA
Organism: Ochlerotatus camptorhynchus; assembly: GCF_037179485.1. Lineage (NCBI taxonomy): Eukaryota > Metazoa > Arthropoda > Insecta > Diptera > Culicidae > Ochlerotatus > Ochlerotatus camptorhynchus. The sequence continues at coordinate 981,009 of NW_027040751.1, read as the reverse complement.
TAACAGACGAATTCAAAAACAAGTGCAACTGTCGTCATTGAGAACATGGTACCAAATTGGCGTCATACAAACATGTTCCGGCTCCACCCTAAGTAGTTTGCAGTTTTTGATATGGGCCAAAATCATCATACGACAGATTCAATTACATGATAAATAAAGAAGAAACCCATTGGCGGTCACATTGAGTTCACAGGTCCACCCAGGTCACACCCGGAAATGTTCCGGAGGCTTTTTGGCGCTTTGAAGATCATTTGGTACATATGCCTTGAATATTAGTGGGTCGTGAGTTCATGGAGTTTCTCAAGCTGCGTTAACGAAAGTTTGAGAACCGTTGTTTCAACATATAAATGATGATGATGGTCCCACCTCTTACCCCTACAAAGGTTTGAGCTGGACGATTTATCTTTAAGATAATTGAATATGACATTTTAACCAGGTTGGCAAACAAAATCGAACTGGTTTCAATTACAGATATAAATTCCCTCTAGAATTTACAGTTGCTTCACAGCGATATAAATTTGGAAAAGCTCAGGCGTCCACCTCTTAGTTCGCCTTTTTGTCCACCTAAAATATTCATAAGTATTACAAGCAATCAAGAGTTGATGAACAATCAACAAAGCATCCTATTACACTAGCAACCCCGCAATCTGATGCTATCATAATTTTCAGCAATGTCAGGAATGCTCACGAACCCCTAACATTTGCCAGAAAACTTACTACTAACTCAAGGTATCGTTCAAATAAGCTTCAAAATTGCATTTTTTTTTATCAAATGTTAAATTCAGTCCTCTATATCCGTAATACGCGCGCGAGGCTCAAACCTTTGTAGACTACATATCCAGTTCCGCCCACCTCCCACCTTTCACAATGTGTCACTTTTTATCCCACTACGATAAAACCAACTCCCATTACGACGGAAACTGAATCTTTCGCACCAGCTTTTTTCGATCGCATTTTGATCACATAACTACCAAGTTTAGTTCTATAAATTATGCTTCTAGCTATCAATTCAAAATAATAAAAAAAAAGTTATAAATTTGTCGACCTTGTTCGTCGTAGTGCGCGTTTAGCCCATCACAATTCCGCCACCATGCGCCATCAATTTATGCTAAAACGCGTTTCCTCGCGCTATCTTACATCCTAAACGGTTCCCCCAGCTGCACCGCAAAGAGCTCCCCTATCTATCGCAGAGCGCATTAAATTGGAAAATTTATATCCATATTTTCACTGACTTCAACTTCGGTTGCCTCCTTCTTCTTCCCTTCTGGGTCGCACAATTTGTTCGCTCTGATAACAGACAACTACTATGGAAAATGCTTCGCATATTAAACGTTGCTGACGTCGCGAAAAACCACCCTTATTCGTCTTCAAGTTAACCTTGTTTGGGAAAACGTTCGTTTAATTCATGCACATGATCCGGTCCTTTCTCAAGGCATGAATGCGTTCCTTTCATTATTCATTTATTCGTACATCGGTCTTAGAGCCGTTGACGGCGCTAAAGCTCGATTAGGCAGCTCGAGACCGGGAAAGCACACGAATTAAAGTGCAGTCATAAATTGGCGTGATTCTTCCGGAGCGCCACCACTCAACCTCCTTTCCCCTCGCCGCTGCTTTCTTATTCATTAAGTACGTTTTTATCGTCGTTCGCTTTCACTAATGATCGAGCTTATGTAGATGAATTCATTCCATATTCATATTTATGAGGCACAAAACTCCTACGTCTTCGAACTGCTTGGTGTTCGAATTCGACTCCCAGCTGTGTTAGTGAGTAAATCATACTCCCGTCGGTACAATCAGAGCAAATCGGCATTAGAGTGATGAAATCATTGATTAAGTACGAGCTCTACTATTAGGGCGATGTGGAAACGGTAGGGTTGCTAGACTTGTAGTTGACGAATAAGAGTTCTATTCTAGTTGCAATAAGGCCTTCCAGAATCTTGGGTAATTCTGGTAACCCTAACACGAAGTGTCTCAGCGTTTTTACCTCGTTTCAAACTATATACATAGAGCGAGGTGGTGATCGATTTCCAAAACGCACTCAACTATGGGGTTTCATTTCATTGGAAACCCCTCACCCTCCCCTAGAATGTCGCAGATAGTCCAGCGGGCTTGTGACGACAACGATGACGACGCGACGCACAGAGAAACAACTAGATCAAAATCCTGGTCAATATTATAGAGTTATTTTTTTTTTAGTTTTTCCATGTTACTATATTTTGTGTGTGCTTAAATGCATGCTGCATAAAGTTGCAACGACTGAAACGGTAATTTAGAGCTTTGTTGTTATCAAACATAAACCAGATAGTAACAACTTTTGCCAAAGCTAAACAAAGTGATCAATGGCCAATTTTTTATTAGAAAATGAGTTCCTTCTATTCAATGCTAACTAGTTGATGGATTATGATCTCTAAATTTTAAAAGTTCTAGCTTGTTTTAAAGAAATTGAATAAAATTTTATTTAGTTTGTAAATTTTCACTATTAAATAGTTGTCGAATTTTCCGATCGATCCGATCATATGGAATGGTTGGAGGAATGAAACTTCAAGTTGTTATGAACACACAATAGTGGTGAGAACTCATCCGGACTCGTCCGGACTGGCAGTTCCGAGCTTTCTATAATTTTTGAGCGAATTTGGTAAATTTTGGTCCAAATATTTTGTTTTTTTTTTGTTCCAATTTGACTCGAAATCAATTATTACTACTTTTTACATGTAATACAACATACATCATATCACTCAAAATAGCAATACATTATTTTGGTCAGGTTTTGAACCTAGTTGCTCCTCTGTGCGACGTCTCAATAGCCATTAGTCGGTTTGCTGTTGTTGTTATTGTTATTGTTGTTGGTTAGTGACATTTCTACTTCGATGCCACAACTAAAATGCGGTGGGTATGGACGAAGTTTCTTCATCCCCACAGCAGCAGCAACAGCAGTACAAATGTATGCACATATTAAATTACTTGAGGCGCTGCTTGAGAAGCTCTATAGGAAGTTCGGCGAGGCGCTAAGCGCCGCCGGCAAGTCCCTCGACAAAAGGACGTCCAAAGGTCGGACCCGCGTCATCATCACGGAAAAGGAGATTGATTACAACAGCTATACCTACCTATCTGCTGCTAGGTCGACTTGATGGGGAAATCATTAATTTGGGGGCCATTCTCCCAAATATTGATGTAAAAGAGAGTGAGAAGACGACGTCGTTCTGTAGTTATGAAATTTCCCACACAGCAGTGCCAGCAGGATTGGAATCTATTATGGATATTTGAATAGTCTAGATGGCGGTGGTACGTCCATATCGTCGATGGCTTGTGGGTTGCTGAGTTAAGAAGGAAATCTGAGTTTGATTGTATCGATTTAGTACTTTTGTTCGGGCATAAATGGCGTATTGATGGGCTAATTAGGCGGCCGAGCTTTCGGAGCATCTAATGGATGGTTGAGATATAATGGCGGTATGTTTGATTCATAAATGCACAGAATGCTTTGTGGAAAGCTTATTTAGATTACTTCAATCTAGGTGTTCTGTGAGGAGATCGTTTTTAACCGTCATTACAACCGCTCTACTCTATAGTGTATGAGATTTTCTTTATCAATCATATTGTCGAGTAGGCGTTCTACCAGTTCTACCAGCGATTAAAAAAAATGAAGCAATAAATTCTAATTTTTTCTAGGCTAGCATAAATTAGACTCTATTTTATCGAGGTTCTAGAAGAAAAATATTCGAAATATTGTTCAACGGCAAAGTTCGAGTGGTAGGAAATGTCATTCCATTAGAATAGTTCCGCATTAAATCTTTCTGAAAAAGAAGGCGGATGCAAATTTCTCCAATATGAATGAAATTTTGCATTGGTGAGTCTGCACACTTAGAAAAAATCATGTAAATTTAGGTGCTCTGAGAGTGACATATACGAGAGTCAATTTTGGCATAAATTCAAGTCATAACAGACGCGAAATATTGCTTAATCTAACGTTCGTCGAGCAACGAACTTTTCAGTCTCGGAGCATTTAATATTACATTACTTGTTTGTTTACGTCTCATCTTTTATGTAAAAGATGGATTCCGTCACGAGTAAAATTAGTTATTTCTAAGTGTGTGGTTTTGAGATTTAATTTTGATTTCAAAGATCAAAATATCAAATAAAAGGTAATTGAGATTTTGAATTGAAAAACATTGATGATATTTGGTTTTTTGTTTGGTTTTCATGGCTTGTAGACAGCGGGCGCAATATGTTTTTTATATTATTCATGAAAATTTAGGCTTTTTTACACAAAATATCAAAAAATCAGCCATGTGTTTTGTTTTTTGTTTTTGAGTTATATTTTTTTAAGTTATCAAGTTTTGGTTTTCGCTTAATACGCCTATGTGACAATGGTCCGAAAGTCGCCATCTTGGATTGGAAAGTGCGGCAAACATCGATTTCTACTTGTCAATATCTTATTGTCCGGAGACCACCATTTTGAGTTTGGGTCCGCCGTCTTGAATTCCAAAATGATTTAATTTTTCGTAGAACAACAATGAAACATTGTCAGAAAAGGCTTTCCTTCGAAATTTAAAAATAGGCCCAAATATTAGGGCACTTAGGCTGACATTACGAACATTAACACTATTTTATGCTTCCGCTACTAGAACTCTTGATAGATCGAATGGCACATATTTAGATGAAAAACTGAGAGTGTTCCCGATTGGGGCCCTTCCGAAACCGGTCCCGAGGTTTCCGGAAGTGTTCAAATCTTTCCAACAGACCTTGGGATGGTGTTGAAATACTTTTGTATGAAAAATAATAAAGTTTCATGGGTCTGAAAAACTGAAAGTGCCTCCATTGCGATCCTTCCGGAACAGGTTCGAAGATATCCGGAACAGGTTTCAAAATATCCGAATGTGGGCATGTCCATCTATTATGGGATCGTGGTAAAATTCCAAAACACTTCTGCATGGAAAATCATCAAAAGTCGACAGGGGCATATGTATTTAAATGAGAAACTGAAAATGTCAACATTGGAGTCCTACTGAAACCGCCAAATCTAACATTGGCTACATGCAGCGTAAAATCGCCGAAATTTATATGAAGTTTACAAACTGTGAAGTTCGCCAATAATTGAGCAAGGGAGCTCGATTCAGAGGAGGAAGAAATTTGCCAAAAACTGAAAATTACGTAAACTATGGTTAATCCCTTTGTTCTACAAGTGATCCTAGGTGTTGTCTTTGCAAATAAAGGGTGGAACGGTCAAAAGTTGGTCAATCATGATTAAGTGCACACTGATTATGTTATTGTATAAATGATCAAATTTTATTTCTTTTTGAAGTTCCTTGACTACAAAATGCTGGAATATAATTTTATTAGGCTTCCGATTTTCCACATGCGAACTGTCGGGCATTACGTTTCGCTCCTTCCATCAGATTTTGTACCGCTGTTGTTTCAGCCGTATTTGATACTGAACGTCAATTTGCTTTGAACTGTTTCCCATTTGTTTTCTGAGTTTTCTTGAGATTCCGCTTAACGGTTACCCAATATTTTTCAATTGGTTCCGGTCAGGCGATTTGGATTTCGCTTATGCGCGAGCAATATTTTAATTCTGACAACTGAATAAAAAATGGAAAAAACAAAATAGAGGCAACATTCCGTACGAACAGACCTACAAAATGAGGGGTGTTCAAGTTTTTTGCACGATTACAAAAAAATTCTCCAAATTTTAGTCGACCAATTTTTGACCATTTCACCCTTTAAGTTTCTCTAAAAATGTGATTTGTTCGTCCAAACTTGCCACAAAACTCAGCTCAAATTGTTTGAACTTTGTCGGAAAATTCCCTAAACAATATCGCCCATCAATCACCAATCGGGTTCAATCGTTCCATCCACGACGGACACTGAACTACGATAGTGCTCCCCCCCCCCTCCAGTGGCTGACTTCGTGAATCGACATAATTGACTTTTCCTATAGTCCGCTACCAGACATTTGTAGCGCCGCTTCATCTTCATAGATTAACCCGATCCGGAACCAATCACATAACCATAAATCTAACCGTCGCCATCCACGATCCATCGCGTCTGTCTTGGTTGAAAGCAGCATGTCGAAACCCACTCCCTTAGATCCGTATTGTTATCGCCTAATCGAATTAATTTTCTTGAATGGGAGCGGGATGCTTCATTCGTCGCAGGGGAAACGTTGATCTTCGCCAAAAACAGCAGCAGCAGCAGCAAAGTGAGTTGACGGTTTTTATCAATTTCGCTCCGGCTTTTGTTTTCTGTGCAAATTTCACGAAGATGCTGACGGTTTTTCGCGACTTTCGATGCGTCATAGAGAGGCGATAAGGTCAACCCCCACCCGTCGCCGGGAAATGTGAAATGCTGTTGAACGGTTCTATTTTAAGGTTCAACCGATGATCCATCTCTGAAAAAGGGGGGTGGGTCGACGTTCACAGTTTGGATGAAAATTTGTTATCTCATCTGTTTTTGGGTCAAATATAGACAAGTGTGTGTGTGAGTGATATCCGTGACTAATGAGCAACTCTAGCAAGCGCTAATGAAGCAAGTCAGCTAATGAAAATGTCGTGTAAGTCAGATTGCAAAACTTCGTTTCAGCGAACAGGGTCGGCGGGAAAGGCCTTTGATTAGTTTTCAATTGAGTCATTACTTTATCGTGAGTTCCGAAAATGTGTTGATCTAATGGCAAAATTTTGTTACGCAAGCTCTCACCGCCCGTTGTAAACAAGCTTGCTCCGACTCAGGACCACATTTTTGGACCGGCTGATAACCGAACAAGATCAACGCGTAAAAACAGTACCGGCGAAAATTGACAACGTACTGATTGCTTTTCTCGCACCGATAGCTATATTCGGTTTCTGACTGTGTGCTCAGCGGGAGTGAACGATTTCCCTTGGCCAGGCCTTGGTCAGCTGACGACGAGAATGACCTAGTATTGGGCGTGTACAGGCAGAAGGTCCATCCCGTTGGATATCTTCAAACGTTCGTGTCGCAACAACGAGGAAGCGAAGACAGCAGTGGTGGACCCTGACATGTCCATCAAAGCGCTCTTCTGCTGCTGTCGATACTGACGAAGAACGATGCGTTGTCGTCGTGTCTTGGTTGCCATTTTTTTTGTTTTTGCCCAAATACCGTCCATCACGCACCGGATTTCGAATATTTGTGCGTCGTTACTGGCGTAGTCGTCCGACCAACTTGCTGGTACTGCTAGTAGCTACTCTCCGGATGATGGATAATGTACAAATTTGCTTTTCTTAGCTGTGGAAATTGAATCACCCTCAAATAACGATTTTTTTTCTTTGTTTCGGTTGCTCAACCAAAGCGAAGAAAAAATAGCACGTGTGTATCTTGAGTAGTAAACGACGATGTAATCGTTCTGTCTGATAAGGAAATAATGGAAGGAGGGTGGTAAGATTTCCTGTAAACAACGACGGTTTGAGGACTGCATGGTGGTGATTTTTTTTTTGCCGATGTGAAACAGATGGAACATTTCGATTGATCCCTACAAGACAACACAATTCCGATATTGTCAATAACGGACCCACAAATAGGTGCGTACGTGTCCATCAGTCCAAATGGAAATACGGGCTGTTTCCTTCGTCGTGCTTGATATGTAGCAAAGTAGAGAGAGAGGGAACGGCAGGGTGGCCAGCAAACCGGGAAATAACCGGGAATTTGAAAAGTAGCCGGGATAACCGAGAAAACCCGGGAATTCGACAGGAGATCCGGGAAAAACAATAAACCTTTTTTTTTTAATTATAGTCACTTTAACGCTCTTGGGTCATTTGTGACTTGTCCGGGGGTGAGATTTGAACTCGTGACTTTGGCGTGAATGCTAACCACTACGCCGGGGTCGCCCCCAACAATAAACCTTAACAAACCCTTGTGCTTATTCAAGCAAAAATATGCTTCTTCAGTTGAAAAACTACTTATTCAGCTCTTAACCAGTTCAAATTGTTTGTCGGGACGGTAACTCAAATTATAGGGAAACAATTTGGAGGTGGGTTATATGTATCTGTCTTCCACATTGCAAACTGCTCTTTTGTCATGGCTTGTAAAAAAATAATATTAAATATTCAGAAGTTTCAGATTCTTTCAAACAAAAATCTGAATCATCGCGGTAAATTTGATCTTAGAACAGCGAAATGGCTAATGAAGCGTCAAAATATTTAAGGTCATATTAAGCAACCACTGATTGAGAAACAGTTAGTAGTTTATCTCAGATTCGGAAGCATGTAATTTCAATATATTTTAATGATTGATATGTTAATGTACAGAACTTTTAAAATACCTTACAACTCTTAAAATATTTAAAGAAATGTTAACGCCAGAGTTTCAGAATTCATTAATTAAACAGTTGCTGTATTTTATGCATAGGTTCGATTAGTTGTTCGACATTTTTTAAGGATTTAATTGCTCGCCAATAGTTCAATTCAAATTTGCCTTACTCATCCCAATTCACGATCGATTTTCAGAAAACCAATCCTTAGTTGTTGAATTAGTGTTTCCTACACGGTACATCCCAGGAAACCATTTCCGGAATATTCCCCAATATTCACATTTCCTGATCTCCGGTAAACTGGTTCGACTATCGAGGAAACAGCTTTTTTTGTACAGAAGCCTTGCTAAACATTAATTTTCACTAAAAGTATTTGATGAGAGTAATTAAAATAACCTATTTAGAGAAGAGTAGGTGAAGTAGGTGTCAGAAGAAAATAGGTAGAAATTCTGAGAAAGTCGAAAGCTGAGAGAAGTTCTGGGGGAAATTGTAAGACATTTCCAAAGAAAGTCGGAAGAGACTTCCGGAATTTCCGGAGGAACTATGAACAACTTTGGAAGTCGGAAGACACTCCCAAAGGAAGTTAGAAAAACTTCTGGGGAAGTCGGAGTGAAGTTTCAGGATTAGTATGAAATAGGAAGCAATTTCTACATGCAGAGGAAGCCAGTAAGAACCAGTGTGTTGGTCGGAAGATGCTTCTGGGGTACATTGAAATTTTTGGAGAAACTTGGAAGAAATTTTCAGGGAAACAGGGTAACTTCCAGGACATGCTGTAAGAAACTTTTAGGATATGTTTTAAGAAACTTTTGGATAAAGTTGAATGAAGCTCTAATTCTTATACATTATTATCATATGAATAATTAGGTCTTAAATTAAATCTGGTCACCGAATAGACATACTTTTTGTTTTTCGGGAATTCCCGCGAGACGCCATAAGCTGTTAACCGATTTCCAGGTAATCTAAAATTCCCGAGACAACAGCAACAGACCATACTGTGGGGTGACCCCAAACTTGATCGATGACTTGATTTGTTTTCTGTCGATCTGGGTTTCCGTACTGATTACCAATTCCACCGACCCCAGGGAGGCAGCTTCCACACCTGGACCCTAGCTATCGACCCATCAACTCATGGACCGAGGACCAACGGCTTTACTTCCCGTGATCAGTGATTTTATGCCTCAGAAAATCCCGGTAGCATCGGCTGGGATTGAACCCAGGCCCTTTAGGGTTAGAGGCAATCACGGTTACCACTACAATGACGGCGGCGATATATATATTTTTTGAGAATTTGGGGTCGCTGAGTTCTGAGTTTTTTTTTTTAATTTGATATAAAAGATACCAGATTAATTCACCTTGTAGTGATAATTGAACATGTTTACACTTTTTCTTAGTTGAGGGAAGATGTCAAGAAATGATATAATGAACCCATCCATCCGATTAAATTATCATCTATATTATTATTCCAGAATAGATTTTGATGTTCTTTAGTTAAATTTGTTTTTAATTACAACATACACATTCTAAATGGAGTACAAACAATAGAAGAAATAATTTATTCATAAATTAACGCGCTTACAGCAGCTGGGAGTGATGTTCTGTACTAAAGTGAAGTTTTTCTCAATCCGGTTATAAGAGGATCCGAGTGCAATAAATCAGTATTAGTAACAATTCTTGACATTTTCCGGGTATATTTTCTTCTAAACTCTTTTTCGAATTTGTTATTCGATCCAGCAGCCTCCTCGGATAATTCTTCAATTGACAGTAAAGCATGGTCAACCACTTCAGACCCATGAATGAGGACCTTATGAACAGAAGGAGGCATATTATACCAAGGAACAAGCTACCGAGCGGTCTCTAAAGTATTAGCCTTAAATTCCTCCTTTCGTTTGTTGTATCCTGATCCTTAAATCATTGCAAAATTATTCCACACCAATCTATAATTTCTTTGTTTAGTCCAGATGTCATCGAGTTTTTAAAAAATGTCCTGGCCGTGTTTCCATCATTTGATGTGCCACTTTCACCGCTTCTAGGTTTATCAATAATTAGCCCTAATCTGGATCTAAATTTGTTTTGAATGTACCGTTTCGTCTTTTAGTTGGCGGCGATGGCTCTTCTTGATCTTCTACCCCCTGAGTAGTTAGTGTGAATAAGGGCGTCTATGTGATGTTTTGCTGTACTTGTTGTGGACATCTAGTGCATCCTGTTCCCTTAACTTGTTGAGGACACCCTGTCTTGCCTCAAAAGTTACCCTTTTTGAAGTACTAGTCTTCACAACATAAAGGGCACCATTACGGAGCATGTGATTTGATCAAATTATTCGGAGTTCTACTTGTTCAACGCCCCCGGCTGGGTGAGGGATAGAGGATGACACACACACAAGACACACACACACCGTTTCCTTCTTTCTAGAGAGCATTTTTCATCCTGCGATCTAGCTTGAAATTTTTTAAACTCCAGTCGATACGATAAATGAATAAAATATTCAAAGAAACGGAGAGAAGATAACCCGAACTGAAATGCACTTTCATCCACTTTTTTTTACGAAGGGAGGCATCAATACGGTTCATCTCCTTTTGTGTTGGTCCACACAGATAACATCTGCAGGACGATGAGTCGCTTAAGGCATTGCAGACCCTTGAACATACAGAAAAATAACAGTTTAGAATGCAAGTGTACATAAGCAAATGTTAAAAAAAAACGTACTTTGCCGTCTACCATCATTAACTGCAGCAAATGTTGAACAGAACACAAAATTTCTGTTTGTTAATTGAAACTTCTGCAGGGGTCAACTTTTCGATTTGCTGTTTGAAATAGGCTTCTTCTCGTATGTACAGGGTGATTCAGAATAACTGTCACCGATTTCACAAATATGCAATTCTCAATGGGTAAAATGGGTATATGTTCAAGTATTTTTGTTTTAAGTGTGTACAAATATCAGCTTGTATTGATAGTAGGATTTGAAATTTCATTCGTTTGTGATTTCAAGCAGCCATTGACGTCAAAATGGAGAATGGCATAAATCTTTAAAAAAATCGTGTGTTATCTTTTAGAAACTGAAATCTCTTCGCAAGAATGTAAAATTTATTTTTGCATCATTATAGAGGTACAAAGGAAGCATGCTTGGAAAATCCGTTCAATATCAGAGCTTAAACGCATCACCAGGACACAAAAAGTGCTGGAACTAAAGCGTGCGTGCCAGCTGTGGTTAATTTTCATGACAAATGTGGCTGATAATTAAGGTAAAGGGAGAGAGATTTGAAATAAACTATGCTTAGTTGAAGATTATATATGTAGAATATCTGGAATATAATGATATCAAAAATTCATGCAAGCGTTCAATCGTTATGACCATTTTAAAAAGGAATAGTTATTCCGAATCACCCTGTACAGATTAGATATTTCTTTCGCATTTTGAAAACGGAGCGGTCTGCAATACCTTATAGATGAGGGGCGGGGATTTTTTTTCAAATGATTCTGTCATCATATGGAATGTTTGATGCCACTTTGAAGAGGGACGTAAGAGGTAACAAACAAGCTTCCATCATCCACTGAAGAATCTCTGAAGCATTGCTTGTACTCGCTATGTCCAGTACTACCATCAAAACCCCACTTTCCTATTAGAACGATATTCTTTGTTTGGCTTAACCCTACCAGCTCGGAGATTGTTTGTTGATTTGATTCAATAATTCGAGTAACCGTATCATCTAGTAAGATCTGTAATTCTATTTCGCCGAAGGTTTCAGTGACGTTTTCGTTTTTAGGATAACATTTCTTTTTGCAACATAGCACCTTCTTATAGCTTGACAAAATATAACAAGATGTGTTTTTTTTTGTTAATCGCTTCTCTAAGCAATGAATATTGAATTCGTCTCGACTATCAGCGATAACGGTTCAGCTGAATTGAACTTAGAAAATTCTTTGGCCTTATCATCAGACTTATCCAGGAGAGCTTTGATTGCAGAATCATCAACTTTAGACAAAATCTTATGTAAATGTAACGTAGTTATTAAGAGTACACTTGGATATTATCACAAAGTACTTCGTCTTCTTCTTCTTGTAGGCGCGGCTACAAAGCAAGACCATGCTGGAGGTGGCTGGGTTCGATTCCCGGTCCGCTCTAGGAATTTTTCGGGTTGGAAAATTTCTCGACTTCCCTGGCCATTGGGCACGATTGTACTTGCCACACAATTGTACTAATGCAAAAATGGTACAGGCATCGAAAGCGCTCAATTAATAACTGTTGAAGTGCTTCTAAAGCACTAAGTTGAGAGCACGCAATAAACTAATATGCGATAAGCAATAAGCTTGAAATGTGAAGAAGAAGAAGAAGAAGATTTTCAAGCAGAATAATCCAATTCGTCCCGATCTCTATTAAAGAAAACATATGCTGTTACATTTCTGGAGATGAACTAGCCAATGGCTAAAAATCTCCCTAATAAAGATAAAAAAAAATGCTGTTACATGGTTACGATGTCGCATGTTATTTTGATTTTGGTTAGCGTATTGCGCATTTTGCACTAATTTTCAAAGTTCTATCACCGTCAGTATTTTTATATGATATTCCACTTTGAAAAGAAGCTCTATATTACATTGAAAACGGTAAATTTTTATGTTTAGTGGCTTGAGCGAAGTCTAGTTTGGTGCACAATGCGCAATATAAAATCCTAATAACATTTTCCAAGACTAATTAAGCTGTACCTCGCATTTATAACCCCTGACATATAAATTACTACTACCAAACCACCGCTTGATCAGACGCAGAGAACCATAAACAAAACTACTCATGGCGTCAGAGATAGAAATTGATTAACAAAGACGGGGTGTGGGATGGTTCCCGGTAGGTTCGCCAGCTGAGAATGGAACAGGATATAATATGAATCCACCTAAAAGTGATTTAGATAAGCTCAATCTAAAGCTCGCATTTGAATCAATTTGTTTATCTTTCGAAATGAAAATTAAACTTCATTTACAGCCCAATTGTAGTAAAGGATCGTTTATTGTGTACGTTAATTTCTCGGAAGCACTCGAACCGTATGGAAAAGCACACAGTCACATCCTATCATGCCCTTATTTACATCACTCACTCTCTCCCTCTCCCAGCTGCTCCAGTATATAGTAAATCAATAACCTGAGCAAACTCATTAAAATCAACATGACGCCATATCCAATGAATGTGAATGGTGCTGTGCCTAGATGTGATCTAACCTACGTTCCGTGCCTGGAGGGTATACTCGGAACACTTCGTTATTCCATAGTGTCGTACCGGAGTTACAGTGTGTCCTCATCGATAAGGAAGGATTCAGTTTATATCTATTCAATCTAGCATCTAACCAGTCTATGTATGTGGCAATATGACACATGAAATGCTATAAAATTCAACTTATACAGAGCATCGGGCGAAACAAACCACACATGCCTCTCTGTGTGTACCATGTTCGTAGTATCCTTCAAAGCAATCAATTGGGATTTGTGACTCCATCGCTCCATCATTGGATGCTGCTGCGGAGAAAAATTCTATTGGTAACAATAATCGTGTCTACTAATTTGTAACAGGTGACGACAACAGTTTCAACAAGCGTTGGGCGGGCATTGAGTGATTGTTTAATCACCTGTCTGGTTCCGGTCGCCAGGATTCATGAGAGTTCCGATATTTGAGAAATTTCGCACGTAGGTCTGATTCCAATTATGTCAATCCTGAATGCAGCTGCGATCTCCTGAACACTGTTTACTTCCAAACAAATCATTTCGATCGCCGCTCGCACTGCTGCCCTAGTTTGTGTAAAGGAAAATGCCATTTCGAAAATTACGTCTATCCATTGCCCAATTTCACCACTAATGATTTAGGCGTGGTGGTGACCGCGGTTCCTTCCGTTCGTGGTGATAAATAATGGCCTTCTTTAACAGGCTACGCGAGGAAATATAATAGTGCTTGTATATGCTGGGAGAAAAACACAATTCCGCACCCTAAATGAACCATTTAGATTGTACTGGATGCCTAACGAATAAAGTGGGTGCACGGAGCTAGGAAGCGGAAAAACCACAATCCACAGAGTAAGAATATGAAGCTCTGAGCTTTTTGGAAAATGCGATGCGACTCGACCGACTTTTCGACGAAAACGACGTTAAACCAACATTATTTGACAAGGATATACATAAGCGAGGTGCTGTGTGGTATCGGTGGTCGGTGGTTGGTACCGCCGAAGACCATAAATTAAAGCACGCACCTCATTGCCGTATTGGCACCACTTGTACACGGCAAGGCGTGGAGTGTTAGTTATTTAGTTGCTATTATTACTGAAGACGTGGATTTGAGAGGTTGGAAAATTGGTAACTAACGAAAATTAATCTACTTCTTGCTGCCGCAATAAGAAAGGTTGTTGTCGTTGTAGTTAAAGAGCAAGATGAAAATTTTCCATGACATTAATTTATGGGGAATTATTCGATTGGTTTGCAAACCGTTGATCCGAATCTAGGAGGGTAGAGTCGATTGTCGAATCCTAATAAAGAAGGGGATTTTACTGAAGTATATAAAATAGATGATGATGATGGTCCCACCTCTTACCCCTACAAAGGTTTGAGCTGGACGATTTATCTTTAAGATAATTAAATATGACATTTTAACCAGGTTGGCAAACAAAATCGAACTGGTTTCAGTTACAGATATAAATTCCCTCTAGAGTTTACAGTTGCTTCACAGCGATATAAATGTTGAAAAGCTCAGGCGTCCACCTCTTAGTTCGCCTTTTTGTCCACCTAAAATATTCATAAGTATTACAAGCAATCAAGAGTTAATGAACAATCAACAAAGCATCCTATTACACTAGTAACCCCGCAATCTGATGCTATCATAATTTTCAGCAATGTCAGGAATGCTCACGAACCCCCAACATTTGCCAGAAAACTTACTACTAACTCAAGGTATCTTTCAAATAAGCTTCAAAATTGCATTTTTTTTATCAAATGTTAAATTCAGTCCTCTATATCCGTAATACGCGCGCGAGGCTCAAACCTTAGTAGACTACTATTTTTTTTTTACTACTACTATTAAATCATATATCAAAAATCCATCATCACCATCGTGGCGAACAAAATAGTTTTTGCAGTGCTACAATAATTATTAAAAAGTCGTTATAACAGCTATCCAACAAAGTAATAAATATAATATCAAAATATAAAAAATCAAAAGAACTGATATTGGGTGCTTTATGGGTGTTGAGGACCTCACTTAGCAGAGTACGCAGCTACAATGCAGAACAGTGCTGGAGGCAGTTTCCATGCTTTGAATACTTCTCGTTTTGTGTATGCCTTGGATCATGCTTTGTAAGAGTCTTAAACTTGATATGGAGTTAAAGAAGCCTTGAGGATTGAAGCCGTTGAATCTGACTTAAATTCGAAAAAAACACACGCAAAAACCGAGGGACTCAAAAAATGTATTTTGTATGGGAAAGTACCTATCTCTCCATAAAGTGCTCATCCTCAATAATTGGGTTACGGTTTTTAACGCACAAAAACTGAGCATCAGTTACCAACAAACACAACGATATTCGAGTAACACAAAAATAAAGTTGAACAAGGGAACGTTGATGAATGTTTCAGTTATTAATTTTTGGGTAAACAATTTAACCCATTCATTCTCTGTGTATTTTTTTCGAGAGATGGATACTTCTCCATACAAAATTCATCATTTGATACAAAAAATTGATACCTCATTTTTAGCATGCACGGCCACGGCCAAGATTGAGAAAAATTGTACTTTATCACTGAGCAAAGAGTGTCATTTCGACAAACCCTATTGTATCATTCTCACTTAACAGCCTGGAAACTTGCCATCACTGTACACTAGGGTGTTTCATTTTGAAAAAAGTGATGAATTTTTGATAGGCCACCCTCCAGTTCGATTCATAGCCCCAAAATATGAACCTGTGCAAAAAATGGTAAAGATTGATGAAGGTTTAGAGGTCGCGCCAATGATTTGGATTTTGTATGGAGATTTTGGTGAATTAGTATGGGAAATTATTGATTTTCGTTTACATTGCTCTAACTTTGGTTGTAGTTGTCCAAACGTTGAAAAAAAAAAATATGTGGTTGTCATGACAATGATCAACAAGCCTGTTGTGGTTGCGATGAAATTGGCGTTGTTGCCTTGTACATATTCATCTGTCAATTTACCCTATTTTGCCATTTTTTCACATTTTTATAATTCTTGATACGCTGCAAAACTGAGCGTAGCAACTGTAGGCTTTTTGTTTATTGCCATAGCAATAACATACTAAATTTTTTCGACATTTGGACAAGTAGAAGCAAAGTTATAGCGATATAAGCGATTTTTTAAATTCTTCCATAGTAATTCCCATACAAATTTCAAATCATTGGCGCGACCTCTAAACCTTCATCAATCTTTACCAATTTTTGCACAGGTTCATATTTTGGGGCTATGAATCGAACTGGAGGGTGGCCCATCAGAAATTCATCACTTTTTTCAGAATGAAGCACCCTACTGTACACGGATAACTCGCTTTAAAGTCGCGATTGCTGGTTTTTATTTGTAAGTACCCATGTCTATCGGTCGCACTTTTGCTACCAAACAGTAAACTTCCACTACCGAAACGATCCGCAGGTATCTGGGCCTCGTCGGCCATTAATCAACCCTTTGCTCAAGTTATACAGCTGGCATTTTATCTCACCTTTAGCAACACACAGACACAAACACACATGACCCCATATTTCCCGCTTCACGTAACATAGAATTTGGAAAATTTCGGACAAATTTCCCCGGAAAAAAACCCTCTACCACCGACCAACGCGGTTAGCCACAAATCTCTCCATCGGTGACCGACTTTCGTGGCTTCATGTCCCCTACCCCTACTCGAACTACTAGAAGTCTACTCGTTAATACAAATTTTATTCAGGCAAAATTCCACCGTTCTCGCTTATACCCACCACTATCCTGCAGAGGAGGATCGTAAATAAGCTATTGCCAACCCCTCGTTGCGTTGGCTGTCCGCTTCTATTACTCTCAACTGCGCCGCCCGAAATGGGTTGGAGTTGAGTTAAAACGTCCGGATACTGCAGGCTGCTACAATGTCCTTTACGGTCGCGTGGAAATCTGCGTCAGTCGTAAAAAAAGGCGAGCTTGTGGTAATCAAATTTAAATTTTTATCGGTCGACAATTGTACGTTCTGCTGCTGCCGGCACAATCTCTGTATCTTGTGTGACGACGTCGGATCGGACCGGACGAAGGTGGAAGGTTTTAACGATGCACTTGTGCAATTTCAAGCTGCTACCGAAGGAACGGAAAATATTCGGATCGGAATTCATATTGCGCACGGCGGAAATCTTGTGTCTCCCTTTTTGGCCAGTCGCTGGCTATGGTTTCATCGTTTGATGATAATTAAAATTCCGACCTCTTCCACTATGCCGCCCGTACTACTAAGCTGCTGTAGAACGCTTCGGGCAGTTCTCTGAGCTCGGTGACATCCGGACCAAGGCCCACAGATGTGCGGATCCCAAAATCAAAATATAATGACCACTAGCTCAGGCTCAGCTGAAAGGTGGGACAAATGTGGAAGAGGTAAGGACGGAGATTTTTCGTCGAAGCGGAAAAGTAGACGAAATTTAATATACGGCTTTGGACGGTGGGGACAAGTGTTGCTATAAAATTTGATTGAATTTAGGACAAATCGAAATGTACAATTAAATTGTTAATGACCACCATGGGATGATGGAGATGGTAAGGAGGAAGACAAGGATTCAAAGGGAAATTGAGGACAAAGTGATGCCGAAAATGACTATAATTAGAGCAATTAAAAGTTATTTTCCGACTGGCGAGGCGCACAAATATTTTGTCACGAAGGAAAGCCTTTATGTGCTGGGGTAATCAGTGAGATCAAAATGTTGATAATTTAATTATGATTTTTTACTCGCTGTCATTCGGTCCGAGTTTAACAGCCATGGAAAACAGATTGTGTGAAATATCAATAATTCCAGACCAAGGGAATGCTTGAATCCTTTTTGATTAACCTGATAGTTATTATTATCCAACGATGTCCCAAGAATTATACGATAATGGCGTGGAAGTTTATTTTTGTAATTGTGCTCTGTATTTGAGCTGCAATTCTAGACTCTAGACCCTGGAAGTCCTTTAAATGTATTTAAAAGTCTCCTAAACATGTCTTGAAAGTATTTTAAAACTGTACTGAAACTTTTCTGTGGTCCTGTGAATGTTACCAAGAAACCCTCTGAACTTGTCCTGTATCTTCTTCCTGGAAAAGACCCAGCTTCTTGAATATAATTTTCTGTAAGTCATTGGGATTTGATCTTAAAGTATCCTCCTATAAAGATTCTGCTTTTCTTTAAGCTTATCTGGAGATTCCTAGTGAACTCCATAAACATGTCTTGGTAGTCTCTCAATTTCTTAAAGAACTCCTCTTCTATAAAGCTCTTTCAGTATGTTCTAGAATTTTTTTGGAATTGTACCTGAAATTCCCATAACTCTAAAAAGAAGTTTCTCTTGGAGGTTCACTTAAACGGAATATGTATGGCGTTTATTGGTAACCAAGCTATCCTCAGGAGCTAAATCACCTGTCACTTTAGCTTGTAACGCTGCTTTTACTTTCCTTGTCAGAAGACACAGCCCTATTTACGGAGGTCTGCCACTATCACCGTACAGTTCAATCATTCTTGTAGCAAACGAACGTTTGATAGATTATGCCTCCGCACCACCCTGCCCTGTATACTTCCGACTACAGACTTCCCCCGCCAAGTTTTGTTGTTGATTCCTTTCCAACCACATAAAAGTACAACTTTGTAGACAAAACATGAAATCAATAGCACGTTTTTCGTTGCCTTTAGAAACGCCTCAAGGCTGATAAGAATCTTTCTATGTTGTACCTTCACCGTCCATCCACCCCCAAGCTTGCACACAATCTGAAGTGTAGCACTTCCAGACGACGGCGACGACGATGCTCCTTTCCTCGGAATACACTAACTCTTAGGTCGCACAGGGACCCAGCCAAGAATCAAATCACATTATCGGTTTGTTCTACGTGACGCTGATAGGATTGATTTTGTCGCTCTTTTCCTCCGTTAGTAGCCCGTCAACCCGTCGTCGTACCATCTTGAGCAAAGGATAAATGTTGCCAGCCATCAGTGGCTCCTCGCACTACACTGCTACTGCCATTGTGTCTGCAATCGCGTCATCGCGTGCATGCTCAAGAGACCGGAAACAAGTGGAAGGCTTCAGAACCACACGACGACAACGGTGTGGTTATGGTACACGCAATGACTCCAGCTCATTCCCACTGCCACTGCTACATTCATTTTGTTTGTTGAAAGGATTTGCGGAAACCGGAGAAATCCCTTGGCCAGATTTGTGGTGTCATCTTTTGTCATCTCCTTTGGAGGGCGTGCAGATGGCGCAGTATAGTCCAACAGCCAGTGTCCGATAATAGATGGCGCTGGTGATGGTGATTCGAATGATTCGAAAGGATAACGTCGTTAGTGCCGCTTTATTTCACGCTAAATTGAATTTGACTTTTCCGCTGGCTGGGAGGTATATTCTATGGCGGCTGGGTGGCATTCGGATAGGGTTGCCATATGGTTGAAAGGTCCTACCCTGAGCGTGCAAATCAACAGTAATTGCATTTTTGAAACAAGATATTGTTTGTAAAGTAAGTCATACATGGCCAAATTTGAGCTCCGTTTGCTAAAATTCACATAAACCACGATCGTTCACAGTCTGAGTAACATTTTACTCATATATGAGTGACATTTACTCATATTTGAATCAAATTTTACTCAGTCTATGATTGATCGTGTTTTTTTTAATTTGAGTTAACGGAATTCAAATGTGAGTCAGATTTAAGGACAGTGCAAAAACCACGATTTTTTTTTTTAAATATCATGCATCTAGTTTTCCTGAGTGTGCGTTACTGTTTTGCTAGGGCTCACGGAATTACCTACCTGCAGGACCTAATATTGTTCTTATTAATTGTTTGGTAGCGTTGTCTCATGATACCGAACCATCATGTTGGGTTTGAACGGGTCCATCAAAATGGGATTAACAGTAAACGCACAATTCTGACAACATCATTACTGGTCACCGCAACGAAACATGGAACGAAGGACATCGTGAAGCCAGCTAACTAGGTCATCTGTGATACGATGCGATTCATTGACTATGAATATAATCCCAGCGGGAAATGTCTTGCCTGATGTTCCGGAACACTATCGGTGCTTCTATGGCTGTAGCTGCTCACGGGGGTAGCATTAACTGGTGATGATTCTACGACGATGGATGTGTGCCATAGTCAATTCCCTGTTTGTTGTACCAGTTAGGAATAATCAGGCAAATATTCATGAGCTTTTTGCTGTAGTTTTAACCATCAATTCGTGAAGGCAAATTAGTAATTCATACGATTTGCTTTCCAGTGTATTCTGAATCAACATTTAGGAGCTTGTTTTACTTGATGGTATCTGAATAAGATTCGAGGTAGCACAATCTTAACTATGTTCAGTTTTGTACAAACTTCATCATCTTGCATTAGACTTCATCGCAAAGGAGTGAAACTGATTTTGTAAATAATGAAATCTCGCGAATGGAAGATCACACCTACAATCAAACAACACCATCAAAAAGAGGAATGTTTCCTCTACCAGCCGGTATCCTTAGTTTGCATCAGTGAGTTTTTATTTACGAGAAAGCGGTGAATATAGTAATTGTTTACTAGAGTAATTGAATGTTGGCATCGAATTGCCTTTTTTAATTCAAATTCGCCGGGGTTCTTAAGTGTTTCCTCGGTTAAATTTTTATTTTGAACCTAGTTATATTTTTACTGGGAGCCAAATATCGCACCTGAAGAATCATTTATAATCCAGGATGTTGTCAAATTTGAATATTTCAGATAAATTTGAAATCAGTAACATGCAAGCTTCATTGTAAGTGGTTTAATATTGAATGAAATAACAATTAATTAATTTACTATGACATTGACTATATTTACATGGGAATTGAACTTCGTTACATCAACCGCCATTTTCTCAATGTCTTCTTTTTCCATATGAGACTGATATGGAATTATAGGCAGTACAGAGAAGTCGAGAAATTTTCCAAACTGAAAAATTCCTAGAACGGACCGGGGATAGAACCCAGCCATCGACTGAGCTAAGGGAGGCCGACATTAACTAATGCGGTCGCCGGAATGTTTTTAAAATAATTTTGTAATTTTTATGTTAGTTTATTTTTCGAACAAAGTTTGTTTCTCCAAATGCATTGCCTCTAGAAAATTATCTCGTGAAAGTTTTATACAAAATATGCCTTCTGGAAAAACTTTCTTGCCAGAACTGCCATTACATTTGTTGTATGAAACATATGCACAGGACGTAATAAATCCAACCTTACATTGGATGTAAGAGAAATTTGATTTGCATGTACTAATACTGACTTAATTAAAATAATACAAATTTCAAACAATACTGCAACGTGATTTTATAACTGGGTAACATGCAGAAAATATTTATTACGATGACATTGTAGTCTGCAAGTTAAATATGCAATTTATCTGAACATTTTCAATTTGTGGTTACCAATCTGCCTTAAAACGTGCATCCGAAACAAACCCTGCCTATCGTGAAGGTTTCGTTCTGGAAATTCCAATTCAATCGTCCTACATTGTATATTGATAATAAATTTGCTCAATCACACCTCTTCCATCCGGTTGGAATTTCCAATCCAAGACGGAAAATCCAGCAACTTCACAGACGCTTTTCTGTGGTTTCTCACAGAAAACTGGAGAATCAGTGCCGCGCGTCGTCGGCAAGCTAAAGGCAAATTGAAATGTTTTCAATCAGCACCACAGCAGCCACATTCCCCGGTTTTCCTCCGGATTTGAATGCAATGCAGCATGCATTGCCCCCCGTTCGAGTTCTATGCAGTCTTGGGTGGAAAGTTCTGAGTCAATCCGTAGGGAAAATGCATTCCACCCACTTGCTGTACTCAGAAGGAGAGCTGCAAAAGGCAGCACCAACTGCGGCAGTAGGTGTATTATTTCAGTAATGTAAAACGAAAACTCAGCTGGAGACTGCCCGGATAAGACAAGACGGCCGGCACAAATCTAGGGCAATGATGAAGCGATTGGCTTTCGGGCTTATTACTGAAATGACAGGCCATTGCAGTGAAACTGACGGCAATCTGCCGAATAGATGTTCCACTGGATGATGGATTACTTTTACGAACGGAAGGGATGAATTGTTTTCCTCGAATTTCCATGTTCAGCATTGGTTGATCTCCTGGCTAACGGTGATGACATGATGTAACAGAAATAAAGTTCAATGATTCGCAATGATGGTCTAATCAAATCCAATGTCGTCAAACGCAACACACAGAGTCTCGGAGCGCTTTTAATTAAAAATTAATCTTGTTTCTCTTTACAGCAACTATTCAGATCGAATCCCGGCTTAACAGCTGCCAACTCAGCGGTACAGGGTGCACCGAACGGACAGCAACTGCAACAGTCAGCCCTCTCGCTATCGGCCCAGCAGCAACAGTTTTTAGCGCAACACAATGCAGCCTATGCAGCGCAACAGGCAGCGCCCTACGTCATCAACCCGGGTCAGGACCCGTCGCCGTACATGGGGGCGCTCATCACGGCCGGTGTACCGCAGTACTACGGAGTGGCCGCAGCGCCCTGGGGAGTATATCCTGCCAATTTGATCCCCCAGCAGCAGTCACAGCCCCGAAGGCCACTAACACCCTCCCAGCAAGGTGCCGAAAATCAACCCTACCAGGTGAGAGAGCCAGATACACTATGTCGTACGACGCCACCATCACTGAGCACGTTGCTCCCCATTCTCCAAATTCCCTAAATCCCCGTCGGGTCTAGTTTTACACTTTAGCACCACCGACGTTTATCCATTTATACCAATTAAGCAATTTCAGTCACCTTCCTTTTTTTTTGCTACCTCCGCACGTTCGCTACACTCCGGTTGCATACGGCCAGAAGGGGGCCTCAGTAGAATTTAAACGTTCCATTTCCTGCCAATGTTCCTCGAACCTAAATAAAATAATCGTATTTGTGACACACAATAAGCTTTTGTCCCTGAGCGTGTAACCCGGGACAATCCATTTTCAAGCTATTTTAGTTTACTTACACTCTCTCCTTCAACCCACTCACTTTCCGCCCTACGGAGTCTGCCCAGTATCCTCCTAACCTGTCTGTCATGTTATATGCACATTTACATTTTTGTGATGTTTTCATTTATGCATAATTGAACTGTGCAATACCATTCTCGATCTCCTCCCTCACAGACCCCCCCCCCCTTCCCTTCACACATATCTTTCACAATAGAGCCCTGTGTATTATACATTTATTCAAGTTTGAGTGTACAGAAAAAGCAATTCCCCAATCCTTACCAACCTCCGTTTAACCTCTCACTCTCACCTCCGTCTCTCAGTACAGTTAAGCCTTACTCGGGCAAATGACATGTTTCTATGTTGCCCGCCCTGGCCGCATACGTTTCGCATGAATTTATAATGAAATTCCAATCCGCCCCGTGTTGTCCCACAAGGGTGTTTTGGTTTTTTTTTTATTAATGGAGTCCGGAAAAAATACTCACAATTTATACAACGCAATCCATTTGACGCGTGACATACTATACTGTCTGTCGAGGGCAGCGTTTTTCAATCGGTGGGGAATTCCAGCCATACTAGCCTTAGTGAGTGGAAGCGAACTTTTTTTTGAAACGGAGAAGGTTGAAAAACACTGGTCTAGAGCATCGTTTCTCAACGTTGCCCCACCGTGCGATAGAGCTCGCTCCACATTGCTTTCGTTTATGTGGTTCACGAACCCCAGGTTGAAAACCGATGGTCTAGAGAGTCTAGATGGACAGGCGGCGAACATTATAAACTGTGCTTGCACCTTTCGATTTCGATAGGGATTGCTACGGGGGTCATTAAAAATTAAATGCTATTTGCTTTGGTAATTGGATTTAATTGGTACTCGTGGGCTTTGATTTTTTGGTAGTTGCTTTATTTTATGTTTTATTCGGAATAATTAATAGATGCTACTTTTAAAAAATCAAAACCGCATGGCTCATTTACAAAGTTAAAAATAACGAGCATCTCGGAAAAACTGCTGGCGTTTAAACAGAGCGAAATATAGGATACATTTTATAGTCTAATACATTTTAAGAAAAGAACGAGCAGCTTTTGAAAGAAGGTAAAAAAAACCTCATTATACTTTCAAATCCTGGTTCTCAAAAGTTTTCCAGGAGCCCCCGAAATCTTGTTCTTGGGTTTTAGACTACTTTTGCGAGCGTTTTGCCGGTTCTCAACGTAGTGTTCTACATGCACTTCCACAGCTCCGGAGTGATTCAAGATTTAGACGTAAATGTATTTGTAAACAAACACGTCAATCGCCGATTTCTCGCAAACAAAGTATACCAAATGATAGAGGAATCATTCATCTTCCTGATTATGTTGCTAGTTTTAGAGATCTAGCATTAATTCGCAAAAAAATCAGCGGTTGACCGCCCAAATCTCGCATCAATCCGGATTTATTAATTAAGAGCTTTGGCAAGCATAATGATGCTCTAATCCCTGGGAACCCGATAAAATTTCCAACCCGAAAGATTTCCTCGGCCGGGTCGGGAACTTGCCGCCTCCGTCTTAGTTATACTGTGCCTTTATCGAGTGGGCTATCTGAGCTCCCGGAGTAAACATGTATAAATCTCTAAGACCTGAAAATCATTCCACCTAATGGCCATGTGTTTTTTCGGTCATACGAACGACCACCGTTGGTTAAATGGAACAGCTCGGATACAAACCCCATCCAATTCTGGAAAATATTGGAAATGTAGTGTATCCTCGTAAATTTAAGAGAAAATGCCTTCGGTGAAATGGTCCAAGCTTTAAATAGAAGTAAAGGGTGAGAATTGGTACGTTGATCCTATTTTATATGGGAGCGGGACATTTCGCCAAAGGACGTTTCGGTGAAGCTCATTTCATCAAATGGGTCATTTCGTCGAAGGTAGTTTCGCGGAATGGGTCATTTCGCCGAAGAGCAATCCATTTTCTACGGTGTTGAACTTTTCTCAAACCTCAGTAAATTTTGAAAGCAGTCTCGAACAAAGATTAAGAAGGTTCGATTTTTTCACCCTGGCAGCAATTAAAATATTTTTTTTTTTATTAATTTAATTTATTTGATAAGACTCAAACGAATTAACTTTGCAGAGCCGAGGATTCTTGGTCACTATGCAATACATCTTAAAAATATAGTCAAAAGGTACCACAGAATAAAAACTTTATCTTCCGCTATCCAAAAAGCCTCGTCCATCAGAACTGGAGTCGCTTCAATGGCAGTTACGCCATCGGGGGGCAGAGCGCTTCCATTGCAGCAATGGACGCAAAACGTGGTCAGCACTCACACACTCATCACGAAACGGTTGCTTTCCAAAGTCGACGACGCATCGACCGAAAGAACTGCTGATGAAGAACAATGTAGAAGAACCACACAATGGTTGCTGTCGATAAAACAGACGATCGCGTTGCACACATCGAGAGTGGCCTGCTTTTGTCGACAGCCGAGTGAACACTGAGCTATTCAAATGTAATGCTTCCTTCTTTGAAATATGGCCAGTTTTTTTAGTTGTACTTATTTAAGTAATTTTCAAATAATAGATATTTTTGCGAGTTGTACTGATTTCGGATTTTTTGAAATAATCAATATTTGTGATTTATAAGAATGCTTCCCTAGCAGCACACTTGTCACTGAGTAGTTGTGGTAACTTGTATGTAGCTTATTTCAGTCACAATACAGTTGCAGCAACTTTTTATGAGGGAAGTGTGTTGCTTGGGTTCCTTCTTTTAAACATGCCGGGGGGGCGACCCCGGCGTAGTGGTTAGCATCCATACCTCTCACGCCAAAGTCACGAGGTCAAATCTCAACAAGTCACGAATGACCCAAGAGCGTTAAAGTGACTATAATTTAAAAAAAATAATAAATAAATAAATAAACATCAGCAGTTCTTTCGAGTTGTAAAATTCGGCTAAATTACCCATTCGGCGAAATGAACCATTCGGTGAAATGTTCTTTGACGAACCGTCCTTCAGCGAAATGACACAGCCCCATTTTATATGAAATGTTATCAGTTTGCTTGAAAATTTGTAAAGTCTTCTAGATCTGTGCTTCTCAATTATGCTCTTTCAAAATACTGGAGATTCAAAGGTTCGGTTGATTTCTTTTCTCCACAAATTTTCCAAGTCCTAGAGATTCTCTATGTGCCATTAAATTTTCATAGTTTTAGAAAGCACAAACTAATTGGAAATATTTGCACGTCCTCTGAATTCAATAAATCATTTAAGCGTTGAAATTTACCATGTCTTAGACATTTTCTTAGATCCATAATTTTTTCAATACATTACAATTTTCCAAGCGTTGAAGTACATTTGCAAGTCACAGAAAATGTTCAAGTTCACAATTGTTTTCAGAAAAATTAACTAATGATCATTCGTACTAGCCTTCAGTGTATTGCTCGAACAGCATATTGAACCATAGCACATTCAAAAAATTTCGAAGGGAAATTTACTTCAGTGTGTGAATTAAAAAAAAAATGTTTTCGGCGCCTCGTTTGAAATTATAAAAAAAAAACAGTCATAATTAAATTCCTGCTGCCATTTTTCATAAAATAACGACAGTGAAATAATGCGTTGAAAAAACTAGGGATGAATTTGAAACTATAATTTTTTATAAAATGCGCCAAAGTTAATTGTACTAATCTCAAGATTCCCGAGGTTGATAGATCTGTAAATGTAAGACATTGCTAGCTTCTCCGCAGCAAACAAGCAGTTTCAGCTTCACAAAAATATTAAAATTTGGCTTCTGAAAATAACGAGTATATCAAGAAAATTGACTCTAAAAGATTAACCTTAATCGATTTAACACATCTTCAATTTTATCTTTCTGGATACTATTTAAATCGATTTTTCAAGTTTTCTGTGTCATTCAATGATAGCTGTATAATTCCATAAACTATCGAGGGGTGCTGAGATTGTGTACATTGAAAATGTAATGATGATTATCTGTAAGTAGTTACAAACCCTTTGTAAATATTATGTTAAGTAGTACGATTTTTAACACAGGCGTAGCTATCGCTTAATAGATGTGGGGTTATTTCCATGTGATAAAACATGCGAAATATCGCGTAAATCGACAATTTAGTATGCGACTTGCCTCGAATATACTACATTAACAATATAGTTCACTCTTTTGTTTTTCCGGAGACCCGATTATCAGCCAAAAAGTGCGCCTTTGCGTTAGAAAAGGTAACTAATGTATTATGTCTGAGGTTAGACCTATTAATTTTTGTTTGACTCGTACATTTGAAGCTTTTCTATTGATACTACAGTTTTAGAGCTTGTAGAACTTGCGTACAGATTTACTATAAAGCCGGCTTAACCTATTTATTATGGCTTTTGAAGTTATCTTCTGAGTTTTGCGGACAGGACAAATAAATCTAGTAAGAACTCGTTTACTAGAGCGCTACTTCGTCGTAATCGCCCATTTCCCTTCTATCGATCAGAAAATATCGATAATTTCAATGATTTCACCATGCACAAATCAATAATAGGTTTTTTTTCCGATGCGTTAGTTCATTAGCTAAAGGGTGATACGGTCAAAATTTGGTCAATATCAACTTGACGTATTTCTTTCAATTTTGCATTTAAAAAACCTGAACACCCCTCATTTTGAAGGTGTGTGTGTATAGAATGTTGCTCCTATTTTGATTTTGGAATTCACTCTTCAGTTGTCAAAATGCCGTCCAAGCAAGAAGAGCAGCGTATCAAAATTTTGCTCGCGCATCGCGAAAATCCGAGCTACTCGCACGCAAAGTTGGAAAAATCGCTAAAAGTTGCCAAATCAACCGTTACAAATGTAATTAAAGTGTTTGGGGAACGTTTGTCGACAGCCAGGAAGTCTGGATCGGGGGGAAATCGAAAACCGGAAGCCGCTGAGACGACAAAGAGAGTTGCCGGTAGTTTCAAGCGAAACCCTAACCTCTCTCTCCGAGATGCCGCAAATAAGCTGGGTGTATCGTCTACAATCGTGCATCTAGCCAAAAAACGAGCCGGACTATTGACTTAAAAGAAGGTAGTGACTCCAAATCGCGATGATAAACAAAATACGACGGCCAAAGCGCGATCCCGGAGGCTGTACACGACGATGCTGACGAAGTTTGACTGCGTGGTAATGGACGACGAAACCTACGTCAAAGCCGACTACAAGCAGCTTCCGGGACAGGAGTTTTATACGGCAAAAGGAAGGGGAAAGGTAGCAGATGTTTTCAAGCACATGAAACTGTCAAAGTTCGCAAAGAAATATCTGGTTTGGCAAGCCATCTGTACGTGTGGCTTGAAAAGCAGCATTTTCATAGCTTCCGGGACTGTCAACCAAGAAATTTACGTGAAAGAGTGTTTGAATAAACGTCTGCTGCCTTTCCTGAAGAAACACGGTTGTTCCGTACTGTTTTGGCCGGATTTGGCATCTTGCCATTACGGTAAAAAGGCCATGGAGTGGTACGCCGCCAACAACGTGCAGGTGGTTCCCAAGGACAAGAACCCTCCCAACACGCCAGAGCTCCGCCCAATTGAGAAATACTGGGCTATTGTCAAGCGGAACCTAAAGAAGACCAAAAAAACTGCTAAGGGCGAGCAGCAGTTCAAGGCAAACTGGCTTTCTGCGGCGAAGAAGATGGACAAGGTGGCTGTACAAAATCTGATGGCAGGGGTCAAGCGTAAGGCCCGGCAATTCGGATTTGGAAAAGCGGAAGCCTAACTGAATATTTTACCTGAATTTTATACTAATTGAACTTGAAAAAGAAATTTAATTTGATTTTTTAAATAAACGATTTCACCGATTTACACGCGTTTTCCCTTGACCAAATTTTGACCGTATCACCCTTTACAAAATACATCCTATTAGAGCGCATTGTATGCATATTTTTACGCTTATTGTTCACAAAACAAAACAAGCGCTGCTAGCGAATCCCCTTTTTCTACGTATATCCGTAGGACGAAGAAAATCTAATGGCGTTTCAATGCGTTAGGACGGAATTGAAACACGTAGGACGAATTTTGAATCAAGAAGCAGTATTAGATTTTAAACAATATCACAACAATTTGTGACTCTGAATAAAATTAGAAGTCATTTTTGACAGAAATATTCCATTTTTTGTTCACACCCGTTAAAAAAAAAAGAGAGGTGAATCGCGGGTTGTGCTTAGTATTAAGGACGGAAATTAGATCTTAAATCCTATAGGCTACCTGTGAACCAACTTTCAAGACCAGATTTAAAGCCATATTCATACTCGAATCGGTTGAAAAATACACTTAATCTTCTAGTTTACTCGATATCTATCCATTGAAGGCAATATTTTGATAATTGTTTATTTTTTGAGAGTTGGTGCACAGGTAGATTGAGGTTAAGGAAACGCCACTACCTATAGCTGAATTTGTTTTTGAAAACTCATAAATTCTACTGAACGCGGGCCTGTTCACCTTCTGAGCAGAACCCTCCTCCAGATGCTTCGATATCGTTCCAGATATCGAAATTTGAATATGACCTACAATTAGAGCCGAAACTTCATCGTGAAAGCACCCAATTAACCCTCGGATAGCTTTCAATTTGCAGCACCTAAATTAACAGCTAGGTGGCGCTTGGAACACCGCGCCAGACAGTTTGGTCTTATGAGAAAAGTTTCTAAATCATATGCTAATTAAGCGTCAACTATTCATAACTGCAATTTTCCGCTAAAGCCATATCGCACCTCGTTCTAGTTCTATCTCAGTTTTCTTCTGGTGGGATTTCACCATCAACAGTGCACTGCACCACCACCTCGCGTTGTTGGATTTGCTGGATGTTAGTAGACCAAAGCAACTTTTGGCTTGAAATTGCTTCCAATTAGCGCACGCTTCTTTACTTGATGTGGTGCTGTGGTGTGTCTATTAACCGCGACTCGGCTGTTTAAGTGGTTACAAATGCAACAAGTTCCGCGTACGCGTGTGATGGTCGTACCACGAGAACACCCGACGCACGGTCCGCTCGCAGTACATTGACCGTGTCCGCGACACGAGACCCATCCTGATTGCATCGTCTGCGAAAAACGTACAGAGCTTACTTTCATGAATGCCCTACCCTACCCCATAACGAGAGTTAGCAACATAGGTAATTAACAACTTCCATAGCTGCTGCTTCTGTAATGACCTCTATTCCGTCGTCCAATACTCGTCGTCGTCATAACATTAACTGGAAGCAACCCGTGGCTCTGGACGTCGTCGGAACCATGTAGATAATGCAGGTCAGAGCATATGTTTTGCACGGCAGGAAAGGTTATGACCGTGACAGTGCCAGTCTTCTCAGTTGCTCATGAGCATTTCATGTGGTGTAACCTGTCGAGTAGACTGGTTGGTAAACATAAATGTAAACGTTTTCATACCACTGAAATGTTTCAATTGATCCAGCCAACACTGGTTTTTGAACCAGTCTGCTCTCGAACCAAGAATATAGATACTGCGTGTTGAACGAGCTGGCTGGCTGTACGGCGAAACAACACTCCAACTAGCTCAGTGACCGCTTAATGCGCACGCCACACCATGTGGCTGCCAGTAGCAAGAACGACCGAACCACCACCACAGCACAGCTGTAGGTTCGTAGTTGTTTTCCCTTATCGACCCTCTAGAGCCTTTGGTGTGGGTAATTATTGCAAAATAATTTCATCCGATGAAATCTCCGGTGAAAACTGCACCGTCCGTACCCGTTCAAGATGCTTCCTATTGCACTCGCTCGCTTGTGTCTGCCGAGCTAATGAAGTGGTTAAAGTGAAGAGATCAGCTGCTGCTACTGCTGTACGTCCCTCCTTCTCATGTGGGGTGTAAACAGTAGACGACCTGTCTGGATGGTCTTTCGAGTTGAATGATCCATTAATCATAATCAGCGGGCGTTCCTTCGCGGAGCGTTGCTCTGAAGGAAGCGGTGGGTGTTAAGTGTAAATCAAAGTGTTTATTTTGACAGTTGTTTGATTCTAAGGTTGGAAACCTTTTACACCAGCCCGATGTCAGCCATATGTTTGTCAGATGTTTTAAAAAGGGTTGGTAATACTAAATAATCCATCCTTGATGCATACCACTATAAGTGAATTAAGTAGCATGTGGGTTATCTCATTTGACGTAAAGTCATTTGGCATTAAGATCGTATGTCATCACGGTTATTTAGCTTCAGTTGGTGATAATTATGACGAAAATCCGAAAATTTATCTTGGATCTGAATTTTTACCCATATTTTTTTCAATTAAAAAAATAACCCATCCAGGAGAACATTGAAAACATATCTACAAATAACAACAACAACAAAAAATTAATTTCCAATAAAAAAATCAGAAATGCGAGCATACCACATCAACCACTTTGATTGAATATGTAATGAATAATGTAAACGAGTCGTTCACATTTTGTTTAATTAAGCAGTGCTATCGTAACCATTTGTCGCCATCATATTATGTTTGTTCACCTTTGTAAATTAATTATATATTCGATGCTACGCTTGATGTAATGCAGTAATTGAATGCTTAAATTCGATTGTTTTTATTTTCTGATTTATAACGGGTGTTCAATAAAAAATGAGAATTTTTTTCAGCCATAGCTAGTAAAAATTTTTTGTTTTCAATGAATTCAGTACTTCTTTTTATTAAAAACATAATTTTTATTCTTCAAAAAAACGTCAATGAAGGGGCCCTGGTCAGCCGTACGACGCAACTTAGTCGCGATGCTCTCACAAGAACGCTGGACGGCACTGAAATCATTCTCATTTTTTATTGAACACCCGTTATACCATTTATACTAATTTATTCTAGTTCCGTTAAAGGGTGTCCACGATGAAATTGCCACACTATGAAATTGCTCTAACTTTTTAACCGTTGGGTAGAATTTAATGAAAATTTGGGTGGATTTAGTTCATAGTGCATTATTTACATCCTGCAAGTTTTAAAGTCCTGTGATCAAAACTCGCGGAAATGGAGTCGAAAGAACAGCTCGTGCGTGATAAAATCTTGCGCATTCATCACGAGAACAAGGATCTCTCGCATCGTTCCATCGCTAAAACGTTGGGAATCGCGAATTCCACGGTGTCGCGAGTGATTAAGCGGTTCGAGGAACGGTTGACCACCGATCGGAAGCCCAGAAGTGAAGGAAAAAGTATTCCGTACAACACCAAAAATCACAACCGCGTAGTTGGGGCCTTCAACCGAAATCCGAACGCCTCCGTTAGGGATGTGGCTAAGAAGCTGCACCTAAGCCGAAGTTTTGTCCAGAAGGCCAAAACTAAGGCTGGGCTTCGAACGTTCAAGGTACAAAAGGCCCCTAATCGCGACGAGAAGCAGAACAAGTCCGCCAAAACCCGTGCCAGGAAGTTGTACCTCAACATGCTGACGAAAGTTGAATGCTGCATCATGGACGACGAAACATATGTGAAGGCCGACTTCAAACAGATCCCTGGCAACCTGTTTTTCACGGCCAAGGATAAGTTCAGCGTTCCGGAGCATGTCCGCACTCAGAAGATGTCCAAATTTGCGAAGAAATTCCTGGTTTGGCAAGCCATCTGCACGTGCGGGAAGCGGAGTGCACCTTTCGTGACCCAGGACACGATGAACGGACAGGTGTACATAAAAGAGTGCCTCCAGAAGCGGCTGCTTCCTCTCCTGAAGGCCCACAACGTCCCAACAATCTTCTGGCCGGATTTGGCCTCATGCCACTACTCCAAGGACGTGCTGAAGTGGTATGCGGACAATAAGGTCAATTTCGTGCCGAAAATTTTCAACCCTCCCAACACTCCGGAGCTCCGCCCCATCGAGAAGTACTGGGCGATTATGAAGCAGCACCTTCTTAAACGACCTAAGGTAGTGAAGACAGTCGAGGAACTGAAGAAAGTATGGGTTTACATGCAAAAAACGGTTGATTCACAGGTTGTGCAGAATCTTATGGCCGGGGTTAAGGCCAAGGTGCGGGCATTTGCGTATGGACTGTAAATAAAATTGTAAAATGAAGTTTAATAGTTATTTCTCAATCCCTGA
The DNA here is from genome assembly GCF_037179485.1 of Ochlerotatus camptorhynchus. NCBI lineage: Eukaryota > Metazoa > Arthropoda > Insecta > Diptera > Culicidae > Ochlerotatus > Ochlerotatus camptorhynchus. The sequence goes on along the minus strand of NW_027040751.1, from coordinate 947,636 downwards.
AAATTTGATGGCAATCGGATGAAAACTCGAATTTTGCGAATCAATTTTGTGTGTGGCAATTTCATCGTGGACACCCTTTACCTTGGAAGCAGATCTATGTTTGAAAGGTCTTTCTCTGTGCAGAAATAAGAACACAGAAGAAAATCCTGAAGTTAAGTGTGATTTTGCTATGAAATCCATTGGAAGCTTTTGGCTGTCTTTTGGCGATCGTATAAGAAAGTTTGCCAGTGTTCTTGGTATGTTGTCTTCGCTTTAATGTATTCCATTTCCTCTTTTAATTTATCTGAACTACTGCTTGAAGATCCTTCAGTCTTTTGGACCTGCAATCTCATTATAAATTCTACGAATGCTCTTTGAAGTTCTCAAAATTTTACGAAACGGGCGAATTCATTTGCGTGTAACTTCCAAACCCGCTTAGAAAATTACCATAAAAAGTTTTATCAACCTATTCTGGTTATCATCCTAACCTTATGTGATATGGTTGAATCATAGGTGGTATCGTCAATGTATAGTACTCTTTTATTAGGGGTTTCTATAAATTCCACCGTCGTATAAGAACATCCCACAAACACTTTAACTGATTAATTGCAGAATCTGGGCTGGTAGAGAGTCACTTTTTAGTGACCTGGTCACTTTTTTCAAGCCAGTCACTAAAAAGTCTCGTTTTCTTAATGCCAAGTCACTAAAGTCACTTTTTCTTGTAGTAAGTCACTATTTTGAACTTTTTTAAACGTGAATTTATTTCAAGATTGATCATTCTTCTGGATAGGCCTACATTTTGTTCTATTTTTGAACAATTCGAAGTTGACGACCTGGTATAGAGTTTTTGTTACGTTTAATCATTCTTCTCTATCTACAAGGTGTCCACTCATTTGGCTAAATAAAGTTCCCTGAGTTTTCCAGGTTTTTCCATAACTTTGGCGGATAATTTCCAGAGAATGCTATTTATGAAATGCGTTAAAAATATGTTTTTAACGCTAATGTTTTTAATATATGAAAATCAGTTTTAAAAAAAAACAGCTAGATTTGATATCATTAAATGTTGAAGTTGAACACTTACTTCATTTTAGTAAGTCTAAGGTCACAACATTTTTAGTGTCTTGACGTTTCGTACTAATAAAAATTAGGAAACTTTAATGAAGTTCTATTGATCTCAGAAAAGCTAGATCTAGAGATCTTTAGGGAATTCCAGAGATCTTAAGGAGAAGTCCCCGAAACTTTAACCCAGACCGTTGAATTGGTTTAAAAATCTTTAAACGTGAGTTTAGACAAATTTAGGATAGTTCCATGATGAAAACCCATAAAATGTTCCGAAAGATTCAGTACAGAGAACTTCAGAAAATTTATGAAAACTTCAGAAATATTTCAGGAACTTCACAGAAATCCAGAGAATTCCAGGGAAGTTTAAATGTGTTTACGAGAATTCCATTTATTTTAAAGCAGAGCCGAAATCTTTATTAGAGTTGATAGTTTTAGGGAAGCTCCGAGAACATGAAGACAGATCAGAGAATCAATGGTCAGTTCTGAAAATTTCATGTAAATTGCAGAAACCGGAATGTCCGGAAACTTCGGTTTGCTCAGAGAAAATTTCTGGAACGCAATAAAAAATTTATGTACATCCGGAAAATGTGAGAGTATTTCAAGGGTGTTATGTGATGGGAATTTCAAAATCTAAAAACAAATCGAAAATTGTATTAGCTTGGAGGTTTAGTCATAAACTTTCTATTGAATCGTACGCTTTAAAGGTTCCTATCGTACATATTTAAGTGTTTATGAGAATCTAATTGAATGAGTCTAAAACATCAAACATTTATTTTGTAAGCCATCAGAACGACTAATTTTCTACCCTTAGGTCACTTTTTGGTCACTTTTTTACAACTATAAGTTACTATTTGGTCACTTATTTCTTCAACATAGTCACTAAAATTATTATTCTTGACAGCATTGATCGCTACCAGCCCTGCAGAATAAACATGTGTCCAGCACGGTGTCTCTGAAAGAAAACCTTATTAAACAAATCAGTATCGCACCAAACGAAAGCTTAAGCTTGCCGCTTTCATCTTAAGCAAGTATCGAAATTTTCTATCGGGAGGTCTAGAACAATATCGAAAAATTACTCCCGAGGTGCATATAAGATTTCGTTTGGTGGGTGTTTCAGCGATACTGATTTTTTCAAATAATTTTATTCTACCAGAGACACCGTGCCAGCTGTACGAGTTTTGCCTGAATAAGCTGTTATTCAGCTACGATTGTTTGTTCTAAGTGCTAGAGTTGGTGCTTTATTCTTATCAATACCTACCGAACAAACATTCAAACAAGTGCATGCATAATTATCCTTCCCTTTCCATGGCGTCAAATCATCCGTTTGCATCGGTTCCGCGAAACACCTGCCAAGTGGAGAAAGCACTAATTATAGCATAGAATGTAGCACTTAACCGTGACAGTGTATGATATACATACATCTATATTGTCTACGTTTTAATTGCTAGAAAACTATCGACCAGAAACTAATCAGTTTCGCTACCAACAACAATAACAACAACAACTAGGAACAACCTGCAGGCAAGCATGATGAGCGCGATTATTATTAATATTGCACCACCTTTTTTTTATTGCTACTGGCTGATGCTCATTTCGCACCGCTGTACCTACTTTTTGCTAAGCGTGCCAACTGTTGGCACTTGGATCTCTAATTAAATGCTGTTGTAACGTGCAGGCAGCTCCTGAGCAGTCCTCCTTCCGCGCTCCTGCTATGAAGAGGCTGGTTCGAGTAACGAGTAAGAAATAATTTCTCGTTCTATTTTCCCGGTAATAAGCCGAAGCGTTTTGCCGCGCTTGGCAGACGATTCATCGTTCCATTGAGAACCACTTGAATGTTAGTTTGCTGGACTCATGACGATGATGAAGGCGTTTTCTTCCCTCGGCTGTAACACCTGTACTGTATATTCTGGAACATGATCATCAATCTGAGACTGAGAGGTTTCCTTTCCCTTCCTACCTTTATTGCATCCTCAACCTGATTGTAAAGACACACATGTAAACATACTTATCTGTACGTTTCAAACTACTATTTTTGGTTCGTGAAAATCTCATAAGTACACTAAGCTCTAGGTTAAGAACTGTACATAATGTCAATAATTCCCTAATGTTTGTTTGTATATTATTTTCTTTCTCTTTTTTCTTCTCATTCCGAACAACAACCGAAATATATCACATTCACATTCAAATCATACAAATCAAAATTATTACCAATCAAACCATGTAAAAAAATCCGATCACACGCGATTTCCCTCGCCGTCGCCATCGTCGTCGTCGCACGCATGCAGGTGATATCGGCCTTCTACGATCAGAGCGGCTCGCTGGTGATGGGACCTCGCACCGGAACGCCGATGCGGCTGGTGAGTCCGGCGCCCCCGGTGCTGGTTCCGCCGGGTGCGGGTGGTCCGCGCGCTCCACAAGCCCCACCAACGATCTATCCACCGCAGCCCCAGACACAACAGAGCATGTACTCCGCACAGAATGGATCCAACATTGGAGGTAACTGGATTAGAATTCACTTCTTTGTTTGTATATTATCACACACATGTCATACATACACACTCACACATGCGTGTGTCTTCTTAACCTTGATGACAAACATACATAATTTCCCGTAAATATTGTATTGCATTGTATAGAGTTGAATAACATCCTTCACTGTTTTTCGTCGATGTTGGCAGGGACGTTGAATCGTCGGACGTCACACAGTTAATAATTTGAAAATATGTAATTAGTTCCATACTGGTTATTAATGTTGTACTTGCTTAGTGATTTTAATCGATTTGATATACTTTAAATAATACGTGATTCGCTGGCAAAAAAAAAATTACATTTCGTTAAGATGATCGCATATTTTGTAAATTTGGTCAGCTGTTGTTTGATCTTGAAAATAATACATCACCATGTGGATTGTAAAAATTGGTTCCTTAAAATATTACAAATAATTTAATGAATATTTTCAAAATTATGAGGTACATTTTCCAAAAACCGAAACCCTACTTATGAAAAATTAATACAGGGTGGCCAGCGAACCAAGAAAACCGGAAAATATCCGGGAAAACCTGGGAAAACGGGTTTTCTACAAGAGAACCGAGAAACTTAAATTAACCATATAATAGGAACAAATTTTTACATCAGAATTTCTGAATAAACTATTAAAGTGATTATTTACCAAATGATTGTCTTGCTCTGTTTGCTGCAGAATTTTCTTCAGTTTCCCGTCCTATTGTTTTTAGAATTGAATCACTCAGCAAATTGATTTTGGTCGTTTCAATTTCAGATGTAAAGTGCATGACCTTAAAAAAATATTGAAGATGCTGCAGTTTCGAAACAAATATTTGTAAAAGCCGAAACTGAACTATTCTTTTCCGGGGTTTTAATTTTTCGTTTTTCAAAATTCTTTTTATATGAATTCCAGAATTAGCTTGGAACTCTGCTTTGAGTTATCATCGAATTCTTCTGAAATTAACCAGAAAACACTCCGCGTAATAATTACCGTTGAATTCTTTTTGGAATTTCCTTGAAACCCTTTTTAAGACATTTGATTGTAATCCTTCTTAGAATTCCCTTGAGCCTATTCGGAACCTTTGATTCCTTTGAAATTCTTTTTTAAATTTTCATTTAATTCTATTCAAAGCAGCAGAAACTTTTCGAAAGTTTGTTTAGAAACCCCTTGGAGTATTTTAAAGAATTTCGATCGAATTTTTTTGCAATCAATTTTGTTTGAGCTCTGTGATGAATCTTTCGCACTAGGGTTGAAATTATCCCCAGAACACTCTTAGAAATCTGTTTCTTGTTGAATTCTCATCATAATTCTTCTTAAAATGCATCTGTCATTTTCCTCACGAACTCCATAAAAATCACCTCAGAATCACGTAGGAATTTTTCTTACAGTTTTGTTTTCACAACTCATTTTGAAATCTTCTAAAATTACCTAAGAATTTAATAAAACTTGCATTTTTCTCCATAGAAATCCCTCCAAATTCATCTAACAATTTCTAAAGCCTTCATGTCAGAATAATGCTGGAATTCTGCTCACTTCTCCTTCGAAAATTATGTGGGAATCCTCCTCAATATTTGTTTGAAATCAACACTTTGAATACCTTTAAATTTTACTAATAAATTCAGGGTTTGTCCGCAAGATTATATCGATTGTTCTGTAATTTGTTATAACCCTAATTATGACTCCACGACCCATAACTATGATATATATTTTTTCAAATCTATGATCTTATTTTTTTTAAATCTCACATTTTAACTTTTTTTTTTCCAAATCTTGCATCACGAAGATTGTTATTAATCACACATTTTGAAGAAAAGTTCAGGGTTGGTAGTGAGTCACTTTTTAGTGACTTGGTCACTTGTTTCAAGCAAGTCACTAAAAAGTCTCCTTTTTTAAGGCCAAGTCACTTGGCACACGACGGTCTAAAGTCACTTTTTCTTGTAATCAGTCGTTTTTTGAAGATTTTAAAGATTCAAGATTGATCATTCTTCTTGCAGTGTGTAGGAAAGGCCTACATTTTGCTATGATTTTTGAACAATTCGAATTTGATGACCTCGTATAGATTTTTTTACGTATAATCGTCTTTCTCTATCTACAGGGTATCCAATCATTTGGCTAAATATAGTTTTCCAGGTTTTTCCATTACTTTGACGGATAATTTCCAGATTTCTAATAAGAAAGCTATTTATGAAATGCGTTAAAAATATGTTTTTTTTTTGTAAAACAACAACAACAATTAACGCAAACGTGACAATTAACGCAAGACATGACAATCAGTTTTAAAGAAACAGCTTTACTTAAAATCTATAATCGTGAGTTTAGACAAATTTAGGATAATTCCATTATGTGCTGAAATAAAATCGAGGACCCTTAAGATGTTCCGAGAGATTCTGTACAGAGACCTTCAGAAAATTTATGAAAACTTCAGAAATATTTCAGAAACTTCACAGAAATCCAGAGAATTCCTGGGAAGTTTAAAGGTGTTCACGGGAATTCCATTCGGTAATGCTTTAAAAGCAGAACCGAGATCTTCATTAGAATTGAGAGCTTTAGAGCACCGAGAACATCAAGACAGATCATAGAAGTAGTACCGATATTTTCAAGAAATTCCAGAGAACTTCTAAGAAATTTAGATAATTTTAGATTGTTTCGTTATATTCAGTGCAGTTTCGAGGACGATCAGATAGCATCACAAAAATCCTATTAACTTTAGGAAATTTGCAGCGACTAGCAAGGAGTTCCTTGTAATTAAGGGATATTCCGGATATTGAGAAGATTCAGGGAATTATAAATGCATATCAGAAAATTTACCGGAACATTTGATAAATTTGGAGAAATTAAGGTAAGCATAGAAAACTTCAGGGCTGAACTTTCCAGGGAAAATTAGTAATATAAGGCAAAGTTCCGTGAGCGTTTATAAACTTTATAAAACTCAAGGAAAATTGTAGAACTCAAAGGCAATTCAATTAATTCCAGTAAAATGGGTTCTATTAAAAAAATACTAAGATATTCAGGGCAGTCTAGAGAATTTTAAGGAAATTTAGAAATATTTTGGGCGGTTTTTAAAACGTCAGGAAACTCTAGACTATTAAAGAAGCTATGAATTAGTTTCGAAAATTGACAATTCTTGAGTGAAAATCATAGAACTATATTGATTATTTCGTTGCAGGAGCTTAAAGAAGGTCCTGAAATTTTAGAATAACTTTGAAATCTTCAAAGAAGAACAGAGATCTTCATAAAAGTCTATGGAACTTAAGGGAAGATCCGAGAACTTCAGGAACTTATATAGACATTTCGGGAGCATTTCAAATAAGTTGAGTAAAGCTCCAAAAACAAGGGGAATTCCAGGGGAGTTCAGTTCCATTAGTTTCACTAAATTGGCGGAAAATGTAAAGAAGTTCCCAAATTTTTAGAGAATTTTAGAGATGTTAAGAAAATTATTGAGGTTTTCACGTAACTCCAGAAGTTCACGGAAGCTTAAACATTTTTAGAATTAAGTTCAATTAATTTCAGGTTAGTACAACAAGCTTCATGAGAACTGCAAACACTTTAGAGAAGTTTCGAGAACTTCAAGAAAGATATTGGTCTCGCTAAAAAGCTAAACAAAAAATTTAATAAAAAACATACATTCTCAGAGCAGAGATATTCCAGAGCAGTGAAATTACATAAATTTTAAAGAAATTTAGAGAAATTCAGTGAATGTTTAAAACTTTAGAAAAGATTCATGATCGTAAGGAAAATTGTGGAAACATTAGGAAGTCCGAAAATGTTTGGAGACGTTAAAAACAACGATGAGAAGTATTGTGAGCATCAGGCTAGTTTCTCAAACAACAAAACAACTTCAACGCAACTTCAGGAATATTTTGGGAACTTTCAAGTTGTTCTGAAGACCTCAAAATAGTCCATTACATATTCAACGGAGATTTCGCACGAAAATTCGCTTGGAGTTCTCCTCATCATTCGCTCGTATTCTCCCGAAACTCTCATGGAATTATTTCAGAAATTCACTTGGAACGTTTGTCTGAATTCTCTAAAAAAAAAATCATAAGAATATAGTTAGAATACTTTTCGCAACTATCCAACGAATCAAATTTTCTTTTAATTGTTCTAGAAATTACCTTGAAATTCTCCTCAGCAAGAAATCCTATAGAAAGATTCTTATAATTTTAACTGAATTCGTTTTAGATTTCTTTTTTAATCTCACTCCTTCCCTTGGAATTCTACTCACATTGAAAGCCTCCTAAGAATTCATTTTCATTTTTCCTCACAAATTCCTTAGATTTCTCTCCTTAATTTGTTTGGCAATCTCTCCTGGAATTATTTTTCGAATTTCTTTGAAAATCTCCTGGAGTTATTCTCAGATTTAATTGCAATACTCCTTTTAGCATCCCCTTTAGGGGGTAAGTATTCACCAAAAAATTACGATGACTTATGCTCCGATTTCAAATGTGTGAATGAAAATAACTAGGAATATTGAAAATGCATTCTTTTCTTTAGAATATCACTAGTAAAAAAAAATATTAAATTTCCTTAGTAATGATAAGATTCTCTGAGACTTCCAGGTATTTTCAGGAGACATAGAATTCCCTGGGAATTCCCGGGTTTTCAAGATTTTCCAGACAGTAGACACTTGGAGATTTAGTCATAAACTTTCTATTGAATCTTTCGTTTTGAAGGTTCCTATCGATTATATTTAAATGATTATGAGATTCTAATTGATTAAGTCTAAATATCTTCCCTTAGGTCACTTTTTAGTCACTTTTTTACAACTATATGTCACTATTTGGTCACTTATTTCTTAACATGGTCACTAAAATCACTATTTTTGACAGCATTGATCGCTACCAGCCCTGAAAGTTCTAGTTTCAGACTCTACTCAAATGTTAAAGACCCAGAAACTTAGTATCTTCGTAAATATTTGTTTTTTTATCCTTTCAGTAAATAACCTTTCAGTAATATTCTTCAAGTATTGGTCTATTGGACGTGGATGTTAAATTTTATGAATCATGTTAAGTTTCACGTTGAGCAAGTTGCAACGTTAGTAGGTTTTACATATTTTTTCATGTTTACACCCAACCGGCGGATGTAAGATTCGCTTACAATTAAAGGGCGAACACGAAATTATTGCGACACCGAAAATGTCATGCCAATTTTCTTATAATATTTAGAATCAAACCAAAATTTTAGGGTAGTTTTATACATATATTTACTTCAAAATTCAAAAGAAAAGTTAATCGATGGAGCCTTGAGTGTAAAATTGAACGCATTTTCGCTTGATGCCCTCCATCAAAGTCTTTACAGTGTCATCCGGTACCAGTTTCTCAGTTTTTTTTTCCATTTTCTTAACATGTCCTTCTCGTCTTTGACTGTCTTCTTGCTCTTCCGAAGTTCCCGCTTCATTATTGCCCAGTACTGCTCCACCGGGCGCAGCTCCGGACAGTTTGGCGGATTCATGTCCTTTGGAACAAAATGGACAGAATTGGCCTCATACCACTCCAGGACACTTTTAGAATAGTGGCATGATGCCAAATCTGGCCAAAATAGCGGAGCTTCGTCGTGCTCCTGCAAGAACGGCAAAAGGCGCTTCTCGAGGCACTCAGATTTGTAGATCTCGCCATTTACTGTGCCCTTTGTCACGAAAGGCTCACTCCTCAGTCCGCAAGAGCAGATGGCCTGCCAAATGAGATATTTGGAGGCGAACTTCGACATTTTCTTCTTCTTAAATTTGTCGTCCACATCGAACTTGCTCTTGCCGGTGAAAAACTCCAACCCCGGAATTTGCTTAAAATCGGCTTTTATATACGTTTCGTCGTCCATCACACAGCAGCCATATTTTGTTAGCATCTTCTCGTAGAGCTTCCGTGCCCGAGTTTTAGCCGTCGATTGTTCTGTACCTTGTATGTATGCAGTCCAGCTCTCTTCTTTGCATTCTGGACGTAGCTCTGCGACATGCCGATCTTTTTAGCCAAATCACGGCTTGAGACGTTGGGATTTGCTTTAATCATCCGCTTCACCTTTCCCTCCGTCTTTTTGTTCTCCAGTCCCGGTTTTCTTCCAGCTCCTTTGCCGTGGTCCAACGTCAACCGCTCCTGGAACCGCTTCAACACTCTGGAGACGGTTGAATGGTGAATGTTCAAGATTTTTCCCAACTGCCGGTGCGACAGGTCAGGAAATTCCAGGTGTTTGGAAAGAATTTGTTCTCTCAACTCGCGTTGGTTCACCTCCATTTTCGTTGAATCGAAAAACACGACTTCGAGTTTGACAGCATGTACACAATACACATCAATGAGAAAGTGTGCAAAATTTGGTTGATTTTTACCCAATGGTAAAAAAGTTATGCCCTGTTGAATGTGTCGCAATAATTTCGTGTTCGCCCTTTATGTGGGATTCATCATCAGAGGATGTTAGTGGAGACCGTATGAACCGAGGATGCGATATACCTAGCTGCGGTCCAATGCAAGAAAATTGGAGACCGAAAAATGTAGAGTGTATTAGTGAGGTAAATTAGTTATGTCGAAAAAAATAGGAAACAGATTGCCGACTGGTCTCGAACCACAAACGTTGCGATTATCAGACCTGTACTTTCTTCACTACTCTCTCCATGCTTCTGAATATTGGTAGCCTAAAAGCAAACAAGAAGCGATAATTTTTTCGCATACTCGACTTCGTATGCTTTTTCTGCTGGAGAGATTCGAGGCAAGTGTGTGCGTCATTCTACAATGTTCTACAATGTGCGTCGTTCTACAAGCTTACTGGTATAGTCGAAAGCGTAGATAGAACACGAAATAAAAAAGACAAAAAACCATTACATCGCCTGCATGGTCAATTTCTAACATTCGTTGCGATGTTCATGAACAGAGGATGATAGGAAACGGAACTAACATTCATTGTAATAGATTTTTGGTTTGCGTGTATCTTTGTATATCAGCGGGAGTACTGAAAGGTTAATATTTATGTTAGTATAGACAACGGAGTGCAGACACATTTTCATTATCCGATATCCCTAACAATTTCCTCTAATTCTCATTTGTTTCAAGTACATTTTTTTCAAATTAAATCTCTCATTCTTCACAATTCTGTCTTATAATTTATTCATCCAGATAGCTTTTGACCTAGTGGCCTTAATCTCTGTTACTCAATAAATTCTAGCGCAAAAAATGATAGACATTGATTTTTCAAAGTATCTCTAGAGATTGGTTTTGAATACATTAAGTGACTCATAAAGTTTAATTTATACTTACAGCTTTAAAAAATACTTTCTGTAATTTTGCTTTTTTATCACAAAAAACCTCCAAAAATTTAAAGTTGGCTGCGATTTTAAAAAGGCGTACAATTTCGTTTTATGTTCAATAATAAAAACCAAGAAATTTTTAAGATTTGAACCGGGAATATCTTATGTGTTTCAAAACACATTATTCAATATTGATCTAAGCTAAGCTGTTGCACACTTCTGTATTCTTGTTTTGATACTATAATAATGATAAATGATAGCATCTATAATGGAATACGTTAGTAGTCTATAACCTTAGAGATAGTAATTTCCATTTATTTCCACTATCTTATTTCTTTATCTTGGACATATGCGCAGAAGACTTTTTCAGTTTCTGGTACTAACTAATATGCTATTGTGTTAAAGTAACAATTCTCGATGAACATTTCAAATTGTCCTATCTGCTTTGATCGATTCTCTTCATCGACTTTCTCTTTTCATAACCACTGCTATGCAAACAGATTTCACGCTAATTCTACCACATAGTTTGATAAAGGAGGTTCTTATCTAGCGTCCAAAACGTCAAATACAACAGGGAAAGGTTTTGCAGCTAAGTTATTAACGAAAGAGAAAGTCGATGAAGAGAATCGATCAAAGCAGATAGGACCATTTGAAATGTTCATCGAGAATTCTGTAGTTCTCTGAATCTTGATGGAACTTCTCGAAGAAAAATTTTCAAAGCGTTTTTGAAATTTTCAAATATTTGACTTCCTTTGCGCTCGACATTCACAACATAGGACTACCGAAAATTCTGACTTACGTGTGAGAATCATCGTCTTGATAAGATCTGCCTATGTTGGAATACACATGAACTTTAAAGCATCGTCGAGGTGCTTCTAGACGGTGTTAAGTGGGCAACTACTTTTACACCACCGTAGAGTTAATTTACAAAAAAAAAAATGAGTTCCGTTACTCAGTTTCGCTAGAACCCCGGCTACTCATAATAGACTGAGTAAACATCAGCTCGAAAGTGAGTAAACGTGACTAATTTTGTTTAAATTTTTCTTTTTCGAGTCGATTTTTACTCAGTCTACTCATGGATTAAGAAGTTTCAGCTAAATTTTGCGGTCACGTAAAAAAGCACGCAATGGTAACGGTGTCATATGAATGTTATTTTTATCACTGAAAATAAAATTTAGTATATACAACGTTCGTTTGATCATTGTTTTTATCTGCAACGAAATAGATTCGTACTTTTTATGAATCTAGTTTCGTTAGAAATGCAGGGCTGTTACAACAAGCGTGGATTTCGCGATTTTCGCGGATTTGTTGCGGATTTGATTATTTAGTCGCGAAAATTGCGGAAACTTTAGATGATATCGCGAAAATTGCGACGGGATTGATGTGCTAAAGTCTGTTCCATTTAGAATTTGGCCGCACAAAATAGGTCATTTCTCCAAGGGGAAATAAAGTACAAAAACGCGTCATTGGGGGCGACCCCGGCGTAGTGGTTAACATCCATACCTCTCACGCCAATGTCACGAGTTCAAATCTCACCCCCGGAAAAGTCACGAATGACCCAAGAGTGTTAAAGTGACAATAATAATTAAAAAAAAAAAAAAGAACGCTAAACGTTTCATTTTGTAGGATTTTTATTTATTATTATTCGTCAGCTTTTCGGTTGAATTTTCGAACTTTTCGTTGAATTCCTCCCATCATGTCTTACTGTCAACATTAACTGTCATCTTTTTCCACCACTTCTCCAAATCAGATGCTTTTTTTTATTGTTTTGCCACATTTCTTCAGTTTACGCTTAATAATGCCTAAAAATTTTTGGTTTTACGAAAATCTGGACAATTTGGTGGATTGACACTTTTTTCAATAAAATCGACATTATTCTACTACTCGGTCCATGGCCACACTTCGACAGCCTCATAGTGTGCGAAGGGTCCGCAGGTTGCCTTCTACTTGGTCGATCCACCTTGCCCGCTGCGCGCCTCTTCTTCTTGTTCCTGATAGGTCGCTTTCGAAAACCATTTTCACTGTGTCTTCGTGCGACATTCTTACGACGTGCCCAGTAGTCAAATTTTTGCAATGTGGACGATGTATGGTTCTCCCAGCAGCTAGGGCGATTCGTGGTTAATTCGCCTCCTCCACGTTCCGTAATCCATCTGCACTCCACCGTAGATGGTACGCAACACCTTCCGTTCGAAAACACTACACTAGCATAGTCCAGGTCTCGTGGCCGTAGAGGACCACCGGTCTAATCAGCGTCTTGTAGACAGTCAACTGCGTGCGGTGGCGAATTTTATTCGGCCGGAGCGTCCTCCGGAGTCCAAAGTAGGCACGGTTCCCTGCCATAATGCGTCTTTGAATTTCTGTGCTGGTATCATTTTCTGCGATCACCACGAACTCATCGACCTCCTCGATTTCGTCACCGTCAATCTGAACTCGGGGTGGGAGGCTAACATTGTCTTCCCTAGAACCTCTTCCTCTCATCTATTTCGTCTTCGATGCGTTAATGGCAAGTCCAATCCGCCTAGCTTCAGCCTTCAGTCTGATGTACGTTTTCGCCATCGTCTCAAAGTTTCGTGCCATGATTTCGATGTAATCGGCGAAGCCAAGAAGCATCTGAAGATCGTTTAATTTGTTAAATAGGTACGTAGCGGGTACATAACATTATAATTTTTAATTAATGAGTTTGACCTTTCCGGAACATATTTAGACCATGTCGTAGGCATATATTTATTAACAAGGCATAGTCATGTTAAAGTTGCATTCTGGGGCTTCAAGAATATAAATATCAAAAGATTGGCATTGACCTCTGTCTGTTGATTCTTCGAAATAGTTATGCGTTGTCAACAAAGATTAATCAGTACACATCTAGGGATTTCGAACTGGGGACATAGGGCCATTAACGATGTATGTCCCTTTCGACTGTTCACTGAATGCGATAGGCTTGTTCAGTCTTGTAAGCGGTCACGGTAGTCGACACATTTTTCTGTGATAATTGACTGCCTTTGCCTCCGACACTTGCAAAACAAGCTTTCATAGTACAGTACCAAACTAAAATGTCATATGACAGGCTCTGTCATACGACACTGTCGCCGAAGACCGTCACGAATGTATGTATTTTTGTTTTGATCATAATAAGAGCTGCTGATTGTGTGCTTGTGTGAATTCTGAAAATAGCAAGCAATGATGTCCTAGTAATAATATTTCTGATCAGAAATGGTTTGATTTACACCAAATTGAGGAATTACAACGAAATCACACATGTCATATGATAGCTATTTGATAATTTTCTTTTAGCTCGAATGTTATTTCACCGCTCGTGTTGTGTGAGAGAGACGACGGTAGAGCATTAGTGTTCGAATACAAACAGACTGTCGCGCACGACAACGAAGCGAGTGTAGTAAAAAACGTCGACTGTTTCAACCCCTGGGCTTGTTATTTGTCTTCCTTTCGGATTCTATATTTTGGAGTGAAAATAATTAGGAGAACACTATGAGCCTAATTTAACATCATATCATGCTTGCAAAAGCATGACAAAATAACATTAATTAGACCGTTACATTGGTAAAGCTTATGTTCTTCCAGTGAAAGACGATTTATTATTGAAAATTTATTTAAAACACTCCGAACACGATGCTTCCGGTGAATTGTGTAACGGCTAAGTGTCAATGTTTGAAAAACCATTGCTCAGGAATGTATCGATCAATTTTGAAGTTTCACCAATAAACGACTGAGCTATGATTTTTCAAACATTGCATGTTTGCTGCTACAAATTTTACCGGAGACATCGTGTTTAGAGTGTTAACACGAAACGCGATACAAAAAGGTCAACCAACTTTTTAGCTTCACAGACGAATTTTGATGCATAGGGGGAAATGCATGTAATGTCGGCCTAAATGTACCTAATGTGGGCCCATACATAAATTCAGTAATCGATTAAATTTTCAATAGCGACCAAAAATATCCATAAGTACCGTCAAAATGACGCGTTCATCTAGATAAAATTGATAAATAGCAGATTTTTAGTGATGGGCCCAATCTTAGATCCATAGGCCAACATTAGAGCCATTTCCTCTATGACGGAGAAAATTCTTCTTTTCGTGGCGTAGCGAATGTAAAGGTTCAGTGCTAATAAAACATTAGCGGTTGATTATTGGGAACTATTTCGTAAGATACTTGTCTGAGAGCGGGAATAGTACAAAAGGGAGTCAAGTTTGGACCGGCGTCAAATATGGTACCTTTACGGTAGTATAGTAAAGTGGGACAAGAGTACGCAGGCAGCAAAAGTACGCACATACAGGTAAACGACATGATGGACCAATGAGTGTGAATAGGATTGAAACCTCTACTGGATACAAGCTTACTAGAAAAATATTGTGTATTTTGAATAATCCAAACTAAAAATATTACCTAAATATACCTCGGACTGGGAATCGAACTCAGCTGCTTCCCGTATGGTCTTTCTTTATAGCTGCGTCTTTACCGACTGTACTAAGGGAGGCCCTATATAATTAGGTTAATTTAGCTCTTCCAAACAATGGATCGTATGAATACGGAGTGTAAAGAAACTCTCCCGTGCTTTTCTTATGGGGAAAGTAAAGTGAACTCTTTTCTTCATACGGACAAATATATCTAATACATGAACAACAGTGATGATTTTTACTCTTTTCTTCGTAAGTTCGTTCCCCACGTTCCCCATGAAGCGTACCTAACAGCTACTGATGATGTATCTACTCCAGTTTCTGAGATTTTTACTCGTTTGACGATCATACACAAAGACTTCTTACAATGTGCTGTGCGCGGGAGCACGATACGATCGTATGAAAGCAAAAAATGCAGTCAACCTCCTTCCCAAACTAGCAAATGTCGACCAGTCGGTATGCTCCGATTCCCGAGACGTTAATGTGGAACACTGAGAGATAGAGAGAGAGAGAGAGCAATGCACCTCCAACCCGGGCGAACGTTATACCAGTAATCAAGTAATTGATGCCCTTAATACCTTCTAATATCGGAGACGGCGGATGCTGCACTGCAACGATCTCGAAGATACAGAAGGTGACGCTGATTTCTCCGCATCAGGGATGCACATATTGAGCTTGACGAGATGCATCATGGTAGTAGAAACTGGCGGACTGGTCCGGTGATGGATGGACGGACATAAATGCAGAAATCCGGTTGTCTGCAACCGGGCGGGCATATGACTATAATTGAGATGAAAGTCACTTTATCGTACACACACACACACATACACACAAATTCCAGATTATTGATAACAGTAGTGCTATCTAATTTATGAGACAGTGAGTAATTCAATATGGGCGAAAGCATGTCATCATCATCCCTTCGCTCCGTTTGATGGTGTCATGAAAATGAACTGTGAAGAAAGCTGTGATCAGATTGTACTTTTATCATTATTGCAACATTATTTGTTCACCTGTTGAGTTGTTGGGAGGGCGAGCTTTGAAATTTTAATTAATTTGTAATAATGTGGAATGTGCAACACAAATAAAACTTTAATTTTCCGCTGACTTATTTTAAGGTAGGCTTCCACACCGAAAACAGTTTTCATGTAGCTTCCATTGGAAACGCACATGATTTTCATCAATAATCAAAATTAATGGAATTCATCTGAATTTCACATAACATTTATGCGATCACATTAATTTTATATGATTTTTCATATGAATTTCATGGACCTCATAATATTCATGTGATTTTGTGGTGTGATTTTGCTGCTATGTGATCATAGGAAAGCTATGTGAAAATCACATGGATTTCATCCATTAGATATGTGATAAATTTTTTGAGTGCAGAATGAATAAATCCACTTAAGGGAACATGCATAAATCACGTAGCATTTTAGGGTGAAGGGGAGGAGGTTCAGAAGTTGTGAGTAACCATGTATTAGGTATAGTCACTACGAGGAGGGAAGGGTATCTAAAATTTGTTACGTCATTTATGGTTAGTACCATCATCTACGTCAACGATAAACATAAACATTGCACTTCGTTCCTTGAATGCGCATGCTGAATGATATACGGATCCTTATTTGACAGCTGGCCCAAATAAGTAATCGATATGGGATGTCATTTTTTATATAGATTTTAAACATACCACGTCATTAGAACCCTAATATGCTGTATCGTTTGAAGACCCAACTATATGTACATTGGAATGAACGTAAATTTGAACTTTAGACCTAGCGTTGTAAACAAAGTAAACCAAAATGTACACAAGAATCAAATGTAAACTTGATGTTTCATAATGAGCCATGTAAATCAGCTAACATTGAGGCTACATTGTGTTAACTTATAGAAAGATGTATCATTAATGATTTTGAGTGTATAATTTTAAACAACGTTTTTTATTCGCTTTAAGCGTCAGGTCTGAACTGTTCCACTTCGATGATCGGTGGTGGTGGTGGTGGGTGGCAATCAATATTAATTGTTTTCGAGAAAACGAAACCCACTATATGCGGTCTGAGCATTGCAAATTTTCAATTTTCCATTTTCCCTTTTATGCAATTGATATAACCGAGCTGCCGCCACCACCAAAGTCGTTTCTAAAAATCACTGTAACGTGAAGCAACGGACGCGAGGGTTATGGTTATTGCACGAAAGTTTCTGTACCTACCTACCTAACTCAAGTCGTAATATAGTCCACCAGGTAAATGAAACAATTTCGACTGCTACTGCTGCCGTTTTTCATAATCAATTGGTTCGGTTGAAAACCGTCGTCATCGGTGGTCCCCCCCGTAAGCAAGCAGCACCCAAACTGTCGTTTCTCAACTTCAATTACTGACTGTTAAGCAATACCTGTGTACATTTTACTTTTCACTTCAAGAGACAAAATTAGCAACCGATCATCCGTGAAAATGAGGTTATGCTTTATCGTTTTCCTGTTTTGCAATGAATCGACATGTTTTCCCCAATAAACACAACAATTATGCAACACTTCCGCTAACCGAAACCATTTCTCTTCTACCATCCCCTGCTTGTAGGTCTGGCCCTAAGCACATCGTCACTGACTGCACGGAGGGACTCATTCGATCGCAACACATCGGCCTTCAGTCCATCCTTGGACTACACATCGGCGTCGACGAATGCCGTGGTGAACAATGCGGCCGCAGCAGCTGCA
This sequence comes from Ochlerotatus camptorhynchus, assembly GCF_037179485.1. Lineage (NCBI taxonomy): Eukaryota > Metazoa > Arthropoda > Insecta > Diptera > Culicidae > Ochlerotatus > Ochlerotatus camptorhynchus. Next base: position 929,733 of record NW_027040751.1, on the reverse strand, counting down.
GCCGCTGCCCGGAAGTGGCCCGTTGGAGCGGGCAGCTACGGAGGACTTAGCGCGGTTACTGCTTCAGGTAGTCCACTCGGTGCCTCAATCACTCCTCCGCCCGTTTCGGGACTGGGAGCTCTGGTCACAAGTCGTGCGCCAGGCGCCGAAACCAAGTACCGTCAGGTCAATCAGCTAGCTCCGGGTATTTCGGCCAATGCTATGTTCGGATCGAGTAATTCACTCTTTTCCAAACTATCCGGTTCGGTAGTAAGACCCACAACCGCAGCGGCAGCTGCCGTAGCAGCCGTTGCCGGAGCTGCTCCTGGAATGGATCGCCCACCCGGACGCTCACGACTATTGGAAGACTTCCGGAATCAACGCTATCCGAATCTTCAGTTGCGTGATCTCACCAATCATATCGTGGAATTCTCACAGGATCAGCATGGCTCGCGATTCATTCAACAGAAACTGGAACGAGCGACTACGGCTGAGAAACAATTGGTGTTCAACGAGATCCTCGGAGCGGCGTACAGTTTAATGACTGATGTGTTCGGCAACTACGTCATTCAAAAATTCTTCGAATTTGGCTCTCCGGAACAGAAGCAAGCCCTTGCGCAGCAAGTCAAAGGACACGTACTCCCACTGGCACTGCAGATGTACGGTTGCAGAGTCATCCAGAAGGCCTTGGAAAGCATTCCAGCCGAACAACAGCAGGAAATCGTTCGGGAACTGGACGGTCACGTACTGAAGTGCGTCAAGGATCAAAACGGAAACCACGTGGTGCAAAAGTGTATCGAGTGCGTCGAACCGGTTGCACTGCAGTTCATCATCGATGCTTTCCGCAATCAGGTCTACTCGTTGAGCACACATCCGTACGGGTGCCGGGTCATCCAGCGGATACTTGAGCACTGCACCCAGGAACAAACGGCGCCAATTCTAGCCGAGTTGCATGCCACTACGGAGCAGTTGATCCAAGATCAGTACGGAAACTACGTTATCCAGCATGTATTGGGTAAGTGATCCGAACATCAATCCCATTCATTAAACAAAGGAAAGTAGGTAATGGTTTTACGTCCTATTTTTTTCGCCTCGTTCACAGAGCATGGAAAGCCGGAGGACAAATCGGTGCTGATCGCCGCTGTGCGGGGAAAGGTACTGATTCTGTCACAGCACAAGTTCGCTTCCAACGTGGTGGAGAAGTGCGTTACACATGCAACAAGAGCTGAGCGGGCACTGCTGATCGAGGAAGTGTGCTCCTTCAATGATGCGTAAGTATTCTTTGGATCGAACCGGAACCATCTTTGTATGAATTGCTGGCTTTATGTGTTCTTAGTAGAACTTATGCCACAGTGTTTCTTTAACATGTCTACGCGAACGGTGGGCGCATAACTGTACAATGTTCGCCAGGAGCCATAGTAGTTAAATAAGAGCTTTCTGAGTATACCGCAGAACTCGCGGAACGACTGATTTATCCATTCCTATCTGGAGCCCTTTATTTCCCTGAAAATGTCCGAAACTGTTCTGAAAATCCGCGAGTCTTTCTGAGGTGCCTCTGCCTTGTCCGTGGTTCAATAAATCTTGCTAGGGTTACATGAAATTCGCTGAACTTGTCTAGCTTATCCTAAGCATACTCAGCTTTTTTGAAAATACACTCCAGTTTCCTACAACTCAGACGTCATTTCGATTGAATGAGCCGTGTTCGTGCTATGATTTATTGAAAAATATTGAAAACGTAATTTTTTTTATTTAGGCGGGTCAAAATGGTCGAATTCGAGCACAATCCAAGTAACCATAAAGCAAAAAGTGCAATTTAATGCTGATTTAAAGTTGATACATACATTTGAAGCCGTAGGGGAAGGAGAGGCATAATGAACAGTGAGCATCCCGCACTTTGGCTCTGGATCAGCTGCATGAAACAAATCAACTGGTAGTAGGTTCAACATCATTATGATTTTGATCCTACCACCAAACAATTTGTTCCGAACGGCCGGAAATCCAAGCTGGTGCTCACTATGCCCCACCTGTTCACTATGCCGCTCTTACCCCTATATATGCCTTATATTGCAAAAAGGAGGGTCTTTATCGGGATATTAATGGGATTGGTGGTTACGTGGAAAACTAGATAGAGCTGGCATTAGGGCGTAACAGCTTTGGTAAACAATGACTTTTATCGACAATTTCTAGGAACTCACGGCACGCCCACGCAAACCTACATAACCGTCGGGTAGGAGAAGTCTTCCTCTACCCGATGGTGCTGTTGATTTGCGTTGGCGAGCCTTAACTTTCTAGATATCATCTAATGAAGTCATTTTTTACTTAAGCTGTTACGCCCTAATTCCAGTTCTATCTAGAATTATGCGAAATTTCATGGAATTCTAGAGGTACAATCTTAAATTTGTTTATTTTTTCCGTTATTTGGCCTGGAACTACTCTTCTGGGCTGAAGATTCTTGGACTCCTTCGTTTTCAACTTCCGGGGTTTCCTAAACTACTCTGAAATTTCCTGAGTTACTAAGTATATATTCGCAAAATTCCCTGAGAAACTTGAAATTTTCTAAATTTCTTCAAAGGTTTCCCTGAAAGCTTTTATAATCCTTTCCCAACAAGCATTTTAACTGATTATATACTAAAAACGCGTCCTTTTTCACTACGCCTTATTCTATCCCCATTGCTATTATAAATCTGCCCTCTTCACTAACAAACTCCTGTGACACTTATAAGATGGGAGGTCGTAGAGTTCTCTGCATCTCTCTTAAGTAAGTTTCCAACTAACACTCCTTCCCATCCGCAGCAGTTGAAAGGACGTGGCCAGGACAGTTCTCGATAATTGGAGATAGTGCTACTTCCATCTAAGAGATCAAGATCAATCCCAAATCTCGGTCAATAAGGTAACGGGCGGAGGTGACAATACTCTCAAACAATTGCCTAGGACTTGTACCACATACGAATTTGTGCAACTTGCTTAATGTGAATGCGGATGCGAAAAAATAAGCCTCTTTTCAGACGAACAGGCTTATTTTTGGTTGCTACTATTCATCTTACAATGTTTGTTGGGTTGGGTTCCGCTCAGTTTTTCGTAGACTTTTCAGAAGTGGCTCTAAAGGTCCTCTTAGAATTCCAAGAAATTCACACAAGAAAAGTTGAGTGGCATTGTGAGTTTGTGCGAGCTTTTCAACCTCTGACTGGCCTTATCCAGCTTTCCACGTTCGGTAATGGCCTCCTGCATGGTTCTTAACATGCAACCTTCACTGTAGTTTTTGACGCACTGGAGACATATCTTGATCGAATAAGTAGATATCGTTTCATTTTCCGCTGTTCGTGGGAGAGGGGAAAGGGAGGAGTGAAAATCCGAACCACTAATTAGTGTATGTAACTAATGTGAAGTATGCATTTGGCGACCATGCATGCCACCATTGCCGTTTTGAATTTTTCTGAAGTACCCTAAATTTCTTTGAAATTCTTCTGGATTTCTTTGAAATTCTCCTTAACTTCTCTGAGGATACTTTAGTCTTCATGTGGTTCTCTAAACTACTCTAATGTTCCTCGAATTTAACTCTGAAGTTAACTGAAGTTTTCTTATGTTCTTCTGGGCTTATCTTAAGATTTCATTGAATTTTTTGCAGTTCTCCTTAACCTCTCCCTGAACTTTGAAGCTCATTGAATTTCTCTAAAGTATGCTGAGCAGCTTTGAAAGTTTCCCTGGACTTCCCTCATGATCCTCTGCATTTATCTGAGGACAATGACTTGAGTTTTTCTGATGCTCCCTCGAACTTCATTAAAGGTTACTGAACTTCTCTGCGATGCGTATACTTGTCTGCGCTCCACGCCAACCGGATCAGTAGCGAACACCAACTTTGCAGGGTTGTTGTCCGGCATTCTTGCAACATGCCCTGCCCACCGCATCCTTCCGGCTTTGGCCACCTTGTGGATGCTGGGTTCGTCGTAGAGTGCAGCGAGCTCGTGATTCATTCTTCGCTCACCGTTCTCCTGCACACCGCCGAAGATCGTCCTTAGCACACGTCGCTCGAAAACTCCGAGTGCTTGCAAGGTCCTCGTCGAGCATAGTCCATTTCTCGTGTCCATAGAGGATCACCGGTCTTATTAGCGTTCTGTACATGGTACATTTGGTGCGGGGGTGAATCTTTTTTGACCGTAGTTTCTTCTGAAGCCCGTAGTAGGCACGACTTCCACTGATGATGCGCCTTCGTATTTCACGACTCACATTGTTGTCAGCCGTCAGTAAGGATCCAAGGTAAACGAATTCCTCCACTACCTCGAAAGTATTCCCGTCTATCGTCACATTACTTCCTAGACTAATCCTGTCATGTTCGGTTCCGCCTACTAGCATGTACTATTTTTCTGACGCTCTCGCCACCAGTCCGACCTTTGCTGCTTCGTGTTCCAGGCGGGTGATTGGTTCTGCCACAGTTCCAAATGTTCTTGCGATAATGTCCATGTCGTCCGCAAAGCACACAAATTGACCGGATTTCGTCGCATTACACCTTCTAGAGCGATGTTGAAGAGTAGGCATGAGAGTCCGTCACCTTGTCGCAGTCCCCGGCGAGATTCGAATGAACCTGATAGTTCACCCGAAACCCTTACGCAGTTTTGCACACCGTCCATCGTTGCTTTAATCAGTCTGATCAGCTTCCCAGGAAAGCCGTTCTCGTCCATGATTTTCCATAGCTCAGTGCGGTCGATACTGTCGTATGCCGCCTTAAAGTCGATGAACAAATGATGCGTTGGGACCTGGTATTCACGGCATTTCTGGAAGATTTGCCGTACGGTGAAGATCTGGTCCGTTGTCGATCGGCCGCCCATGAAGCCGGCTTGATAACAGCCCACGAATTCGGTCATTTTAGGTGATAGACGACGGAAGATGATCTGGGATAGCACTTTGTAGGCGGCATTCAAAATGGTGATCGCTCTGAAGTTCTCACATTCCAAATGGTCGCCTTTCTTGTGAATGAGGCAGATTACCCCCTCCTTCCACTCCTCCGGTAGCTGGTCTGTTTCCCAGATCCTGACTATCATCCGGTGCAGGCAGGTGGCCAACTTTTCTGGGCCCATCTTGATGAGTTCGGCTGCGATACCATCCTTACCAGCTGCTTTGTTGTTTTTGAGCTGCTGAATGGCTTCCTTAACTTCCCTCAGCGTGGGAGTTGGGCCAGTCCCGTCCTCTGCTGCACTGACGTAGTCGTTTCCTCCATTGCGCTGGTCTCCCGTGCCTACGTTCTCCTCGCCATTCAGGTGCGCATCGAAGTGCTGCTTCCACCTTTCAATCACCTCACGTCCGTCCGTCAAGAGGCTCCCGTCCCGTCCTTTCCAATCGCAAGTCCTATTTCATCGCTGGGGTCGTTGCCGTTGGTCTCGGTTCGTATTCCTCTGTTGCTGATTTTCCGTTGCAAAGCTTTTTTTACGGCTGGCTCGCAGGGCCTGACACCAACCCCCGAACTTGCCGGAGGACCAGGGTGCACAGTTGTGCTTAGAGTCCTTCACTGGCACTCGGACGTAGATCAGCCGCCCCTAACATGGGGAACAGACGCTGTTGTGAGCCGCTCCTCCTGGAGAACAGACGCTCAGGCTTGCCAAAGCAACCCCCCCCCTCCCCTTCCCTGTCAGCCTATGACCAAAGTTCCCACCGGGGTTGGTTACCCGATCTTCCCGGGGTTGCTCACAGTTCCCGACCGGTACCACGGGGAGGTAGAGATCGGAGTTGTTGGGAAGAGGCTAGTGATTTCAATGGGATCTGTATTGCGCATTACCCAGCATTTACCGACCAGTGGTGTATAAGATCAAAGTGAAAGACTTCCATGCTGGGTGGCTGCTTGCTTTTGTTTTACGGGCCCTGGTAAAGCTCTTGTAGACTTTCTTGACTTCTTTGTTGAGGCTCCGCCATCGTGAACCCCTGCGTCTGCCTCTGCTATGATACGATTATGCCGGGGTTAAATTCAGCGCTTGCATGCACATATCGTTCCCACCCCTTCGTAGTGTGTGACCGCCCACCCTCACCCGCTTTCGGATTTCTGTTGATATCGGCTTCTGATGACATCGATGATTGAACTCGGCATTCGAGAGTCAGTTGCGAGGTCACCAGGTACGAATTATATACCGCAGGCATCGATTAATGATTTGTTCTCCAGATATTTCATAAGCTTTCAAAGGTAGCCCTAGCGTTGATTCATGCAATACAAAATCTTCCTTACATCTTAGATAGTTTTTTCTCCTTTGAGTTTCTGAGCTACATGGAAGTTAGCTAAACTTCTCCGAGGTACCCTGAACTCATCTAAATTTTTCTGGGCAACGATACAATTTCACTGTATTTACTTGGAATTGTACTGAAGTTCTCTGAGGTTCCCTGAACTACTCTTAAGTTTCTTGAGCTTCTCTGAAGTTCAGTTAACTTCTTCCGAAGTGCTACGAATAACACTGAACTTCTCTCCTCAGTTCATCTGGACTTCTTTGGTTTGTTCCTTGGATTGCCATGAAATTATGCCAAGCAAGGTTCGTATTCCTGTGATGATTCATTGGCTATCCTTGAGCTGATCCTTCGGAACACCCGGATCATCCGTAAAAGTGTTAGTTAATTAATTAAACTGACCGTAGAGTTCCGTGTTTTTTAACCACTTATGAACGACTTCTGACCGGAATATGTACCCTAGGGATCACGAGAAGGTGCTTTGGAACATTCGTAAAATTGATCCTACACAGTAACCGCAAAATACCCAATAACTACTATAAAAGAGTCAATATTTACTACAAAGTAAGCATTTTCAAGGAAAACTGGGATTAGCCATTAAATGAGTAAAATTTTGAAAATGAGTAGTAAGTATTCATTTGTGATTAACATTGATGGGTCCAAATTTTACTCATTAAATGGGTAGTCCCAGTTTCCCTCGAAAATGTGTAGTTTACAGTCAATATTGAGTCTTTTATAGTAATTATTGGGTATTTTGCAGTTACCGTGTGGAGTTTCCCAGGTTTTTTTTTCAAAATCCCTTAAGAACAACTTAGGTATCACAATTAATTTAGAGTCATTACTGCAATATGAACCCTGGAGGCCACGGGATGGTCCTCCGGAACATTCGTAAAGGTGGTAACTGTATGAACTGATACTGGAGGTTCTCGTTTTTTGTTTTTCAAAACTACATATGACGATCTTATCAGAATGATTTCGGAATTATGACCGTGAACCCTGGGGACTTCGGAAGTGAGCTCCGAGAGTTTTGATATTCCTTATGAATGCCTTATCATCCGTAAAAGTGATCCATTGGGGACGGCCCTAGTGTAGTGGTTAACATCCATGCCTACTCCCTGGGCAAGTCACGAATGACCTAAGAGTGTTTAAGTGTCTCCAATAAAATAAACGGTGGTCAATTCTTGAAAATGATCTGGGATTTGTTCGAATCCCCTAATAGACGTATTATTAAAATTAATTGTGGAGCTGGACGATGGAGTGGTATAACAACCGGAGTCTAGGAGGGAATAAATATCATTTTCTTTATCCTACCGATTCGATTGTGTTGGTACGAATTCTACTCCAACAGTTTCAGTGAAATTGACGCGGCCTTCTTATCAAACCATTCTGAAGGAAGCGATTGGGAATTGCGTCATTCGATTTATTGGATCGTTACGTTGGAAAGAGATTCTTAAATTCCCGTGAGGTTCGCGTAAGTGTCTCCGCCCCTCCGTTTTTGGCCCTTCATACAGCAATATTGTGAATTCAGATAGGTAGCTCAAATTGATCTTGCTATTAAGTGGAGCTGCATACAAGACAAGATCTTCGAAGGGATAGTGGCTACCTTACATACATACATACATACATTAGGGGCTGTTCATTAACTACGTAGACAGTTTTTTACGATTCTGGAGCCCCCCTCCGCCTGCATAGACAATCGTACATACACAATTTTAAAAATTTGTATGGGCCGTGGATAATTGCCATCCAGTTATTTTATTTTCATGCAGCTCAAAACTATCTATATACAAACCAAAACTAGTGGCAGATAAAAGAACCATTTTTGGCTCCATTTTTCCATTGGTTGGTACAGAAAATTCTCAACTAATAACTGTGGAAGTGTGCTTCAAAGAACTGGCAAAGGGCAGAGAAATAAATAAATCAAAGTTAACATCGTAATTGAACGCCAATTGAATGTTATTTAAGCTATATATGAACGCACTAGATATAGTTCCGTCAATATAATGCCATCTCTTATTCAACCCCCCCTTCTCCACACAGCGGTCTCCACGTGATGATGAAGGACCAGTACGCCAACTATGTGGTCCAGAAGATGATTGACGTGTCGGAGCCCACGCAACGGAAGGTGCTATTGCACAAGATTCGTCCGCACATGAACTCGCTGAAGAAGTACACCTACGGCAAGCACATCATTGCAAAGTTGGACAAGTTCTCGCTGAAAACTCCCAACTCCATCGGCAGCGGGGGACCCGGAGGAGCACCGAGTAGTGGAGCTCCCGGTGTCAACACTAGCACCGGATCGACGAGTGGTGGTTCGGAAGTCGGTAATGGCACCGTGGGAACTAATGGAACCAATGGTGCCCAACAGGTGGTACCGACAGCGAATGGCACGGGGGTCAACGTGTCCAGTAATGGAACCAGTGTGGTCGTAGTTAATAGCACCAGCAACGTTGGGGCGCCCAATCTGGGCCCCATCGGACCGCCACCGACCGGGATGGTGATGTAAGAAGTTGATCCGATGATTTATGATTGTATATTGGGAAACGGGGACTGGCGGGAGTCCTCTAGGGTAGGTGAGAAAACTGAGAATGCGCGCTAGGTCAATAATATTCCAGGAATATGCTGCACACACAAAACAAACACACAGAACGCAAAAGATGCGCTTTCGCTATTGCACGGGAATGTGCCTTCGATCGCCGGAGGAAAAGCCAACGTGTGGCGTTTATTTTTTTGTAAAGTAATCATTTGTAAATATTTTCTTTCTTTTTACATTCGGAGATAATTCTCTATCGAATCATGTGTTAAGTAAAAAAAAAAGTTACAGAGTCGAACTGAGAAAGACTTTGAATTTAGGAACGGATGTACACAATCTTCCCCCCATCTCAGCTGTAAGTAATTCGTTTATAGACAGAAAACGGATCTCAGTCCCGGTCCCATTTATAAGTTATAGCACGCTCGCGTAAGACTAATCTGTTTCGGGGACAGTTTTCTTTCCCTTGTATGATTTTTTTTAAGAAATATCGTATTTTTGTTTTATATAAAAAAAAAATGAAGGATATATTCTTCTCCGCGATAGAAGCGCATTCCAAGAGATTAACTAACAATTGCGAAGCATCCTCATACAAGAAACAGATAAAAAAAAAAGATAGCCCTCATATTATGCCATAGAAAGCACTCGAGTATACAAACAGGATTTACTGCAATTTCGAACCAGAGATTATAGTGACAAGAAAATTTTAACCAAGTTTTTAACGGTCCAGGATCAAACAGTAGTAACACTCACACACATAATGGAATCCCATATTTTGCTGTTCGCCAACCCCAATAGTAGTAGGAATACCAAATCAGAAAGCGCCTCGAGCTTCTCGAATTCGATTGTTTTGAGACTCTCGATTGGAGAAAGAAGAAGAAAAAGTGTACGATTACGATGAAGGAAGCTCTCTTTGTGTAGTATTTTTGCAATATACATATAAATTATTGAGCAAGAGCAAAGAGACGCGCATCTTGGAGCAGCAGCAGCAGCAGAGTGCGGTATGCAGGAAAATATATACATATAAATAATACTATTTTAGGTGTATCTTGTATTGTAATCAAAGTCTTAACGCTATATTGTAGATTGATGAATTTGTAGTAGGAATAAAGATGAACCCAGAAAGCGATTTTTGGATGTGTAAATCACGTATAGATAGTAGTAGTTGACGGTAGCAGAACTCAAGGTTTAGGCCGCAGCAACAGCAACAAGAACATCATCAGCAGAGATTATTCAGCATTTCGATGAGAGGTATTAACCTTATTTTGTTGTCGCTCCTTGATTTAGGTGCCTCGCAGTATATGATTATTATATAATTTGCCAGAAGAAAACTTAGAAAATTTGATCCACCCTAACCGGAAGCGCTGCTCTGAAAGGAATTGTTTGATAACGATCGCTAATCATACACGAACACACACACACACACAAACAAACAAGACAGCATTTTCTTCTTCTTTTTTCGTTGAGCAGCGGAATTCGTGTCGTCTTATCTATTGGTGCTAGGTCGGCAAAGGGTGGCATGGCAAGCAGGGTTCATTTATCGTAATTTCTCATCTTGAAAAATAACCCTAGGTGGGAGCGCTCATATGCTTACTATCAGCATTGAATGTAGCAAGGGCGAGGAGATGTGGTGTGAAAATGCTAATTTCATGTGTAATTTTCTTCGCTCTCGCTTGGACATTTGTAGGCAAATTGCTTGAATAAGGAAAGGAAAAAAACTAGAGAGAGGTCGCTTACCTTTTGATCATCGGATGAAACGGGAGGAAATTTATATATTCAAATTTACCCTCTCATCCGGTTATAGGAAACATACATGAGAGGGCGACCAATTAGTGCTGAATAAATTCTGTTAGTAGCTGCGGGAAAGTTCGAGTTCCTCTTTTGAGAAGGCTTTCCAACTCCGGCGATGAGATACATTATTTCGCATCAGGAGGAAACCTTCCGCTTATATTAGTAGGCGCCAGTGATTAACAAGGATGTTTTAAAGAACTTGACTAAAATAAGAGAGTAACACAAAAAATCACCATTGTGTCAGACATAAACCGAAGCGAACGAAAATTTCGTTTTAAGAATTAAGAAAAACTGATATAATAGAATGAAAGTAAACGGAAAACGAGCATTTTAACATTTCTAAGCTGAACAAAACAGAGCAAGTCGCAAGGAAAGAAAATGTTAAAATCGAAGCAAAACAAAATAATGAGGCAACCAAGTATCAATTAGTTATTTTATTAATAGAAACAAGCTGGCATAGGGATCATTTTTTCGAAGAAAATAAACAAAAAATTGAATAAGTACACTGTGGTGGATCTACACCCACACAAACACACGGAACTTTATAGATGTGGCGCAAAAGTAAACCGAGTTTTAAGGGGAACTGTGCGAACCGAAAGAACCAATCGTTGTTACGAGTTTAAATGGTATCGCTTAACAAGACGCAAAGCCTTTGCAGTTTTTGTTTTCTGTTTTCGAAACCTTATTCGTTGGGTTATTTTTTGTGCGTGCGAGTAGTGTGCCCGATCCGGTTTCGAGCGCACTCTTCAGAGGGTGGCTTGAAACGTCGCCATCGGTACCAGCTACCCCGCACCGGTAATAATGCTCTCTGTCGTTTCCGTTTTCGGTTGCGATTTCGTAACCGATGGTTATATAAGTTAATGCGAAGTCTAATACAGCTAGAATTATTCGTAACCTAGAAGAAGAAAAACAAACACCTCTAAAATTAAATGGTCCTACACAAATCTGGTGAGGAAACAGGAGCTTGCTTTTTACGTTTCTCGTTTCTAACAGTGACACGGTGGAAACGGTTTAGAGAACACTGTTGTATGCCGCACATATGCGGTCTTAAATCGAATATCAAAACTATATTCAACTACCTACTACAGCTACAACTCCGAAACGATGCGTAGAAGTTTTGAGCAAACGTTCCTCAAAACAAACTCTAACTACTTATAGCATTTAAAATGAGTATCAGAACATAAGGAAATCTCTGTATTTCTTATAAAAACCAACTTCGAAAAGGAAAGATAAATGTAACGTTTGACAGTAAAATAAACAAAACATGATAGCATTTATTACGAGACACGTAAACGGTAAATGAAAAAAAAAACAATGTTTTCCTCTCCAATACACACACACATACATATATTCGAAGGTAGTGTTTAAATTTAAAAAAGGAAAAAAAAAATAAGAAAAACGATAAAAATGAAACTCATGTGAACTAGTACAGTCAAATAATAAGAAACTAACAAAGAACAAAGCAGTAAAAAACCTCTTAGCAGTACTTTAAATGAGGAAAATTTTCCCCGTTTTATGAAGGCATTAATTTCCTGTCAATTTTTCGTGTAATTGTAAGCTGTTATTACGTAAAACAAGACGATACAAAAAACGCATGAGAGAACACGCTAAAATAGAACGTCGCGGAAAAGCGATAATTATGAATCTGTTAAATGTGTAATAAATGTTTCACACAGACACACACGTAAATTCGCCTTCATCCACTCTCCCACACACATAAATACAAGCAACAAACAAACAAACAGAAGGAAATGAGAAAACTTTTGGCCTACTTTTTCGGTTGAATCTTGGATCTGGAACCGCGTCAACGGCAGCCTGCTTGTGTAGTCGTCGGGTGGCCGGATGGAAATTGAATGAACAAAATTAGGTGAATCCTGAAACATTACAAACACAAAAGCAAGTGTGGAGGCAAAAACATAAATAGCATCTATTTTCGACTATACTTAAAAAGAGCAGCATCATACAAGGATAGGAATTCCAGTTCAAGTTTTTTCTCCTAATGCGATTTTTTTCCGGGAGAATTTCCAACGGCCGGGTCAATTGACGGTGATTGTGCGGGGCAAACGAAGCGATTGTTCATTTTCGTTTGATGGTAGGAGCTCTTGGTTTTAAATCTGGATAGGCTAGAACTTTGTTAGTAGGTAGTTCGTTTCAATTCTTGGCTATGGGGCTACGCAGATTTGTATTTCAAATGAGCTTGGATGGTTATCAAATCACGCTATTTCTAAACTTCCCAAATCTGGGTAGAAGCAACCCAGATCTAGCGGCGCCGGTGGTGTAGTGGTAAGCGTGATTACCTCACCCCAGCAGGCCTGGGTTCAATCCCAGTCGGCGCCGCCGGGATGTTCTGAGGCATAACATCTCTGATCACGCCTTCCTTCGGAAGGGAAGTAAAGCCGTAGGTACCCGGTTCATGAGTTGATGGGTCGACATGTAGGGTCCAGGTGTGGGAGCTGCCTACCTGGCGTCGGTAGCATTGGTGCTCAGCACGGAAAACAAGATCGACGGAAAACAAACCAAGGAAAAAAAAACAACCCAGATCGGTCAAAACTGAACATACCCAAAAATGGGTAAACTGTGTTGGGAGTCAAGTTGACAAATGAACTACATCGACATGAATCCGATCAACTTTGTTCATTTGTCAACTTGTCACCCCTAACATAGTTTACCCATTTTTGGGTTGGTTTAGTTTCGGCCGATCTGGGTAGATTTTACCCAAATTTGGGTAGTTTTGAAATAGCGTGCTGGAAAATAAAATCAACTTAGGGGCTGTTCACTAACTACGTAGACAGTTTTTTTTTGTATTATTGACCCCCCCCCCCCTGCGTAGACAACTGTCCAAACAAAAACAAAATAATTTTGTATGGACCATGGATAATTGCCAATAACACCCCCCCCCCCGGGGGGGGGGGCCTCAACTGTCTACGTAGTTTATGGACGGCCTCTTAGCTGGAAAAGATCATTCCGATTTGACTGCGCGTTTGTTAAATGTTTTATTTTAAAATTCGAGTGGTAATTAAAAGCATTTTCGACTGCTTGAAGGAAGTGATCAATGGACTACTTTGTAAATCAGTTTTGGCGGTGTATGCAAATGAGTGCTCTGCTGTCAGTAACTCGTTTACTTGCCAATCATTCAGATTATCACGAGACAGTGAATGATGAGGCGGATGGCTGTGACCCAATTATTGCCGAGTTAAATTTAACTCATAGTTAAAAGTGACAGTTATCGAATAACCCTGCTAACCGAGCGTGGCTTCTTTTGACCGACGACAACTTCGATTTTGAGAAACGTTTCGACCTCTAATTGGAAATCAGGCATGGAAAATAACTGTTAAACCCGCCTGAAACTCAACTCGGCAAATAACCACTTCATTCGAGCAGTTCAAATGACGTTTACTACCACTCGAACTTCAACATAAAACAATATTTTGAGATTTTTTCTTCTAGAACAACTAGAAAAGTAGCGAAAATGTGTGCGTTTCATAAAACAATAGTAATTTGTTAGCCAGTTTTGTGAAGTCACTGGTAGAAAGTCACGCCAGAACTGCTTTACAAAATGGTCCAATCACAGCCCAAGTCAGAATTGCAGTATTTATCTACTCTCTCTGGTTTCTTGCCTGCGGCTGATACAAAACCGACATTTTTACTGGCAACACTGGATTTCCATTTGACGTGGAAAGCAGGTCTAAATACGATAATTTCACATTGAGGCCATATCTGGGCGTTGACTCTGTAAAACTCGTAAAATCCCATAAGCATCTGTCTGTATGTGCGTGAAATCTGGCGGACTTTGTCTTATTCTTTTACACTGAACGAATACATCTGCAATATTTCGAATGATTATTGCATTGCTCTAGCCCTTTAACAATATGGTTCCGAAATTCGGATGATTGCCTTACGGTTGAAATCATCAGCAGATGATGATCATCCATATGACTGTCATCCAAATAAAGGATGATATTGGCTGTAAAACATACAGCACTCAGAGGACAACAATTGAATAATAGGATGACTAACAAATTAGATGTATAATGCGATTTTTTACATTTCCATAATGAATAGCCATGAACAGCCATTCCATCATGGATACAACAATCATTTGTTGATAGAGCAAACTTCCTCCACCACGAAATAGACAATCTTCGGTTTCCACGCTTTACCAACTTTACTAATGTTCGTACCACCTCTGATAGCGATGACTATGTTTCCACCTCCATTGTCAGTTCAGATCAGTAAATGACGTTCGATAGAACGTTTTGGATGATTCACGTTATGGTGCTACACCAATATCATATGCATTTGGGATGACAATCATTCTACAGGGAGCATTACGTATTTAAACTGAGGTCCGTTTGCTTCTCGTATTAATGTTCATCCTGTATTCGAGAGGAACATCATCTGATTACAAAACAAACATCATTCGAAAAAGGATGATGTACAGTACAGTGTACTCCACCGAAAAATTCCGCATGAAACCACCGACAAACCGACATGAATGACCATAGCAAAAACAATAAAATTTCTGACCAAAGCACACTACTGACATCTGGCTCCGTGTTCGCGGGAAATATTTAGCTAAGCCATGAACCCGCATGCAAAAGTTATGAAGTGGTGTCGTGTCTGATCTATTCTGGACAAATTATTGTTATCTAGATCAAAAAATCCTATGGTTCTGACAGTTCGTATCACTGCACTTTTAAATCGGCCGTTTACGATTTTCGGGCATAAGTCAGAATTAAGTGTTATGTCCGTTTGTCGGTGAAGAAACTGTCAATTTTTGCGTGAAGGGACAAAGGCTCGACGGTGCTGTCAGCGTCAATTATGTGTCTTCAGACCCTCTTCACTCTTTGAAATTTATAGAGACAGATAACAGCGCCAAAAGGTTTGTGACGAGACAACGTTGAACTCCAGCGTTGGAAGAAAACACGCACACCAACATCTATGCATGCATGCACCCACACCACTGGACGAAAGGTACAGCTCATGTCAAAACACGAAGCGTTGTCATCACTCATCGTCATCACTCGGCGGCTTCCGATTGCGCTGACAAATACCTTCCTACGTTATAAAATAGGAAAGTAATCATTATTCCAACGTAATTTTTGAATAGAATACGTGCTGCGTTGGTCAAGGAAGACGTCATATTGTATTACGTTTGTTTAGCAATGGCTTCCATTATAGATACTATAGATTCCATAGATAAGCGGAGGAAAAGTATAATGTAGCCAAACGAACTGTCAGTTAGTGTAGCCAAACGAGCATTACGTCATCATGGTGTTGTTTGAGGGAGAAGTATTGTAATATTATGAGCACAAGCGACACTCCACATTCCGATTTATTTCGCGGACAACGGCAGAAGGAAAGATAAAGCAAACCATTCCTCGATACATTGTTGTAAAGATTTGCTTTGCACTTCATTTTGAAATTTTACTTGCTAGAACAATTTTTTGTGCCTCCGCCTATCTATGGAATCTATAGTATCTATAGTTTCCATACGTTGCATTTCCTGTGGCGTTGGAATAATTCTTTATGGAGAAGGAATGTTTTTTCCATGCTCTATGCTTATAAAGATTATTTTGAGTCACAGCTTCGTTAATCAACAATTACTATTAGAGATTTTCACCATACTGATACCGTTGATATTGAAAACTTTTTCACTCGAAAGCAAAACATATTATCAGCCCATAATGATGCGACCTTGGATGTGTGATTGTTTTCTCAAGTGTTTCTGTTGCGTATAAAGGGGTAGTGATTGAAAATCGGAGCAATCACAATACAGTGAGAATCTTGCTATTGCAACATACTGATGATGATGTCGAGAATGATACCGCCCTCTTCCCTCGGCTGATCATCAACGTCCGCACTGGCATCTGTCATCCAGACACCTGTCAGTTATTGAGCCCTGGTGGTGAAGATGGTGGGAGACTCCCAACAGTTTCAATGTGCACTCACCAGATGGCACTGTGATCAAATAAGGGTAGTGTATCAATTGCCTTTTTCTAGGAATTGATTTGTGGGATATCTTGTTAATTAGATATCTTTGGTGTTGTGCAAGCTGATGTGATATTTTCGCTGGCAACACTTGAATTTCCTACACAGCAAAAAAAAAATGTAATTTCGATCAATGTTATTCAAGCTGATGTATGAAATAATTATGTAATAGCAAAAAGCAGATACAATATTACATCAATGGAGGTAATTTTGTTCGCAAAATCGATGTAGATCGTACAACGTTATATTACACAACCGATGGATCCCGGCCAATGGTTGTGTCTTCCTGCACATTCGATTGTCGTCAATGGATGGCAATCGATGTCCGTCGGTGATTAGCACTAGATTGTGGAACAGAGACCGACGTTAAATAAAGAAATGACAAAGAAGAAGAAGATGAAAAATGCCCGTTTGACTCGATTTGCAATTTTCTTAATTTTTGCGACAAATTGACTATCTATCTTACCAATTTGAAGTAGACACGATTGTATTCTGAAATCCTCCTTGTTACGTCAAAATCTCGACTCGATCTCTCATTGTGCTCTGGTAGACGTCCCTAACAAGGCACTGAGTGCAGTTTAGAGCTAAAGCGAAGACATCCTATCAAGAAGACTGGCAACTTTGCCAGAATCCAAGTGAAAGATATGTTGACGACTACCAGAAAGGAAGTATGCTGATACACTTTAGAGACGAACTAGCCAATGGCTGAAAGTCACTTTAATAAAGAAACCTAACCTAACCTAGCCCAAGTCAGACACAGATTCTGCCAAATGAGCTGGTGGTCGAATGTTTCAAGATTTTTCCTTCCAGATCGACGAGAAAAGTAGCCAGCAACTCGCTTTTGTGGGCGGCTGAGTCTGACTGAGAACCAAGCAGTTTTATGTTTGAAATTTCTTTGAAGTTGGAAATCGTGAACAAGCGTGTTGCAATGCATGTTTATGTGATGTTTCTGTTTTGGCAACTGGGTACACAGTCATCAACCCCTAAAAAAAATCATGCAGTTTCGATGTTTTTTCATGTAGTTCGACTTATTTTTATTCACATGTTAACAATCATGCTGTAGCAAACGCCAATGGAGCTGATCTACTGGTAAAACTTAACTAAATTATTTGCAAGTCAAACCATTCAGATCTTTCAAGCAGTTGGAAACGACGTTCATAATCTCTTGAGTTAAGAAACATGTCAATATTTGCATTTCTAGATAGAGCTGGAATTAGGGCGTAACAGCTTTTGTAAACAATGACTTCTCTCGATGATTTCTCGGAAGCCATGGCTCTCCCTGGCAAATCGACATCACCATCGAGTAGAGGAAGACTTCTACTACCGTTGGTTTGTGTAGGCGTGCCTTGAATTCCGAGAAATCAACGGGAGAAGTCAAAGTTTACAAAGGCTGTTACGCCCTAATTCCAGCTCTATCTAGATTTGTCATTGCTCAACAATGTTTAGGATGGCAATTCAAAATTCTGGCTTATTTGAACAACATTTGCTCCTCTCTGAAACATAGCGAAAATTGAACAATTGCTATTGCTTTGATTGTTCCGGACAACACGTCTCCGCCGTAGTCGACAGATCGTTTCGAACCTCAAACACATATTTCTACTTTGTTTTTGCTAGTATTCTAGTAGATCAAATTTACTTCTTTTTCGGGTTAGCACCGAATATCGTCTCTAAATATTATATCATTTAGATCAACCTAGGATAATGATTTCCTGTCATTAAATAAATATTCTCATTAATATATAGGTTAGTTAAAATAAAAAAAGAATAAGGGCTAAGTCGACCAACTCAGGGCGTGGAACGCTTGATGGGGCATGAGTGCCTTCTCCGCTTTCGGCTTGAACCGTAACGATGCAAGGAAACCTTGGAATCTCCTCTGACTGATGAACAAAATGCAATGAGCTTTGAAATTATGAAAACAAAAAAAGAAAAGAATAATCAATACCGTCGGGCACTATGTTTTCTTCTGGTGGACAATATACAACGGGACCCATCAACCATTTAGCGCGCTGAGTTTGGTATTCGGCGAGCGATAGAAAATTCGATTTTATATGAATTATTTTTCATCCTCTTACGGTTTAGTTTGAACCCTCGGACAGTATGTTTTTAAATGCTTAAATAATTAATTAAACTAAAGAAAAAGGTAACTTTTCCATTTCGAAAAGTAGAGTATTTTTGGTAGAAATGAATACTAGAGTAGACTTTTTCTAAATACTAAACAAACAGGAAAATAAAACAGAAAAAAAACTACAGCAGAAACACTGTGACGGTGAATCTACATAGTTGCGAAAAAATAAATTTGAATGGCAAATCGTGAAGGAAAGTAATGTTGTATATCGCTGTACAAAATTTATATAGTTATTTTATACTGAAACAAGGCAAACCACAAGAAAACGACTTTTAGCAAAGCAGCAAAAAATGAGACAAAATAAACTGAAAATATCGGTACTTGTACATTAGAACAACTGTAGAAATTGGAAATAATATGAGCAAGATAACATCGCCTCCTCCTCCGTTTGTAAAAGCAGTTACTGAGAATTGGGGATCTGTAAAATTTCATGTAAAAAAGCAAGAAACACGCGCATACAGTTTTCGGAAATGGAATCGAGCCGACTCCGCTTTAGCCCGGGTTGGCTCATGTGATCGTTTGAGATGATTGTACATAACCAGAGTAGTATTAGCCAGAAACACATGTAACTCATAATTCCAGTGGGGTATCTCGAAGAATTTCACAAACCAACTCTCCCAAGTGTGTCCTTTGGAAGGGGGAAACCGTTCGTTGTTTCTCCCATATTTTTTTCTGATAGTGAGATATATAAACTTGTTAAACCTGCTCGTGTAACTGTAGAACGCAACTTGTTATTTGTTTTCTCTATGAAACCTGTACGTGTCGGGAAGCACCGGAAGGGACCGTACATTGAAATAAAACTAAAATATTGTCATTGAATAAATTAAAAAAAAAAAATGAAACAGCACTCACTTTCTCTTCATCACAAAACTGATGATAAGTGGAACACCCTCGACAGAGAAAATACAGTTCGTGAACAACCTGTGAGATAAACGAAAGTGTAAAAATTGTAATGAAAATATTTGTAATATGTTTGTAAATCGGAATTTTCTATAAATATATTTTAAACGAATCAAAGCCACGCGAATCTATAAAGACGAGTCATCAAAAAAAAAAACAAGTGAAAAATTATCATCCAGTGTTAAGACAAACCAAAATCGTGATATGTACAGAGACAACTTTTTTACTAACCCGATCAACCACACAAAAATTCAAGTATCATCAACCGAGAAACATTATCCGGAACAGGCCCGCTTTGAACGTGGGCCATAGTTAAGGCACTTGAAATCAGTTAATTAAACACAAACACACACACAAAACAAACAAACAAACAAAAAACGTATTCCCATCACCATTGAAGGAAGCCGTTTCCGTTGTTGATGCAAAATGGTTCGCGACGACGAGGAGGGAAACTAAACGATCTGTGATTAAATTCTTCTTTTTTCTTTTGTGAATTTATTTTTTGCGTTGATATTTTATAGGAAAAAGAAGGAAAACAACTAACTTTGAACATAGTGCGATCGAGAAACCGCTGTAAAATGTGTACAATTTTATAAATAGGCTATTTTAAAATTTGAACCTCAAAATTCTTGACAAAGTTTCCGCCTTCAGAGTTCCCCACAAGAGAACCGAAAGCCAGTGCAAAGGAACCACATTTTACGAATATTCATGTGTCGTGGATGCTTTTTTTGTATGGAAATCGAGACATTCGTAACAGTCGGAAGAAGCATTTCGAAAGTGTAAGAGATACTATTTTTGTATAGGAAGCAAACAGCCGTTTTTATACGCAAAATCATAATCAAACACACGGTTCGGACTCAAGAATTTTACTTTGTACAATAATCGTGTAAATTTGTTTTACAATCTAACTGATTTGTAATTATAACCAAACGAAACCCAAGAACGAACTGAATGCAAATAAAAAAAAAAACTAAAAAAGACGAGAACCCCGATCAGCGCGTGAGAAGATCTGTACATTTTTGTGAAAAATATCATCTTGTACAAAGCATCAGTAAAACCAACACTCTCTAGCGAACGACACAAGATCCTTAATGGAAAAGGTAGCGACCTTTCCGCACCTACACACACAAGAGAAATCAAACTGAATCAATGACAATATTTTTGATTTTCATTTCGCTTCGGATTCGTCGAATGCGAGCGGACAGTTTTTCCCCCAAAATGTTGTCCTAGTCTCGCCCGGCGAACACACACACACACAGCTCATCGTGTACAATTTTGTGAATTTTATGTTTTCTAGGCATATGCAAATTGACAAACATCAAGAAAAAAAAAGAAACACGGAAGCAAAACTAACTGAACAAAATGCAAATAACACACAGCGATGTACATAATAAAGCGAAATAATAAAAAAAAAAAACGTTTTCTAGGAATGAAATAGTGTACACACGTAAAAAACTGCCACCATTTGCAAATAAATGTTACAGCAAAAGAAGATTTAAGTAAAACCAAAAAACCAACCAGCAAAACAAACATGCACAGCAGCAATACATATAATATGCCAGTTTTGTTTTCAGGTTGAAGATTGAACTAACAAAAAAAAAACTCAGTTCCATGTTTTGCATTTTAGCTTCGAAAATTTAGTCCATTTATAGGCAAAACTAAATAGCAAAGAAGTGCGATTTTTTTTTACTAAACGGATGGAACCAAAACAACAAAAGCAGGATAAGTTCAATATCATGAAAAGTGAGGCGATGGTTACAACTTCTAGCGAATTCAAAGAAAGGACGGAAAGCGAGAAACGGAAAAAAAACTACTCCCAGCTGAATAGTGAAATAGAAGAATGAGGAAAAGCATAGAGATTTTCCGACTAATGTTTAGGTTTGTGTATTTTTTTTATGTATTTTAAGTACGATTTAGGTTTCACTTCTATCCTCAAAATGCAGACATATAGCTAATAGCAATAAATCAAACAGAGTAAATAGACTTCGTTCATTCATTTAATCCTCATTTTGTATGTTTCTGTGTAATTTGTCATTTGCTGTCCTCAATTTACGTTTAGTGTTGTAACTGCATTCTCATTACTATTAATATATGTTTTTTCCCCGATGTAGACGAAGCAACCGTCGTTGAGCGGTTTAGATTATTTATTTTATGTTCTTTCGAGCTATCGTTGGAACACTTTCAGTGTTTGGGAAGTAAACTAAACAACTATAAAATGGAGTAAAGGAGTGAGGAAAAATGAAGAAAATAAAAACGAATGCTATATGTATAATTTTTGGAGAAATACTTTGAAGTAAAAAAGCCCTATAAATAATGCATTATATATATGAAACTAATATTGATAATGAAGCAACTATAAATATTATACTATTATCAAGTAAATATAAATTTTCTGTAATATTGAAAGGTGCATGGCATGCAAAGTTTTAAGTTGGATCCGAAATTTCCTTGTGCAAAAATAATGGCTTGCAGGTGATTCCTTGAAGAGTCCAAAGATGGCCGTCTTGACGGCTGATATGCTCTACCACTTCAAGTTTTCTAGAGCACTAATCTAGGATACTGTTGCGATTTTTGCTCATCTCGTCTCGTTGGAAAAACTAAGGGATAAAGTGTGTGAAGCAGTTACTCTTCTCCGGGCCGATTTATCTCTTCCGGAAATAAAAGGGATTTGTGCGAACGATACCGATTGTTCTAAATTTAATAATTCTATGGAAATAGGAGATCCTTTTAAGCACAAACGAAGTGACAGACGACTAACTGGCGAAGAAATCCATTTAAATAATGTGGTTCACTGTAATAGAATTTTCTTGGAAGCTTGTGCCATCATCCACCAGATGGGTTAGTTTTTTTGTTTTGATTTGAACAAAGCTGATTTTGTGTACAATGATTCTTTGACAGTGTGCAAAGAGTGCGTATCATTTTGTAATTTTTTTATGCATTTCAGTTTTGAGTAGAGTGAAAGAGATCGAACCAAAATATTCTAGTGCTTTTGGTGAAAATGCTAGTTCAATCCAATAGTAGTGTTGCCATGTGGTACAATCCAGTAGCAGCATAGAGGTAACTCTAAGACCACTGGGTCCCGAAGAAAATCATTATTATTTTTGGCTCACTCAGTACCAGAACAACGGTCCCAAGCAGTCCCAAGCTATTTCACTCACCCCTGCATGTTCTGCATGAATCCACACACCCCTGATGTTATCTGTCAAACTTTCATAGCGAATCAAAACAAACATAGTGTAGTAATAGAATTTAAACTAGAATAGGGTACGTTAATCGTTTGCTTGGGACCAATAGGCTACTAAAGTGGTGAGCCAATTTAAAATCGTTAGTTTCGTATTGATTGATGGTAGTAGTGGTGTTGCCATGTGGTACACTGAAAAATTGCAATAGACGGATTTTACGCCAACTCGTCTTCGGAGTTGGCAGCACCCTCTCAGAACCTTATGAAACTTTGTGGGTGTGGAGACTTAGCAATTTTAAGCAACTTTGAGTACTTATTTTTTTCAAAATTTATCTCGCCTAACATTTGATAAGGGTCAAAGTTTTTTGTCGATTTTTTTTTCAAATCGATATAGCTTAAAAATGACAAGCCCTACAAAATAGTGATGTATGGCGAACTTTTAGCAAATAATCTGAAATTTTATAAAAAAATTTAAATAAATTAAAAAATTGGTTTCTACACTCTAAAAAAATATATTTAAAAATTAAAAGTCATTTTCCCAAAAATGGTACCCCTCAGATTTGCTTGATATTTTTTCTCATGAAAGGCAATATAATTACCTAACTTTTCTTCATACATCGCAAAGTGGGCGCTTTTAAGGAAAAAAAAAGTTGTTCGAACAACAACTTTTTCATGTTAATTTTTTTTTAGCGTGTTTCACTCAAAGTCGAATAGTAATACGCGCACAACCTTATTAAAATCCGTTGAAACTTAATGAGCATAAAGATTTTGACCTTTTGATAATCTGGGCGTGCTTAAAACAAAAATCTAGCCTAACATTTGAAAGGGCCTAATACAGAGGATTTTCCTGCATTTCGAATGGTGTTTTAATAAATGAAAACTCTAGTGTTTTTGTTTAGTGCATAATTTATTTTCCTATAATTCTCCATACATAATTTGAGTTTTTCATTGATTATTAGTCTATCGGAAACAGAGTGAAATTTTTCGGAGTTTCCTTTGAATGTGAAAATCGCTTAGTAGAAATTATGTTTTGAGAAATAGGTACAAAACAATGAAATTTTTGTGTACCAGGTATAGTTTTTACATGACTGAACAGCTCCTTGAGTTCATCGGACATCTTTGTGTATTGATCATTTGATATGAAGCAGAAGTTCAATTTTGTTATGCTTGTATCTGTTTGTTTAACTGCCATACAGTCAGTACAGTTCTTGTGGAGTTGTGATTGTGTTTCCATAATCTCGAGCAAGACTTGCTCTCTTTGCCATTCGTTTGAGAGTTCCTCCAATTGCGTCACATGGGCCTTTCCCATGAGACGTTGCGAAGAAGTGCCATTCTGCTTCCAATCCATACTTGGACTTGAAGTTGCACAAACTGGCAAAATTCTTTTTATTTTTGTAATGAGCCGCTGCTCCATTTGACATGAAAGTAATTTTTGTGAAACTAATAGATTGTTTAATGAAAATAATTGAACTGCTATTGTATCATGGGTCAATACTTCTGAAATAATAATAAAGCTTAAATTTTCCAACTTGTTTTCTTTTATGTAGTAAATTTCGAAAGGATGTATCGTAGCTTGATTATTGTTCCAATGATACCCCTGTGCTGAGTTTTGAATAATAAATGAATAATTTTCAGAAAAGTCGCAAATCACTAAAATTTCACCGTTTTGAAGAGAATTTTTTTATTACTTAGGTAAGATAGGGTAAGATGATTGCTCTTTATGAATAAAATAAATAAAATGGGTTATGAGCTTTTCAACTTTTTCCGTCAAATATTGAACAAACTCATCTGCAGGTTTAATAATAGTTTCCAAATTACAACGGTCGGTAGTCAACCACTGTTGAAATAAAACTTCTTCCATATCATCTGCTTCTAATACTGATGTAAGTTCCCTCACGATACTATCTGTGGAAATGCATTCTTCACATGTACGATAAAAACAATCTATGGTTCTAATAGGACTACTGCAAAGTATTTTGTCTGCAATTTCTTTATATGAATCAAATTTTACACTATTAATAATCAATTTAACATTTTCATGTATAGTACAGACACATACATTATGTGTACCTGTACTATCCAACAGTATGCAATGCTTTGGTCGGAGCTGAGTGAACGAAGTAAATCCGATTTTACACTTTTGTATTTCTCTTCAAAAATCATAAAAGCCTCTTTAAGAGACATCCCAAGAGACATTGTGATATCACCAAACTTAAATATTAGATTATGTCGGTAGAAACAGACTGCGGTGCTTTAAGTTTATACCTTATATCTCTCATGTGACTACCTGCGTTGTTATATAACTGCTATATAGCAGGTAACTTAACGATTATTTTAGGCATGCCTTAAATAATCGTTAAGTTACCTGCGCTATTATATCCCGCATAATCGTAAACAATAAAAGGATGATTCACAGTATCATTACGTACCATAAATAAGTATATCCGAACGATTCTAGTCAGCGTATATAAAAATGATAAGCATACAATACCATGAATTGTCCTGAGGATACCATATATTGTATTATGCAAAACAACTATATGGGATAAAGGCGGTTAAGTATAATTACCATTCAATAAGTTCGATGTTTTAGAACAAAATTTCAGGTGTACTATAAGACATATAGTTTTTTTATAATCAATTTTAAAATCATAAAACTATATGCCATAACATTCTGGAACATTTGGATTATTAAATTTGGTTTTTAAAAGGAACGTAAACGTTATACTGTGTAAATGGTTCATTGAGGTAATTTAACATTATGGTGTATTTTCCAGTTGTTTTCAAACGATTAAACTCGATAATGACTTACTATATCCCATATGGTTCGTATTTATTCATTTTTCTTCGATCAGGGACTATGACTGATCTTAATCTTACAACTACTGACAGTATGGTATCATTATTAAGTGACCTGCTAGTATAGTGGTACCATGTTGACAGTAGATGTCAGATCGAATTCAGCCAAACCTAATACCCTGTTCACATTACAGCGTATATCACGTGATATACGCTGTCTTGCAATGAGCACTCTTACATCTAGTTTTCACTGGAAATCCTATGCATGGGTGCTCATTGCAAGACAGCCTATATTACGTGATATAGGCTGTAATGTGAACGGCATATAACGATTAATTGTGTGTAAAATCAATTTGTTTCATTGGCAACTAATTTATTCTTAAGAAAATCCACCTTCAAGGAAGGTAGAAAGGTGCACGTACGGAGGCGAACCAGCCTAAGGCTGAAAGCCTCCTAAATAAAGCTAAATTAATTAATTAAGGTGCACGTAGCCGGAAGGTTCATTTGATTCTCCTTGTGCTGCTTCAATAGTAGAATTACCATCTGTGGCGGCAAGAAAATCTTGCGATACGATGATCGGACCTTTTCGTTTCTGCTGTGGACAGATCAGCAAGAGGATCTTGCGATTCACATGTAAATCAATTCTCGGCTCTGTCTGCAACTGACACGTACATGTAGCCGAAAGAATCAATAGCATCTCCTTGTTCCTCAAGTGCAACTTGCATCTAAAATGTAAAGGAAACATTATTTATAGATTATTATTTTTTCTTACAAATCAATTAACTTACCAACGCACACAATTCTGCTACGTTCAGCTCATGGGCAGCCATTCTGTTGGCGTTTTTTGAGCCTGAACTGCGGGATTCTAGAATAATAGAATTTTTGTAAAGAATAATTTGAAAAATTTATAAAATACTCACTTTTATCTTGTTTTGCAACAGGTAGCTGAGGTTTTCTTCTCTTCGGTGGCACTTTTTCTGCTAGCTTCGCATCGACGCACTCAGAAACTTTTCCTTTTCTGGTGTTGATATGCGATATGCAGCTCACAACTACTAAAATGAAAAACTATTTGGGGTATCAGCAGCGAACTGCAATATGATAAACTTTATAAGTGTGCTCATAGTATGTGTAGAAGTATTTGTTCAATGTCATGAACATAAGCATAAACGACACCACTTAACGTTACATTGTTTTTCCTACGTATTTGATTTATTTTGAGAATAATCAACGTTAATTGGAAAATTTATCTTAACGTTATTGCTTGTGGGATCATTCAATTAAAATTAGTTAGCGTTTACGAGTTCAAAACATTCTGACGTAGATTATAACACATTATTCCAACATTCTATGCGAAAAGGTAACTGCATGCTGTATCGTTAATTTGGAATTGTATACGGTATATGATTATTGAGGTAGTCCAGTTCGATTGTAAATAGACGATAACACATATAGCAACGATATGTTTTATGTCAAATTTATAATAATCACTTTTCAGCAAATAGTTTTTGATTATGCGGGATGTATTCACTTGAGAGATGAGGTATAAACATATATGCATATTGCTTACTAATGGACACACCTAATACATAAAAATAAATGAATGATTATTTTTCTAATTAAATTAATCACAAATACATGAATTGAAATCTTTTCATGAATAAAACATACTAAGTGATTTTTACTTAGTTTACCTGTTGATTTGGAACAATTTGAGGGTGGTTTTATAGAAGTTGGATAGAGTGTATGCATATATTATAATACAATCCATCACAGGAAAGTGCAAACCATGCTGAGATGGCTGTTCCTCATTAGAACGTTTTGTTCTGAACTCTTATTGGACGATTTGCAGGTAACTTCTCTGTACCCTTTTCAAATGTTAGGCTAGATTTCGCCCAGATTATCGAAAAGTATACCCATAAAGTTTAATCGAATTTTAATAAGGTTGTGCGCGTATTACTATTCGACTTTGAGTGAAACACGCTAAAAAAAATTAACATGAAAAAGTTGTTGTTCGAACAACTTTTTTTCCTTAAAAGCGCCCACTTTGCGATGTATGAAGAAAAGTTAGGTAATTATATTGCCTTTCATGAGAAAAAATATCAAGCAAATCTGAGGGGTACCATTTTTGGGAAAATGACTTTTAATTTTTAAATATATTTTTTTAGAGTGTAGAAACCGATTTTTTATTTTATTTAAATTTTGTTATAAAATTTCAGATTATTTGCTAAAAGTTCGCCATACATCACTTTTTTGTAGGGCTTGTCATTTTTAAGCTATATCGATTTGAAAAAAAAATCGACAAAAAACTTTGACCCTTATCAAATGTTAGGCGAGATAAATTTTGAAAAAAATAAGTACGCAAAGTTGCTTAAAATTGCTAAGTCTCCACACCCACAAAGTTCCATAAGGTTCTGAGAGGGTGCTGCCAACCACTGGATGAGTTGGCGTGAAATCCGTCAATAGCAGGTTAGTCACCAAAGTTTTCGAGCCGCTCCGTCTGTCACTTCGTTTGTGGTTCTATCAACAATCAATACGAAACTAACGATTTTAAATTGGTTCACTATACTTGACTAGCCTATTGGTCCCAAGCAAACAATTAACGTACCCCATTCTAGTCGAAATTCTAGTACTACGCAATGTTTGTTTTGATTTGCTATGAAAGTTTGACAGATAAAATGAGGGGTTATTGGTTTTTCCTATGTTTCGAGGGGTGAATTGATTAGCTCGGGACCGAAGAGAGCACCAGAGCTGAGCCAAAAAGTTGAGCACGTTATTTCGGGACCTTCTAGTCTTACAGTTACCTCTATGGTTCTATCGTCTCAACTCTAATGTAGGACAAAATCTCGATTTCACTCCGGTGATCTCCAAAGGGCTGCTGCTCACCTCAAACCTTTTCAATGGAGTGGAAGATAGTATCACAAACGAAGTGACAGACGACTAACTGGCGAAGAAATCCATTTAAATAATGTGGTTCACTGTAATAGAATTTTCTTGGAAGCTTGTGCCATCATCCACCAGATGGGTTAGTTTTTTGTTTTTATTTGAACAAAGTTGATTTTGTGTACAATGATTCTTTAACAGTGTGCAAAGAGTGTATCATTTTGTCATTTTTTTTTATGCATTTCAGTTTTGAGTAGATTGAAAGAGATAGAACCAAAAATTCGAATACATTTGGTGAAAATGCTAGTACAATCCAGTAGTAGCATAGAGGTAACTCTAAGACAAGTAGGTCCCGAAGAAACGTGCTCAACTTTTTGGCTCACCTCTGGTACTATCTTCGGTCCCAAGCTAGTCGAATCACCCTCGAAACATAGGAAAATCCAATAACCCCTCATTTTATCTGTCAAACTTTCATAGCGAATCAAAACAAACATTGCGTAGTACTAGAATTTCGACTAGAATAGGGTACGTTAATCGTTTGCTTGGGACCAATAGGCTACTAAAGTGGTGAGCCAATTTAAAATCGTTATTTTCGTATTGATTGTTGGTAGTAGTGTTGCCATGTGGTACAATCATAGAGGTAACTCTAAGACCACTGGGTCCCGAAGAAAATCATTATTATTTTTGGCTCACTCAGTACCAGAACAACGGTCCCAAGCAGTCCCAAGCTATTTCACTCACCCCTGCATGTTCTGCATGAATCCACACACCCCTGATGTTATCTGTCAAACTTTCATAGCGAATCAAAACAAACATAGTGTAGTAATAGAATTTCAACTAGAATAGGGTACGTTAATCGTTTGCTTGGGACCAATAGGCTACTAAAGTGGTGAGCCAATTTAAAATCGTTAGTTTCGTATTGATTGTTGGTACAATCTAGTAGTAGCACAAACGAAGTGACAGACGGAGCGGCTCGAAAACTTTGGTGACTAACCTGCTATTGCAATTTTTCAGTGTATCACATGGCAACACCACTACCACTGGATTGTACCACATGGCAACACTACTACTGGATTGAACTAGCATTTTCACCAAATGTACTAGAATGTTTTGGTTCGATCTCTTTCACTCTACTCAAAACTGGAATGCATAAAAAAAAATGACAAAATGATATACACTCTTTGCACACTGTCAAAGAATCATTGTACACAGAATCAACTTTGTGCAAAACCAAAACAAAAATACTATCCCATCTGATGGATGATGGCACAAGCTTCTAAGAAAATTCTATTACAGTGAACCACATTATTTTAATTGATTTCTTCGCCAGTTAGTCGTCTGTCACTTCGTTTGTGGTAGTAATGGTGGTTTCATGTGGTACACTGAAAAATTGAAATAGCAGGTTAGTCACCAAAGTTTTCGAGCCGCTCCGTCTGTCACTTCGTTAGCGATAGTACGTTATTGAATTCGATGTATTTCTTATTAGTATAGTTGATGTGTCAGATTTTAGCTCTACTGCTTTAATAGCATACGCAACTTAAATCTTAAAAGCACTCAGAATTGGATTTGGAGCTGTAGAGCTTAAACCAATTTACCAATATTAATTGATTCCTACACAGCAAAAAAAATGTAATATCGATCAATGTAATTCAATCTGATGTATGAAATAATGATGTAATAGCAAAAAGCAGTTACAATATTACATCAATGGATGTAATTTTGTTCGCAAAATCGATGTACATCGTACGACGTTATATTACACAACCGATGGATTGACCTGGTTGCAGCAGTTTGGATGTAATATTCAACAACCTTTTTTTTTCTGTGTACGTCAAGACCTCTTATATTACTATATGTTTCATTTGTTCTGATTATAAAATGTTCTTTAATTGAAGTTCATCTTCGAGGAATTTTGAGGATCTTCGCAAGATTGCACCGAAAAGGAACAGGTAGCCGATACGCACCTCAAGGCAATGGTTTTTCCAATGCTGAGCATGGACTGGCAGCCCCATTGAAGCAGTGGTCAACGGTATACATTTTAATATTTAATTTAAAGTTAGTTATTTTTCAAAATCATTCATATTGTTTTCAGAATATCTTAGAGAATATCACACGTACTGGTGAAGATGATTGCCTACACGGAAAGGGATGGTGCAGTAGAATCTACCATATTGGTGGTTTAAATTAAACGTAACGTACCTATGTTTTTTTGCAGACTACATCATGTGTTCACAACGAGCACAAGTGTAGTCAAAAATACTGTTCAGTAAACATTCTCAGTTTATTGTATTTCCAACTGAGAATGCTCTCATTTTTAGTACGGGTTTGTGCATTGGCTTAGGTACATTCTGATATAAAATAATTGTTGATTTTACTATGCTCTATGATGTTTTACTATGGCATGGTAATTATTGTTTTGTTTTTCATTTTCACTTTTGATGGATGTTTTTAAATTTTACCTTCCAAATCGAAAATCTAGATTTTATTCATTAAAATTACCTATCCATACAATATACTATAACACAAACAACAATATTAGTTATAAAATTAAATTATAAACAATAATTCCTGCAACATTCATTAGGGTTGATCTTCCGGCTTTTCACTAAGAAAATTTCACTTTGCCGTGGTACAGTTCCCTGGTCCTAATTTCAGAGCAATTGGATTCATTGGCTTCAGCTTAAAAAAGTTCCAGCAGCCGAGAGCTGCTCCATCAGAGTTCGTGGGTGTTTGAAATGGTGCCGCTTATTGCGATATTTGTTTGTGCGATGAGCTGTAAATCGGGAGACGCTGTCGTCTGAATGCGTCATAATGGGCGGCAGATTCAGGTTACATTTTTGCTTCCAACTACAATATTCGAAAGAAAACAAATAAATTAAAATTGAAAATTCCAGCTAACAGACTTACCTAGCAAATCAACAATTTTTCACAATAATTTTCATTTTTTTTTTCAAAGAATTCCACACACAACTGGACAAGGCGATATGTTTACTGTCCAGTTCGATGATGGGAAAGACGATATTTTTCATATTTACAAATGGCTGCAACCAGAAGTTTTGTGTGAATCGGAAAATACCACAAGCATGGTATTTTCAATCGCAAAATATTATCAGTGAAAAACTGTCGGTATTGTGCAATTAATTCTACCATATTAATGGTATAGATACGCAGACAGAAGACAATTTTATCTCATTAGCGGTAGTTGCTGCTACCATGAAAACGGTAACTTTGAAGAGAATAGCTGCTTGAATTGTCGATAAAATGTTGTTAGTTTTACCATTGCATTTCTAGCTAATGCATAATTAATTAATTTAGCTTTATTTAGGAGGCTTTCAGCCTTAGGCTGGTTCGCCTCCGTAGCTAATGCATAGTAGTTTTGACCATATCGTAATAAATATTGAGTAATTTGTATTTATATCTACTATTTCGTGGCATAGTAGAAACAAACACTCTTTTCGAGTGGGAGCTACCATTTAGATGCTTTCAGTATACTGTCCATTATTTGTGAGGCAGAAGGATTCAAAAGTGGTTCGTATACAATTGCTTTCGAAGGAGTGGAAATTGTAAAGGATCCGTCAATTCGTCGCATTTTTGATCTGTATCTCAAATGCTTCAGTGTGTTTGGGATCAAGGTGCCAACTCGAATTCAGATGTTGCGCGATGTGTTTAACATCCTGGTTTACAAAACCATGGAACATAGCGGTCGAAAAGCTGTTAATAACGCGTGCGGATTCATTGCCGAGGCAATACAAGCTGAACTAGATTAAATTTTTTACGCCTTCGACATACTATCGATCTACGTTCTACATTCATACTTCTTATGAACACATGTCATTGTCATGTCATGTCATTTATGCTATAACATGAATAAATAAATAACTTAAGATGTTTTGTTTTCTCTAAATCATTAATTGAAAGTATTTATAATTATGCTGCACTAATTTAATCACATTGATAAAATTGAGTAAAACTGACTCAAAAGCTCATTCATTTGATAGTGAGTAAATGTATCTCAGATCCCATGTAATCACCGTTTACTCAAAAGTGAGTCAGGCCGCTGATATGAGCACATTCGACTCAATTTTGAGTTGATCTGAATAAGCGTGCATGCCCTATCGACGTTTTGTATATGCGTGACAGCTCTGCCAAAACAAACACCACGAAGAAAGTACCGCACAAGACGCGAGCGTCAATCGATTTGCGAGGCTAGAATTTCCGTAAAGCGTATTTTTATCTAGAAAATAGTTCTTTTTATACGCGATATAGCGTTCGGAATTGTGTTTCAATTGCTTAATATTTCTATACAGTGACTAGGAAAACCACTGGAATAATGGCCGGACTGGAATCGATGATTGTAGAGGACAAACAGCAGTTGCAGAAATCCGTCGATCGGGAAAAGGTAGGTTTCGTTATTGTTGGGCAGTATTTTGCTTTGCCATATTGGAATGGTCGATTTATTAAAATGATTCAAATATTGGATTTAGTTATAGGGTACTAAATTAAGTTTTGCTTGTAGTCTCGGAGTTGTGGATGCTAGGCAGAAAATAAAAAATCATTCCCGGTTAGTTGTTGTCTGGTAATACCTTCGACAGACATGATTGTAGTGCCGTTGTACTCATTTAATCTAGTACTTCCATTGTGGTACTGGATTAAAAGAGTATAACGGTACTTCAAACATGTCTGTCGTAGGTAGGTATAAGGTAGCGTTTCAGTGATTTACCTTTCTTTGGTCAGCGATCTTGACCAGCGTTGGATCTTCCTGAGCCGGATCTATAGATCTATAGTTTGCTTCTATTGATTCAATTTATATAGCTGGCTTAGATTCGTTGCCTCAGGCCAAACCTGATATCTGAAACTGCTCACTCACTTACCCGTGTATCCTGCGCACCTCCAGTGGCACCATGGGGTCAACATGAAAGACTTCCATCCTGGATCTCCAGACAGCGTCGCTTTTTAAGTCCTTTAGGGAAAAACTAGATCCAGTATAAAATCACTTTCTTGTGATCTCTCTTTGACAGACTAAAAAATCAGTGTCTTCTTCAAGACAAATTTTTAAAATTAAAAGCACAACTTAACGTAATATGTTTGTTAACCTTGCGGGTGAAACCACGATCTGACCAAGATACCAAGAGGCAGCTGTTGTCAGAACAGAAGCAACCAAACAATATACAGTTGAAAATGTTGAATTTCTTTAATGTCCAACAATTTTTAAGAGTAAGTAAATAAGTTACTTCCCACACGATACAAACTGTTAATCATGTACATATATTGGCCCATGGATTAGTGCAGAACCGATCAAGAACATGGAATCTGAGTTTGGATAAAGCTGAAGAACAAAATTCTACTTATTTCAAGTAACACTGTGTCGTGTAATTTAATTCAATAAAATCCCAACTTCCCGTAGAGGAAAGTGGGGTAAGATGGCCATATGGCAAGACGAGCATTGTATCTAAACCACACGTCTGGCAATGGATCATATCATTCGATTTGCTTTTAATTGTATTATAAAGTTTTGAAAAAAATGATCGTTATTGGATGGGCTGGGAAGACCTGGCAAGATGGCCACTATCAATTTATAAGGGTTATGCCGCGGATACACTTGTATGACAAACTATGAACATGAGCATTATTTGTATAATAAATTATGTGCACATCCATGGTCACACTTGTATAGTTACTGTATAGTTGTTGTATAGTGCTCATAATTATTATACAAATAATGCTCATGTTCATAGTTTGTCATACAAGTGTATCCGCGGCATTACAATGCCAAAAAATCATTTCAGAATTTCGGATTAGGCAGCTTGTCTCATATTTGTATATAGTTGATTGTAAATTGATACCAGCTTTGTTTTGCACTGATTGTCCTTATCATCCCTTTCAGACATGTCCCCTGCTGCTGCGGGTGTTCTGTTCGACAGGACGGCACCATTCGGCCAACGAGTACATCCACGGCAATGTCCCGTCGAACGAGCTGCAAATCTATACGTGGATGGATGCCACCCTGCGGGAACTGACCACTCTGGTGCGGGACGTCAATCCGGAAACCCGGCGCAAGGGAACCTACTTTGACTTTGCGGTCGTGTATCCGGATCGTGCTGCGACCTGGCGGATGCGCGAGATAGGCGTTACCTGTTCCGGGCAGAAGGGCGCCGACGACACGAAAACGCTGTCCCACGCAAAGTTCACAATCGGAGATTACTTGGATATCAACATTACCCCACCGAACCGTTTGCCTCCCCGTGGGGCCCGGCCAAGGCCTTACTAGGGGCGAACCAGGCCCGGAACTCGATGGGCCTCCCGCGGCGGACGTGTCACCCGTTGGGATTAAGTGTGAAATTGAGTGAATCATCTCTTCTTCTTTTTTTCTTAAAGGAAAACGTTTTTCTTTTTATTAGAAATCTTAAGTCGTAAGTGTAAAATAAATACAATCCTAATGACGAAAATACAGCTGTATGCAATTCAAACTGAAGATACTGTTGGCTTGCTTGTTCTTGAGAAATCTCTACTCTTCGAGCAGTTGTTATTTATTTAGCTCACTGTACCTAAATGGCGACAGAGCCTTTGAGATATGTCTTAGTTTCTATAGTATTGCTGTTGCTGCTGCTGCTGTGGTTGAGGTCGTTTCACCTTGGCAGGGACATTTTTCTGCTGTAGTTCTTCTTCCAATTCCTCCTCATCTTCCTCGTCACGCTTGTTCGGGTCGCACTGGATGCCCGTTTCGTAGTTGTATTCGCGCTTCTCGCCATCAGGATCGACATAACCGTAGCTTCCACTGGAAAATAACAGGGAATTGTGTTAGTGGCCAGTCGGAGGTACTTTTGGGGGGGGGGGGGGGTAAAGGTTAGTCATTGTTTTGGTTCGTTAATTTGGTATATGAGTGTTTTGCATGCAGTATTGGGAATGGACCGGAGTTTTAACCTTTTGCTCCCAAAAGTTCGACATTTCACTGTGGTCTAAAAGCCGTATATAGGCGGAATAAAATGTGTGTACCTGGAGAGATTTTTCATTTATTTTAGCCAAACTGCCAAACTCATGTTCAAGACATTAGGGTGTTTCTTCCGGTTTTTTTTTTTTTTTTTATAATTACTTTATTTGTACAGGCTCAATCGAATAAACTTTACAGAGCCGAGTTATTCTTTGCGTTATACATTATTACTGTCTTAAATTTAAAGTTAAAGGAACTGGACCGAGTACTCGCGGTTGTCTCGAGGTTAGTGGAGATTTACAATTTTTTGGATGGGAAAAGGGAAGAAGGAGGTTTGAAATGTGGTTTACGATACAACTATTTAATTAATCCTAAAGCATGAAATTATTTCTATTCATCTTGAAAACAAACATTGAAAAAAAAACCCACACGTACAAAATACAAACTAAACACAAGGTTAATCAAACTTACAATCTAAGGTTAATATCCTTAAAGTAAACATATATGAGTTTCATAAACTCCAGATCGCGTCTAGCCAAAATATCCCGAACTGGAACATTAGGTTGTCTACCTCGAGCCCGAAGGGAATCATAAAAATGTGATCTGACTCCACGATACTCCGCACAAGACCAAAGGATGTGATCAGCGTCCTGGTAACCTTGTCCACATTCACAGAGATTGCTGTCTCCCAACCCCACACGGAACAAGTGAGCGTTTAGACAATAGTGATTAGACATGAGACGAGACATCACGCGTATGAAGTCTCGACTCAAGTCCAACCCTTTGAACCATGCAAACTTCGACACCTTAGGGATAATTGAATGTAGCCATCGTCCCAAGCTCCCTTCACTCCATTGATGTTGCCAGCTAACGAGCGACTGCTGACGATAAATAGAGAAAAATTCACTATAGGCGATCTGTCGATCATAAATGTCGCCTTCTCGTATTTTCAAGAGAAAATACGAGAAGTGCTTTACCGGCCTAATGGAACGGATAGCCTCGACAGAACTGAGACTATCCGTAAAAATAAAGTAATGGTCTGGAAGAAGTGAAGCAATTGTTTCCAAAGTGTAGTGAATTGCTGCCAGTTCAGCCACATACACAGAACAAGGAGCTTCAAGTTTTCGAGAGGCGCTATGAAATTCATTAAATACACCAAAACCAGCGGACTCCTCTATTAGAGATCCATCTGTGAAAAACGTTCTTGCAGAATCAACATGGCCAAACTTTGCAGCGTATAATGACGGAGCAATCATAGAACGATGATGCTCTGGAATTCCGCGGATTTCCTGCGTCATAGATAAATCAAAATTCACTGAATTGCCGAAATCGGAGAATATTACACGATTGGGAATATTTCTTGAAGGGCTGACATCCTGTGTTAAATATAGGTAGTACAAAGTCATAAAACATGTTTGAGGATTTAGCTCCAGAAGCTTCTCAAAATTTTCGATCACCAGTGGGTTCATTACTTCGCAACGGGTGAGGAGCCTCAGAGATAACTCTGAAAAACGGACGGATAGTGGCAACATGCCCGCCAGCACTTCGAGACTCATAGTATGAGTCGAGTGCATGCATCCTAACGCGATACGAAGACAACGATACTGGATCCGTTCCAGCTTGATGATGTGCGTTTTAGCTGCCGACTGGAAGCAAAAACTACCGTACTCTAAAACTGATAAAATCGTTGTCCGGTACAACGTCAGAAGATCTTGTGGATGGGCTCCCCACCACGTTCCGGTAATTGATCGAAGGAAATTGATCCTTAGTTGGCATTTTCTTCTCAGATACTCAATGTGGGATCTCCAGGTGCATTTGGAATCGAACCAGACCCCGAGATATTTAAAAGACATGGAATGAGTGATCGGCTTACCCAAAAGTTGAAGCTTCGGTTGTGCTGGGCTATGCTTCCTAGAAAAAACGACCAACTCAGTTTTCTCCGTGGAGAATTCGATACCTAGCTGAATAGCCCAAGTAGACAAATTGTCCAAGGTATCCTGTAAGGGTCCTTGCAGGTCAACCTCTTTTGGCCCTGTGATAGACACTACGCCGTCATCTGCAAGTTGTCTCAACGTGCAATTGTCACTAAGACAATTGTCAATTTCTCTAACGTAGAAATTGTACAAAAGGGGGCTTAAACATGAGCCTTGGGGGAGACCCATGTAGCTAAATCGAAAAGCTGTAGAGTTTCCATGAGAAAAGCTCATATGTTTTTCTGACAGCAAATTGTACAAAAAGTTATTTATTAATGGAGAAAGGCCACAAGCGTGGAGTTTGTCTGAAAGGACTTCAACCGATACTGAATCAAAAGCCCCCTTGATATCCAAGAACACAGAAGCCATTTGCTCTTTCTTAGCAAAAGCTAACTGAATTTCCGAGGAAAGCAACGCGAGACAGTCGTTCGTTCCCTTACCCCTACGGAAACCAAATTGAGTATCTGAAAGAAGGTGGTTCGTCTCAACCCATTTGTCGAGGCGAAAAAGGATCATTTTCTCCATCAATTTCCGAATACACGACAGCATCGCGATGGGCCGATACGAATTGTGATCCGACGCGGGTTTATCAGGCTTTTTAATGGCTATCACCCTTACTCGTCTCCAATCGTCGGGAACAATATTGAGCTCCAAGAACTGATTGTACAAGTTCAACATGCGCCTCTTAGCGACGTCTGGGAGGTTTTTCAGCAAGTTGAACTTGATTCTATCAGATCCCGGGGCAGAATTGCCACACGAAAGGAGAGCGAGTGAAAGTTCCACCATTGAAAAAGGCTGACTGATTTCGTCTACCGAATTCGCGGTTTCGCGAGGAATCAACTGCGACGGCATGGAATCCGGACACACTTTTCGCGCGAATTTAAGAATCCATTGATCCGAGCATTCCTCGCTTTCGTTGTTAGTAGACCGGTTACGCATTCTTCGCGCCGTACTCCAAAGCGTATTCACAGACGTTTCGCGCGACAATCCG
Source organism: Ochlerotatus camptorhynchus (assembly GCF_037179485.1). NCBI lineage: Eukaryota > Metazoa > Arthropoda > Insecta > Diptera > Culicidae > Ochlerotatus > Ochlerotatus camptorhynchus. The sequence goes on along the minus strand of NW_027040751.1, from coordinate 891,464 downwards.
TCTACAAACTGCCGCCAGTAACCCCGTTTTTTGGCCTTGATGAGGCTCTTGAGTTCGCGTTCAAGAGATGTGTATGCGTCGAAATGCTCGCGTGTTCCGCGTTTCCGAAAAAGTTTAAACGCGTCGGACTTTTTACGGTAAACCTCCGTGCATTGTTGATCCCACCAGAGCGATGGTGTTTTCTTACGAATAGACGATCGCGGCACCGGTCGTGTTTGAGCTTGAAGTGCGCTGTCGACGATGAGATTAGAGAGGAAATTATATTCCTCCAACGGCGGAAGCTCTTCCACTGACGATACTGTATCGTCTATCGCGGATTGGAACTTAGTCCAATCGATGTTACGGGTTAGATCATACGCGACGTTAACGGATTCTGACGAGTTGAACCCACTGGCAATCGAAATTTTGATCGGCAGATGATCACTACCGTGCGGATCCTGGATTACATGCCAAGTGCAATCCAACGATAGTGAATTGGAGCAAAAGGTGAGGTCTAATCTGCTACCATTCGAGGATGGACCAGCCAAACGTGTTACTTCTCCATTGTTAAGGATTGTCATGTTGAAGTTGTCACAGAGATCATAAATCAAAGTAGAACGGTTATCATCGTACAGTTCCCCCCAGCCTGTACCGTGGGAGTTAAAATCTCCCATGATCAACCATGGAGCGGGAAGTACCGCACATATGTCGAAAAGTTGTTTGCGATTAACAGAGACTCTAGGAGCAATATATACAGAAGCAATACAAAGGCTCTTACCTTTAATGGTAGCCTGACATGCGACAACTTCAATACCGGGGAATTCGGGAAGATTCACTCTATAGAAGGAATGGCACTTTTTGATCCCCAAAAGTACCCCTCCTCCACGCGAATCCTCACGATCCAATCGAATAATGTTAAAATCGTAAAAAGGGAGATCAATTTCTGAAGAGAGCCATGTTTCACAGAGGGCAAATGCATCGCAATTATTGTTATGGACTAAATACTTGAACGAATCTAATTTCGGAATAAGACTTCGACAATTCCACTGTAGAACAGTGATCAAATCCCCGACCTCGTTTGGAAAATTATCCATCGAAGGAGATGATAGCTGCAAGAAGGGGCCATTTTGAAGTCAATTGCTTCAAGAAGGATTTCACAGTCGGAAGCAATGTGAGGACAATGCTTTTCAGAGGATCAGAAATGTTGAGGTATTTGAGAATACCGTCCACAATGTCATCAAATGAGAACAGCCCAGATGAAGAAGGGGTTTCTGTTCTTAAAATTGGGGCATCAGGGGTTTTGGATGTCCCCGGAAGAGGTGGAAAATCCTGGGTATAATCAGTTCTGCGGAATCCAGGAGGAGTAGAAGTCTCCTTTTTTCCACCACTCCTTGATTTGGGCAAGCTGATTTGGGGTTCTTGATCTGCAACTTTCCGCGAACGGATGCGTTTTCGTTTCCGGGCAGAACCTTCCGGAAAACTGAAAGAAACTCCCTCCTCAGCCAAGTCAGAGCCAGACTCGTCATCTGACAAAAGAGCGAAGGGATTTGTTTCGTTGGTCGATGGCTTGGCTGTCTTAAGCATTTCTGCAAAAGACCGCCTGGAACGTTCCTTAAGAGAGCGTTTCATTTTGTCCCCGAGCTGTTTGTACGCCGGGCACGACGAGAGAGCATGAGGAGGAGTTCCATTGCAGTACACGCATTTTGGTGCAGTAGCTGCGCAGGCGCCATCCTCATGCTTCTCCCCGCATGTGGAGCAGCGTGCCTTGTTGCCGCAGTGGGAGGCCGTATGTCCCAACCGCTTACAATTCTGGCAGTTCATGACCCGAGGTACAAACAACCGCACAGGAAGACGAAGTTTTCCCAGCTCGATGTATTGAGGAAGGGCAGATCCAGAAAAGGTCACCCGAAACGAGTCTGTGGGGGTAAAACTCTTTTTACCCTCGCTGAGCGATACTGACTTCATTCTATGAACGGCCAGTATCTTTACCGGAGGAAGCAAGGGGTTCTTGAATCGGCCAACCGCTTGCTTCTCCAGTATCTCGGGGTTCAGGCTCGCCTCAGTGACCACGCCTTCGATCTCCACATCAGAGGCTGGAATGTACACCCTATATTCCAGTGTGAAAAACTGGGAAACAGCAATTTCATTGGCCTGTTTCAGGTTAGCGACGGTCACACGAAGTTTGTTGTGCCTAACCTTCGTTATTTCGGTCACGGCAGAGAATCGCTTTGTCAGATCATCAGATATCTGAACAACATTCAAGGGTTTGTTTTTGGGCTGAAAATAGACAACCCATGGGCCAGTCGAGTCATTCGGGTAGGCCCGCAATCTGGAGTTTTTCTCAGCCTGCCCATTGACAGACTGAGACGACGAACCAGGGATGACATCATCATTTTTCTTAGATGAATGGTCATCCATGTCGTCTTCTGACAAAACATCCATTTTGTTCAACTAGTGGGAGCGCAAAACGCTCTCCCACTGAACGCACAGACACAATACACAGAAAACACTACAAACACAGAAATACAAAATGAAAATTTAACTAATGGAGGAGGAAAAGAAACAAGAAAAAAACAAAAACTTATCTGATAATCCTATACTACTACCACCGAGCGTTATATGTGTAGGCGTTTACACAGATGGCTGGAAGAGACGCGCTGCGTGGATGACCTTCGTTGTGGTGCACTTGATCGAGGCTCGGTACTCAGCGCACACAGGCGCACGATGATTGATGAACGATGTAGATGTAGAAACGGGTGCTCACACTCGATGATGATGATACGTAAGCGGGTATGCGTGAGCGCGTATGCGTGACCACGCAACGATGATGCCCAAATTGGTTTGCGAATTACCAATAGCACGGATTAATCGTTCCGAAAATGACACTTTCTACTACAAAAAAACTCACTTTTCGATCAATTTACCGGGAACTATGCCAGGAGTCACTTAGTGAGAAAAAACTGATAATTTATATCAAGCGAATACCGAGAAAACTTCCAAAACAACGGAGCGCGAAACAAGTCGACCGTACTTCTTGCTAGGACGTAGTGCATCGTTTCTTCCGGTTGACGAGTTCTAAATATAAGCTTTTTAGTTATTCGATATAGACACTGCACACACTAGTGTGCGCAGCATGGGTGGCAAACGACTGTTCATTTGATTGCTGTTTTTGGGCCTTTGGAGCACCATAAATTGATACACATGGGTTTTACAAGTCTAAATTTTTCTGAAAGATGTCCAAAAACGCATTTTTTTTTAAATTGGGGAAAATTTGATTTTGTTTTGATGACATGCATGTTTGAAAGCGAGTATGGACTCATGGGACTCATGGACCTCTGACATGATAGGGTTTGTGATCAAATTTTGATCCTACAAAGCCCGCTTACTTCCCTACCGTTATATATTTGATGAAGAATTTCAAATTGTTGAGATATTTTTAAAAATCTGACACTACTTCTTGATTCCAATTCTGTCATAGGAGTTTAATTTACGTCCAAACGCATTGAACCACCATTAAATTTTGATTTTCTTCATCAAAAGAATGAAGGCAAACAAAATGGAATCGCTAGGAGTGCTTCTTTTTTTTTTCAATGGGTGTAAATATTAATGCTTTGCGCTCTAAAAGACTTCGAATCGAGCTTTAGATTATAAATTTTGTTTAGGAACAAACGTAGTATTGATTTGTGCACGATGCCATTATTGATATTATTATATTATTGATGTTACTCGATAGAACCATAGAGCTAACTCTAATAGCGAATTCGTTTATTATCGGGGTTGGAACCAGTTCCAACCCAGTGCGAAACCGAACTTTTTGTCAGTGCGAACCTCAACCTGAGCTGGGTTTTAAAAACAAACGATCAAACTGACGTTTGTCAGAAAACAAGCAGTCCCAATCTTGATACCCGATCCAGGTTGGAACTGAATAATAAACGAATTCGCTATAAGACTAGAAGGTCCCGAAATAACGTGCTCAACTTTTTGGCTCAGCTCTGGTACTCTCTTCGGTCCCAAGCTAGTCGATTCACCCCTCGAAACATAGAAAAATCCAATAACCCCTCATTTTATCTGTCAAACTTTCATAGCGAATCAAAACAAACATAGTATAGTACTAGAATTTCGACTAGAATGGGGTACGTTAATCGTTTGCTTGGGACCAATAGGCTAGTCAAGTAGTGAGCCAATTTAAAATCGTTAGTTTCGTATTGATTGTTGATAGAACGGAAATAGGCGATTACTACGAAGTAGCGCCTCTATGGTAGCGCTGTACCGAAGACATCATATCAAGAAGACTGACAACTTTTCTAGAATCCAAGCGACAGATACAATAACACTGCGCTTGAGTGAAACCCGGCGCAAAATGCATACGTTTTCGGATTTTTTGACAGATAATGCATGGGTTAACTGTCAAAAAACCTGGAAACGTATCTATTGTGCGCCGGCCTTGAAAGTGGAAGCAACGCATAGAAACATGAGCAAATACACAAACCTTTCATCTGAGGATGTAATCTTAGCTATCAAATTCGTTCGAAGCATTTACCTTTGAGCGGCAGATGACGCGATTGTACCTGTCTCATAGCGTTCGCATGAGAAAATGGAAGAGTTGCCAGTCTTCTTGACTTGTTGTCTTCGGCTGTACCCTATATACATTCATAAAAGTACGTTTTTTTTCTGTAGTTTGCAACGGAAATAAATTTTAAAAATTAGAGGGGACTTGATCCCCTACACAGCAAAAAAAGTTGTTGAATATTACATCGAAACTGCTGCAACCACCCTAATAAAAAATAACCATAAACGAACGATAACCCAAATCATTGAACTATTCCATAAATGGTTTGGATGATACCCAGAACACGTCGTTAAGCAAATTAACCATACCATTTTTATTAGGGCAGGTCAATCCATCGGTTGTGTAAAATCACATTGTACGATGTACATCGATTTTGCGAACAAAATTACATCCATTGATGTAATATTGTATCTGCGTTTTGCTATTACATGATTATTTCATGCATCAGCTTGAATTACGTTGATCGATATTACATTTTTTTTTGCTGTGTATGTATGATCCAAAGTGAATAGAAGATCAAGAGTAATTGCACCAATCCCATGATTATAATTGATTCTACTTATTCAAAGCTGTGTGCTGTGATAAATTGATTCATTTTGGTAGAATATTCTAAAAATACTAAGAGTTTTCTGCTGACTAGAAAAATGTCTTGGTGAGTTAAAATATAAAAACTGCTGTCAAAACTATATACGTTCCACAATCTGACACATATTATTTTCTGTCTAGACCAGTTTAGACACTCTAGACAAATTTTTAAGGAAACTTGCCCGAAAAGATCAAGATTTCGAGCAAACAGAGAGTGATAAGGTATGCCCAGAGATCAAGTGTGTCCAGTTTCTCCTTAAGGTTTTTCCCAATCCGTCATTTTCCCTACTACTGCTAGCTTAACGCAATTCTATCCTCAGTTAATTTAATTATTCTTCCACAGTATACAGTGCTATGTCAACTATGTGAAATTCACATGGATTTCATCTATTAGATATGTGATGAATTTCTTGAGTGTAGGTATTTGCGATTTACCATATAAAATAAGGTACACCGGTGAAAGTGGGACTTCAGGGTGGGATTATTGGATTGTGTGACAGACATTTTATTAATTTTATCTGATTTCCTTTGTTAGAATGTGAAAGTTCATTCTGAATTTTCTATCTAAGGCTAAAATGTTGGATGAAATTTGAGCAAAAAACCGACTTCAGCGATGTTTTTACAAAATTATCATGATTGAATCTTGAATTCGAATTTAGTCTTGTAACGAATTTAGTCTTGTTCAACAATTTTGCTGAATTGTTTCCTATGGCAATCAGAATATCACATTTAATCTTTTTCTTAAGGAAAATTGTGAAATTGTGAGGTTTTTAAACATAATAATCGCCAATCGGGGTAAGTGTCACATAATTAGAGACCGTGGGTTAAGGTGAAAGTTATTGTTTTTCCGTTGAAACTGGTACACCCGTTCGAACCACACCTAAATTCAAAATGCACCATACCATCAGGCATTGCAAATTAGCAAATGGGAAGTATTGAAATTTTGCCGAAGTTCAGGAAAGTCCTTCCAAAGTTCAGGGAAGGCCTGCCGAAGTTCAGGGAAGGCCTGCCATTTCAATTCTTGGAAATCAGAGAAGTCCTGATGAAGTTCAGGGAACTCCTGCCAAAGTTCAGGGAAGGCCTGCCGAAGGTCGGGGAAGTCCTGCCGAAGTTCTGGGAAGTCCTGCCATTTCAATTCTTGTATGTTGGTTTATATTAAATATGAGAAAGTTTGAACATACTGAGAGGTAAGCACATATTCTCACAATTCCCATTCAGTACACGGGTGCATTGCCAATCATACAACGGTGGACCTATGGTCTACGGATGTATTTGGCTAATGACATCTGACTTTCGAATCCGTTTCCCTAGTCCCCACCCTAGTCTTTTTGCGCAAGCGTTTCTCTGATACAACAATTAGGTTCTTTAATTTTGAAAAATATATCGGTTTTTATATATCATATGTAAGAGCTTCGTTTTCTGGGCACAGCGATATTTTTTTCGAACCCACACCTTTCATCTCGATTTTTAAATCAAGATTTAAAGCAAAATAATAACTTCACTGTTTGACACTAAACTGACAAACTGACAGCTCGCTCCCATACAAAGTGACACCGAGGGGCGCTAATAAGGTGATTTTTGCAAATGTAATCGTACTTATTTAAAATAGTTCCTGTGTACCAAAATTGATGAAATTTTGGGTTTGGGTTCCATTTTTAATGAAGATTACGAATATGCATTTACCTAAATACCCTTAAAGAACCCAATTGTCTATTATCGACGATATCTAGAGTAACATTTGAAATGGGCCTATGTCCAAAACGTAAACAAACCAGAAAATAAATTTTAAGTTTCGCCACTATTCAATTCATATTTAAGAAAATTGATGTATTTCAGGCATCTATATTGCTAACAATAACAATAGTAGCTGTATCTCAGTATACATCATCCAAAATATGGGAAAAGCTTTCAAAAACATACGAAAATCGATAACAATTTAATTTCATAAATTAATAAGTCTTTTTGTGAATCTTTCAATGGATAGGCTCTTTTTTTTAAGTCGTTGTGCTTGTCATCAGAAATGGTACGCCCTTTGCTAAGCCTTTTCGCAACGTCAAATAAATTCAAAACAAATCATCGGCCATGCGTCAAGCAGTAGGGCCTAGCTTTGGTTTGAAAATATTCAATCATCGGCCCTTCTAAGTCACTAGACTTATCAATGAAATGAAATAAATGAATGGTTGGCTGTTTTAGCGTGAATCGAAAAATTTCGTTGATCGGCCGTTTCGAAAATCGAGTTATTTTTAATGATTTTTCTCGATTATGCGGAACTTTCCTACACGATTAGTAGCTATCAAGCGGTGCTAAATAATGATATCAAAACCCGATTTGTTTACGTTTTGGACATAGGCCCATTTCAAATGTTACTCGAGATATGTGCTTGTACCGCAACCACTCAGTATCAGTCGGTGAATGATGACGATTTCGTGCCGAAAGATCTGAACCTCCCAAACACTCCGGAACTGCGCCCAATAGAAAATACTTTGTCATTATGAAGGAGTAGAAGGTGCCGACCTCAAGTGGTGAAGAATGTAGATGAAATGAAGAAAGCATGGGTTAATATGCAAAAAACTGTCGATTCTGAGGTCGTGTAGAACCTTATGGCTGAGGTTAAGGCCAAGGTTCGTGCATTCGGATATAAAGGCGAAATAAATTAAAAACTAACTTTAATTGTTTCTTTTTACTCCCTGAGAATTTGGTGATAATCGGATAAAAACTCGAATTTTGAGAATGAATTTTGTGTGTGCGGATTTTAAACGGCACACCCTTTACGACTGAAATAAAGTTTTAAAGCCCTACACTGATAAGATTGTTTTTATGTGTCCCACACATGAATTTTTGCAATGTGATCAACAAATCAGGCATAACATTTGATAACGGCACAAAAGCATTTGTAAACAAACGTTTTAAGGCCCTTTACACGCGAACCAAAGTGTATAACAACCTTATATTGCAAAAAGAGCGATTAGAGGGCTATTAGCGGGCTTGGTGGTTACTTGGGAATACTAGGTTCAATACACAATGCAGTAAAAATGCAAGAATCATGCTTAGGTCAATAATTTGATCGTAACTATTATCATGGATTATTATCCTTGGAGATAACGCCTGAAGTTATGCAGCATCTATATAAAACAGCTGTTGCATGTTTACATTCTGTCATTGACTGGTTTAGTAAAATTATTGAATAATTTACATTTTCAAAACCTTACATTGAACAAAAGTATCCTACAAGACTGTTAGCGAATTTAACACCAGCATAGGGTTATCATTTTAGATGAATAAAACTGCGTGGAATTAGGTGCATTAAAAAGCGGAATAATAAACATTGCTCAAATCAGTATGCGGAATTGTGTGCATCGCCCGAGGCATCGCCACAACATTATTTATGGCAAATTTTGAAATTTTGATACTGAATTTTTATAATCTTATATTGTTTAATTAAAATACGAAAACAAACCAACTAAATGATATATTAGCATGTAAATAACTTTATTCTTCCAGAGTTTCTATAGAGATAAATACTATAACCTCGCCTTAGATGCGCGAAATAACCCACCTTCACGGTTTCGTCACAAACGAAGTGACAGACGACTAACTGGCGAAGAAATCCATTTAAATAATGTGGTTCACTGTAATAGAATTTTCTTGGAAGCTTGTGCCATCATCCACCAGATGGGTTAGTTTTTTGTTTTGATTTGAACAAAGTTGATTTTGTGTACAATGATTCTTTGACAGTGTGCAAAGAGTGCGTATCATTTTGTCATTTTTTTTATGCATTTCAGTTTTGAGTAGAGTGAAAGAGATAGAACCAAAACATTCTAGTACATTTGGTGAAAATGCTAGTTCAATCTAGTAGTAGTGTTGCCATGTGGTACAATCCAGTAGTAGTGGTGTTGCCATGTGGTACACTGAAAAATTGCAATAGCAGGTTAGTCACCAAAGTTTTCGAGCCGCTCCGTCTGTCACTTCGTTTGTGGTTTCGTAGTGAAAATTCAATGCAACGGTATAGTGATTTTGTCCCTGATAGGTGGGTTAATTTTCATATCCTCTGATTCAAACAGGGTTTGTTCGCATTCTTTATTGTGTTACAAGTCTTGATTTAAGAATCATAAAATTGATAATCGAACTAATCACAAGCAATCAAATCATGTGGTCCCATTTACCACAAATTCGGGGTTAACATTTTCTCAGTTCTGTCCAGACTGAGCAGTTATAGCACAAACGAAGTGACAGACGACTTACTGGCGAAGAAATCAATTAAAATAATGTGGTTCGCTGTAATAGAATTTTCTTAGAAGCTTGTGCCATCATCCATCAGATGGGATAGTATTTTTGTTTTGGTTTTGCACAAAGTTGATTCTGTGTACAATGATTCTTTGACAGTGTGCAAAGAGTGTATATCATTTTGTCATTTTTTTTATGCATTCCAGTTTTGAGTAGAGTGAAAGAGATTGAACCAAAACATTCTAGTACATTTGGTGAAAATGCTAGTTCAATCCAGTAGTAGCAACAATCAATACGAAACTAACGATTTTAAATTGGCTCACCACTTTAGTAGCCTATTGGTCCCAAGCAAACGATTAACATACCCTATTCTAGTTGAAATTCTATTACTACACTATGTTTGTTTTGATTCGCTATGAAAGTTTGACAGATAACATCAGGGGTGTGTGGATTCATGCAGAACATGCAGGGGTGAGTGAAATAGCTTGGGACTGCTTGGGACCGTTGTTCTGGTACTGAGTGAGCCAAAAATAATAATGATTTTCTTCGGGACCCAGTGGTCTTAGAGTTACCTCTATGGTAGTAGTGTTGCCATGTGGTACAATCCAGTGGTAGTGGTGTTGCCATGTGGTACACTGAAAAATTGCAATAGCAGGTTACACGCTAACCCCGAAGTACCCATTAATGAGTAAAAAAGTACCCATTTCAAAGAAAAGTGGCTTAACTCATGAAATTAGTAAAACCAACTTTACTCATTAATGAGTATTTCACGAGTACTTCATTAAATGGGTATTTTTTAATCATCGTGTTGTTCGGTAATGGGGAAAAAGTACCCAGTTTTTAGAAAAAAAAAAACAAGCCTTTAGGACTCATTACCATCAATAATAAATACGTCAAAATTCATCTTAAAATCATCACACAAAGCTCAAATTAAAATAATCAAACAAATCACTTTTTTTATTAGTACAAATCAAGCAAAAATTAATTGAATATTTGATCTATAGATTATAGATAGCTGCCGATGCAAGTTCCCTGAGGTCTGCTTTTGTCGGTTTGCTGCGGTAATAGAAGGGATTTTTTATGCGATACTTGTCCATCCTATCCTCCTCCTGCACTTGCTTTACTTCCATCGGCTTAACATCCGGCAAATGGTCATTAACTTGTCCAGCTTTCTGGGGGTGATACTACAGGATGTGGGCCTTCAAAGCTTTTAATAGAAGCTGTATTGAGCCACACCAGCACCGTAATGGAACAGGATTCAGATAACCTGAAACTAACGCAGTGCATCCGGAAACAAAATAAGATAATGCTGAATGAACTACAGAAAAATCAAAATAAACGAAAAATATTCTACCTTTCAGTTTTCCGTACTCTTCTGGGTTCAGTTGGTCTTTTAGGGCTTCCATTTTCTCTCTAATCCCGTTTTATATAACTGATTTGCACTTGCAAAATGCCGTCACTTTTGCACTGAATCAATAATGAATCTCTTTTAGTCATTTTTATTCCAGAACAGGTTTTCAAAGAAGGGGAAAAAGTACTCATTTTTCAATATTACGAAAATACTCATTTTTTGACATTTTAGAACCAGTTCTAAAAATGTGTACAAGATACTCACTTAATGGGTACTCTAGAGTTAGCGTGTAGTCACCAAAGTTTTCGAGCCGCTCCGTCTGTCACTTCGTTTGTGGTTATAGCATAGAGGTAACTCTAAGACTAGAAGGTCCCGAAATAACGTGCTCAACTTTTTGGCTCAGCTCTGGTACTCTCTTCGGTCCCAAGCTAATCGATTCACCCCTCGAAACATAGGAAAAACCAATAACTCCTCATTTTATGTTTCATAGCGAATCAAAACAAACATTGTGTAGTACTAGAATTTCGACTAGAATGGAGTACGTTAATCGTTTGCTTGTAACCAATAGGCTAGTCAAGTAGTGAGCCAATTTAAAATCGTTAGTTTCGTATTTATTATTGATTATAGTATGTTATAACGGTTGTCAAATGATTTCAACATAGAAACCACCATCAAAATAGCGCTATAACATGTTATAACCAACAATCAATACGAAACTAACGATTTTAAATTGGCTCACCACTTTATTAGCCTATTGGTCCCAAGCAAACGATTAACGTACCCTATTCTAGTTGAAATTCTATTACTACACTATGTTTGTTTTGATCAAGGGGGGGAGGTGGCTGTCAAATACGAACAATCGTCGCCTACCTCGCATAACTGGTTCCAAACGTAAACAAGCCATAAGAAACCTACAGCGTTTGTTTACGTTTGGAACCAGTTTCATACAAGATGATCAGTAGGCTGATTTGACAGCACGTCCCCCCCAGGTTTTGATTCGCTATGAAAGTTTGACAGATAACATCAGGGGTGTGTGGATTCATGCAGAACATGCAGGGGTGAGTGAAATAGCTTGGGACTGCTTGGGACCGTTGTTCTGGTACTGAGTGAGCCACAAATAATAATGATTTTCTTCGGGACCCAGTGGTCTTAGAGTTACCTCTATGTTATAACCATAGAGGTAACTCTAAGACTAGAAGGTTTCGAAATAACGTGTTCAACTTTTTGGCTCAGCTCTGGTACTCTCTTCGGTCCCAAGCTAATCGATTCACCCCTCGAAACATAGGAAAAACCAATAACCCCTCATTTTATCTGTCAAACTTTCATAGCAAATCAAAACAAACATTGCGTAGTACTAGAATTTCGACTAAAATGGGATACGTTAATCGTTTGCTTGGGACCAATAGGCTAGTCAAGTAGTGAGCCAATTTAAAATCGTTAGTTTCGTATTGATTGTTGTTATAACTCTGTAGTCTGATCGTACTACAGGTATACCTCGAAATAACGTAACTGTCACTTTTGGCTTCCATTGTCGATATCTCGAAATTGACAATTCAATCATAAAATCACTATTAACAATAGATGGGGGATTGTTTGATCTGTCCGATGTTGTTATTCTTTTCCTTTATTTAATGATCGATTGCTAGAAATCGGCGATGGAAGTAAAAAATGTCAGTTATGTTATATCAAGGTATACCCAAGGGGGGGAGGTGGCTGTCAAATACGAACAATCGTCGCCTACCTCGCATAACTGGTTCCAAATGTAAACAAGCCATAAGAAACCTACAGGGTTTGTTTACGTTTGGAACCAATTTCATACAAGAATGATCAGTAGGCTGATTTGACAGCACGTCCCACCCCAGGGTATACCTGTATTACAAACCTTTACAAACGAGTTTAATCATACACTAAAAAAAAAATAAACACTTTAATACTACGTGAAAAATCACGTAACGTCTACTTTACGTGACTCTCGTAAAATCTACGCAATGCCACCTGAATGTTAAAAGACATTCCAATTACACCCATTTATTTATCCAATGAAAATTAAGTGATTTCCACATACCTAGCGTTTCACGTAAGTCTTAAGTGAATTCCACGTATGAAAAAAGTAGGGCACTCACTTGGGTGTTCAAAACAGGAGTGTAAAGATGCAGATTTGTTACTGTTGTATTTTTTGGATTGGTAAAAACGTAAGTATGAGATTTAAATTTTCGATTTTTGATTAGTTTATTTGAAGGTGGCAAGCAGAAGAAGTAGTTGACTTTTGTCTTCCTTTCCAGGTCCCCTATGGATCCTCGTCAGATACCATCAGCGTGATAATCGATAGCCACGGAAGCAAAAATGCCTGATTGGGTTTTATAGCAATGTTTTTTTCTTTCTTTTGTTTATAATTAACTAGCTGAGTGTGCCCGGTCTTGCTCGGGATTCAATATTAGCTTGAGTTTATGCGCCGATTTAAAAAAAAGCATGCTATATTGTACGTAGCCCCCCCCCCCCTATTATCTAAGGGGCTACCCTCTATGATTATCTCCTTATACCCCCACACTCGCCCCCACATGCCTAATTTGGTTCCATTTGCTTGATTAGTTCTCGAGTTATGCAGAAATTTCTGTTTCATTTGTATGGGAGCCCCCCCTTACAGAAGGGGGAGGGGTCTCGAACCATCATAAGAACCTTCCACGGCCCCAAAAACCCCTGTATACAAATTTTCACGCCAATCGGTTCAGTAGTTTCCGAGTCTATAAGGGTCAGACAGACAGACAGACAGACAGAAATTCATTTTTATATAGGGGAATTTACGTATTCTCGTCAATCTAAGCAGTGTCCGCACTTCTATTAGCATTTTCTCAGCGTCACGCACATATATGACGTGTTTGTTGGTTTACATTCATCTGCTGCTTGCTTCTATATCCATTCCAATCGACAGAATTCTTCAAAACTGTTTGAAAGCGTTTTTACAACGCTCCAAACTTCTCAGGTGAGTGTGACTATTGTCGGCAGCCTCTTTTTCTTCGGCAACCTTCCCATTAGAACTGCGTGTTAACCAGCTGTTCTATTATCGGCAACTTAAAATCAACCTCATTTTAGAGTACGTATGTTTCATTTGAATAAAAATCTGGCATAACAGGACTGCTCAGACGTACAAATACAATCAGATTGAAGCTGAAAGACTAAAGAATCGTTTGGGTGCATTCAGGGACGTGAGTTTATGGGAAAACATAGTGAAATTAACGTTTAAATTTTGGTTGCCGAAAACAGTCAATGGGTGCCGAAGCCGATATTTACCCTATATAGATTGAACGCTCTAAGGCGAATAAAGAAGTATCATGAATTTTGCTGTAATAAGCGTTAAAATTAAGAAAAATCAGCCAACAGCTGGCCATGAAATGAGTGCCCCTACATGATAATCATATAGTTGATATGTGAAAAGTACGATGGAAAAAATCTACGTATGTTTTCACATAGCATTGAAGTGAAAATTATTTTGAGTGTACCATTCAATAAACACAATTTTCGGTTCGGTCAAAACGGTCTAAGCAAAGGATTAAAGGAAATGGGGTGAGTAATTCATCTATCACTCAAATATTGGCCAAAGGTTTATGTTAAAAAATGCAGTGCATAACATAATCTTTTATGTGATTTGTAATATTAACATATAACCACAGACAAACAGACATAACACTTACAATCACATTCATCGCAAATAATGTTTTAGTTGGGAATGTGCTTGCATTTTTCATGGTGAAGCATTGAGCAAGCCCCCACATTTCGAACTTTTCAGTGATGCCAGTTCTTTTTCACATCTAGTTAGTAGATGTCAACTCTTGAAAATGATAAGTGGTCAAGGCATCCTACTGGAGACACATACCACATCAAAACTGCTGCACATTAGTCATTCCGTTCCTAATTTTACGTTGTACGATCTACACAGAATTCGACAACAAATCATGTTGATTACTGTAATATTCTATCAACTTTTACCAGTTATTGATGTTCAATACTTCACCATGAATATCATTAACTGATACATATTATTTGTTTTCTGTGTACACATTAAAGTGATGAGCGGTGGTAGAAATGGCACTAATAAGTGATGCATAACCTCGTTTATACACTTGTTTTCAGCAAAAGAAAAAGTGCACTAAACAAACAAAACAAATCCCTAAAAAAGTCTTAGTTTCTTTGAATTTTTCCTAGGGATCCGTATTCTACGGAAAATTTCGTAGAACCGACATCACTGACTTCCATCTGTTTTGTTTTTATTCAACATAGCTGATGCGTTGACAGTGGGGGAGAGGTAGCTCATCGATTCTTCCGGTTCGCCTCCTAGCATACCTAGGTACCAGGCGATAACCAGGGTAGTTGATCGATAGCTCGATGACGTCATTTCGTTGACGTCTGCAATGGGAAATTCTCATAGCAGGCGTTGACGATGGGACGTTGTCGAGTTGTTGAATAGCAACTATCGTGGTAACTCACCGATTACCTGTCGATCTGCCAAATTTGGAAAGACGTCTGCATTGAATTGTCTCATATAATAATATTCCGCCCACTATAGAAGCATAGGCGTAGCCAGATAGGGGCAGGGGGGGGGGGCGACTGCCCCCCCCCTAAACTCGGCAACACAAAGGCTTTCGAGGAAATGGCGTTCGGTGAAATGGCATTCGGCCAAATTTTCCATGGTAATTTTTTTTTCGCCCCTCCCTAGCTCGAAACCTGGCTACGCCCTTGTATAGAAGAAATTGCGAGTAGCTGAGTGGAATGGAGATAAGTTAAGCATTGGGTACAGGACCAAGTCTCCCCTGGGTGGTGCCAAAAGATGAGCGCAATAGAATCATCAAGTTGCCATAAGGCACGGAATGAGACTATTGCATGGCTGGGTAGTCAAAGTCTTCTATTCGTTAGTCATTTCAGGTGGATTAGAACAGGTTTAGGTGGGCGTTGGCCAGATTTGGATTTTTCAGATGTAATCCTGGATAGGACCCTGTCATTGAACGTCGCGTGAAAGTGGAACTTAATGAAGGCCTAAGTACTTTTTCGTAGTTTTTAGTTTTCGGATTTGAAAGATCGTGGGTTACAGTGGCCTGCTTACTGAGCAGAAAATCGCGGTCCCAGGTTCTTACATATCAAAGAGATTTATTGTAAAATCGAAGGAAATCCTTGGATCGTCCTTATCGAGGGTGTAAGTTATCTTCTGACAGTCTACAGTTAGTTTGATGCACCCTATTTCGAACAAACCACCAGACGGAAATCTTAATGTGTATTGCCGCCTATGTCCTGTAATAAGAGCGTTCCGTTGGAAGTAAATTCTTTATCAATACAGTGGATATCGTGTAAGTGCATCGACTTACAGGTTCACAAGGGAACAGTAACGATTGCTGGGTTGCATAGGTTGCCATTAGGAGGAACCGTACGGTATGGCAATTCCTGCACTGGTGGTGGCTTCTAATCACATTACATCACATCACATCACCATTCAATAAACACAATTTTGCGGTAGCGAGCTTTGAACATAACTTATGAGTTTTCCGGTCCCACTTCCCCCAGTGTACCTTAATCTATTTAGGGTGAATTATGTTTCGAGTGTTCGTGTGGTCCAAATGTGGCATAATCTTTGTTATGTACCTATTTAAAGACTTAGTGTTCTTCGAAAAAATGGCTTTTTGTTGTGTATTAACCAGTGTTCATGCGAATGTTGATCCAATGTTCATAAAAGCTTCATTCATGCATTAGTAGCGGGAAAAGTTCATTTGGATCTGATTGGTCATGCACAAATACGGACAAACTGTTGAGAATAATCGTGCAATGGATGAGCGAGAGTCTAAATGCAATTATTATTTTGAGTGATTCCATTACACGATCTTCTCAATACGTCAATCTTGACTTAATGCCAGTTAGTTTAAAAGAGAAATGCAATCATTTACCTAATTGTTCAAAACAACACTTCTGAAAGGTTATGTGCAAAACAAGTCATGCACAATAGAATTGAGTAATATATTTGGTTCAATGCAATTCCAATGACTGTTCGTAAATTTCTTAGCCAATTATCGTCGGGAGGTGAGTTAGGTCCTTGAGTGCTAAATTCTGGTCAAACGATGCCATGAAACATGGTGCATTAGGGTGGTTCAAAGTATTTATTTTGCACCAGAAAGCGCAATCGATTCCATATTTGGTTCTAATCGTTCTCTCAATTTCGGTGCCAATATTTCAAAAGGGCGAAATTGCTTTTGTAAACAATTACATTAGCCGTCGATTTCTCGCGAATAAAAGCTCACACATGTAAAGTATCGACACCATCAGGTGTGATGAAGGAGACATACCAGTTGGAATGGTAAGCAGGAGTAAGCTTTTGATTTCGAGAAATCGAAGTCATTGTTTACAAAAGCAGTTTCACCCTAATGACATGTTGGCATTGATTTGGTTGCGATCTCATTCTGCACCCTTGGAAATAAATATTTGAAATTAATATTAATAATTAATTAATTAATACTTGACTAGCCTATTGGTCCCAAGCAAACGATTAACGTACCCCATTCTAGTCGAAATTCTAGTACTACACAATGTTTGTTTTGATTCGTTATGAAAGTTTGACAGATAAAATGAGGGGCTAGTGGATTTTCCTATGTTTCGAGGGGTGAATCGATTAGCTTGGGACCGAAGAGAGACCAGAGCTGAGCCAAAAAGTTGAGGACGTTGCTTCGGGACCTTCTAGTCTTAGAGTTACCTCTATGGTATAAGCATTACAGCGTAGCGGCTCAAATTTACTGACCTGTCCATATTGTTTTTAGTTAGAGGAGCGGAGCGACGGGCATGCGTCTAGAAACAGCTTCTTTTATAATCTTCTTTTAGAAGCTGATTCTAGAAACTTGCCGTCGCTCGGCTCCTCTAATTAAAGAGAAACACAGACAGAACAGTACATTTTTATGTTTACGGAGGAGTACGGAAACAATTTCTCAAAAACAATCAATAACTAATTTTCTTGCCGTTGAATCAAAAAGTGATCCTAAGCAAAGTTGTAGTTGGACAAATTTTTTATAAGTACAGACAACAAGCGTTATGGCGAAAGACTGAGATGAGCTGAGATGAACAAAATGCTAAACATTCCTATACTAATTCCCACATAGCCTTCATTCACCCTACCGATGCATCATCAGTAGATATGACCGCTCAAGGACACCGTTTACTCCCCCTGACGATAATGGGTAAAGGAATTGACGAAGCCGTCATTTCCCCTCTTTATATTGGTAGTCAATACACGACATCTGCTAAAATGACACACACAGGTACCAACAATGAACCTACCGGGTGACGCAATCGATTCCGATGGTTTCCTCCTTGAACGAGCCATCATCATTTTCGAAGCCCCAGGTGATCGTACCGTCCTCGTGTTCTTCGCGCCACTTGCGCAGGATCTGTGCCACAGGCTTGCGACGGCGCTCATCTTCCTGCTGCTGGCGGGTATGTGGTCGCTGCTCATCTTCAAAGTGTTGTGGCTGCTGGTGGCGAACAGGGGCCGGTCGAGAGATCACCTGCTGGGGCGCTGGACGGTACTGCTTTGGGGCTGGCACCGGGGCTGATGGCCGTTCCGAGGTTAGGGCGAAACGCTGCGCGTTGGAAGAAATATCCTTGTCGGTGGCGAAGAAACGCTCCGGAATCTGGGCACGTGCGATGGGGGCGGGTCGGTTCTCCTGTGAGTTGAAGCGGGAAAGGATGTTCTGTTGAATGTCACGTTCGTCATGATCATCAGGGATGGAGTGCTGTTGGGGGGCGGGGGAGGTGTGGAGAATTGGAATGAAGGGTTGGGAGAGTTCGTGTTCTTCGTGGTCTTCGGTAACGGGTTTCGCTTCCGGCTCGAGGAACTTGGGGGTGGAGTATTGGATCGAGTTGGGAATCGCGGGGCGGACTGGTCCTGGACCCGGCCGACGCACGCGAAGGACCTGGGGTTGCTGGGGAAGCACTCGCTCCTCGCGGATCGGTATGCCACGTACTACTGGCAGCGGGATGGCACCGGGGATGTTGATCCGGGGTGGTGCCGGACCATACTGGGCGGTTGATAGCGACACGAGGCCCACTAGGGGAATCTGAAATGGTAGAAAGAGATGGCGGAATTAGTTAATATTCAACTCATATCAATACACATTTATTGATCTATTGCAAGTTGACGGACAATAAACCCGATTTAAAATTCACGACCTAAAGCGTCAGTTATTTGAGTTACTTGTGTTCAACACGTCCTCCCCCACATCGAAAGTGTCACCAAAAGCCGGACGCGTGGCTTTCTTTTCGCAAAAGGCAATTTTACATAACCAACACGTAAATAGTTGAACCATTGAGTTCGTTTTATTACCATGCAGCGCTGCAGCGCTGCATCGCGGCCATCAGCAACAATTGATAAAAAAAACAAACTTTGTTGTGTCCATCATTTGACATGCCAGTCAAGTCAGGCGAAAACATGCAAAGTGACATACGACGTGTCTACTCGAAGACGACGACGACGACAACGAGAGGCGCTTTCTATTTATGGGTTTGTGCAAAGCAAATGATTCAGTTCAACGATTTGCATTTTTCCGGTTTGGTAAACTGTCCGCCGGAGAGGAGGTGTGGGAAATTGCAATCATTGGAAACCCTGCCGAACCGTATGGCGGTCGGTGCGAGGTAGCGATTTTAAAGGAGAAAAGTCAGCAAAATCGAAAGTTGAGCAGGTTTTTTTCCGTTTGCAGATTTGCCATTGGAAAATTGATCATTACGTAATGCGGCTTTGAGCGTTGCAATTGCTGTCTTCACCCTTTGGCAATTTTCCCGTGCTGGAAAATTATGCATAAACTTGACCATCAGTGGCCATTTAACGCTAATTATTTGGCATTTTTTTTTCTCTAGAGGTGTAGGACAAAATTAACGAGATTTGTTTACCAAACGATCATGATGCTCTAATGTTTTGTAGTGGCGTGTAAATTACCTAATTTGCCCCCGAAAATTAATTAAGACCCAATGTTGTTTTTCATTCATCGATGTGTTTTGTTGTTTTTCGCATCCATTGGAATCCATTCAACCGGTATGTAGGTTGGTATCGGATTTTAATGCTGTACGATGGTTGGAGGGAATTGACTCCGCTATGATTCGCTGTGTGGCATAATTTCGTTACATATCACTCGCATGTTATGCTGCCAATGTTGAGCATGAAAAGCTATTATGACTATAATGAGGCAGTCTCTGTTGGCGAGAAAGTTATTGGGATTTAAATTGTTGATTAGTTTTTTCTATTCTTGTTTAATTTTCGCTCCCCAGTGTTCAAATTGTTCCAAATTGGGTCCTGATAATTGTGTTAATAGACTCACAACGATGTATCCGCTGTTCCGATTTATTCGTTATGGGTCAGGTAAGACAGTAGTCTCCCAGAATTTGAACTCATTTGACAGACAATTGATTTAGCACAAACAATATTTATTTATTATTTTCTTCATCGGGAATATCAAATTGTTCGTAAGTTCCTGGTTATGAATTGCATAAAAATACTCCACGAAATTTGTTCGAAACATTCCTACGAACGGTTCTCCGAATTTCCCTGGAGTTTTACTCAGAACTATCTTGAAATTCACATTAGACTTCTTTGAAGTTCTCCGTTAAATTTGCTAAGAATTATAAAGCCCTTCCAATTTAGGCATGTTTCTTTTTGTCCGGTACAGCGCTCCTAGTGGTCGGTTTTGGAATCTTTTGATAGATTTTTTTTTCTTTATTTAGGACATTTTCAGCCGTAGGCTGGTTCATTTCCGAAATTGGTTTACAATGTCTATCTCTGTTATCTGTTTTTTGTCTGTTTATGTTTTCTTGAATAGATCAATGAAAATGCTGAGGTTTAGACATAGCTATGCTGTGGCTACCACAGCATTTTACACCCTACTGCTATCTCTCTGAGATGACCAAGTTGGTATTTTACATTTGATCGTCCATATAGAGCGCCAAAAGCATGCTGTGGTCGGTTCAAAACTTGACCATCTAAATTGATAAATTCTGCACACAAGAAATGAAAACCCGACATGGTCAGGTACGAGGATCTCAAAGGTGATGAAAACAGCCAAAACCACCGTCTGTGCAATTCTGAAACGTTTCAAGGAACGTCTGTCTGTTTCCCGGAAGGTGCAATCAAGGCGTTGAAGCGGTACAGTGGTCCGGAAACTGCGTCATAACGTCATGCAGGCTTTCAAAGTGAATCCAGGACTTTCGGACTTGGAGGTGGCCAACAAACACGGTGTAGTTCGCAGTACAGTTGGAAATATACGCATTATTCAAGTATTGGGCTATTAGGCAACCGAACCGGAGCGTTAAAACGCGGGCCCGAAAGCTGTTAGACCAAATTTAACGGATGCATCCTTATGGACAAATTGGACTTCAAACAGCTTCCGGGACAGAAGTTTGATGTTATGAATTTATTTATGCGAACAAGTTTGGCAGGAAAACTGTGGCCAGAAGACTTAGATTTTCATCATAACCAACAATATGGACGGACAGTTATACATCAACGAATGCCTGAAAAAAACATGTATTGCCGTTCATTAGGTCCCACCGGGGCCCCGTCAAGTTTTGGCCAGATTTGGCTAGTTGCGACTACAGTAAAAATGCGCAACGGTGGTATCGTGATAATGTAGTACACCGTGTACTGTACACGTCATTGAGAAAGGATTGAACTGCCCGGATTTCCACCCAATCGAAATGTATTGAGGTATCATAAAAGCTAAACTGAAGAAGTGTGGAAAAATAGCTAAGGATGCTATTTCAAAGGCCAAATACTGGAAAAATTCAGCCAGTTAGGTTGACCAGAAGTTCATGGCACGTATCAAGCCCAAAGTTTGAATGTTTATTCGAGAGGAATAAGAATCACAAAACCCATATTTTATCTCTAAACTACAATAAATACATAAAATTGTCTTCTAATAACGTTTTATTATAGACCAAACAGATTCTGAGATACTGAGAATGAAAACGTATCAATTCTAAATTGGCAGGGCTTTAAATCCCATAATTATGTTGGAATTATAGTAAGATTAACCTTTTTTTAATGGAATCCTCTTCACGACTTCTCCATAAAATTCACCTGGAATTCTCCTAACAATTCCTATTTCCTATTTATTCTTCTTAAACTCCCATGGAATATTGCTTTACACTCTAGTTGAATTTATCCTTAAAAATTTCCGACTGCGTCTAATTTTGCATTTCAAATGCTATGTTAAATTTGACAAAGTATACCCCAATAAACATTGAATGTTGAATAAGAGCTTATTCAGGCAAAAATAAGCCTCTTCAGCAAAAAAATAGCTTATTCAGCTGTTGATCAACTCAAATTGTTTGTTGGGACGTTGCATTCGACGGACCGCGGATGTAAGGTACATATATTCGCTATGAGTCAGGTAACACAGTACCCAACTAACAATTTTCACAATGTAAACGCTTTACTCATTTCATTTATACAGCCTTAAAGCTGCATTCAAACGTTATACGATACGAGGCAACCTTTACTCCACCTCTATACAATGACATCTGGCGAACTTAGTCAGCTACTTATGGTTGTTGGGACGGTTCTTATTGCTTATCAATTAACGCTTCTATACAGCTGTTATCTTGATGTTTAGTTGTGTGTGAACTTGGAAGGCGCTTCCCAACAAACAATCACCTATTGAAGAAACGACTTCTTGGCGATTTTATTCAACTGCATGCTTAATAATACTTGCATTATTCTTAATAATAACTTCTGTTCAGCCTTTTTCACACAAATCTGGAGAATTTGTTCAACCACAACACATTGAACTATTGGTGTTGTATAAGGTATGTCGAGAAGCTGTTATTCGACTTATATGAGTTGTAACAGCGCTTATTCGATAACATTTTGATTATTCAGCGTTTATTAGACATCACTGCTTCTTCTTAATTAAAACAGTGATGCTCTGTATGCGCTTGATTCTCATGTGAAGTAACGTTTAATTAGACATTAATTATACATTGATTAAACTGTTATTCAACTGTGGAAAATTAACCCAAAAATAAGCGAGACGGGAGGACAGGGATGGGTGATAGTTAATCTTTAGTAGTGATTGTTTTCATTATTTTTGACGTGGCACGCACCACACAGATATTAGAAAATGAACTCCATATATATTATACATGCATGGGATTCGAACCATGGACCTTCCCCGATCACCAGCCGCTTGCCTTGTCATCTGAGCTATCCTTGAATTTATCATAAGGGCAGCTCAATAATCAATAAAAGCTTGCTTGAAAGTGAATACCTATCAGCACTCCCGATCGCAACTCTAGCTCCTTCAAGGCCCTGTGGGAATGATTAATTTATTCATCGTTGTTTTACATGAGACCAATGCTACCTCTTCACCCCTCCAATTCCAAGGAAAGGATGCTCGGTTATTTTTTAAACTAGATCAATGCATTCATTGTCGTGAGTCATGTGATCGATGATTATTTAAATTAATTAGGCGTAGAACACAAATAAAAAAGGGTTGAACTTGGGATTGAACTCACGACCTTCTACTTGGAAAGCGGAAACGGTAACCACTACTCTACTGATTTCGTCTTGTTGTTAAACTGAACCAGTGTTGTGGAATAATGAATCTAATACGTCGTTTATAAAGCATTTACAAAGCATGCGATTAAAACATGGATGCATAGTGGTATAAGAGCTATTATGCTGACTGAATCCACCTTTATTCAGCAATATTGTAAAACAATGCAATGAAATCTAATAATGGAGCTAGGAAACATTTAAGTAAAGTATGTTATTAAATCAATTGAAAACAGCCGAATTAAAGCGTCAATGTATGTGCAAATTACACTTATTCAGTTTGTTATTGGATTAAACTTCTGGCGTTGAATTATGAAGACAGTCAATAAGAAAATTAATCAGATCAGAGCAAACTGTGGAAAAAATGCGCATCTATCGATCTCAATGAGCTTTTTTCAGCACATAATTCGACAACTCTTTTTATTCAGCATTTACACTGAAATACAGCATTTATTCAATATATATGCTTATTTGTGACTTCTGAATTGTTTGTTGGGTTATTCAACCTTTTCCCGGTTATCCAATAATCACTACATAGCATTCTCGTGATGTCGGGTCAAATATTGTTTACGCTTTTTTATGTTGGAGGAATTCATTATAAATAAGTTATAAAAGCACACCACAAAATCATTTACCCTGTACCGGAACCTGAAATCGATCTCGAGACGACCGCATTGGCAAACCTTGACACTACCAACTTCGCTACGCCAACACATTGAGCTGACGTTGAAAAATGCCCTTCTACAACAAGATCGCGCAGTAGAGGCTTTATAGTAGTGCACACGAATCACTTTTCTCGACTAGTTAATTAAGCTGTGTAAAGGAGCGGAGTAAAAGCTGTAAAACTACACACGTCTAAAAATAAACCTATTTGACTGTAAAAATGCTTTCAACGTAGCGCTAACACAGTTTATAAGCTGAGAACAGGTTGCTTAGGTGTTGAAAAAGCTCCTTTGATGTTTATGTTATTCAGCAAGAGTGCTTGTTTGTGTAGAAGTCATCAAATGAGTAATATATTCACTTTGTTTTGAAGCTACAAGTTTAACGTTGATTCATATTTGCATAGAAGTGGCATTAGCGTTTATTTGCGGATTGTAATCAGAGCGACTGGCCAATTGAATAATAATTGTAAACATTTGAGTAAACGCTCTCCAAAACTATTTTGCTAGCTTTTGCTTGTAGCTGTATCTCCAGCTTTTTTTCTGCTACTTTACAACACAACGCTGGAAAAGTTGGCTTATAAAGCTGGAAATGTTAGTTGGTACTACAATAACCACCAATTTGCCGCCTATTTCTTGGAACGAGGAAAGGTTGTTCCTTTAAACTGTATCATGATCTCCTACGTCCATGAGCATAGCACAGCTTCTTCCACGCTTTCCAGAGACAGTTTGTAGAGTTTCTGAAATCTCGGCAATCAAAATTAACAAAAAATATATACTTTTCTGACGGTGCTAGTTCACAGTTTAAAATCCGATTCAATGTGATAAACTTACTCTTCCATGAAGAAGACTTCGAGATTCCAGCTGAGTGACACTATTTTGCAACTGCCCGTGTGCCCAACGGCCCAAGTGACGGGTTAGGTGGTACCTTGAAAACGTTGGCGACAAGAGCCAGTCTGCAGGGTACAACTATACAAACGCCAAAAGAGTTGTACGAATGGGCACTTTCAAATTGTAACCTGAATGTCCAATTTGTAACATCAGTGCAATGCAGTGAAGCAAGGAAGGATTAAGCAACTAGATTCGGTTTGGCACGATCCATTCCTGGAATTTGCAGGATGCATTCAGCAACTCTTGCAACCGACGGAACGGTTTCATGTTCAGTAACGGGTTCAAATTACAAAGTAATTTAAAAGCCTAGCCAAAACTAATCACGTAAGTTGAAGACAAATCGAAGAAAGAAATAAACGTATGTATGTATGTATGTATGTTGCCCATCAATAAAAGATCGTATGTAATAGAATCTGTCAAATAAATGATTGAAAATACCAACATTATTTAACGAAAGCATTTGGTACTAAAACTTGTTGTCTTAAAAATTCAATACATCCCAAATGATAACTATCGTTTTCTGTCGATAAGTAAGTCATTCTTCAAATCTTAGCATGTTATTTTTTTTTCGAAGTTCATGTCATTCTAGATTGCTTGGAACTGAAATTGGATGACTGCATCTCCTGAAATTATCACACAATGGAAGTTCACTAACATTTACGCAAACATTCCATTGTCTTTCAATACTTATTGTTCGATCAGCTTCAAACAATAAAATATAAAACTGGCATATTTCCGACATGATCCACAATAGTCGTACATGCTTGATCGACCAATCGCCGGCGCCAGGCTGGCACACACTCTTAATTCGCGGAAAGTAGCGCACATAAACACATGTTCGCTACTTAATAAAACCTTGAATAACAATCTAATCACTTTCCAGGCTTCCTATTTTTATAGGAACAATAAATACCCCGACTGATGGCATTGCACTTTCCTGGTCTATGGTCAACGAACCGTTACGAAAGTGTTCACCACTGCATTAACTCGCGGTCTTGCGTGTCTTCAGAATAGGCCACACGTGCGCCGGATTCCTAATAAAACTCTGCCATCGTATATCACGTTCGGTAACTTGGGACCATTCACCACAGCGATAATTCGAACCCCACATGTACGGGTGCAGGTAGAGTTCAAATTGGTCGTTTTGGCCGCGCGCGATAGCCATAAGTACATGGGCATGACACCTACTTCGGTTTAATCCGAGACGAGCGCCCGGCGTTTACCTACATACTCAGTTGGTAGCCGCCGCAACGATTCATGGAATGCAACCATTCAACCCCCGGGGCTATTACGTGGAGGTGCAATCGGGCACTATATTGCCACCTATTGATTAACAGTCACGTAACCGCCTGCCTAACGGTACCTAAGTTTATCAACCGCGGTTTCAAGAACCTCCCTGTGTCGCACTTCTTTCTCCTTGTTGTGCCCGAATCTGAGTGGGTGTTAAACTAGGTGACACGGTTGGACATGTCACAAGGGAAGGGTACTGATTTGCACAGCACCATCACACACCGGTTTGATTGTGTACGAGATCGATTCGAGGGTAGCAACCAGCTTACACTTCATCTTCTCTGCTTCTTAAAAAATGAATCGGATTCAGTGCGGGGGTTCAATCGAAAACTTGTGCCTGCGCAAGCAGCTGGACCGGTGCAAAAGTAAGTCTCTGGAATGGGTCTATTGGGCTTAAATTGCCTAATATTTCGTTGGCAAGCAGCGGTTGCAGTGAAGTGAAACTAGTTTAGATCGCAAGATGGATTATCGGAATCACCGCTACCATTCAATGGACCAGAAATATTAGGCACAGTAGAAAGTCTAACCTAGAATTTACCAGATGCCTAACGATCATAAATACTAAGCACAGCGAATGTCTGCTGAACTTGGATGTTCAGCAATTTCATGATTTACCGGGATAATTATGTCGGAGCGCGTTTGACATAGTATTTTAGATCGCACCGTGGAGCATGAAATGGTACGTTAGATTAAAGAGATTAAGTCAACTCTCCATATTTCGACATTGAAGGAACATCGAAGTATGGAGAGATCGCTATATAGAACAAGATAAGCCTACTAGCCCATTTGAAAGAACTGAGATAACCATCGACATATAGAAAAAAAAAGTGGTCACATATCGAGATATAGAACATCGAGATATGGATAGTTTACTGTAATTGCAATTGCAGTTATCAAAGAAACAAAAAAATGTCAAACAGACAAATCCTAAAGTAACAGCATGGTGCCATCCCAAGGAACATTATAAGTTTTATCTAGATTTTGAAGCATTCTACAAAGCCAAATCATGGTCTGCAGAACCCTCATAAAACCATGAATATTACTTGGCACATAACAAAACATGATACAGTATAGCTCATCACGATAACAAATGAGGTAGGTACCTACTTGTCCTGTCCCTGTGTATTAGCGTTGTACTGACTGAGAGTATCCGCGTTAAAACTGTACCCATAGACTGTAAACTTGAAAGTTGAAAAAGGCAATCTGAGTGAACTTCATCAGACACTCGCTGCCAAAGCAAGACGTTCCGGTTCGATTAACCTGGGGGCGGTACGGGAAGTGTCTTCGAAATATGTGCGATTAGATGCAGATCAATTTGTAAGCAAAACGATGATTTCTGAAGAAGATCATAATCGGCGTGTTGTGATTGTGCAGCGGAAATGAAAGGTTGGCTAATTATAATTTTTCCAGTTTCAGTTTCTGTGCTGCTTTGGTACGATAAAAATCTGTTTTAAGTAGTTTTATAAGATGTACTTTATTGCCAGGCACATTTCTAATGGCGTATGGTGCTGAATTGAACGGCTCAATAATGTGGTAAACAATGACTGCATACAAATCCTGTTCCTGCAAAATGAATTGCTGAATCGCGTCCACACACTAAGATTTTGTTTCCGTGTTCGGTAAATTTTACCGAAATCAGAACAGCTGAACGTTCGGTAAAACTTTGATTTTCATAGCTTTTAAATATTGAATTTTAAAATAATATCAAAACATGTTCAACCTTGTTTAAATGATCAAATCTTGTCATTTGAGTGGAGATTAGTTTCAAAGTAGCTGAAAAGCAATTAAATTGAATTGCATAAATTTTGCCGAAAAGTTCAGCTGTTCAGATTTCTAAGTGTGCAGCAAAACTACCTTTACTGAAAAATCAGTAATATGAAATATTTTGCTGAACGTTCCAGTAAACTGTATGAAACGTCAAAATCAGGCCAAAATCTATCATTTGATCCTTCTCGATTTATGATTATTTTTATTTTCAAGAAGTGTTCGACTAACAAAATATCATGGAAATTATATAAAAAGAGCTTTTGTCATGAAGTAAGTAATACTAAACTACCTTAGTACCTTAATTAAGTTGAAAAACTTTCGTTTTTCTCTGAAATTTACAGTTTTTTTCATTCGCAAACTTACCTAGGAACAAGAACAACAACAATAACTCACCTATCATAGCTTCTTCAAGACATAATTTTTTAATAAGTGCAGTCACATGAATTCTTTAAGAAGTGCAATCACATTTAATAAATTACTATATACAACTACATGGAAGTGTAATAAAATATTTATTCCAACAATGAGATGCATTTTTCTTAAAAAAAAAAAACAACAGTCGACATTTGCTGCTCTTCCAGCAAAATGATTGATCTTCCGTTTTGTTGAATAATCAGTAAAGTGCTGTCAATTTGGCAGTGGACTAAAGTGTTGGTCGTTCAGCAAAAATATTTTGCTGGATGGATTGCTGAACTTTCAGCTCGGAAAAATCCAGCAAAATATTGCTGATTTCCAGCAAAAAAAAAATGAGTGTGTACGTTGACCTCACAAATAAAATAAAAAGACTCTTCTTAAGCGAACCCCACACGGTAAGAAATATTGTCAATACTTACAAGTATTGACAATAATATTGATGATGTGAATACAGAAATATTGTCAATACCGATGTATTGACGTCAATATAAAATGTATTGACAATACGATTATTGTCAATACAAACTGTCGTGTAGGGTCCACTTTAGACATGTACAGTGGTGGCAGAAGGTGGAGATGAGTGTTTACAAAAGGACTCGACAGAAAGTTAAAACGAGAACTAGACAGGGTGTTTGGTTCCTTAGTGCTAGAAGATCATATTTGATGAAAAAAAAAGTATACGTATGATCAAATCTCAAAGATTGCTGAGCAGGGCTGTCATCTGATCACTCAATGCGCGCAATGTACTGATTTTCTGAAATAAACAAAGTGAGAATCAAGCAAACACAAAGTTTGCTTGTCTTTCACCCTGCGCAAGTGTAAAGCAGCGGAGAAGAGATACAGAAACACACCAAGAAATAATGAAAGCTCAATGTGTAGCTATCGCTCCGACGGCTCCGACGCAAAGAGCGCCACTCAGTGTAGGGTTGAAAATGGGAAACCCAGCAAAAAGACAAAATTATTCTTCGTTATGCCCTTCTTCATCTCCTATGCATGCTAGGCTTGGTAAGCAAAGTCTGCAAAGAATTCAAAGAAGACATTAGCGCTTGTTGTATAATATTCGCTCCCTGCGCCACACGGAGTGTACCGCTCATTGTGTGGATCGCTTTCTCGCAGATTAGTTGAAAAAGAGTGTGCGAAGTAAATGGGAGAACCACACACTCTTTGTCGAGTGTTGTGAGATGCATGCACAAAGTTGCTATGCTAACGCGCTAAGGCGCTTTCCAGCCCTGTTGCTGAGTTATTGAACTTTTTTGTTTTAGTCCATACATTGGTTCTAGCTCAAAAAATGTGCAACATTATTGGACAGTTTAGAAAATTTTCTACTTAATAGAGTCCTTTTCTACTTCAAGTAAGCTGCAGAGAGTCCGCTTTGAGAAGCTTTGGAGAACGGTTGTGTGTTTTTGCTCCGCTTGCTTCCAGTTGAAGATTGTTCTTATACATTTCTCGATTGCATTTTCGAGGGGACGTGTCTGCTGTTGTGGGTAGTGCGTTTGATGGTCGGTTTGGTGTGGATGGTGGCTCGCCCACGCGTGCTACGCCGCTATCAGGTAGGGGAAAATTTCCCCTATCTGATGGTGGTGTTGACATGAGTGGGCGGGATGCCGGTTGCGCCGGATTGGGATCAGATGCATTGTTTGCGGGAGCGGATGCGTCCCTTCGGGGGACTATTCGAGATTTATTTTTATCATTTCCATTTGCCAGTGGGATGACCTCGATCACATGAAGCATGTTTCTCGGTTTTTTTACGGTTAGGTGTCTACGAATAATCCATTATGATTTTTTTTTCAAGTTGAAGCATGATTCATTAAGAAAATAAATTTCGCGATCGAACATGCAAGCTTGGCACTTGACCGATTAGTTTTTGTTGTGTTGTTGGGTGTGTCCTTAACAGGACAGCGATATCGTCTCGACACTCAAAAAATTTCACACGTTTGATCGAAGTGTTTAAACACTTGATTTTCTAAATGCACAATCACATTTACTTTAAGTGTATATCACCTTGGTTCAATGTGTTATACACGTCAATTTAAAGTGTTTCAAACTTTGAAATGTTGAAAATCTTTCACTATCTATTCAAGTGTATTGCACATTGAATCACGCTACTGTTCAAAACAGATGGATTTAAAGTGTTTTGCATTTCAATACGATGCGAATTGCTTGCTCTGAAAGGTAAACATCGATAACAAGAGTTGTGACTTTATCCTATCAACCTGCCTCATATATGAGAACAACCGTGGCACAGTGAGATCGAACGAAGACTCTGGCAGCAGCATACCCCAACAGTCCATGATCGAATTCCAAATCAGACCCATTAAAAATATATGTGAAAGCTCTGGCCTCTGGCAGTTTTGTTTATATATTTGTCGATTCATTTTTAGAGTCGGTAAAGTAGAATTCGATAAAGTAGAATATTGTAGAATATTGAACTATGGTGTGCAAAGCTATTGATATCACCATATGAGGCACATAGAATCCAAGTGTGTCACAATTCAAATCCATAGTGTTCAGGCATGGTTCATAGCATAAGATTCACACATGAAATGGATGTGTTTCACAATATGCGCAAAATTAAGTGTGAGACACATGATGATGACGTGTGAAATTTTTTGAGTGGAGGAAGGAAACACACATTGACTCTGTGCTCGCGGAAAAGTCCGTACTGTGCGGGTGAAAACGCACTCGAAATCGTCTGGAAGTGTTCCCCGGGCGAGCCGGAATCGCGTACGTTGCGGAAGTGATATTTTCCATCGCTGACAAGTTTGCAAATTGGTGAAAAGTTGAATTTTAACTGGGTTCTCAGCCTCCATTAGCAGCGAAGGAGTTTTCTTGCTGACATTTTGTTTGCTCAACCTCTCCCTCTCGCGCTGAAGTGATAGCTCTCTGTCTCCCGCTTGCGTTTGCACTTTTTGGGAGAAGCGCAGTGGTGTTGGTGTGAGTTTGGTGGATTCGTTTTTTTATTCGCTCTCCCTGCCTGGATGCAGCTGGGTGACATGCCGCCATGTTATTGAAACCAACATCTTCTTTTCTTCTTTCCTTTATTTAACGTCGGTCTCTGTTCCGCAATCTAGTGCCAATCACCGACGGACATCGATTGCCATCCATTGACGGCAATCGAATGTGCAGGAAGGCAGCTTCCACACCTGCGTAGGATATCGCACCCATTCTCACACATGGGCCGGGACCAACGGCTTTACTTCCCTTCCGAAGGAAGACGTGACCAGAGATTTTTATGCCTCAGAAAAATCCCACCGACCTCGGCTGGAGATTGAACCCAGACCCATCGGGGTGTTAGAAAGCAGTCACGCTTACCACTACACCACCGGTGCCGGCTAAAAAACCAACATCTGAAACGTCACAATTCCAGTGTGAACTGCAAAAATGGCGTGACTGAATTGTCCTATTTTTATCAAATGGAATTATTTTCCCTTTTATGCCATATAAATGGTTGACTTCGTGGTAGAAAATCAGAAAATAATATTTTATGAGTCCTAAGTTTATTTTTCACAAAATGTAAGCAAAAATATTAAGAATATCCATAATATCAGTAACGCCTTTTTTGAAATTCTGGCTTGAATCTTCTATTTGTTTACACATTATGAGCTGTTAGTGGGGCCCACAATTAGCGGGCCCGCAGCGATGTTAGCTCTTTTCAAGGCAAGCCAAACAAGATAAGGATGCCACCCAGCTGCCTGGATGCGAGTTATCACCAAGAAAAGATAGAGGTGTGTGATTGTGTGCGTTGGCAGTAGTTTGGATCGCATCAGCGGCAACAACAACAACAACCGCGTCGCGGATTACTAGTGTGCGTGTGCAATTATCGGTCCCGGTGAGAAGAAGTTAGACGAGTGTTGCGTGTGTATTGTTGTTCGTAGTCGTCGTCTTTTTCCCCGAATTTTCACACGACGCGGACTCCCCTGGATCGAGAGAGAAAGAGATAGAGAGAGAGTGAGAGATAGGGAGGAAGAAGAGCACAGCCCGCAGCAATCCATAGTTTATCAATCGAAAAAGTGGTCCCTTTTTCCCTTCGTCCTTGGTGTGTAGTGTCGCGGGCGCGAGTGTGAGTGGTGCTCTTTTTTGTTCTGGCGAAACTGCCACCGATCCAGCCATCCATCTGCCGGAGTAGGATTGCCTGAGCCGAGCACAACAGCTAATAAAATTTAACTCTTGAAATAGCAGAGCAGAGCAACGACTGCAGGCTGCCAACCGAAGAAGAAAGAGAGGAAAGGGGTTCCAATTTTCCATCAACCTGTGCGAGCGGAAGTGACAAAGGATCGCGACAACGAGAGGAAGGATTTAATTTTCTTTTTGTTTTTTTCCGTTCCGGCGCTGATGACGTACGCTGCGGTTTGAGTTTCTGCAAGTTCCGTAGAAAGATGAGCTACCCTACATAGTACACGCCTATATGGGCGCCCAAAATAGTATGCCGCAAGTAAGTATATCACCAAAACAGCTCAAGATCTAGAAATAAAAGCCGATGGCGCTGCAGAGTAATGAGGTAACTTCTACAATGTACTGTAATTTGTTCAATAATACTCATATTACTCATATTACTTTAAACAATCGTCACGTCGGTCATAGCTTGTTATGAGTGCCTGAACAATGCGTAAAGAGCAAATTGAAACATTGAACGCCGCGTGATAGTGGAATTTAATCAAGGCCTAAATATTTTTCGTAGCCTTTTGTTTTCGGATTTGAAAGATCGTCGGTTGCAGTGGCTTGCTTAATGAGCAGAAAAACGCGGTCCCAGGTCCTTTCATATTAAAAATGTATGGTAAGATCACTTGTTTATCGTGTATTTTGTAAAACTTTTCGTTGTCCTCGGTGCCGGGTTTGAATAGTTATAAAAACTTGAGTAACGCTATAATGTGATATGAGGGGCTCGGTGGCCTTAGAGCAACCGGTTTTGCTTAATGAGCAGAACATCATGAGCCTAATCTCAAGCCCATCCACATTCAAGATTCGTCAATCGTTTTATTTGTTAACATGACTACATGGTAATAACAGCAACTCGATGATTAAAAAGGAGCTCGTCTGCCTAGTTCAGTCAGGTTCAATCCCAAGCTCCTTCGCGTTTTACGATTGTTAGGACATCAATTCAGCTTATCGTTTACCAAAACGAACCCTGCTGCAAACCCAACCCTATTATCCAATATCCCAGTGATTCCTCGTGGAAGTGCAGAGGTGTTCAGTATTTACACATTGAAGATGATTGCTAGTCCCAAGCTAGACAGAGTAGCAACCGTGGGCGGTCAATCATGCTCATGCTCCTGCTCATGCTCATAAAGCTCATAACCAATAGTTGAATAGTTTAAACAATGAATTTCGGAAAGGGTGTATGCGTGATCCAGTTTGGAAGACATTGTTGGCTGCTTTAAGAGACATCGCTTCATTTGAATTACTTTTGGTTGAGTCGGTCGTAGATTGTGGTAATGTAAGGGGCACGGTGGCTATAGAGCAACTGTTTTTGCTTAATGAGTAGAGGATCATGGGTTAAAACTCAAGCCTCATTACATTACTAAGTTAATATATCCAGGCCTCTATTGTAGAAAATCGTTAATAACAGGGGGGAACGATTCAGAAAAGTAATAAGTATATTTAGACAAATGTGACGTACGCCTGAATCGGTTCGGAAGACATTGTTAACTACTTTGGATGATTTTATTTTATTGTAATAGCTTCTTGTAACCGATAATGAACGATCGTCGGTCGTAGCTTGTTGTGATGTAAGGAGCACGGTGGCCTTAGAGCGATTGCTTTTGCTTACTGAGCAGAAGATCGTGGGTTAAGCCAAGCCTCTTTACATTACTGAGTTGATAGGGTCGCGTCATTTGCTTAACAGGTTTTAAAAGATCGCATCACTTTCCAATGTGAATCCAGATCTAATTCACCCTTCCCACTAACAAAAACGTCCTTCCCGTGACGACCGTGGAGATGCAGAGATATACTCGGTTTCTAGTAGCAACGGTTGCTGAAATAACAAACCTTTCCCTCCCCGATGACCGTAAGGACGTGGCCGGTGCCGTTATTGACCTAAAAAATATGGATTCTCCGGATTTTATACACTGAGAATGGATTGCCCAAGCCCCATTGACATGATTCTTTGAGCAAATTTGGCTAAATCTGGTCAATCACGGAGTAGCAACTACTGAAACGTATAGTCGTCAATGCTCATGCTCATGCTGCACAAAATGACACAAACATGTTTCAAATATAACGGATCATAGGAAAGTTGGTGCAGGTTAACGCCAAGTTCAGTCTTAATTTAATATTACGTTACATAAGCTATCTTGTTATGACATTTTACTTGTAATATTCTTTTAGTGTGATGATTGATATCATTTAGAAATAAATTGTACATTACGTACGCAGTAAAAGTTGTGAGTGTAACATACATACATACATAAATGATGAGAATATAGTAAATGACTATTTTGATTTAATTTGACATGTGGAAGTTTTTGCTCAGGATACTTGATTAGGTGAGTGGCTATACTATTCGTTTATTGGTATTAAATGAACGTATTAAAAAGGAAAGATTAACATATGACACAAAACGATTAGATGGTCGGAGTGTAAAAGCAGATAAGTACGGAAAGTGCTTAATTCAGATATCCCAAAACTCATCCCAGAGGGATCCCAAGAAAGCTAATTGAGCCATGCGTTTTGCATTGAGCCGATATAGAAAATAGCCTCTCTGAAGGAACACTTGTTACCATTCTTGATAAACAGTCTCGAGCAATGGGATATATACATGGGGATATTCACTATGCATTTTCTCCTATGCTTGAAAAGGATCGACAGAATGTCGGAAAACAGGCTGTTGCAAGAAATTTTGTAATTCTGCCGATATGCCCCCATGGCGATCCTGTTCTGACATAGCAGATGACTGATGAACCTGAAATATGTCATAAGAAGTGAATGTCCATTGCTTGACCTAACACCACCATGGACGGCCCCTCATGTCAATGGCGTATATACAATTTTGCTCAATGTATCGATAACTGCCATTTTCGTATGTTTTGCACGATTGGCACTTGTACTCCTTTCCTTCTAACTCATACAAATAATTAATTATTCATTTCAAATTGCTTAAATCAGGCTTCGAAGGTGACTACAATTAGCGAACTCTGCATACTGAACGACCTTAGTCTCCTGCAATTGTACAAATTCAGACACATAATTTCACCCTTAGGACAAATCTTTGTTAAGCAGTGTAATCGCTACGTAGGATGTGAATTTTTGGTGAAGGTATTCGATTTCAAGAAAGTTCTACTGGAAATTAGTTGAAATTCCAGTAGTTACTGAATGACTCACTATCGCAACGCTATCCTGTCACTTCATTATCGAGCCACGCCACACCATACTGACCAAGAAAAGTGAATGTTGTCTGATCGCACATTTAGTAAAAAGTAACTTGCTGTTATTGGCTGTTGGTATCTAGAATAAAGGTAAAGCAACAGTTCGCGGCCTAAAAACGCCATACTTTTCAACGCTTACTCACACGCCCGTTTATAATAGCACGCAGCAGTTTCGGGGCTTTCAAATCAACCGATGACGGGTGACGGTGACTAGTTTCTAATCTAGCCGTATGAAATATGCGAATAGGGTGTGGGGAACGCTTCTCAGAGGCAAGACATCACGCTGAACCGATAAATCTATCAAAGGCGGCACAAGGATAAGACAGTGTAATTAAATAACCATGGGTTCAATTCACGTACCGGTTTCATAATTGGGTTATTTTGTTAGCTCTAAATTTGTTGTGTTAAAAATTAGAAACTGGACTTTTGATGCCATACACAATCGGATACGGGGTAGATACTGGTAATGCCGGATTTATTTGTATGACCCGCTGTGGTGATTGGAATCGATTGGAACTAGTTCAACAGGTTCTACCAGAGCGGTGATCCATTTTTACACGGGCATGTCATAAAGCCAACTGCCGAGCGGTGCAATATCCTTGAGATTATTAATGATCTTTCGCTTTTCTCTGCGTTTACCGTTTGTTACCTCAGACGAGTGGGTACACGTCGTCGATATTATCCAATAATTGAAATGAGTGGTACCTAGCCTATACGTACACTTGAAATTGATTCAAGAACGATCGAGTGGATCAAACCAGTACTTCGAGCTGATTGAAGATAACTTGACTGTGATGGATGATAATTCAGAATAATCAGTTTGTAAAATCAATTCCCTGACGGAACTATGTAATTTCACGGTACAGATAAATCCAGCATTGACATATTGCCCTTCAGCGAAACTTGACATTTATGCAGCACGATTTGTCTCAATCTTCCAAAGTTCACTCACCAGTAATAACATGTTCTTCATGCTCTTCAAACTTTCGACCTCGTCCTGCAGTAAGGCGTGAAAAGTTCACTGGTTGACACTGCTCTAGATTGCCACTATCTCTTTGCTCTGCCGTTGAACTAAAGAACTTCAACAGCCACACGCGACGAACCCGCTTGTACTGATATCCTTGTCAGGTCTGTTGTATCGCACTCAACACTGGAACCACTGGATCAGACAACACGAAAAGCGAAAGTGATCCCCGCTGTAACTATAATACGCCAAGATCCGTTCGTCGAGGCTTTCCGAAAACAAATAACCAGTTGCGGCTGAAGGCGCGTGGGTCTTATACTAGGTGTTGCTTTTTTGTTCAGGCCAGCCCGTTTGCCCCCCTGATCGTCGGAGTGTGTCTTTCTCTCTTTCGCCGACCAAAACGGGCGACGGCGGTGACGACGGTGCGACAAGCCGGTGGCAGACGACGTCGATAATGTTGTGGTCGGTGGTAGGGTACGCGAGGGGGTCTTGTGGAAAATTGCGCTGCCTTCACGCCCCGTCGAGCAGAGTTGCTAGGATCCGATTCGTTTTCTAAAGCATAAATTCATATGTTTTTATCTTATATTTATCTTAGCTTTATTTTAATTGATTTAAATATTAAGTTTAAGGTTTCTTTAGAAGACTGCGCACTAGAGTGATGCAAACTTTGAAATTATTGCTCCACAGTGCTCAAACGATTTCAAATCGGGTTCTGATCATCCTCCTAAAATTTGATCTCATTTAGCTAAAAGATAAAATTCAGATTTTTTTTCATCTGTGTGTCGATTTGGAACCGTTTAAGCATTGTGAAGCATCAGTCTACTGCACACGCTGTGTTTAAAGAAGGCTTTTATGAAAAGTGAATGTACCTGTCTAAATTTGTTGGGTTCTCGTAGTTTCATAATCTGTGTGGTGCTTAAAATTTCATCTGTGAAAATTTTATTTTACAAAAACAAAATTATTCCTTTAAAACAGATGCAGGATGGCCCAAGGTACAATTTTTCGATGAAATCTGGAGGATCACCCTTCATATGGTAGCGAAAGATGTTACAATATTTTTCGTATTACGGAATTTTTTTAAAACGTGGTTTAGTGCTACCTTTATGCATGTTGAGTTTTTTAATGTCCTATTTTCATAGTCGTTACTGAAAAAAATATTTCGTATGCATTGCAATTTATTGAAATCAACACTATTCTATTTTTTATACATTTATAGCGGTCCAAACTACATTAGAAAAACTTGTCATGGGATGCAAGATGTTTTTAATTTATCTTCAAAATTACACAATATTGAAGGGGCAAAAAGTAAGCCCTAATCAAAACCGTCACATGCTTTGCACTAAAAAACTATGCTCCTAAAACTACAACAACAAGATATAATAATTAATTTATAAATTTGATATTAAATGATTGTTTAAACATGTTTTTTTTGTTCCTTGTTATTTATGGTTTACCCCTCTCATCGTCCTATTTGAGTGATGTCGGACATAAAATGAAAATATCATTTGCATCAGCCTTGCTGGAAATGATTGTTTTGTTCGGCGCATAATGGTATTGATTCATCAAAAGTCAAAAATGGTTTTCAAAACATGACCGATTTAATTCCATGAAAAGATAGAAAATGTAATGATCCTCAGTTTTACGTTACGTTTCTACACATGTGGTTTCTATCTTTGGTCGTCAGTTATTTACATTGAAATATTACTGGTGTCAAATTCCCTACATTTAGGTTGAATCCAACATGGCCTTGTTGACTTTTTGGTTCAGAGTCCTATTATGAACCAATGGGAGAATAATTAAGTTGCTATTATATTTTCATGTTAGTTCCAAATGCGAGTTCAGTTATAGCACATAGTTATAACCAAGCAATAGCTCATTACAGCTAAAATTATATTCTTCGGAATTATGAAACTATGAGATATTTTTTGTTTGAAAGATCCAGGAAGAGAAGGTAATGTGTATGACACATAAAACCTGTCAATTTTGCTTGCAGAGCGTTTCAATAAGCGATTAGCCATAACGAGGGGCACACACTTTATCGCGATCGCTCATTACAGCTAAAATCGCTAATTTTGACCCTCTGAAAGTAAAACAAACTTTACCTTCTTTCCGTGCATTTTACATATAAAAAAAAAAATTATTATTAAATCTCATAGTCAATTTCGAAAAATAGCATTTGAAACACTGGTTATAGCCCCTGGCTATTAACAATTTTCTTGAAATATGGCTGTGATTTTTGTAAATATTAAAAAAATTCAAATGTCAATTTTTTAATTCTGACTTATTTAAAAAGTGATCAAATTAATAATTCAAAACTGATTTTTTTTTCAACAGATTTCAATTCCAATATTCAATACATTCTCGTTATCAATAATCAAAATGATTCAAATTTTCAACTAATTCAAAGTCCATTGGGAAAAAATCTTACCAGACACCAACAATAGAAACGTACTCTTCGCCGCAAGGTTATTCTGCATAAAACTTGCTGTCCATTTGTAGTATTGAATCGGTTGCAGGGCATAAGCACTAAAGACACTGTATATAGACTGGACAACGTTTGTTTTATGCAGCCAAACGAACTGTCAAAAAGTGTAACCAAACGGACTGTCATCCTTTGGTTTGCTTCAAAGGAGCAAGTATTGTGATCTAGTGTTGTTTTGACAAAAAGCAAAATATAAACAAAGAGGCGAACTCCTAGTAAAATTTTGTTTCTCTCAATGTAAGTTTTTCCAACATATTATTGGTACGCGGCTGGATTGGTGATAGTGAAAAGGTTTCTCTCTCTCTCAACAGGAGTACAATTTCAACATCCACTACGGTTTGCGTTTAGTCTACCCAGCTATATGTTTTAAAACAACATCCAGCCACTGACATTTAAATCTCTGCTCTCGATTCATCAATAAGTTTCTTGAATTGTTTTTTTCAATTCCCATGGGAAACGTTCCCAACCACCTGGCTAAATGAGGTCCATCTGCCAGAAGCAAACATTTTATGGGAGTGTCAACAGTACGGTAGGTATAATTTTAAATTAGTATGAGCCTCTATTTCATCTTTCACAATTTTCCAGCTGATGATGTACGACGACGACTGAAAAACGTACGGTAGAGACGACGACTGAAAAACAAGTGGGGGATACACAAGTCCCTGGCAAGGTGAAGGATAACCTTAGTTTCACGTACCCACTTGCAAATAGTAGATGTCGCCACATGACGTAAACAAAGGGATTATCCTTCACCGCCGCAATGGTATTTCTCTATGGGAAACTAACTTTTTGTTTCACGATGTGTGGATGTCAAACAGCAAGCAAGAATGCTATATGAAAAGAGCGAATTTATGATTTTCGTGGTGAAATGAAATAAATTCAAACGAATTGAAACCGATTGATGGTTTATTTTTTTATTAATATAATCAAATAGTAATAAAAATACTTTACTGTCTTGTATTGTATTATCCTCTTGAATATAACCAGCCTTGGGATACATAGCGGTATGATTAAAAAGAGTTTACTCTCCTGTGTTTCTTTTACGGGGTAAGTAAACTGCCTCTTGTTTTTCAGTGCAGTTGGTTTTTCTCTTCTTTTCCTTCAGTGGACTGTCGGGCCTCTTGGAAGTGTCTGCGTGTGTGTGTGCTACTTCAGTTGAGCGGAAAAAAGGATTCGTTACAGCTTCATTCCAATCATGTCTCTACTTGTTTCCGGATGCAAAGTTCGATTGTGCAATCACAGAATTCGAGTGCATTCAATTGGAAGTAAACGTGACATGTTGAATAGATTCGTTCAGTTTCGTTTATCTAGAACGTCATTTATTTTGCATTTCATTTTGAGA
Source organism: Ochlerotatus camptorhynchus (assembly GCF_037179485.1). NCBI lineage: Eukaryota > Metazoa > Arthropoda > Insecta > Diptera > Culicidae > Ochlerotatus > Ochlerotatus camptorhynchus. The sequence continues at coordinate 851,017 of NW_027040751.1, read as the reverse complement.
CCTTGTTTTTATTTCAAAATACTAATTTTATAAGTAGTTTAAGATTATATCAAGTGTAAATATGATTTAAAAATAGTTCTGGTGCACAAATGGTTTAATAGTAGATTAAGTGTTGAGAAAAAAGAAGTTAATTTGTATATAACCATATCAGTGTAAATATAAGACAAAGAATATAAGTTTTTAAACATCTTCGAAACTGTGAAACTTTAATTTGAAAATGCGTTGTGTGATCGAGCAATGTTTACGAAACCTCAGTGTTTCGTTGAATGTGAGAAGTCATAGGTAAGAAATTACTAAACAAATTTAAATCAAGTCTACCTCAAATATGAAGTTTAAAAATTATCCAGATTTCCAACAAGTACACATGAAAGAAAAAAAATGGATTCGATCAATTCTTATACTTACGGGACAGCAAATAGATGCTAAAACTTCAATAAAATCTCGGATTTGTGGTAATCATTTTGCGGAAAACGATTACAAAATCAGCGGGAACAAACAAATTTTACTTAAAAATACTGTACCAGTTATCTTCGACAAAACAACAACGGAAGAAACGTATGTTATTACCTATTAAATTTAAATGAAAATTTAATTTAAATTTTTGTTACAGTCAAAATTTTGAATTTATTTGCTTGGATGACGAATCTTCGGTTGATTCACTTGATTCAAGTGTGATGAGGTGAGAATAAATTTTTTTTGTTGAAATTTCATGCAAAGTTTGTGTTAATCGTCTTAATGAACTTAATTTAGGAAAAAGCTAAATAAAGCTGGACACAAGAAACTGGATATTACACCTCAAGAAGCGTGTCAAGCTTATCCCCGTCTCCTTAAAGCTAACGAGAAACTAAAGAAATCGAAGAACACCTACAAGCAGAGATGTAGACGTCTACATAAACAAGTTAGTACCTTAGAACAAGCGCTTCTAGAGGCTCAAAACAGGAATATGGTTTCAAAATGTACAGCGGATCATTTGAAAGTACTTTAATTAACTAACAATAATTTTGACTGTTTATAACGATTAAACCTTTGTGCAGGTGCATTCTGAAAATCATTCGTTATTGGAGGAGCTGAAGTTCACTCAAGGGCAAGGTCGAGAGTATAGTGAAGAATTAAGATGCTTCGCTGTAACATTGAATTATTATTCCCCACGAGCGTATCAGTTCGTCAGGCAATCCTTTGAAAATCGTTTGCCTCATCCAAGGACCATTACAAGATGGTATCATTCTATTGATGGTGAGCCAGGCAGCACGTCAGAATCAATGGCTGCATTGCAGATATTAGCTCACGAACAAAAAGCAACAGGTGAACGTACATTGGTCTGCCTTATGATGGACGAGGTTTCCATAAGACGGCAAATTGAGTGGAATCACCGGACGAAGAAGTTTGAAGGAACTGTCCAGTTTGCTGGGTATCTACCAGAAGGGACAGACGAGTTACCAATGCCAAAGGATGCAATCGTATTCATGGTTACTGGTATCAAGCAAAAGTTTAAAATTCCTGTGGTCTACTTTTTCACGGACTCGTTGAATACTGAACAGAAAAGTAGTCTAATTGAAAACATTTTGACAAGTCTTCATGAAATTGGTATTACCGTTATTGCCTTCACATTTGATGGCTTAAATACTAATATCAGCACCGCCAAATCCCTGGGTGCCTCGCTTAAATTTGATGAAAACTTCAAAACCAACTTTGACCATCCATGTACTAATGAGCCGGTGTACATAATAATGGATATTTGTCACATGTTGAAACTTTTCCGCAATACGCTCTCAGCAAAAGAATCTTTGAAGGCTGGGTCGAATTTGATTGAGTGAAGATATATCGCGTTACTGAACGAATTACAGAATCTGAGTGGATTGAAGATTGGTAAGCTTACGGATAAACACATCAACTTCCACAATGAGAAGATGCGAGTAGACTTAGCGGCTCAAACTCTAAGTCGAAGTGTGGCAGATGCATTACGGAAATTGAAATCAAACAAGAAAGAATTTCAGGACTGCGATGAAACCATTAAATGCGTTGAATTAATTACGGATTTATTTGACATCTTCAACAGTAAACATCAACACGCTAAAGGTTTCAAGCGGCCAATGAATCCAGAAAACATCAATCAATATCGAGAATGCTTCAAAATTGCAGTTGATTATATATCCAAACTTCAAGTGCAACAGGAAAGGAAAGGGAGGAAAATTTGGACGAATATTATTGATACGATCAACAAAACGGGATTCATCGGATTCCTTGTCGCGATACAAAGCTTCATGGATATGTATGACCGACATGTGGAGCAACTAAAGGAGCTGGATGATATACCATGCTATAGGTGCAGCCAAGATCACTTGGAAACTTTCTTTGCGGCCATCCGAGCGAAAGGTGGCAACAACAATAATCCAACCACGGGGCAGTTTAAGGCTGCATATAAAAGAATGATCGTTCATAATGATGTTACTTCCTCGGCGTTTGCTAATTGCCAAAATTTCGATGAGGTGAAAATGCTGCATGCTGAGGAAAAATCATTGTTCTACCTTGAATCAATGAAGCATTCAATGACCAGTGAACCTAATGATGACCGAAATGATGACGACAATATTCCTGCTCCGATTGATGAAATGCTTGCTTTCGCTTCAGTAGACGACGATTTCTTAACACATTCGTTGACATATTCGGCAACACACGTCCAAAAGCAGCTAATTGTAAAACTGAAATGTGAGCAGTGTTTGCATGAACTAATAGGAAACTCGGAAATTGAAGTAAACAAAGATGTTCTTCTGATATGCAAGATTTCTGAAACTGAACTAAAACTACTCATTGATCACCACAAAAATTTCAACGTGGGGAAATATTACGAACGGCTTGAAAACAGAATCCTAATGAGCATCTGTAACATTCATCAACATGTTTTTGCAACTATCAGGACATATTTTGGAGCAAGATGCAGTAAACAATCATCGCAATATCTTGATAAAATTGTGCATTGATTTTTATTTAAAACTACGGCTAGAGGAATATGCCAAAAACATAGGAGGCACTAAGAATTCTATCCGTAAAAAACTTACAAAATTGATTCTGTTTCGCGGTGAGTAGCAGATTTGCTGGATGAAGACGAGCAATTTGTACATCCATTTAAAATTGAAGAAATAAATAAAATGATATAAACTAAATCAAATAAGGGTCTCACAAAAAATTATTTACAATGAGCTTCTAAAACGAATAAATTTAAATCATTGCCTTTTGTATCATCAACCTTATTCCTCACTAATCTTGAAGCCTCAAGAAACAGATGAATCCATAAGCTGGTATGTTCTATTATTTAGTTACACAGTTATGGGCATAGTGACAATGACAACACAAATACCATGAAAAACCCTAAAAAATGCACTGATCATATAAGTGAAGAGGATGTTAACCAGTATTTTCAAGAATATCAGCTAAAATTGAGTTCTGACGATTTTTGTATATATTTTTGCAAAGATCCGTTGTCACAAGAAATTTAAAAAAAAAATCAAATCATATGTGTAAGCTTTTCGTTATGAACTGCTCAAATACAAACGCTACACCAAATTAAACAAAAAATGTTTCATATACTGATTAGGTATTGTATTGATTATGTACTACTGAGAATCATAACGACATTTCTCGCTGGCATCACTGTAGTTCGTATGTTGCTAATGTTAATTTTTACATCGGACGTCACGTGTCCAAACCGGTGGACGCGCGAAAATATGATGAATTTTAAATTTTATTTTTATTTACTGTACATCATTTCCGAATTCGCCCTATTCAGATAACGCTTCTGAAATTTGTGAGTTTGACAGAACCACCAGCACCAAATTGTCGGGGTACACTGGAAATATACTGAAGTTGTCAAGTTGCCAGGGAGTTGGGGAGACATTACTGGAGTACCGGAAACCCACTGGAAACCGTGGTTGCCCCGTAGTGTTGGATGATTCTTGGATGCAAATTACATTAACATCGAAGCAAGAAGCTGCTGTTGGCACGGTGCTTCGGTAACGGCTACGCTACACATCCGATGACTTCCTTGTAGTTGAAAGCTCACCGGAAGGCCACAGAATGCTAGCCAAATCTGTCTGATGGTATCCTTTTTCAGAAAACGGAAGAAACCCACGGAATCTACTTTACATCGCGTGCTATTGACGCAATTTCGGTGAGCGTAATTCATTTTTACACAGCACTTTTATTTAACAGCTTCCTCGACAGCTTCTATGCACGAATGGAATCAAAACAAAAGCAAAGGAAAAACAAAAACAAAAATCTTTTTCTTGGTTTAGGCTCTGAACTATTTTGGTTAAAATTTGACAGATGGAAAGTTATCGGTTAACCCTGCTATCAGAGCGTGGTTACTTCTGACAGACAATAAGTTAAATTTTGACAACCTTGGCTAAGTTCTTCTCGAAAACCGGTCGATCGACAGCACAGGGATTTTCGAACATAGAAAATAACTTTCGAAATGTCATTTTTAACAACGTGTTAAATTTTACTCGGCAAATGGTTAACAGGCTTATTGAGCTGCTCCCTGAAAGTTTGAATAAATTCAAGTGATGCCAGATTTATTTTTCAAATTAATGACATTTATCAGGGCTACCAGATTGCATGATATTACATTGTCCGGTCTATATACAGTGTCTATAATAAGCACTATTATGTACCAAAAACAATCATCATTTCAAGTAATTGAGTATTACTTTCCATCATCAAATCCGACAGATGTCGCCAGGCTACACAGCTAAAAAAAAGTAGTGTAAATTTCCGTTACTATGATGCACATAAATGGAGCGTCATATATCATACAAATTTAAATAATAGATCGTGTAAATTTATGAGACATGTCATGCAATATCCCATATATTGTATGCAACTGTCCATTTTTGTTTGCAACATTTCTTGCAAGTTGCTAATTTACGTGAAAAGGAAGTTTACATGTATGAATGTTTGCATGCATGGATGTTTACATCGCCAGTAAAATTGGTGTGTAGTGCACAGTGGGTAAGTACTGACTCAGAATCGCACATATTTCGTGCCACTGGTTTCAGGAGGTGTGCGATACATATTCTTATATAAGTTAAATCCGGCAAATCGGATGCCGCCTGTTTTGTCTTGTGAAGTGCCCCATTTTGCCCATTTATCCCCATTTTCTAGTAAAATTATTAGTAGTGAGCAGAACATGGTGCTGCACTGCCGTGAGATGACAAAGTGACGTAAACACTAACATGGTAAATTTTAAATTTTCATCATATTCGAGATCTTATCCTTAATGAAAACCTAAAAACACTCCACACTTGTTCAACATTTGATTTTGAAGTACGCATACTGAAAATAAAATTTCGTTTATACAACGAAATTACTCGTTTGTTCTATGAATTTATTCGTTGTTTTCTGCAACGAAATTGATTTGTTCATTGTATGAAGTTATTTTCATGAAAACTGTCACTCACTATCGCTACACCCAACAAGTGGGCCACAAGTGTTGGTTGTGAAGACCGAAAAATGTGGAGTGTGTTAGTGAGGATGGGTAAAATTTATTTCATAATTGGAAATAATAAACATGACCGAAAAGTAGAAGGGTCTGTGCCTAGGGGCACGAACGGATGCTTGACGTAGGACCGCTAGTGGACGGAAGAAATGTGAAGAGCATTTAGTTCTTTGACGTTTGACACCGCCACGGCGAACGGATGGCGTTTATCATGAAGAACCTTGCGATGACGCTTGGCGCCTTCTTTATCAAGGCCTTTTCCTCCTTTGCCACGACCAGTCATTTTTGCTTCTTAGGTAGAAGAGTGGACCACCTAACCTGACACCACCTTCATACTGCTGCTATTGCTGCTTCTGGTACCCTACTCACCACACCGTCCGAAGCGAGAATGAGTTGAGGCTAGACAGAAGCGCTCTTTTATATCTTTTCAGGTTAAAGCAGAATGATGTGCAACCAAGTGGTACTCGATTATGACGACTGGGTTTGGGAAGAACGTTTATTTAATGAAAACAGTGATAACATTATCACTTTTTATTTGTACATTGAACAATGCTTGCATTACCTTTTTTTCAATAGTTTCTTGTTGAAAATAATCAGCATTGCTATTGATGCGTGAAAATATTTCTGATAGATTGGTGATAAAATTATTGAAATTGGTCCAGGAGCACCTGAGTTATTATTGTTCAAAATCTTTCATAATTTTGTTACATGTTCCATTTTTGGTTTTCACAAAGTGTTCCCCCATATAGAAATCACAAACGTAGTCCTACGTCAAAAACTACAAGGGACAGCCCTATGGGGTTGTACGCAATGGTGACGTAGGACTACGTGGTCTATCTATGTATATGATAAATGTTATTTGTTAACTGCAGCAGGAACTTGTGTTTTGTGCAGGAATACGAATTTGAGCAAGGTTCTCTCTGTTTATACTCTTTAGTATGACTATGATTTCTCTGAAAAGAACCTTTTGATATGAATTTTAGTTGAGGCATGTCTCTTTTGGAAAATCTTCGTGGCCCTGAAAAAGGCCGATGATAGTACAGGTTTAAAGCCTTTGGAAGATGATGATGACGTGTAGACAGCTGGATCGGATTTAATATTATTCGGTTCAATGATTGGGCACCCGCAAGAGTTTCGGCCCGTCTGCTGCTGGACAGGGGTTGAACTGGTGTCTGCGACAGGTTGGAAGGCCGCAGAATATCAGTGTCCACCCAGCTAAAGCTCCTTCCCTTTTTAGTTAGTAGCTCTATGCTTATTCAGATAAATTAGTACTTTTATTTATTTTCTCTCCTGCGCTAAATCAAAGGAGTAGAAATAAGAAGGGATGTCGGTTACGCGCTCGAATAATCGAAAAGCCGAAATTTTTTTACGATTAATCGTTAATCGAATAATTAGACTTTTAGTCATCCCTAGAGAATAGAGTAATTTAATGTTTTTTGGTGGTTCTTCGAAAATATCCAACAGCGGAATTGCAACCTGCAAGTGTACCCAAAAACCAAAAGCGGTGCGATGCTAGTTTTCATTGCTATGACGACGACTGAATTAATGGGCTTAGAAGCAGAGGGGTGAAAGTTAATTCTCTTCATCGATTTCCTCCTTTGGTGACCATGGCATTTTGTGTGGTCGTTTGGAGCGTGTGGTTCTGAATATGGCGATGAGTGTGCAAAATGTTACGCAATTACATCGTCCCTATTCGTACACGCCCGAAGATCGGAGGCGAATGCCACTTCGACTTGTTTCGTCTACTAACGACTCTCGGGGAAGCAGCAATGCTTCATCAACATGTTTCGTCTAGAAACGATTATCTGATAACTGTGTTGGGGAAACAGCATATGCATGTACGTAATTGGTGGATTTGTTAGTTATTTGACGCTTTTGGACAATGCTTGACATTTACCACTTTTTCAATAGTTTCTTGTTGAAAATCAACAGTCAGAAGCATTGCAATGCGTAGAAATATTGCTGATCAATGGTGATAAAATTATTAAAATTGGTCCAGAGCAGTCGAGTTATTAACGTTCAAAATCTTTCATAATTTCGTTACATGTTATATTTTCGGTTTTCACAAAGTGTACCCCCACATAGAAATCACAGACGTAGTCATACGTCAACAAATTAAATAAGGTTTCAGACTGAACTCAAATCATGAACGCAAGGATAGACAGATCTTTGATTTATCCTTCGCTCTATCTGTGCTACGAGAAACGGTAAGGCTAAAGGCAAATAAAAAGCACTCATAGAACGGTAATTCGATTTCGTTTGCTTTTTCTGCTGCTTGCATTTTTTTTTCTCTGACATAAAACCACAACAACCATTAATTTGATTTATTGTGGTAGTTTGCATGTTTTGGTCAAACTGACAATATTTCAAGAAAAACAGTATCCCATCTCCAACACACAATCAACACTTTAGGAGACAAGAAGCGCAGTTGTTGGTTTGATTGTACAAAGTTGAATTTGTATATTATACGAATAAGGCGTAATATTAGCATTGCGCCAGATGACAGGAAAAACGAATATTTCGTACCATTTATGAAAGATGTGTTTTAAATACGATATTCATTTTTACGAAACGGTCCACAGAAAAATAACGAAAATATATTTTCAGTGTATGTAGACAAAATGACTTATTTTCGGTGAAACAGTGCAAAATATTCACTGTTTCTACACAAAAATTAAAAGCAATTTTAAACATCAAGGTTAATATTTTTAGTTTTGTTTAGATCATGTTGAACAGATACAGTAATAATTAAAAAAAATAAAGGGTTGTGTCCTAGACACGACCGCAGTATGACGTAGAACCACACACAATTGATGTTTTTCATGCATTTTTGACTATTATACTTTCGTATTTCAATGTTTCGGTTATGGTTCACTCAAAACAATTTAAACATTTTTCTTGACATAGGGGAATTTACGTATTCTCGGCAACCTAAGCAGCGACCTTCTTTCTATAGCCTTTTTCTCTAAGGAACGCACACATATGCAGTATTGGTTTGTTTACAATCTATTGCTGCCAGCTGCTCTAACAATCGAAATAATTGTCAAAAACTGTTTTGAAACGCTTTTACAAAGCTCCAAACTTTTCTTCGGCAACCGTTCCATTTGAACTGCATGTAAATCTGCTGTTCTATTATCGGCAACTCGAAATCAGCTACAATTTGTACTGCGTGTGTTGCATTTCAAGAAAACCTTGCTAGATTGCTTTTTCTCAGTGGTAAAAATATATCAAAATATAAAAATATGTCAAATTGAAGCTGAAAGCATAAAGAATCGTTTGCATACATTCAGCGAAGTGTTTTCGTAAGAAAATCCAGTGAAAATAGTGTTTCAATTTGGGTTGCCGAAAATAGTCTGTCATGCCGAAGCCGTCATTTCCCCTATATAGTAATGTGAAATTCCACATGATTTTCATTTGACCACACATAAGCCCGTTTTTCTCACCTTGGTAGTTGTTTGGCTATGGTAGAAATCAAAGGAATTCATCTAGGGTAGATGTACCAGTTATGACTATTACGTTCCTATTATGGTGTGTTCCAATTATGGCCTATGGGAATTCCATAGGCCATAGCTGGAACACATCATAATAGGAACGTATGGCCATAACTGGTACACCTACCCTACAAGCAATCTCAAAATGTGAAGGCCAATGAGATAGGCCGTTTGGCTCCATTTCTCCCAGAACTTGTTATTTAAAGGGAATTGATAATAGATTTCAGACATTAAACACATAGTTTTCATTGTTAAAAACTCCAACAAATCTATTGGAGCGTGTATCGGATAGTGCAGACCACGAGATCTTATTTTATTACGAAAATAAAAAGAAAAATTTCTGCGTCAGTTTTTGTCTACTTTTCAGTGTTGGATAAGCTAGCTTTGCAGTATGGAAAGATTAAAATAATCAAAAAAATATCTTCAAGCATTGCTTCTTTCAGTGAAATAATTTCTATATTATGCAGAAATTACATAGGGAAAATGGCTCTAATGTTGGCCTATGGATCTAAGATTGGGCCCATAGCTAAAAATCTGCTATTTATCAATTTTATCTAGATGAACGCGTCATTGGGACGGTACTAATGGATATTTTTTGTCGCTATTGAAAATTTAGTCGATTGCTGAATTTATGTATGAGCCCAAATTAGAGGCATTTAGGCCGACATCCATTTCCCCTATATCCTTCACCACTTATTTAGCCATTCCATAGCAAAACAATACAGTGGTTCTCAAAAGTTTCATAAAAATAGGTAGTTTTATTCCTTATCGCAAAATATTAGACTTATATTTTTTTTAATTATTTTGTCATTAGGGTGACCATTTCCATGTTAGGGTGGACCATTATAGTTTTTTTTTCAAAAATAACTTTAAACAAATATAATTTTTGAAACATTGGACCGATTTCAAAGATCATAATATTAAATGAAAGGTAATTAATAATACTTTAGTGCGCTTACTATTAAAATGGTGTTTCACCATGTTTAAAGACAAACATACACACTTAGAAAAATTCATGTAAATTTAGGTGCTCTGAGACTGACATATACGAGCGTCAATTTTGACATCAAATTGAATCATAATAGACGCGAAATTCAGCTCAATCAAACGTACTTTTCGTTGAGTAACGAACTTTTCAGTCTCGGAGCACTTAATTTTACATGACATGTATGTTTACGTCTCATCCTTGATGTCAAAGATAGATTCCGTCACGTGTAAAATTAGGTATTTCTAAGTGTGTAGGTATGTTGTCAAATGGCAACACTATGCATTTAAGGGTAAAGTTAGTAAAAAGGTATTTTTCATTTATGGTCTTTTAAAATCAGTTTATTTTTATTATTTTTTTTTGTGGAAAGCAGAAAGCAAAAATATACAACTTTATAAAACATACTATGTTTCTATCTATTTAAAAAATATATCGCTTTTTTAACCATAAATAACCCAGTTTTGAGCCCAAATTAGTCGAAAGGCGACGGCAGATTGAACCACGTGGATCTGAAATAAGACGATAAATACTACATAATCCAGAAGGTTTCATTTGTGTATAGGGTTAACTACCCCATTTCAGGCCTATTAAGCACAACCTACACTTAGTCTTTCTTAATCTAGTGTAGTTTAGCACCAAACGGAATGTTATTATTACTGATGATTTCCAAATTTATTTACCTTTCCGTACGTACCATAAGAATTGATAAAGAGAAACAAATTGTTGGGATATTGATAAAAGTCTAACACTGCTTCTTGACGCCAAACTCGGCCTACGGATTCTAAACTCGGCCTAACGCATTGAAACGCCATTGAAACGCCAATGAATTCACTTCGACCTATCGGATGAAGTTAAAAATTGATTAGGTCGGAGCGCTTCATTTGTTTTTGAGAATATTGGGTGAAAACATTCATATCACGCGTACTTATTGACTTCGTTCGGTAGCATTTGAACTAAAGGATCGTACGAAAAGCATAAATACCTGTTAACGCTGAAATCATGGATTTATTTGATGTTTTCTGCTTGATAGGCTCAAAATGGACGCTTAGGCCGAAGTAGTTCTCTACCCTAGTTGTATCCAACGACAGACAATATCAAATCAGCCACCCTTCAGCTTGATATAACCCCAAAATATGAGTCTGTGCAAAAAATTGATAATGGTTTTGAGGTCGCGCAAATAGTTTGACATCACATAATTAAAATCAAGTTTTTTCGGCGTTATACCACTGCACTGTTCAATTTTAAATTTAAATTTAGTCACTGTTTACACAATTTATTTCGTTTCAAAATTAGAACATATATATATTAGCAAATAAAATCATGATAATTTATTACAAATTTGATTTAGCTCAGGGAGCCGGACACGTTGGCTTAATATATCAAAATATTTTTGAAAAACAAAACTATCCGTAGAACAAACATTGTTCAACACTAAAAGGATTGATTATAGCCAAACTTGTCATATACAATCGTCAGAGTTTATTTTAGTAAACAAACTTACACTTTTTCCTTATGTGACACCTTTGATTATCCACCTTGATCGCAATTTGGGTTAAATCTGACGCCAAGTAACGTCGATTTGGTGCATGTCTCTACGGTAGTGAGAGACAGTTGGCTTGTAGCTCAATACGTGACCTTCATGGCATCACACTTATCGGTTTTTCGGGTTTATTTGCCACGCTTGGATGGTGCAGGTTGATTTTCGTCGTCTCCATAAATGCATCGATAAATTGTATTGCTGTAATTTTAAATATTAAAGCGATCAATTTTAATATGATGTAATGCAATCTTACCCGCAGTGTTCACTATAACCAATCGTATTGAGGAAAAGATCAGCACATTTTTTACGTTGCTTTTGCTTTTAATTCTACTACTATTGCATCACTTTCACTATCACTATCATTTTAAAATATAACAGATACGTATTTCGTTTACTACTTGCAAATTTGTTCAGTGTCTAGCCATAGACTTAGTCTGAAGAAGTTTGCAAGACTCGTTGGATCGCCAATTCCATGGTACATGAAAAAATCGTGTGTTACATATTATGGGTTAAAAGAAGTTAAGTTGTAATAAATTAAAATCCCTTAGATAGTGCCTTCTATACACCAGTCGCGAACTCTCAAATATAAAAAATATATAATGTGCTCAGAAAGAGAGAGGGAGAGAAAAATATAACGTTTTTATTCAGTGAATATAATTGAATTAAATCTACCCCACACTGGCAGCACGGTAATCCTGCATTCGACAATGCTCTCAGCTTGAACCGCAACGAGTTGCATTAGTTTTCAATTCGAAGACAGTGACGGAATGTTAAGTACTTGAAAATAAAAACTCACCCTCCAGCCAGACAAAACCAGGCCGGATCAGATTGACTGCCAGAAATACACAAAACGGTGCCTCGATAGGCATGCTTACACTGCAGCAGCACTCAGCATCAGCACATCCAGCGAAGACAAGAATACATGAATCACAAATGTAAATTGGTAGGCTGCTGCTGAATGGTGCGTGTCTGTGCAGCCACGAGAAATGCGTTCCGATGTGGTATGGCGAGGGTTCTTGGTAGTACTAGGTAGTACTTAAGATGCAGTAAAATGACACTTGAACCATGCATTTTCAGGGCTTTGGGCGGAACGGCGTGATGGAGTCCTTCCCGTCTAGAACTGGGCGTCCTCACTCCACTCAACTAGGTAGGTTTGAATTCCGAAGATCGATGGATGCAGCACCTTGGAGTTGTGTATTGCGAATGCGATAAATCATCAAGTTCGATATTTGTAGTGAATCAAGAGCTATGATTGGACTGCTTTTAGGTTGAAGAAATTAATCTGAAATTTCCCGAACCAATCTACCCATTTATTCAACTGAGATATTTACTAGAAATGAACGCGATGAACCACTTGTGATAAAGTTTTCTATAAGCATCTTTTATAATTCCATCATTATTGTATGCCTATCGCACCGTGGAATCCATCTAAACTAATTAAAAAATTAAGTGGGCATTCCATGCTTTTCCAAGTTGTGGTGGCAGCTAAGCACTCACTTACAATAGCAAACGTAAGCTCTGCTGGAGCGGATCATTTTTTTGGTAAATTTAAAGTGGATTGCTGGTATGCGGCTAGTAGTATACAGGCACCAATTGCTGGTAACTTCCTTCGCGTGCTTTCAATTCCGACGCTAAATTGTGTCCTATCATGTTGAGGAAGAAATCAAAACGAAAAAAAAAAAATATGCGTGCAATGTGTGTAGCCAGACTTTATTGCAGCTTGTAATTCAATGTAGATCAGCTGGTGTTAGGAAAATCAACACAAGCCCGTTAATTCGCCGTTTGTAAATATAAGGCAGACATACGGCTAGTTTACAAACTGCTTACTAGCTACCTATATCCGATGTCATTCGCTTGCTTTGCAATTTTTACAACATTATTGCTACTAATACCCCGTACAGACTATACACGGCGAATGAGAACGGCTCAAATTTGAGTTTAGTTCACTCATAATCGCCAAAAATGCAGGAACTCAGCGATGAGTTAATTTGCCTCATGTTTTCCCAGGTTTTTCCAGGATTTTCCAGGGAAAAATTCCCGAATTTCAGAAAAGTAAAGATTGGATTCACTCAGTCTATTGGGTCTATTGATACTACTCCGAGACTGAATAAAATTTTCGTCAATTTCCCCATTTTCCGGCAAATTTTTTAGGTTTTCCACAGAAAACCATGGGACAAATTTTACTCATCGCTGAGTTCCTGCACTTTTGGCGATTATGAGTGAACTAAACTCAAATTTGAGTCGTTCTCATTCGACGTGTGGCTTATATCATGCAAGCAAGCTGGCTGTTGTTCCAGACCTTGTACACGGTAAGAAAAAAGTAACCAAAAGTAAGTTCTTTTCGCTCATCTTGGCACTATAGAGATTAGTGACGTTTAACACACGCACACTAGCGGATGAATCGCCGTGTAATACCCTGGGGGGGGGGGGGGGGGGGCGTGCTGTCAAATCAGCCTACTGATCATCTTGTATGAAACTGGTTCCAAACGTAAACAAACGCTGTAGGTTTCTTATGGCTTGTTTACGTTTGGAACCAGTTATGCGAGGTAGGCGACGATTGTTCGTATTTGACAGCCACCTCCCCCCCTTGGTAATACCCCGTACAGACTATGGCTTATATCATGTAATATAGGCTGTCTTGCAATGAGCACTCACACATAGGATTTCCAGTGAAAACTACATGTATGAGTGCTCATTGCAATACAGCCTATATTACATGATATCAAGAGCAAATTTTCATTATGTCGTAAGTAACATTCGCACCGATCCGAGACAAAATAAGTTTTGTTTTGATAACCGAAAAGTTATTCCTATTTCCAATTAGGCACATATAATCTCATAGTGATTGCAATGTCTAACATATATAGCCGGATTTTAATCATACAAATGCAAATCGCTAGCTTTCATGCTAAAAAATACTGGTTTTTGAGTCAAAAGTTATTATACGTCGTTTGGTGGCCCCTATTGTTACTTAAGTCAAAGTGTATTTACCAGGATATTCGGGAGAATTATCAATTACGTCTCCTTACGTGCAGCCCATTCACCATTTTAGGACTACCGAAATCTTCTTAGCAACAAACAGTTCGATTTATTTACTTTAATAATGAGAAAGCGAAACGACGAACGTACACTTTTCACGGGTTTCTCAGCGCTGTTACTTAAGTCAAACGGCATCTCCATAGAAATTGGGTGACTTAAGTAACATCGAAAACTATTTTGATCGGAAGGTGATTACGTCAAAAAGCAATTTGACTGGCAAATAAATTTAAAAATGGGATTTGATCCTATATTCGGACAGTATATAGTGTAATAGCAGGAGAATCGATTGACACTGATAGCTCAACTTTGTTTACCTTTGTTACATTCGACGTAATGAAAATTTGCTCTTGATATAAGCTATAGTCTGTACGGGGTATAAAGTTGTTTATTATTTTCCTCTGGTTAACCTAAAAAATGTATGATATTAGATCTGTCAAAATGAATTTGACAGCGATTTGTTATGTATTTTCCTAGGATTTTCACTAACATGCTCTCACATATCGCACCAATACAAAAGACGAAAAAATCCCTATAGTGCAGAAACCCAAAAGTAGGTAATGCGGATCAAAGTAGTTTTCATTTACTTGTGTGCAATTCGTATGGAATTTTCCACTAGCTTTCTACCCAAAAGTAAGTTAGCTGTACCCAAAAGAAGGTAAATATGAGTATACTCAACGTTGGGTTCCAACACTTTACTTCCCCTGTTGAGTGGTATTGCTCCTCCGTTTTTGACAACATTAGAAGGAGAAAAGAAGACAAACTAGTCAAAAGTAAGTAAAAGTATACTGACTGTTGGGTACATTTTTATTACCGTGTATGATTTACATCGATCTATATCATCTTACCCGGGACGGGACTTGACAATCGAGCTTCTCCCTCTTCTTAGTGTTTTTTTTAGAATGCCATTCGGAAAGTTGTGCGTGGTGTTTGACGGAGTTGACCAATGATGCCAGGAATGTAAAATATTTTTTCTATTTTAATTTGGATTTTATTTGGAGTTTCTACCGCAGTTTAGCAACTTGTACATCATTTTTGCTCAACCCAATAAACACAACCATAAACAAACAACAATATCCATCGCTTAAAACACGCAGTGCAATCAATTTTACAACTTTCCTTTCGCAAATATATACACTTAACAACGCCATTGACGTCAACATTGATTCCGGCATCACTGCCAGCCAGATTTATGCGATCTATCTGTCCTTATTACTCCACGATTGCTACTGTCAAATTGACCAATCAGAAACTGGCTCGGATTTGACAGCAAATTGGCTCGAAATCGCTACCCGATTGTCAAGTCCCGTCCCAGCATCTTACGAATGTATAAAGCAGCGACGATGGTTTAAAAGAGACGCGCGGAGAAAATAAAAGTAAATCTGGTTGCACGGCCAACTAAGTTATTTTGTCTGCCAAGTTTGGCAACCCGCAATTTTGTTTTTATCTGGCGTGGCATCTAATAGCGGAAAACTATTGGCAGTTCCGAGTACAATTGGGTCTCCCTTAGCTCAGTTGGTAAAGGTGCAGCTACAAAGCAAGACCATGCTGGAGACGGCTGGGTTCGATTCCAGTCCAGTCTAGGAATTTTTTGGAAAATGTCTCGTCTTCCCTGGGCATATAATATGATCGTACTTGCCACACAATTATACTTGCAGTTATACTAATGAAAAAAATGGTACAGACATCGAAAGCTCTCAATTAATAGCTGTGGAAGTGCATCTAGAACACTAAGTTGAGAGCACGCAATAAGCTAATATGCGATAAGCAATAAGCTTGAACTGCGAAAAAAAGGAGAAGGGTGAAGTTCCTGTTTTTGAAATTGTTCCTGATTTGAAGAGGGAATAGATTTATGATGATATAAAAGATTTTAATATGCCTGACTTGATTGATGGTTTTCAACAAATTTCAACCGCAATCTCAATACTTCCCACGCTTTTCCTCGTGAAGCGCTCGTGTTTATTTACATTGCTCGATTGGAACCGCGTTTTGACGATTCGACTGAAACTTTTGGTTTCAGTCTTTGCGCTTCCCTTACTTCACATCGTCTCTGGTATAGAGCTTTTAGACGTTTAATCAGTGGACACTACTGCACCATCTAAATCGAAGAAGTGCGAGCAAGAGGGAAACAGATTTGTGGGAAAACAATTAATCCATTCATCCTGTGTGCTAGATAGAGAAAGTCGATTAAACGTCAATTAGGTCAATATAAACAAAAACTTGTTTAAAATATTCTAGTTGGAGAAACACTTTTGTTTTGATTTTGTTTGAATACACCAGAAACATACATTTTTTTTCCTTTGGTTTGTTCTTTCCGTCGATCTTGTTTTCCGTGCTGAGCACCAATGCTACCGACGTGCCAGGAAGGCAGCTCCCACACCTGGACCCTACCTATCGACCCATCAACTCATGAACCGGGGACCAACGGCATTACTTCCCATCCGAAGGAAGGCGTGATCAGAGATGTTATGCCTCAGAATATCCCAGCGGCGCCGTACATAACGTTATCATCATACTCAAAGCTAGCATGCTATCACCTAATTTATTGACTTACGTTTAGTCCCTTCTATTGTGTGCGATCTAAGATCAGAAATCGTAGGGGGGGGGGGGGGGAGTGTTGCGTAGATTTCGCTTCTCAGAATTGAGCAATTTAAAAAATTATCACCCCTAATATCTGTTGACCGTTAAATCTACACAGTTCGAAAAAGTAGTGTAAATTTCTGTTCAATATGATGCACATAAATGGAGCGTCACATATCATATAAGTTTACATTATATATCATGTAAAGTTCTGATACATTTCATGCAATGTAGCAAATATTGTATACAAAAGCGCATCTTTGTAAACAACATTGTTTACAAGTTTCTCGGTTGCGTGAAATGAAATACAAGTTTACGTGGATGAATGTTTACATCACAATTAAAATTCAGAATTTTTATCTGTGATAATAATGAATACTGAGTACAATCGTGAAGATATTATTGCGGAGAGGTGCTGGCGAAAGCCATCGGACCGACTCTTTCAACAGATAAAATATAGTGTTGATGTCTTTGAGTCAGCTACAAAGCTATAATTATATATTTATTAGCTTATATAGACATTATGTAATATTACTTACAAATTCGGTAACTGGTTATCGAAAAACAATTGATTCCAACCGGCACCTCTTCACTATAATATCTTCATGATTGTACTCAGTATTCATTATTAGATTTAACGGTCAACAGATGTTAGGGATGATCATTTTTTAAATTGTTCAATTCTGAGAGGCGAAAATTTAAGCAAAAACCATGTTTTAAATTTACTTTGAATAATTTATATTTTTATAGTATAAACATTTATATTTTTGTTCCATATGAACAAAATTCGTATCCCTGTTCTAAAAGTTTCAAGAACAAATTAGCGTTAGCGTTAGCGTTAGCGTTGTTATGATATACTTCGTAGATTGGATACTAGCGACACTCACGTCTCTTCTGAAATTCTCAGTTAGACTACTTTCAGGAATAATGCTGAGGAGTAAACATTGGTTCCAATCTAAACAAGAGTAACAGAAGCATGACTGTCGCTATTCCCGGCCACGCCCATCTTTACCATAACTAGGGATAGGGAAGGAAATGTTGATGTAGTACTTACTTAACGAGAGGCCACCGACTTAGCGACACCCTCATAAGTGCTACGGAGTTGGAGGGTTGGGTAGGGTATTCGGTTAGGATTCACCTCAAGTTGGCGATGCAACCAAAAGTATGTATTGTTTATTTGTTGTTTATTTAATCTCTCGATAGCCGGCTATCGAAAGAACATATTAATTTTGTTTAGTGATAATGAATTTTAAGAGTCAT
Source organism: Ochlerotatus camptorhynchus (assembly GCF_037179485.1). Lineage (NCBI taxonomy): Eukaryota > Metazoa > Arthropoda > Insecta > Diptera > Culicidae > Ochlerotatus > Ochlerotatus camptorhynchus. The sequence continues at coordinate 832,634 of NW_027040751.1, read as the reverse complement.
GACGGAGAGCTTGGGATTAAACCCATGATTTTCTGCTCAGTAAGCAAAAACGATCCCTCCAGGGTCATCGAGCATCTCAGAACTATAACGCTTCGCGACAATACTGGACTACGTTTTCGCTTGATATGCAAATAGTTTCCGAGGTTAATGTTCAATATCAAATATACAAATGGTGGACGATTTATTGTGCTGTGGAAGAGCTTGGGGTTAAATCCATGATTTTCTGCTCAGTAAGCAAAATCGATCCCTCGAGGGTCATCGAGCATCTTATAATCCACAGCGCTTCGCGTCAAAGTACGTACGAATATATGCATGAACTATCTATTATTGAATAACTAATATTTACGATAATTAAATGAAATAAATAAAATATAAACTACAAACAAAACGTGACTGCTAAAATCTCAAAAAGATATTCTCACAAATATATTTCACGCCACCAGGAATCTCAAAACCATTAGACGTTATAATGATACTCTGCACATGTTAGACACAAGAAGAGGCCAAAAAGCAAGCGTCCGATACACAAAACCCGTAAAATCCACTTGCAGTCACAATCAACGATTCTACGAATCGTAAGCGCTCACGAATCATAAAACCGCTGACTGCGACACTCTGAAAGCGAAATTGACAGGCTCTATGCGTCAAACACCCGCCCTCCAATCTTCTCCCGCATCCAACAGCACAAATCTCCATTACAACATCTAACGAATTCAAAACTCCGAAAATCACTCATCTATAGCAAGTGAGTGGAAGCAACCCTGCATGCAACCATTCTTCATGATACACTTTTTCTGCCTATCTTTCTATTAGGCCTGTGGACATGCGTTAGCTTCGAAACTTCTAACCAAACTGGGTAAATTTTCAGATCACAAAAAAAAAAAACTTGAAAAAAACTTTCAAAGGTAATTACAAGTAAAATAAATATTGATTATTTTACGCAAAAACGAGCAAGTAATATTAAATCTTTTGTATCGTATACTAATGCCAATTGGCTGTAACAAAAATTATATGCTAAAATAAAATAAAATTTTAATAAAATAATATGCAAAATTTACTAGAAGATCATTACTTTATTGGTGAGAAGTTTCTAATAAGCCCTCCCAGTTCCTCTGTATACAGAACAAATCTGATATTATAATCAGAATTGCTCAGTCTGCATGAAGCAGCCGATTTCATCAAGGAAGTTCTATTAACAACCAAGAATTAATCGTTTGAGGTATACTGAAGCATTAAGAAGGTGATATGTGTCACTATAGGAAATCATCATCGTTGCAAATGTAAAGAAATTAAACATAACCCTTTGCTTCAGTACCGTCAACCTCCATGTCCATGGGGAGGGTCTAAAAGTTTCAAGAACAAATTATTTGCGAAAAATCGATTTAAAAAAGTGAATGTAAAAAAAAACTGATCACAATAAGGACCTTTTAAAACCAGTATAAAACGAAAATCAGTGGAGATAGGAAATGTTTATTATGTAAAAAGATGCATAAAATAAACTAGTCTACAACATTGTTGAACATTGTGCCGACGACTGAAAGTCTCTTTAATAAAGAAAGATAAGATAAGATGTTGAACATTGCGCTGGCATATCTTAAATAACTAAAACGTTGTTATTGTGCCCTCAATAACAATACGGACCACCCTAATTTCATCAAAAGATTACGACTTTGGTCCCATTGTGCACTACTTAGGGGTGAATCAAATATGATGACCACTCTTGAGTTGGAGTTGGGGCTCTTAGAATGTATATGGGAAAATGCGTGACACAAGGAGGGAGGGGTTAAAAATCGAAAAACTGGTGGACGTCACATTTTAATCGCCTCTTACGTAAATATCGTCCCTAAAGCCAAAACTAAACTCATAAAAGTACAAATCAAAGCCCGATAAGCCTCTACACCAGAGTTGCGACCTATCACAATCACGATCGTCAAACAGCTGATGGTAGTAACGCTTTGTATATTCCTATCAATGTGCTCGTCGAAGCTCTCTCCATGACCATCCATCAAGTTGACGAAAGAAGTAAAAAGCAACTGGTGTATGTCGTCTTCGGTTGTGATCCATCACCGATCTGGTCATTCTCGACAATCACGACACTCATCTGTGCTCGTTTTGAAGCAGTTGCTGCTGTGCTTACTTATGTGAGTGTGTTGGTGAGTGAGCCCAACAGCTTCCGTTTAATGTTGCCTGCTTTGTTTGGAACTCACACAGTCGCGCCTGCCGAGACGAACTTGGAATGCGTAGGCATTGTTTTCATTTTATTCTGTCGTTTCACTTTTTCTCATGATCGTACTGAAGAAGTCTTCACTGATTTCGTTGTGCTTTTCATCATCAGCAGCGAGTGTAACGTTTTGCTTGTGAGCAGCGACCATTACTGGTGATTGTTGTTTGCCATGGGTCTTCCTCTCACTGCGTGACAAAACGTTTTGTCAGCGAAAGTCGGTTAATGCGTAGACGAGTGTCACTTGAGTGTCATGATATTTTGCATCACCGCTCTACACACGGATAGTAAGAGGTCTCTATACTTAACGTGTGAGCCCAAGTAACAATTTTGATTTTATAAGAGTTCTGCAGATCATAATTTAGATTTGTAGAATGCTTTAAAACCTTTTTTGCTGTTTTATTTAAAACCTCGATAAAACTTACTATGTTGCTTGGGAGGCGTCAGTAGTTAACTCATTGGATGTCTAGAGTTCACGCAAGGCCTTTGTAGGTCTCTTAAGTTGACCAATAACACCCCTGGTTAATCTCCTAGCACTTCACTACACCGACATTTCATTCATAAATCTTATTAGGCAATTCTTGACTAAAGACATTTCAGTTTAAAAATTTGGTAATTTCTAGGGAATAGCGTAAAGAAACCTCGTAAAATAAAAAGGATCCAATCAAGTTGAAAACATAGGTTTATCGAATGTGTTGACTTGACGATATATTTTTACAGATGCATTGGTAATCAATTGAAAAATAATACGATGTTGATTGAACGGTGAATTGCACTGAACATAGCAAAATATTATAACCGAAACGTAATGCAGATGATTCAAAATAAATCGATTATTCACATTGATAATCGATTAGTTAAATTAATCGAGAAGTAATAGCACATCCCTAACTAGGAATTCGAAAATATTTTTTGAAATTCACTGTGGAAGTTGAGCACTTTTTTGCACAGAAGGCAAAAAGGTAAGTGTATATTTTTGTTGGTAAATGCTCCCTAAATGCTACTCCTCTCTTTCAGACGGACTGATCGAAAACGTTCGTGACGAACCTGCACAGATAAAAATTCTGAATTTTAATTGTGATGTAAACAATCATTCACGTAACCGAGCAACTTGCAAACAATGTTGTTTACAATGATGGGCTTTTGTATACAATATTTGCTACATTGCATGAAATGTGTCAGAACTTTACATGATATATAATATAAATGATATAAACGTATATGATATGTGACGCTCCATTTACGTGCATCATATTGAACAGAAATTTACACTACTGTTTCGGACTGTGTGCTATTGCAGTATTTCAGTGTACCACATAGGAACACTACTACTCGATTGTACCACAAACGAAGTGACAGACGACTAACTGGCGAAGAAATCCATTTAAATAATGTGGTTCACTGTAATAGAATTTTCTTGGAAGCTTGTGCCATCATCCACCAGATGGGTTAGTTTTTTTGTTTTGATTTGAACAAAGTTGATTTTTCGAGCCGCTCCGTCTGTCACTTCGTTTGTGATTGTACTATCATTTTCTTCAAATGTACTAGACTATTTTGGTTCTATCTCATTCACTCTAATAAAAACAGAAGTGCATGTAAAATTACAAAACAAACTACATTTTGCACACTGTCAAAGATCATTGCACACAAACTCAACTATGATCATATCAAAACTAACATACTAGCGCATCTGGCGGCTGATGGCACAAGCTTCTAAGAAAATTCTATTACTATTAATTGATTTCTTCGCTAGTTAGTCGTCTGTTACTTCGTTTCTGTTTGTACTGCGTGACTAGTCAAATTCATTGTCCTGCCCGTAATTTTTAATCAGAGAAGCGGAGCGACGAGCAAACATGTAGAACAAGCTTCTAAAATAAACATCGTTTAGAATCTTCTTTAAAGACTTTTTTTTAGAATATTCTCTTATAAGCCTATTGTAGACGCTGGCCCATCGGTCCGGTACGAAGTAAAATAGCATTTTTTCCAAGGTTTAAGGAGCATTTCATCGTTTTAATATTGCAAAAAAACCATTTTCTCGTTCATGTTGTCTAGCCAAGTGAGCCAAGCTTGCTCTTGTTGCCTTTCGAATTCAATGTGCCACCAATCGCATCACATGGCCTCTTACCATGCAAAGTTGCGACGAAATTTCACTCTGAATCAATGTCGTATTTCTCTTTCAACATGCAGAGGCTTTCGATTTTTGTTGTATTGGGTAGTCAACAGGCATAATAACGGCCTTTTCTGTATTCATTCGTTGATTCAAATACAGTAATATAGACATTAAAACCTGTACCGCAATCGTATCATGTTTTAGAACTTATGATATTGCAACAAAACTTCAAACTGATTCCATATAATAAATTACAAACTAATGAATTGTAGCTTGATCAATGTTCAAATGATGACATTGAACAGCAACCTGAAGTACAAATCAGTTATTTTCAGCATTGACGTAGCTACTGGGGGTGCCAAGGGGGCCAGGCCCCCTCCAGAATTATCTAGGCCCCCCAGGACTTTTGGTGTTTTTTTTTATTCACCGGAATTTTGTCAAGCTTGTCAAGTTCGATGTTACTAATCTTTTTTTAAAGTCCTTTATGTTGACTACTTTTCTTACGTTCTGGACTAGAAGAAGCAATTTTGATAAATTATATTATATCGATATTTAATCGATGGCATAATAAGACGTCTACAGCATCTACAAATTGGTAATGAGCTCAGGGATTTTTCTTTAACTTCTGGGAACTTTGTTAAACTTCAAAGACTTCTAAGAAGTTCAGGGAACATCGTAAAAATTGAGAAAACTTGTTAGAAATTTTGGGAACTTAATAGATCAACAGGAAAAAATCGTAGAAACAAGAAACTTGGAAAAGTTCTGAAAACTGCGTAGAAGTGGAAAATTTATTTGAGTTGGAGAAGCTTCGTAGAAGTTAAGGGAACGTTATTTTATTTCAGGGAAGCTCATTATTGATCGGAAACCTCTACATAATTTCAGGACACTTTTTTGGAGCCTCATGGTCTTGGAATAGTTGTGGACATTACGTACAAATGCTAGAAATTTCGTTCGTGGAACTTCGCGGAAAATCACCGAGAAACATAGAAGTACAACAAAATTTGTAGAAGTTTTGCGAATTTCGTAGCATTTTGAGGAGCTGCGTAGAACTTCATATGAGTGTAAGGAAAAGTTCAGGGAATTTTGTAGAAGATCTAAAGATAGTTCTATAAACTTCTAGGAGATCTTAATTCGAAAAAGCTCTATCAACTTTTTCGGGGGTTTTGAGAACTTCGTTAAATTTCAAGGAACTTTCCAGATGTTCAAGAATATTGGTAGATGATAGGTGCCTTTCCAGAAGTGCAAAGATGTTCAGAGATCTTCGTAGAATTAAGAGAGATTGACAAAATATGGAATTTGGAATAAATTCAGGGAACTACGTAGAAGTTGAGGAAATTTAGTAAAAGTTAAGGGAGTTTTGTAGACGTTCAGGAAACGTTGCATAAGTTACAGGATATTCTTTCATTCATCATTTCTAGAAAGCAGGAAATATTCAAAAGATCTCAATATAGACAAAGATATTAGTAAAGTTCTCTTAATATTTTTCAAAAACTTCAGGTTGATCAAGGTCTGAGGAACTCCAACTGATTAAAAAAATCAATGTTCTTTCAAGACTGTAGGTTGTTCAGGAAGTACCGTAATCCGGGGGGAAATTGATCACCGGGGTGAAATAGATCATAATGCGTTGCACTTTTAATTTTCACGTATAACGTATATCATCATGAGACTCCAATGATTGCCTTGATCTCTTTTCCTAACAAAAAGAAATTATTTTTGCATAAATTTCAATTTTATAGATCTGACGTTAAGTAGCATACAATATAAACATCCAAACAAACGATCATAGGACTGCAACTATTGATATCATTACTATTAAAGTATCATGTTTTACTAAACTAAGTGTCAATGAATCCGAATTATTTTGAAAATTGCGGTACAATGTTTCAAATATCAAGAAATCCAGGGTTTTTCGCAAAATTACCAGTAATTTTGAATGAAATTGGCGCAACTGTGCATTTAAGACTTCTTTTTCGGCGTTTCTGCTCAAAACACTTTCCACACAAGGGTTTTAGCATCTGAATCGGATTCAGGGAACCCACATTTAATTACTAGGGAACTGGGCACTGGGAAGCCATTTGAGGGGTTGATAAATTTCACCCCATATCGATAATTTAAAATTAAGGATTTCAACAATTTCCTAAAAATTAACAAAACATCCAATATTATAATAAATCATGCAGGACAATGGAGCCCTCATAGCTACTGATTTAAATACCATTAGTTTTTCAATTTACTTTATTGTAGGAATTTATTTATAGTGATCAATTTATCCTCAGATTACGGTATTAAAAAAGTTTTCCAGCTAATTGAATCTGATGGAATCTTGAAATATGAATCTATGTAGATTATATGGACATGTTTGTACATTCTCTATAGGGAAGACCCGTGCCTTGGTGATTTAGCTATATTGGTAAGAATTAGCACTCCCTCAGCTGATTTCCGAGCATACATTTTAACGAAAAGTGGAAATTTCTACACATATCTAATGTGTACAAATTTATTTCTTTACGATGAAATTTATTCCCGGAATTCAGCTGCAGGATAGTTTGAATGCCTTAGCACATACAAAAATCCGTGCTTTTTGTGTGTATTTTATGATTCAAAAAGCTCGTGTAAATAAAATAATTGGTTCCAAATGGGTATAACCAAAGCTAACTTCATTTAAAATTTAAAAAAATCCCAATGCTTTTGTAAAAATAAATTCAATTATTATCTAGTCACAAACAGAGACACAATCATTTAAGTTACGAGTTCATTCCTTTCGATTAGAATTAAAGTTAAATCTTGATTGACTCCGAATGTTAGTTGGTCCGATGCATCGAATAAAAAATTGTTCTGCATAAGTGCTTTATTACTTTCTTTTCTCTTCAAATATCAGAATCATGACAAATTATAACCAGACTTTTCAGCATTTTTCGAAATTTTTAAAGCCTAACCTTGAACATATTTAAGTCCTGTCCTGAAATTTATTCTGTTTGCACTTTATTATGTTTCAAATTCAAACTCCTAGAAATTAATTTTGGTTCCTGTCTGAGATTTAACTGATGATGAAATATTCAGAATCTAAAAAAAAAAGCTAGTTACAAAATTCGTGGAATCATCTAACTCTGCGCAGTTTCTTAAGTTTGAGATGGTTAAATGTTTGACATCCGGTCGCTATGTAATTTCATTACACAAAGCATCAACAAAGGATCATTGCTTGTTCAAATTCAGTAAGTTTTTAAGGCTCCCCCAATCGAGGTCCCAGTCATTGCTATGAAATAAATATAATCAAATTTATTGTTTCACCATTAAAATAAAAGTCAGTTTCAATGTCATATTATTGGTCACAGAAAAAATGTACCCAAAAACAAGCATCTTCGCGAGTTTTTATTTAACCGTAGTTTAGCAAAAAAAAAAATCAACAGGCTCCCCTAGGCCCCCTCCAGATAAACTTTCTAGCTACGCCAATGATTTTCAGCCAAATCACAAATAATTATGACTTCTCCATCTTTGAATGAAGTTTGAAGCTTAGTTTTTATGTGTTAATAGTTTTTCTAACTTGTCGCTAATATATGCTACAAATTCATCGACTGGTTTCTATAGTTTTTATAATAGAGAGGGTCTAGTATACTATACTAGACCCTCTCCAGTTATAATTTACATCTACCAATAGTAATCCATCATATCTGTTAGATTTAATGTAATCTGTTGATTCGAATAGAAGAGGTTTTCCGCTCACTTGAGGAGGGGTAAGGTTGGTCCTTCTGAAGTATGCTTTTCCCTCTTTAATAAATAAATAAATGATCAATCTTTGACATTTGTGCTAAAAAGTCGGCCATTTTGAATCTCACAAAATTTTTCGAAATTACGTTGTCAATATGTTTTAACAATCATGACTCGAAAATGTCACATCCAATTGAAATGGCTTCTGAGACAATGGGAAAACCTAATGCTATTTCAGAAAAATATAATCACGGTAAAAAGTTTCCAGTGTATTTGGGTAAAAATTAAAAAAAAAAATTTATAAGAAATAACAGAAAATAACCCTTTTTAAATAAAAAAAAAAAATTGAAAAGCTTATAAAAACGCACTAAAAAATTTGCAAAAATCATAGAACAACAAGTTTTGGTAATTTTGTTTAACGTTAGCACATAAACCTGAGTGAACGCTTATGGATTATAAAATCGTAGTTTGCGACACTCTCAAAGCGAAATTGATGTCAAACACACAATTTTAAACCTCTTCAAGTACAAACATTAATTATATCATCCAATGGTTCCATAATTCCGAAAAATATTTTTAATAGCGAAGTAAGTCGAAGCAACCCTGGCTTGTAAGCTACAAGTAGAGCTGGTAAAGCAGTGTGTTTGACATATAAAACCTAGTTGGAGATGCTTAACGACAGGTATCAGACTTAAAGTGGTCATTTTATACGATCGATAATGAGATGAAAGTATAGAGTTGATAGTTACGTTAGAGTACAGCAGTGTGAACATTGTATATAGAGAGTAGAAAGCAAGCAAAGGTCAATTTTGAGGAAGACATGAATCGTGTTGATCATCTCTTTTACGAAACTCCATTGTTGGGGTTCTACTCTTTATATACAATTTTCACACTACCGTTATCTTGCAGAAGTATTAACTCTATACTTTCATCTCCTCATCTATCGTATAAAATGACCACTTTAAGCCAGATATCTGACGTTAAGCATCTCTAACTATGTACATCGTTAACTTCACGCATGGAACAATACAAACATGATTAGTTAAAGTATATAAAACCTGTAAATTTTACACTCAGAAAGTCACAACTGTTTATTGATCGGTGAATATTCACTCTTAATGAAGAGTCAATATTCACTTATCATAAAATTGTGACTCTCTGAAAGCGGAATTGACATGTTTCATGTGTCAAATACATACTGTATAACCTCTTCTTGTAACTTACATGTGCAACATATTATGTAGACCGTTTCATGATACGCTGACTAATACATACTCCAGAGGAATTAGGTTTGAATTACGCCATATGTAAAACACCTAGAGAATTTTAATTTTCGGATGGTCAAAACATACAACCAATCTATACATAATCCTGTTGATTTTATTGTAAAACTTTAAATCAAATAACTTATAATACAGCTTAGTAATATCTACAACAATACTGTCTGACGACGTGATACTAAAGGCACTATACTTGGCAAACATAATACTTGAGTGAGTGCTACTAATCCTATGCAATAGCTATTATTTTCATTATCATCCAATTTTAGCTCAGACCCTAGTTTTCGGGATTTCCTAGCGTATGCTTTACGTTCATATAATATCGGGTTTGAATTGCCTGGTCAAAACAAAAAGATACTTATTTCGAAGAACCGAGCCATGCAGTATCTACTACCAATTTGCACATGTACTACCTGTAGCTGAAACATACATCCTACATATACTCTCGTAACTGCTACCTACCACGCTAATTAGATTAACCGATCCGCGAGCACACCAGCAGGCAGTGTACTATATGCTACTGTCCACTCACGCTCGCCTTACGTGCCCTGCACTTTCATCGGTCCGCAGCAGTGGACAATCGATTTGGATCCAGCCGGTGTGTGTGTTTACCTACATAGTCATCAATAATGTTCGATATGCTTCGTCGTGTACACACTAAAATTAAGTTTCTTGTACTCTTTCATCAATCGGCATCTGAATGCACGCCGGACCCCTCTCTTATCGTATTCCTATTTTGTATGAGGTTCAAAGCAGACGGTTGGGACCAACTGGCATGACGTCTCAGCGCTCGCTCTCATAGAAATATGCTCTCGTTCTGAGTAAATCCAATGTTGCTCAGTCCATTTTCCGAATTGTCCCGCGGGAAGTGTTTGTCAATGCGCCTGAAAGTAGATACAAGATACATACGATTGAGTTGAGCGAGCCCCCTGGATGATGAATGATGCTAACGAGCTACGTGAAGCGACGAGTGATTGAATTTAGGCGAGTTCGTTTGGGAGTTGATTTGGACAATACACCCACTTACTAGCTGAACGCTGGTTGTATGTAGGTAGACTTGTGGGTTATTGAGAAGGTTATGCATATCTCATTTTGCGTAGGGGGATTATGCATCCGTATAATGTCCCATTTGTGTCTCCTATGAATGTAACAACAAATTTAAGAGCAATATTTGATTTTCCATTGTAATAAAATGTTTTCAAGTTAAATTGATCTAAATTTAATGCTGTATGTTGATCACGGTGCCATAATCCGATATTCAAATCACGTCCAAACTAGTTTGAATTCTATGTAAAACCGTATGCCATCCACCCCGAATGCACTCCGGAAGTAACGGGCAGGCAGTCGTTCGAAAAGTTCACAGCTATCTGTTATCTTACCTCGTATCGTCGTCGGTGGACCGCGTGACACTGCTCACCACGCTACCCACACTTCCGCTGTCACTTCGCTGGCGTTGGTGCTTCTTGCTGAGTTTATCCTTGAGTGCGATTAGCGACAGCCCACCAATTATGCTGCACACTCCCATCACCGTAATGGGAAGATACTGGTCAACGTGTTCCTGCGAATACATGAGGTGGAAAGAGATGGGTTAGCATAAGACGCACTTAGTTTGCTTGAATACGCTAGCAAATTGAATAAAATGTCCTTTCCATCGCTGGGATCGGACCGGAACCGCATGGGACAGACATGCTCGGGTGAGCAGCATGTATGAACTCCTTTGGGAAGGTTATCTCAATACGGTAGAGAGTTTCTGTTGCAGGTGCAGATGCGAAGAAGGGATATTGCTTTGATAGCGGAACCGGTCAAGTGCCGAACGATCTGAACAATCATTGTTATTAATTGCATTAAACTAAAGCAGTTGAATTAATTACGGCCGATTATTTCGTGCAACACAGACATTGCATTGGACGAGAATCGTGCTGTGTTGGCTATGCCGCCAATAGGTATATTTATTACAGATATAGGATAGACAAAACGTATGTTAAATGGGCATTGAGGAACAGCCTGTTAGGAACTGATGATGTTCAAAATGGTCCGCATAGGATCACGTACGAACCATTGAGGCATACCTAGATATGTAAATTGATGCTAGACATGGTACATGGTTCAGTTGTTCTGCTAGAATGATGGAATTTAAATGCATAGGCATTGAAGGTAGCAAACTGCACCAGGTGCTTTGCTTAGGAAGTTGTTGAATGTGGCTTATGCTACATGTGGTATGGTTCAATTAAACGAATAGAGAAACTATATAGGGGAAATGGCTCTAATGTTGGCCTTTGGATCTAAGATTAGGCCCATCGATAAAAATCTTCCAGTACTAATGGATATCTTTGGTCGCTATTGAAAATTTAGTCGATTGCTGAATTTATGTATGGGCCCAAATTAGGAGCATTTAGGCCGAAATTACATCCATTTCCCCTACCATTTTGTTATAATTTGCTCGAAAGCACGAGTTCTGATAATCATAACACGACTTCAATAGATTTCTCCCAACGGTTCCAAAACTCAACTTGTAATATTACCTCATAGATGTACAGCTTTCTTTTTGAAACCGAGCAGTAGTCACAAAGTCACTATTAAATATAAAATGTTGCTCTAAAACCAGCGAACCTCTCCACCATGAATGTTGTGGGATAAAATAATTCCCACAAATACGTTAATGATAACGTAACAGGCAGTTGTGTTTTCCTTATCAGAAAAGTCGGTTTATACGTCAGCGAAGTAGGGGAAGAAGGGGTATAACGATCATACGGAGTGATTTAGGTACTCCTTTGTTGGTCAATTTGAAGGACAACCCTAATTAAAATTATCATTTTAATAAATTTACACGATTTATAATGTAAATTTGTATGATTTATGACGCTCCATTTATGTGCATCATAGTAACGGAAATTTACACTACTTTTTTTTAGCTGTGTAGAATGTCGTATCTGTAAATTGAAGAAAGGGTGCTCAGCTCGCCCCATACGCTCATTATTCCCCTTCATCTCCTGTCTATTGACTATGACTTTTCTCTAACCAAACGTTTGGTTTCGAATAAGAATGTGTTTAGTATAACATTAATTGAAAATTAGGGGGATTCAGCTCGTAGACAGGTTCTCCACCTCTAATAGTAAGCATCATAGCAAAGCGTCAAACGTATGCATTTCCAAAGGCTTGTTAAACATTAATTTGAATTTCCTACATCAATTTGAAGGAGCATCTCCAGCGTCCCTACCATTAGATGGTGACGCATTACCTCTGGCTGCATTCATGCTTTTAGATTATCCTTGTTTTGTGTGTGCTTTCTTTAGCGTTTTGAACAAAACCCTACCTTGAAAATTAACTAACCCCTTTTCATTATCTTATTAGAATATTCTCATGCATTTCCTTTGCAATCAGTTCCTCTTATAGGTATTATTTAAGAATTCTTCTAAAATAAGTTTGAGATTCTCTATGGGAGTCCCTAAAAACTGTATTTATAACAGTCTAGAAATTATTTGCAGATCAATGCAAAAAGCACGAAAGCATCCGGAGATTTTCTTCGAAGTTTTTTTCTTCTATAATTCTATTTAAAATTCATTTGAATTCTATTTGAAATTTACCCCAGAATTGTCTAAAAATTATGCTAAGAATTTTTTTTAAATTCTCTAGAAATTCGTTCCGTAAAGCCCTTGGAATTCTCTTCAAATTATTCTCAGAATGTCTTTGGAATTTTACGCTCAAAATTCATTTCTCTTAGACTGAATCTGAACTTACATAAGTGACTTTGCGTTAAAGTATTTAATCCCAAAGAGTTCTTTCTTAAACGCCCTCCAATTTTTCCTGACATATCTTGGTTATGTCCCTGTTATTCATTCTAAAATGTAAAATCTTCTCAAATTCCTTTGTAATTTAAAAATCTCGTCTGGTTCACGAATATTAAAATATTTCAAATGCTTAAAATCTTATGTTTTTCTGAAAAATAGATTAAGCAATTGTCCCGATTTGTCATCTAAATTCACAGGATTCATTTTTCAAGTGTAGTGAACTAAACAGCCTTAAGGCCTTAGAAAAAGCTACCCTTATGCTCCATGTCCGAGTGAAGTGGGAGCACTTCAGGAAGACTGGAGGAAATTTCCAAAACCTCTCCCAGTACCGTAAGTGCCAGGGATAGGGTAACGGAACAAAAAAAAAAAATGCTACATGCCAGCTAAATGCATGAATTGTGGTGATACCTTTTACGCAAAGGAAGATCCTAAAAAATGAACTGTTCAAATTGTGGTGAAAACCACAAATCCAATTTTTGAGAATGTAAGACGCGAACCTACAATCTCGTTCTAAGCGACATGTAGGAAACACTCCACATTTCCGACCAGGTACAAATTCCTCTGCTGTTAACAACGGTCAGCGAGGAACAAATTCTACATTTGAACCCGTAGGTACAATTATCATCCCTGCTTCAAATTCTAGCGTGTACAGGAATCTTGTTAAGGAGGGGCATTTTTTTCTATGGTGCATTTAATCTGGGGATGGGGAGTACTCCAAAGTGCGTGGTGGATGTTGATGTCCACCCACCACTGTTTCCCTTGTGTTCAATTTAGCTAATTTTATTTATTTTTTGCTCTGGTAGCGGTTCATCTTCTGCAATGCAAACTGTTTTCAGACAGCCAATGGAATTGCCAATTTAATCTCATCGACGATGTCGATGATGATCGGTTCGTCAAATGGTCAATTCGTCAAATTAGAGCTGGGACTTCAACTATCTGGATACTTCAGTTTTTTTCAATACAATTACTTTCCGACAAATGAAATATCGTTGAATTGATTTTCAGTTTACAGAATATCATGCTTTCTAGTGCCCAATATTGAAATAAAATTAATTGAGAAAACGTTGAGATGGTTATCATGCGGATAGTAATTATCCGGATATCCGGATAGTGAAAATTTAAATGTATTCTCCCTTTAACAATTTTCTTTTTTACTGTTCTAAATATTTGTCATAAAGTTGGTTCTAGGTTGCCCATGTGACCTGATGTGGAATGGCAGATCTGTCAATTGCCAAAATTTAATAACATTGAAACATAAAAATATCCGGATACTCGAAGTCCCAGCACTAGTTGCAATAGTAGGGCTTTAACCGAAATGATACTTAGACTAATTCTTAGTAAGACAACAATAGACCAAGGTTATTTTTAGAACTCTTCTTGACTTTTACTCAGAACACCTTGGAATTGAAATTCCCCTAAAGTTTTAAAAGAATTTCCTCTGTATTCTCCAGAAATTATTTCCAGAATGAGCTTGAAATTATCCTCGGAATTCCCTTGAAATTTTCCTCAACATCCCTTTGGAATTTCATTCAAAATTTGATTATCTCGGTATTATTTTCGAAATTATCTTGGACCTATCTGCAGGATTAACTAGAAATTATTCGCAGAATTTTTATGAAATCAATCTCAGAAGTTTGTTTCACCATGCACCTTTGTGGTGCAATTTTCAGACTTTGCCTCTTCATGCAGTTCATGCAAATTTTCCACCATAAATTGTCAATGAAGCTTGCATTCATCAGAACGATGCAAATTATGCACCAGAAAAATGAATAAACCTTGCTTCTACATTCACCACAGTTATGCGAACTTTCCACCAGAAATTTTCAGTTAAATATGCATCTCAAAATTTTTGGCGTGATTAAATTTTTCCACCAGAGTTATTCATTTTGATTAGTTCCTTCATGTACCACCTTGATGATATTTTTACACCAAAAAAATTCAACAAAAAGCTATTTCTTCGATTTACCATCACGAAGGTGAATTTTTTTAACCTTAAATTTACCCTTTTCTTTTAACCCTCCATTAACCACCTTGAAAAAAATTACATTAGAAATTTTTTGTATGCACCACTCCACTGTGGTGCAATTTTTTGACCAAAAAATTTCATTGAAGTTTGTCCCTCCATGCACCTTTGTGGTGTTATTTTCAGGCACCATCTCATAGGTTTTCAGTGCTCTTATATTATGAAATGAAGTTATTTTACCTTCAAATCAATTTATCAAGAAATCGAGTTATTTTATATCATAATTTTGTAAATGTGGAAATAAAAATCTTATTTATAAAAGGTGGGGCAATTGCCCCACCTTGACCCACCTTGCCCCACCCTGTGCACGCCAGTACCTGCTCCCCTCGCTGCTAACAATGTTCAGCGAGTAAATGCTACCTATGCTTGTATTGCAGCTGGCAGAAAACAAAATTATAGCACACATAATTCTAACGGAAATTTTGATAATTTTGACTTAGGAACCATTACTGCTCCTAAAATTGATTTTTACAGAAATAATCAATTGACATGATTACTTATTAGCTGAAAACTAACTATATGTTTGATGTTATTCAAACTGGAGTTAAATTTGCGAACAACATCGTCATGACTTTGAAATTTAGTAATGGACTTTAAATCATTCAAAATTTTGAATTGGAATGCTCGATCTCTTAGAGATAATGAGGACGAGCTATTTAACTTTTTGAGTGTTCATAACGTGCCTATTGCACGTTAATTGCTTAATTGATTAATGTCAACTTTGTAACCAATTGGTTACCCATGCTGACTTCGGTTCTGATTGTCTTCAACTTTTGAAATATCCCAAGAAATAATGTCTAATCCCAACAGATCTACTTTCAATTACCATTGAGCTGATTGGGAGCAATATCGAACATTTATGGAATATAGCTTTGATCCAAACATTCCTTTGCAAACCAATGATGTTCATTATGCTCTTGAATCTCTGACTACTTCAAAAGTTGATGCAACAGCTGCCTCAGTACCAATATACGAGATTAAATTCGATTCAATTATAATAGACGATGATCTCCAGCTCTTGATCCGCCTGAAAAATGTCCGTAGGCGGCAATATTAAAGAACATACGATCCTGCCATGGAATTTGCAAAAACAAATTAAAAAGCGATTCTCTGTCCGGAGGAACCAAACTTTTGAAAATAATGTTCCGAAATTAGACCCGAGTTCCAAAACCTTTAAGAAGCAGAAACATTTTTTGGAAAAATAAAAACCCTCAAAAGCCTATTTCAGCCCTTAGAGAAAGATGGTAAAAAATTATATCACAAATTCGGAAAAAGCTCGAAAGCCTGCAAAGCAATTCGAGTGTTGCCATAATTTCAGATTGGGTCTGACTAGTCCTAATGAGAATCAGGTTGCTCGGGATTGTCTGAATATTTTCTCTCGGGAAAATATTTTTGATGATTCCTGGGCGACTGATTTGGACGAATTAAGATCTATAACTCAAAAGTTTCAACATATGAAAGCTCCAGCTGATGATGGTATTTTCTATATCTTAATCAAAAGCTTCCAAGAAAACTTATTGGGCGGTAGCTTGATGCTTCAGCTGGATTTTTAGCCAGCTTCAAAATTGGAACAACTTTTACATTTTTTCCATTTAGACAAGAGTACCTTGTATTTTTTGGTAACATTATTTGACAGATGTTTACATTTGGCATACCTTCCTGATAAATGGAAAAATGCAAAATTTGTTCCAATTTTGATGCCGGATAAAAGTACAACTGAAGTTTTCTTTCATCAATTAGTTTTTTTTATTTGAAAATATAATTTTGAATAGAATGATGCTTCACATCAATACCAACACTAAATTTTTGCAGATGAACAGTTTGTATTTCACAATGGACATTCAACTACTTATCAACTCTTAAGAGTTATGAAGTACTGAAATTGGGTTGTTAGTGGAATGCTTAAATAAAACAGCAAAAAAAGTTATCTTCCATTTAATTCCTCTTAATTATTTTGGTATCCATGCATACTTAGAAATACCTAATCTTACACGGGACGTAATCCATCTTTGACATAAAGTATGAGACCTAAACAAACATTTCATGTAAAATTAAGTGCTCCGAGACTGAAAACTTCGAAAGTACGTTTGATTGAGCTGAATTTCGCGTCTATTATGACTCAATTTTATGTCAAAATTGACGCTCGTATATGTCAGTCTCAGAGCACCTAAATTTACATCAATTTTTCTAAGTGTGTGGCAGATACGTATTTCGACTACAATGTGCAGCCTTGATCATTGTTATTCCCACTAAAGACTTATCAAAAACCTAACCCTCTGCATTACTCATCCCCTAGGTAAAAATGTCAAGATCACAGGTATAAAAATGAAACTACAATGTATAGAATCGGAACCTACCGGGGGAAGCGGGAATGAGCTAAGGCACGATAGCAGCGCTGTTTTAAATCTTTTCAGGTTCAAGCAGAACACTTAAGGCCCACGCACATAAGATCCGGATCGGACGCGTTGCGGCAAAGTGACAGCTAAATCTATTGTCTAACTGTCAAATTTACGTCAACGCAACGCAAACGGATCTAATGTGGGTGGCCCTTTAGAGATAACTAATTTTACACGTGACGGAATCCATCTTTGACATAAAGGATCAGACGTAAACAAAAATTTCATGTAAAATTAAGTGCTCCGAGACTGAAAAGTTCGTTACTCGACGAAAAGTACGTTCGATTGAGTAAAAGTTCGCGTCTGTTATGACTCGATTTTATGTCAAAATTGACGCTCGTCTATGTCAGTCTCAGAGCACCTCAATTTACCTGATTTTTTCTAAGTGTGTAGGTGATGTTGTCCAATATACCCAAGCTTCTCGGCGGTAAGATCCCCGTTAAGTATTTAATCGCAAATTAAGATAACGCAATCATAAAATACGCAAAACAAACATAACCTGTTGAAAGCTAATTGATGTCATTAACATCTAAAACAATCTAGCAATTAATACACACAATAAATCATATCATAATCTTACCAGCAACCACAGGTACGGCACAATGATGAGCGCTACGCCGGCGGCAAAGTTTCCAGCTCCGACCCCGAGGTTCCTCATGGTGGTTGGATATTGGTAGGCTGTAAACGTCGGAATGATAGCATTGCACGCCCCTACCGAACACTTGACTGCAAATAAAGACCACAATAAACAATCGTGAACGAATATCTGATTGTATGCCACCAACTCGGAGTCACTTGTCTGTATTCTATCTCTATTAAATGCTAATTAATTTGATCGTGCCACCATCATGCCTCACTAAGGACGCGTTCTACTAACAGAAATTTCTTGTATGAAATTTTTCCATTCTACTATCCTCGCCTGTGAAGGCTGGGCTGGTAAAAGAAAACTGATTCGTCTACTGCGCCCTACTTTGCTGAGATTTATCGAGGTTATGTCATTCATTAATTAATTAAGGATGGAAAGCAGCGTCACGTTCGTCTTACAGGTACGTAACGGACCTGAAAGTTTTTTCGTCATTCTTCTGCAATCTTTCTTTTCATCACTTTATCGTAACTAAACTAGGTAACTTATTCGGATGAGTCATCGCCATGGTCTTCAAAGGATCTAGAAAGAAAATTGACTTACCTATCATCGCAAGCGTGATAATCACCCACAGATTCCCGTCCGGGATAAAATTCATCAAGATGCACGAGATGCCAGCGACGACCATGTAGAGGAATAAATTAACACGTAATCCGAGCTTCAGCACGACCACGATGCTAAGGCAGATTGCAATCGATTCAACACTGCCGGCGAGGACCTGAGGATGGGGGTAGGTGGAAAGGCAGAATGAGGTGTAGGTAAAGTTTTGGATACATGAGACTCTCATGAGGAGAAAAGTTGTCGCTCCCATGGATTAAATGTGATTAGTTTCGATAATCACAATTAATTAGTTTTAGATCAGATGTGCTGGCAAGGGGTTGTCTAGAATTAGGTAGGTGCTAATAGGATTTGTCGTTCAATTAATCCACTAGCCACCCGGTAGTACACGGTTTATACTTACAGTGTTCAGATAGATGTCACCTCCGAGATTTCCGAGGTGCAGTGTAATTCCAAAGTAGATCAGAACGATACCGAACCAAACGACCAACATTAACAGCGTAGTTCGAAGGAATTTCATTCGGAACAGGTCAAAAACGGACACTACATCTTCGTTGCTTTCCGAGTCAGGCGTTTGAAGTGTTTTCTCATAGCCTGACGGTAGCTTGAATCCATTGACTTTGGCAGCTATGTCGATGATGGCCTTCAGTTCCTCAACCCGTCCTTTGGCTAGTAACCATCGGGGAGATTCCGGGCACCAGTACCATAAGAGCAGTAGAGTTGCACCGGGGATAGTGATGATAAACTGCATGAGTCGCCAATCGCGAGTGAAGAAAGCTATTCCGGCCGCCAGGACGTAGGAGATGGCAACCGGGAGGATGTTGAGGATACCGATGATTGTGCGGTATTTTCCACTGACCAGCTCGACAACCAGCACGAAACTTACCACGGCTACAGACATGGACGCGAAACCGATGATCACACGGAGGGTCATGTAGAGTTCCAGCGAGGTAACGAACCCGAGAAGGAAGCCTGGAAATAAACGAGGGATGTGTTAGATTCAGTTAAATGAATGCGGATGTAGATATTTACTATTTATCCAATCAAAATGTACATTGTACATAGTTCGTGGAAAATGGCACACACATATACAGTTGTAACTTTTTAACTATCATGAGAACAACATGCTGTCTAATAAATTTTCTACAGTCCAAGTATGAAATCAGGAATTTGTCATTGTTGCTGTTGAATCTTGGAAGCAAATAATTTTTTTAAAAATATTATTATTCGAAATATTGTACAGTTAGTCTCAAAAATCTCGTAAAAAGTTGGATCATGTTTTTGTTTAATTCTATCTTGTGTAACCTTTTTAGTTGGCACGTTAATGTGCCTAAATAGGTCCTTTTAGTTTTATTTATTCAGTTTTTGATAATTGATCACCAGTAAACACAACCAGTTATCTAAGTTAATGAGTAAAACATTGTATTTCTTTATTAAGTAAACTGAAATTCATTGTTTAAAGAAATACATCTGGCAACATTTGTTCAATGATATTTTTGCGTTCGCTAGCAAAGTAGTAGAATCAAAGTGGTTTACTTTGTGTTTTATTTTGGTCACCTATATAGTTGAGAAGCAGTTTTGTTTGTCGATTAACAAATTATCGCTGTAAAATAAGAAAATATTTGCTTTAAACTTTTGGATGAATGTGTGTGAATGTATGTGTATTCTAATGATGATGATTGAAGAATATTTCAAAAGGAAGAAGAATACAAACTGAGTGACGGTGTCTTGAGCCTTAAGAAATGAAGACCTTTCTAAATAAATTAAAAATCAATCCTTTTAGGTCAAATCAAATCATATTTTGATATATTGGCTGAATATTCACTTCAGCCAAGAGATACACGTACCCTAGGTCTGGCGAAGACGCATCGTAGTCATCCATAGGATGCCACCAGCCGCACAGTGGGACGAAATTAAAAAAGGTGGGACATGGCCATTTGCGGCGAAACTATTGATTTCTTTCATTTTTGAGTACTTTATATAAATGGTGAAAATGTTTGCTTGAGGTATACACTAAGATAAAAATAACTATGTCTTGTTGATGAACATCTACGAAAACATTGTAGATGATATCATTTCTCATTTATCATTTAGAAAACACGATCATTTTCGATGTCCCACTGTGAAGTTGGTAAACAAAGCAAACCAGTGCATGAGCTGTGCATGACTCTCTTGTAATGACAGTACCTAGCTGTTCGTTTTTTCATTTCTCGTAAGTAGTTGAAATGCTGTGAAACGCTGTTACGCGAAGTTTTGCAGCTGCACTGCAAGTCCAGCGGTAAAACGAGGCTTATTTCTAGGCTTGTTTCGATAAGTTCACATTACTCAACCCTTCAAGTAAACAGAAAAGTGTTTTCATAAGCTACAAACTGGATCAATATTTCCTTGGGCTGAATAAGAATTTCTCAGATTACAGTTTGTGAAAGATGAAAAATGTAATGTTCAGGATACTATGTGCTCGATACTTTTCAAAGTTCCAATCGATTTGCCTGAATGCCATGAAATTTAATCTAAGCTGATCAATTTATTCATTTCATATCGTTCGAAAAAAATTCTGTTGTAAATTAAAAAAAAAATTCAATCGCAAATCAATGATGATGTAAGATTTTTGCTGTTGATAATTATGTTTGTTTTGATTTTGATTAGATAATAATTCAGTTCTTATCAACTAAATAATAAAAACAAAGCTCAGAAAATACGTATTTGTCTCATAATGATGAAGTTATCTTCGATAAAAATAACGGTTGACTTTTCACTCAGATTTCAATACCTTCTATCTGTTTCCTTCTTAAAATGACAGTAAACACTGGTTCAATTTTAACAGTTCAAATTGGTTCGTAAATCATTACGTCTTCGCCAGACCTAGCACGCACCGTTACAACATCCCAGCGCGTTTCAACTTGCCCGGTGTACCTCACATGAAGTTTATATGTATGGCCTGGATCATGAGATATTACACGTACACAAATCTACACGCACAAATGAGCCACATAGTGAGCACATTTTGAACTAAAAATACACTATACATATTGTTGGCTTTTGTAATCTAAACAACATTGCAGAAGACCGCATTCTTCTATCTAACACATATCATGAGAACATTATGCTATAAATGTTGATAAAACGGTGTTTTCTAAAGACACCAACATCACCTATTGAATCGATTCCGAACTAAAAGGGCTAATTCCTTCAAGAGATTGTTCCATAGAACAATTTTTTGTAAGTCGTCCATAACTTTTGAGCTCAAGTTTCTCGACAGTTATCAAAAATGTAACTGATTTACAAATAGATCACTGGGCGTTAATGGGATCACCCTATTTGCAACTTTCATCAAAATAAAGGCAAAAACGAGACACTATGCTGCTAAAGTTGCAATTTCTGGATCAAAATATTTATTTCCTGGATGCTGGAAAATGAATTCTAAATTCAATAATGAAAACCTTTTACTATGGAGATGTTGGACGAGCAATTTAACTCCCAACCACCGTTTTCAATATATTGAAGTTTTATTTATCAAAAAATGTAAGTTATAGACTTAACTACACATATGTACAATTGACAGCTTCTAAAATCTTTTTACACGCCATTATTCATTCCTCCAAGATACGATTCGGCTTTGTTCAAACAAAGTGTGGCTAGCGACGTACACTCTGTCAAGTGTATGTATATCTGGCCTTGGACACACACAAATCTTAACACGAAGCAATATCCTGGATAATTCAAGCTTCCTAAGACAGATGAATTCATCTCCATATCGACTCAACCAATCTAAAATCACTATTTAATCATTTCACGATCAGGGTAAATTGAAATGGTTTGCGTTAATGATTATAATTATAAAGCAATGGTTTGCATGCAAAAACGGCTAGGCAGTAAAATCAACAAAACGTGAATTCTCCAATTTGTGTCCATTCCTCATGAGTCATGGCGGCAGTTTGGTTAGCACGTTTTACTTATCAAATTGGTATGCTTCCTTTTACAAACATACGGGCGACACACTTGAGTTGAAAGATACTTGCCATCGTGTTCTGCCTTCTGATTCTGGCTACGAGAGGACTTGCTTAAATTACACGTCTTGAGATAAATGAGATGACACGCAGGCGTATGCAAGCAAAAACAAAGTGCGGTTCACGTTTGTTTTCTCGAGAAGCAGCTTTATAGCGAACGTACACCGCAAAACCTAAATCAAAGTTTAAGTGGCAGTAAATTGATTTGATAAACCGCAACCTGAGTAATTCGATTTGCATGGCATGACGGTAGCGGGTGACGATCATGTAGCTATGTTTGAGCTAGTATCTGATGTATGTAGGGATACCGCAGTGCTAGTACCGCCAGTAGATAGGTAGGTACATGACACTTTTTGTTCTAATGCAATAATCTTGATGCGATGAGAGTCGGAAGATAGCAAGTAGGTAGGTACCTACCTAATGACATGAAGGCTGGAAGTTGTGCCACCGATACACACGAGAGCTTGACGGGAGAAGATGTCGGAGAAATTGCAATATAATTGAATGCAATTAGACATAAACATTCACTGCATCGTGTGATCAGTCAGCGGCGTTGCATCTCTGTTTTTCAAGATTTGTCAAACAAAAGAAATATAATTGTTCGATTATCGCTGGAATTAGCGGCATTTGTACTTGTGTAAGATCATACATATGACTGTTATTCCAGGTAGCGTAATTCTGAACTAGTTGTACTAGTCAATAGCGGAGGGCTATTTGTTAGATTTTAAATTTTCTATATCTCAGCACGTGAGCTGCGTTATGTATTACGGATCTTTCAAATCTTTAAACCACAAACAATTAATCTATTTTCTAACTTCGCAATCTACAACATTTTTAAAGTTCATCGTCTCGAATACAGCATTTCGAAAAAATAGTATGTCCCAGAATCACGAAAATTTCTCTTTATGATTGTTAATTATTGATTTATCTTCTAAGTTTGAGATTTCACAAGTATCAGTCCCAGAATGAAGAATGACAATGAATTTTTAAAATCATGTTGTTTTTTATCCTGGAATTTTACGATTTTGCCTATATTTGAAGGCACTTATTATGCAAGTTTCATGTACCTCAGTTTTTTCATCACAGAAAGTTGATATTCACTAAAAATATACATTCAATGAAGGTTTTAAAATATTTTATCTTGGGTTTGAGAAAAAGTGATTTGATGTTAAAATAGCCGTTGTTCGCAAGTATAAAGGAAACTATGATGATTTAGGAGTCGCGTAGAAAGTTAACGCAGATTTTTGCAAATTACTATGAGAAATTTTTAAACTTCAGTAATTTCCCTCTAACTTTGGTTCAAGTTGTCCAAATTCTGTCAAAATTGAATATGGGGTTTCTTTGATAATAATCAACAAGCATATTTTTGTTCTAATGAAGTGGGTGAAGTTAACATTCGAATATTTAGCTCACATGTTTACCTATTTTATTAATTTTTGCATTTGCAACTCTCTATAATTGTTCAAAAACAAACTCTAGCAAACAAAGTTTTTAACCCTATGATCCTTGTCCTATGTACAATAAGGACTGAAAGGATGATTAGAGGAAACATATAGGTGTTTTCACAACATAATATTGTAGAGGCATACCCTAAGAATATTATAAAATAGAAAAAAAACCTTCCACGAGTAATACGCAAACCTATGTTTCACCCACCAAATCAATTCATAACCTGAGAATATAAGGTGATGTAAAAATGGCTAACGATTGGGGAACATTTTTGCGAATTACTATGGGATGTTTTTTTTTATTTCACTAAATTGGTTCGAGCAGTCCAAATGCTATCAATATTGAATATTTTGTTGCTCCCAAGTAACATTATTCGTTTTATTAAGTACCTGGTATTTATTACATCAAGCAAAACTTCATTAAGACTAGAATCTGACCAGTTGGCCTACCTTGGAGAAGGTTTTGAAGAGAATATTTTCAGACACTTCAAGATTGATTTGCTGAAAAATGGTCATATAAGCATTGAGATCCATTTAAAAACCACATGTAAACTACAATAAGAGCAATTTGGCATAAAAACATTTTTGTGCCACTTGCCTTAGTCGCATGCTAAACCTACAAGCAAAACATCAATCGTGATAAAGAAGGATTCAGGAATATCATCCGATCATGACAAATGTATTCCAACAAAACAAAAACAAACTGAATTGATTTTAAGTGCCAGATTAAATCTTATGTAAAATGTGCTTCAGACAATCGAAAGACATAAGTTCACCTTAGACAACATGGGTTCTACTAATTATTTTTAGTTTACTGAAAAAAATATAATTGTATATTTTGATAAATTTCACAATCTCTTTAATTGCTCATTGATTGATTGAAAGCAATATTGAAGTAAACATATCCTGAAAACAATGATTTTGAAAAATAAATAGAATAAACCAATATGGTTGTGGCATTAAAATTGATTTTTCATAAGCCATTTGTGAAACAGCGTATTTGCTTTCACGAAATCAAAGTTTGTTTATCTTTCTACAGTTTCTATGTGCAAGTAAAGGGCGAACACGAAATTATTGCGACACATTCAACAGGGCATAACTTTTTTACCATTGGGTAAAAATCAACCAAATTTTGCACACTTTCTCATTCATGTGTATTGTGTACATGCTGTCAAACTCGAAGTCGTGTTTTTCGATTCAACGAAAATGGAGGTGAACCAACGCGAGTTGAGAGAACAAATTCTTTCCAAACACCTGGAATTTCCTGACCTGTCGCACCGGCAGTTGGGAAAAATGTTGAACATTCACCATTCAACCGTCTCCAGAGTGTTGAAGCGGTTCCAGGAGCGGTTGACGTTGGACCACGGCAAAGGAGCTGGAAGAAAACCGGGACCGGAGAACAAAAAGACGGAGGGAAAGGTGAAGCGGATGATTAAAGCAAATCCCAACGTCTCAAGCCGTGATTTGGCTAAAAAGATCGGCATGTCGCAGAGCTACGTCCAGAATGCAAAGAAGAGAGCTGGACTACATACATACAAGGTACAGAACTTCCCAAACCGCGATAAGTGGCAACAATCGACGACTAAAACTCGGGCACGGAAGCTCTACGAGAAGATGCTAACAAAATATGGCTGCTGTGTGATGGACGACGAAACGTATATAAAAGCCGATTTTAAGCAAATTCCGGGGTTGGAGTTTTTCACCGGCAAGAGCAAGTTCGATGTGGACGACAAATTTAAGAAGAAGAAAATGTCGAAGTTTGCCTCCAAATATCTCATTTGGCAGGCCATCTGCTCTTGCGGACTGAGGAGTGAGCCTTTCGTGACAATGGGCACAGTAAATGGCGAGATCTACAAATCTGAGTGCCTCGAGAAGCGCCTTTTGCCGTTCTTGCAGCAGCACGACGAAGCTCCGCTATTTTGGCCAGATTTGGCATCATGCCACTATTCTAAAAGTGTCCTGGAGTGGTATGAGGCCAATTCTGTCCATTTTGTTCCAAAGGACATGAATCCGCCAAACTGTCCGGAGCTGCGCCCGGTGGAGCAGTACTGGGCAATAATGAAGCGGGAACTTCGGAAGAGCAAGAAGACAGTCAAAGACGAGAAGGACATGTTAAGAAAATGGAGAAAAAAAAGCTGAGAAACTGGTACCGGATGACACTGTAAAGACTTTGATGGAGGGCATCAAGCGAAAATGCGTTCAATTTTACACTCAAGGCTCCATCGATTAACTTTTCTTTTGATTTTTGATGTAAATATATGTATAAAACTACCTTAAAATTTTGGTTTGATTCTAAACATTATAAGAAAATTGGCATGACATTTTCGGTGTCGCAATAATTTCGTGTTCGCTCTTTATTGCAACGAGGTTATAGTCCACCGTTGAGTCATCGAGTTTTGTGAAATCCTCGATAAGTGTGATTTTCTCCCCTTTAAAGCAGTTACAAAGTGAACAATGCCGCTTTGTTACGTTTCCTTTATGAAATAGAACAGGTGGAAGCTCAATTGGTCCCGAAAAAATCCCTTTTCCCGGATGGTTCTCGAAGTGTAACTCGATTTTCAGCGTATGAAATCGCTTTTCACCATATGAAATTGCTGCTATGGTTTGGAAGGCAGCTGACTGACGCTCAAGAGGCAGTTTCTCGCAGTCCCGGTCCGCACTGATGCAGGTTATCCAAATCGTCATCGATATGCAATTACTGAAGAAGACTGGTCTGATTTAGATTGTTTTATTTGTCGTCAATCTAGTTTTAGCACAATATGTAGGAAGCATATAAATAGTATAAATACATAGTTCTCCTAGCTATCGATATACGTGCAGAAAGATTGCTTTAATTTAGTTTTGGACATGGTAAAGTCAATAGAATCGCAATGTTTATTGTATGCATGATCACTAGACTGGCCCACACAAATAAAAGTTCTAATTTTCCACGGGCCATAGGTTTGTGCCTTTAGGTGAGAAAACCATTATCCAAAAGTTTCAGCTCATTTGGTTCTAAGATGAGCTGGCGCTTTTAGATTGAATTTTGTATGGTGAATTTGGGTAAAATACATGAAAAAATTACACTCCTAAAAAGTTCCCTTATTCTCGATTTGATTCAGATTTTTCTAAACTTGTAGTTCAGTTAATGAGTAACAACTTTAATGAAGATTGCATCATTAATCTAGTTAGTTTTATTGAGATATTCGGTTTTGAATGTATATGAGCATTTTGTATATGAAAATTTCAACCAAATCTCCTATATAAACATTAAACCAAAAGCGCCAGCCCGTGTAACGCCAAAAAGAGCTGAAACATTCAGTTTTATGTATTCCCATCATATTTAATAAAGGAACCCATAATTTAAGAGTCTAATTTGACGCCTTTCAGTGCTTTGTTGACACTTCTCCGTCGACATTGTTGGTACCGGTTCAGCCGCAGGTGCTGGTTCCTATTAGGGAACATGCATGATTAGCTTAGCATTGGAGGAGGGATGGGAGGTTTCAGATTTTGTGACCCTTCATGTATTAAGTATAGCAAAATACGCTCCGAGGGTCCCTTAGCAAATTTGGCTGAAATCGTTTTTCGTAGTCAGCATCGCTAAAAAAATCATCCTAGTTGCTCTGATAAAAATAACCATAAAATTACAATAAAATATCACAAAATACAATAGATTCTATTGTTGACAATTCTATTTATTGGTCAAATAATTAAATAGTCACCACAATAGGTTTACAACAAATTCTATGAAATCAAAATTTTGCACAATAAAAAAAAAATATTGTAATGAGATCAAATCGTTCGAGAAAAAATTGATATTTTTATGGTTACGGTAACTAACAACCCCCCTTTTCTGTTGTTAATGTCTTATTAACAATAGATTATATTGTACATAACAATAAGTTCTATTGTATTTTTACTGTTTTTGACAACCATTGGTTTTATTGTATTGTATGGTTTATTTTTATTCGGGTGGTCTATCCTTCGGCATTTTCTTGCCCGAAGCCGAATAATTTTACGCAATTTTGCGATGCAGCAATGAGAAAAATATGTCAACTTGTGAGCTAACTTTACTTTTGGGTTAACTTCACCAATTTAATTCCGATAAAAAAACTTGTTGATTACAGGGTACAAAACACCCTACATTCAGTTTGAATCCAACATGTCTTCGAGTTTGACGTGTTGGTATGTATGGGTTTCTATCAAGGGGTAAGTCACTCAACACAGTGTACCGGAAGTACATTTGGCACAGCTTGGGAACATCTATTGACACACTTTCGGCACAATCTCGTAGGCATTGGATTGTTCATTAAATAAAATGGGAGCACTGCTGGACAGCTGTCATTGAAGTTGTTCACAACATTACGTGCTGTTTGACTGTGTATTTCGGAAACATACTCTAATTGAATATACTAGAGGAACTCAGCAATTCACTTCTCGGTTCAGATTTAAATTCGAAATGTAGGCTTCCGAGGGCTGTCGATTGCTATCGATGCCGGTCACAAGTCTTTCAGCTACTGCGCAAATGGAGTGAACTACGAACCGGAATGCAAGAACAATTTGGATGGATTGGATCATGCAGTGATGGCGGTTGGATACGGAAAACTCAAAGGAGAAGATTACTGGCTAATCAAGGGCTCCTGGTCCAACTACAATGAGCAATGATAGATATGCTTTGATGGCGGTGAAGAGTAGCAACTGTGGCATTACCACCGATGCGACATATGTAAATTTGAAGTGAGATTTCTGTTTAAATTAGAATTAAGTAAATGAGAAGTTTTAGTTTCGGATATGTGTCATATTACACGACATGGAATAAATGGTTTTCGATGTTTGTAACAATAAATAAAAAAATATAAGTTAATTAGGTTGAGTTGGCACCCGTGTGATTGTGTCTTGAAATTAGTTCGGTATTGTTCAAGTGAGTTTGGTTTGGTGGATGACCAATTAACCACTTCATTCGAGCAGATAAAATGACGTTTACTACCACTCGAACTTTGAAATGAAACATTATTTTAAGATTTTTTCTTCTAGAACCTCGAGAAAAGTAGCCAACATTTGTGCGTTTCACAAAAAAATAGAAATTAGTTGGTCCAGTTTTAAGAAATCGCTGGTAGAAAGTCACGCAAAAACTGCTTGACAAAGTGGTCAATTGACCGATTGCTGGTGATTTGCTGCTGAAAAGTAGGTTCCTTACAAGGATGTGGATCCTGTCACTCCCGAGCCGTTGCCTCAACATAACATTTAATGATTCCACTCACTCACTCGAAGCTCTTGTCCTTGACTCACCACGATTCACAGATATCCCCCGGGAAGTTGTTCTTGGAGAAGACGCTCAACGTTTTACCATCCTTGGATCCCTTGATCACCTCCAGCAGCTTTTCAAAATTGGCCTTGTATTTGTCATTCTAAACCCGAACCAACCCCCGTCCTTCTCGATCCGCTTCAAGAAGTCGATCTTCTTCTTACTGGTCAGGAAAAAGATGGAGCACCGTAATCGCATCGGTCAACTCGTAACCCAGCAGCCAGGTCTGCAGCGAGGTCGATTTGCTGTAGATGGTTTCCTCGTCTACGCCGACCGGCGTCAGAATGCAATCCACCTTCTGGAGCGAATGGAGCGAATCATCATGCGAAAACTCTGGTTCCTCCAGTTGGCGTAGAGGTGGTTTATTCGTCGGCAGAAGGAATCCTTATCGAGCACGACATTCGACATTTTCGGGGCCGTTCAATTATCGCATACAGTTTTCGATGCGGTGACACTTCCGGTTGCTCTCCGGCTTTTTTTTTATTTGTTGTGTCCTGTTGGACGGCTTAGACCGCTCACGGTCCATCTCACCAGCATTACTTTTTGGTTGTCACTAGACCGATGTTATCCTTGCGAGTGCAAACCAAAACATTCAAGCTGTCAAAATACCGGGTTGCCAAATATACCTTAATATTCGTATTTTACAAAAAAAAAAAATATGCAGCTTGCACACCTGTGGCACACCTGCGACACACTGAGAAAACTGTTGACCCAAGATTGATCCCTTGGTATCGATACGTTTGAGAACGGCGGCATATTCTTAGGCTCTGAACCATTTGGTGGATTATTTGAACTTTTGGTTATAATTTGATAGACGGAAAGTTATCGGTTAACCCTGCTATCCGAGCGTGGTTACTTCTGACAGACAAGAAGTTGAATTTTGACAACCTTGGCTAAGAAAATAACTTTCGAAATGTCACTTTTAATCACGAGTTAAATTTAACTCGACAAATGGTCACACAATTCGATGGCAAAATTAACAGATTGCTTTGATATTTCATAAACATGGTGGTTTCAACATGTGGCTCAGTAATAGATAGCCCTCGGGTTTTTTTATAATTAAAGCAACCACATATTCAATTTTGACAGCCTTTGGACGACTTGAACCAAAGATAGAGTGATTTTTTTTTTAAATTTCCTATGTAGTAATTTTCAAAAATCTGCATCCAACCTTTTTCGTCACTCTAGTATACATTATATCCGTTGAAAAACAGCTATGTTAACTTAAAACTACTTTTCTCATTTACTCATTATAAAATAATAGTTGCGGTAGAACTCTACGGTAATTTTTACGGTAGAGATCTACGGACGGAAATGGTTTTTAAGATTCGCAATACACGCAACTTGCACAATAAGTGCCGTCAGACATAGCGAGCATCATCTCTTATAATTTTAAGTCATGCTCACATAAATTTTCTCTAAAATTATCTTCATTTTTCTCTTGGAATATTCCTGAGGATTTTATTACCCTTCAGAAAAACCATGGAATTCTCCCAAGGGGATTCAACTCTGTACTTACTAATGTGTGCCGCGAGTTTTAGCTGTGTCGAAAGCTGTGCCAAGCGCTGTGTCGAACGTGCCGAAGTAAGCCGAAGTGTACCAATCAAGGTGTCAATATCCCATGACTTTGGCAACCCTGAAGTTATAATGACTTTTGTGATTGTGTTTTCATTTTCAATTTCTTCTATGGTTTCTGGCAAACATTAAGCTTCATTCTCATTTGAAGGCGATCGGAGCTGGCAGCGGAAGAGGAACTCGATGCCATCCAACCTATACGGTGTTGCAGCAAATTCGACCCGTCCAAAAGAAATGTGTGCAGAAACAAAGGTGTAAACTGATTGATAGTCGATGTAAAACAACCTACAAAATATGAAGTCCGTTCAAGATGGTTCTCAAAATGAAATCGAAATAAAAAATTTGTTTTTTAAGAACTCTAACTTAATTTCGAAAAATGAACATAGAATGATATGATGATATGCGAGAAAATTTTGATTTCTTCAGCAAAGAAATTAAATTGTCTATAACTATGTAGAAGCAAGTATGTCTTTAAACTTTAAAAATAAAAAGTTAAATCAATTAATTTGAAAAAAAGAGGACTATCTTAGTTACTACCTACACAAAAATGAAGATCTACTCTTGAAGACAAACTCTTACCAAGATGTCAAACCTCTAGAGTGCATAGTTTTAAAAGATATCGATATTCGTCGTGAAATTTTGCGATTATGACCATAGTGCCGGGGAGTGATTGATTGAAATTACGGCAAGCGTAAAAAGCTGGATTGTGTTTAAACCTTTACAAAACATCGAGTAAGTGAGAGTTGACTGCACCTTCAAGAAACTCTCGCTTTCATCATCATCAAGTAAAACAATATTCTTTCAATCCTCAAGAGCAAACACTTCAGTGAAGGATATTGAAGGGTCGTAAATAATAATAAAGTATAGATAAAAAAACTGTAGCGCTGTATTATTTACATTGTAACTGATCTTGAAAATGATCAGTAATTACGACAGATTAATTGACGCTCAATACAACTGATACAAATTCTACCAGCATGAACGTACATACTCGTAATCGTTTGTATGCATTCCAAACATACTGCTCTAAAAAAAAAGTAATTTACTATCTCAAGTAGGACCTCTTGATAGTAAAGCAAATGCGCTATCGCTTCCACCTTGAACGTAGACTTAAAATCATGTCTATAGCAGAATGCTAACCTTCGGCACGTGATGTTTGACTCATATACCTACAGTCATCTGCATCGCTTGAATACCGACCGTGTGTTCGAACAGCGTGACAAAATGCTCGTTCACAACAGAGCAATTTGTCAAAATATACCTCCATGCATATTATAACTCACCTGTAACGGCCTGAATCAGCGCAAAGCACATCAGCGTATGTCGTCGACCGAATTGATCCGAGATCCAACCGCTCCCCACGGCACCCATCGCCGCTCCCGCCAGAAAGCACATCTCGACGATGCTCATCATATGCGCCCGGTCACACACCAGCCCGAACTCGGTGATAACTGTCTGGCCGAAAATACGGGAATCGAACTCGTACCCCTGGCAACTGACAAGATCCAGTGAGGACCCGTTCACCGAACCGAAGTAGTCGGTAAAGTTCAGCTCGGTTAGCTGCTGGTAGGGTGCGTTCAGAAGCGAACATTGACCCCCGTTGGGTTGCGTTAGATTGCGCCATAGCTCGAGCGGTATCGAGCGGAGGTGCGCTGGGCGGGCACACCAGAAGTCGCGGTTTGCGGCCTGTGTGGGGGATGGAGAAAAAAAATGCAAAAAATTAATCATATGGGGAAATGAAATTGAATTTAATAACCGGCCATTATACGGGGATAAACCAAGCGACGACGATCGACGACGGACGACGGAAGCGTGAAACGAACGACAGCCACGATTAAATGTTGTCGGAAGAAGGTAAATGACGGGTTGGGGCAACGGAAGAGTATTGCGATCATTTTTGAAGAATTCATTCTAGATGGGATCTTATTTCAAATCAGGACGTATTTAAAATGAAGAACTGTGGCGTTGATTAAAGTATCTTTGGGAATGGCATAAAAATTTCCACGTTTGTCAAAATTTAAGAACACATTTTTAAGCTGATCCTAACTAATGGGTAAATTACTCAATTCTCAGTGTGTGTCAGCTACAGACTAGTACTCACTACCGGCGTTAGTGGTTGGATTTAAATGTTCAAAACAACAACTAATGGTCAGTGGGCGGGACGGTAGGTGGTCAGTTCCGCTGCACGTAAGGAGGTGCGTAGTGCAGCATTAAATATGCGGGTTCGTCGCTTGGTTTACGGACTCGTTTAAATCCTCAGTCAATACATTGATTCGTCAGCGTCGTCGATACCGTTGTTATTAGCGCATTCGAATCGATCTGCTATTTTTATCCACGCTGCTGCCGTTTTAAAATGCATGTACAATGACAGCATTTCAAGGTCTTACCAGTAGGTATGAATGTGTATACAGGTGATTCCAGCAGACGGACGTGCTGACGTAGTATTTTTATTTTATAGCAAACTAGGCAGGTATTTGCCGCTAACGATCATTTGCAAGTGTTTTTGCTGTCACCCTGATCGATAACTAAAGGACAATAAAACACGATTGTGAATAATGATAATGTGTATCACATTGATGATGACTTGATTGGAATAAACTGCTATTTCATTTCTACAATAGCAGAATTAGGTGTTCTAGATTGTCGGCAGAAGCTGTTCACGGAATGATTGGAGTTATTTGAATTGCAAAAATACTGATGTAGTAAAAATTATGCGATTCAACAATTTTATAATTTTTGACTAAATTTTGAATAGATCGCATATTGAATAGAATTTTGAATCAATTGACTTGGTTCGCAATCTTTAATATACTCTATAAACATAAATATTGCAAATACCGTAGACCCCTGTATCACCAGTAGAAAAGCGAGATTCTGATTGCCTTATTTGCTGTTTTGTTTTGATTCTGCGTTCCGTTTCGCATTTCACTTTTCTCCATTCCATGTGCTAAATGATGTTTGAGCATTTTTTAGTTTGCACGGCGTGCAGATTAGCGGGGTTCAAACTAAAAAGTGTTCAGATTAAGAACGGTCAGATTACCGGGGGTCCACGGTACAACGCTCAGGTCACAGTAACGAGCAATAGAAGTTAATCGATTTTTAATCGACGAAAAGAGATAGGACCTATTCATGAACACTAGTGGTGCTTTCCCAACGGCCAGCGGGAATTCCATATGCGGCCCATGGAGTGAGTTTGTGCGGGTCGAGGAATGCTTTCACTTTAAATGTGGCCCGTGAACTGGCAAACTATTTCTTATGCCTTGTACAAACTACGGAGTCATAATATGTTATAACAATTTTCAACAAGAACAATGCCATCAACATGTCCCTATAACATGCTCAGTATAAACATAGAATTTGGGGATTTTATCATTCTGCAGCTATAAATTTGTGAAAGCTTCGTCAAAGCCTTCAGTATACGGCGGTGTTTATTGTAAAAAAATGTCAGGAACAAAGACAACGTATGAATTTATATAAAAAAATATAATTTATAAAATTTCGTTTTTCACTTTGATTCGTTTAAACTAGGTTTAACAACAGTTTTGCTTTCAACCACGCTCTTTGTGATAGTGTTGGTGAAATTATGTGTACGCTCTCGACAAAATCCTTCCATTCAATGGAATATTCTTTTCTATAATGCAAATACAGTCAACTCTCTTACCTCGAAAGAATTATTTCGGAGAAAGATTTCGGATTTGTTTACCAAACTTCAAACAACTGATCAGTTTGGACAAATTTAGACATTGCAATTCATTAGTTTTAAAGGTCCAAAACAAGGAAAGCTCCACTACAATGTCATGATGTGAAGAACTGTGGAAATGCTCAAAGAACGCTATATTGAGATCCGGCGTTAAAGCCCCAGTAAGGACGTATTAAAAACCAAAAATAAGAAGATGATGATGATGATGATGATGATGGTCCTACCTCTTACCCCTACAAAGGTTTGAGCTGGACGATTTATCTTTAAGATAATTAAATATGACATTTTAACCAGGTTAGCAAACAAAATCGAACTGGTTTCAGTTACTGAGTAACTTAGTTCCCTCTAGAGTTTACAGTTGCTTCACAGCGATATAAATGTGGAAAAGCTCAGGCGTCCACCTCTTAGCTCGCCTTTTTGTCCACCTAAAATATTCATAAGTTTTAAGCAATCAAGAGTTAATGAACAATCAACAAAGCATCCTATTACACTAGCAACCCCGCAATCTGATGCTATCATAATTTTCAGCAATGTCAGGAATGCTCACGAACCCCCAACATTTGTCAGAAAACTTACTATTAACTCAAGGTATCTTCCAAATAAGCTTCAAAATTGCATTTTTTTTAATAAATGTGAAACTCAGTCTTCTATATCCGTAATACGTGCGCGAGGCTCACACCTTTGTAGACTACTTTTTTTTTAAATTAATCTACTATTAAATCAAATATTAAAAATTCATCATCACCATCGTGGCGAACATAAATAGTTTTTGCAGTGCTCTAATTAAAAAAGTCGTAATGACAGCTATCCATATAAAATAATCCGTTAGAGATAACTTCGTCAAGATACATAATTTGTCAATTCATAAAAAAATCACTGGATAACTGTTTAAAAGACAGCTTTAACGTGTGAAATGCAGTGTCTTTCAAATTCTGTAAGTGTTGCTGAACGTTTGATATGTCTAGGCATCGAATTGAAACCATTTATTCCTTTATAATATAATGAACATTTTGAAGCACAAGTCAAGAAATGTGGTGTTCTTATTTCAGCCGCGTTTCTAGTATTATATCTATGAAAGTCACTTCCTCTTTCAATTCGATCACACAAATATCGAGGCAGCAAACCGTTTATTACTTTAAAAATGAACACCATAGTCAAATATACAATTCTTTACTTCACCGACAACCATTGTAAGGCGTCTAGCATCAAAGTTGAGGAAGTGAATCTATTACATCTCAAAATCAAACGCATTATTTTATCCTGCTGTAATCTCGATACTTGTGTTGCATTAGCCAGAAATAAAATGGAAGGCAAAAGTCTAGATGAGGAGAGATGATTGAATTGTATAACTGTATTTTACTGGCAATAGTTAAATCGTTTTTCAGTCGACATAGAATTCCATACTTCTTGGCCATTTTCTTGATGACATTGTCAATGTGAGAGTTGAACTTAAGTGTGTCATCAATAATCACGCCAAGATGTTTAATCTCCCGAACGCGATCAATGGTCTCATCATCAATTACAACAGAGACGTTCTCATTTACTCTATTCCACGAAATTACCATAAATTTAGTTTTACTTGTATTCAATTTCAACTGCTTATACTTCAACCATCTACTTAGAGAACGCAAATCTTCATTCAAGTGTAAAACGGCATCATCTAAATCCTTAGCTGCAATGAATAACACAGTATCATCTGCAAAAAGATTAATGTCGTAAAATCGTAAAACACGTCGCAAGTCATTAATATACATAATAAATAACAGGGGCCCTAATACACTTCCCTGGGGCACTCAAAGGTTATTCCCCATGGGACTGAAAACATAATCATTAAAAACAGTCCGTTGTGTTCTGTCAGACAAATAGCTTTCAAACCATTTATATGCAGTACTCGTAATTCCAAAGCGCTTGATTGATCTTAACAACAAGGGCCTAGAAATTGTTTCAAAAGCGCATTTAAGATCCAAAAAACAGCAACAATCGTATCTTTACACTCCAAGATATTTCCCAACAAACATTGAGCGCTGATTAAAAGCTTATTCAGGCAAAAATATGCTTCTTCAGCTAAATAATAGCTTATTCAGCTTTTAATTAGCTCAAATTGTTTGTTGGATTTTCCACTTCGCTAATACCAAATTCAACGGAGTTTCGCAAGAATGACCTTCCCGATATCCCGATTGTTCTGGTATCAACAAACTATTACTATTTAACTACTCCAACAGCTGGCCATTAATAACAAGTTCTAAAATTTTCTCTAATGTGTGCAACATGTGACGAAACTTTTCGGCTTTAATCGTTCCAGCAACTTTTTGAATAGGGACCACTAAGGATTTCTTCCAAATTTGTGGTACATGTCCAGTTTGTAATGATTCATTAATAAGGTCCAGCAAGATGTGGCCAATGACATGAAAGCAATCTTGAATAACTCTAGCATTAACTCTAAGTTCATCTAATGCAATTGGGTGAAAACCTTTAAATCTACAACTACTATTAACTGGATGTTTCATTTTGTCAGGTTCATCGACCAATTCAATGGATTGATTAATCAATGAAACACTGTCTACAAAATAATCATTAAACTTAGCTGCAATTACTTGTTCTGACTGTTCTAATGCGCCATTAAAAGTTATGGACCGCGGTTTGCAATTACTAGGTTTTAATAAAGATTTCAAAATTTTCCATAACTCTTTGCTGTTGTTTTGATGTTGATCAATCTTCCTTTGAACATATTCACAACGAGTTTTCTTTATCGATTGTGAATACTTGTTACACGCGATTGTGTACCTATTCCAATGATTGTCATTATTTGATCTACAAAACTTTTTGTACCATTTGTCCCTTTTCCATTTAAAACGCAAAAGATCCAAATTGTACCAGCTGTTCGAGTTCTTCAAAGAAACAAACTTTTACTCAACTAGTTGATTAGTACACGTTTTCAAAGCGTTATTAAGAACAGCTGTAGATTCATCTAAGTTACCGGCCGCGAATGGAAAATCCTCGCTCCTCTCATCAAGATTCGAAACAGCTTGCTTCAAATATTTCCTTTAGCACTTCAATTTTACACTTCATTTTTCGAAGCGTTTACATTAGAGTGGGTTTCCCACTGCTCTTTCAATGCTTATTCTGGTCCCCATTCGCGTAGGAATTTTAAATTTTTGTATGGGAAACGGAACGATCATATTCATTTGCTTACCAAAAATCTAAATATAACAGTATATAACGCTGAAAACAGTAAAACGTAGCAAAACATTGTGGCACTTTATTGAAAAATTCATTTGGCATCCCCTTGGATCCTCCTATGAATTGTATATGTTACACTAAGGTATAAGCTGCTAAACAAAATTATGTCGAGTTTAGCTGCTTATACCTGCTAACATGCAAGATACACCCCTTTAAAGTTAGTGTTGAAAAATTATTAAAACGTATGTAAATCGTTTATAAGAAGAGATAGCGATTTGCTCCATTCAGCAAAATTGTGTATTTTTAGAGCACTTACAGCTTTGTAGAACATTGAAAAACACAATCTAACAAGTTATGGTAAAAACGGTTTTAAGGGGGTACTAGTACCAACA
This sequence comes from Ochlerotatus camptorhynchus, assembly GCF_037179485.1. Lineage (NCBI taxonomy): Eukaryota > Metazoa > Arthropoda > Insecta > Diptera > Culicidae > Ochlerotatus > Ochlerotatus camptorhynchus. The sequence goes on along the minus strand of NW_027040751.1, from coordinate 794,324 downwards.
AACATTGAAAGCTGAATAAGCGCTTATTCAGGCAAAAATATGCTTCTTCAGCTAAAAAATAACTTATTCAACTATTAATCAACTCAAATTGTTTGTTGGGAGTGTTAGTACTCCATTTTCACCTTATAACTTCGTCCACTTGAGAGATAGAAAATTGACATCTTGCACAAAGTTTCTTAAAATGACTTCATCTTAAATTTTTCCATAGATGTTCATCAATTTCCACAAGACATAAAAAAGTTTTTTTTATCTTAGTTTAAACCCCTCTTAATCAAAAATGTTTAATTCTCAATTAAAGTACTTAAAAAATGAAGAAACATTCTACGATACATCAAAATGCTACACTCAATAGTTTCGTCGCAAATGGCCATGTCCCTCTATTTTTGATTTCGTCCCACTGTGCGCCGCTCTTCCAAGATATATAATAAATTTTTATCCAAGTTCACTCAATTCGACCAAGACCTCAGAACATCCATTATCTTTTCCAAACTTCAGTAAAGACGATGAACCTTTTCTACGAATTATCCTAAACATCTGGGCTGCTGGAATATTTCGACATCTCTTGTACAGTTCCAGTGCGCAAACTCTGTTAAGATTTCGATAATGAGCAGTACAAGTACAGAAGTATAAAATTCTGAAAGTCAATCGTGAAACAATCCCCTCACAACGCCCCTGTACCTGGCATCCGGGGGCTGAAAGGTGCTGGTTGGTGAGTAGTAGGCTCAGATGTAACATTCCTGACTTATGCCAATCTGGCTCTGAATGCAGCCCCCATGAAGGACCGTGTCAACGCAAGCATGGCCTCCCTGCTTGCATAGATAACCATGGGATCACGATAAGCGACTACATTCAATGAGTATAGTGGCCTGAAGGGGGGATCCAACAGAATAGAGAAAAACGGAGAGAAAAACAAAAAACTACAAGGAACAGCCTTATGGGGTTGTACGCAATGGCGACGTAGGACTACGTGGTCTTATATAATAAATCCTATTTGTCAACTGCAGCAGGAACTTGTGTTTTGTGTAGGAATAGGCACTTGAAATAAATGGCCCACAGCAACTCACGATGAGCCACTGATTCTGGTCAATAGCGCTGCAGTTTCTTCCTCCTTCTATGGATGCTCATGTGGGCTGCAGCTTGCTGCTTGCAAGCAGCCTTTTGTTGTGTACTGGAGAACACCACCACTCACCACACGCGGTGATTGAATAAACACCGTTTGGTGAGACCGGACGGAATTCAACTTTTAAATCTGTGTTAGGGAAATCGCTTTTCGCAGGCAATCGGTGATAATTTGAATTATCATAGCAACAATTGCACATTCAAGAAATTTTCAGTAGTGACAATTTAAAAAATGATAAAGTCCTTAATTTAACAAACGCGTAGAAATATTTCTGATCCATTGGCGATAAAATTATTGAAATTGGTCCAGGGGCAGCTGAGTGATTAACATTCAAAATCTTTCATAATTTTGTTACATGTTCCATTTTCGGTTTTCACAAAATGTACCCCCACATAGAAATAACAGACGTTGTTCTACGTCAAAAGTAGAAATTGAGAAAAAAATATGAAGGACAATGCCAAGTCGCCGGACAGTGAAAACGGAGGAGGAAACGTATTTGCAAGGAATGGGATAATGCGGAGATCACCAGTGTCAAACCTGGTGACCACAGCGAGTTGCAGTAGTAGCAAACCACAAGGAGAGCAACTAGTACTCCAACGAGAGCTAGGTCTTGTGCTAAGACAGATGTTCACACCGAAATTCAGCAGTAGCACACCCCAAGAGGGAAGACCAAAATCATGGAGGTCAGGAGAAGGATCAAGGATAAGAGAACCGTCCACAAGACAATAAAGTAAATGGTGACGGGTCTCCAATCCGCCATGATTGCTGCCGAACGTGAACAGGATGCACTGAGGACGGGAGCCGGGACTTCCGAAAGGGCACTGATCGAGGCCCAGGAGAAAGCAACAGCTGAAGCGCAGGAGACGCCGAAGGGACCCCGAAATCCACGCTCGGAGAAGAGCAAAACGGAAACGGCAGGAGAGAAAAAGGATTAAAAAAACTAAAGAACGACAAGGCAGACAACAAGGAGGAAGGATGGCGTACCGCAGAGAAGCCGAAGGCGAAGTGGAAAACATGGAAGGAAAAAGAAGTAAAGACGGAGGAAGAACAGAATAAAGAGCAAAGCATAGGACAAAACGACGTACGCAGCACCCCTCCGGAAGGTTCGAAAGGATCCGAAGTTGAAGGAACTAGGAGAGAACGTAGAGAAAACCAAGCGCACCCAGCAAGCTGAGATGCTCTTTGAGCTGAAGAAGGATCCTTCAATCAAGTGCTCAGCCTTCAAGGAGCTCCTCGAAACGTCTCTTGGCGAATGGGGCGAGCGTAAGACCTCTATCCCAGGACACAGCGGTCGAGTGCATGGATCTGGACGAGATCAGTACAGAAGAGGAGCTTAGAAGTGCATTTTGATCTGAGAGATGTCCCGATGTCAATCCGGATGAGGAAGGCGTACGGTGGCATGCAAACGGCGGTGATACGGCTTTCGACAGTTGCAGCGAACAAGCTGTTGGAGGCGGGCAAGGTTGGGTGGTCAGTGTGCTCGCTTAAAGTCACTCCTCGGATTACCATTCAACTGGAGCGATGCATCAAGTGCATGGGTTTCAGTCATCAGGCGAGGAACTGCAATGGCCTTGACAGGTCTGATCTGTGCAGGAAATGCGGAAAGAAGGGTCACATTGAAAGAGCCTGCACGAAGCAGCCCAGGTGCATGCTCTGCAAAAATGAGGACAGAAACAATCATACGACGGGAGGTTTCAAATGCCTAGCTTACAGAAAAGCGATGGTCAGCCAACAGTAATGGAGGTCACCCAAATAAACTTCAATCATTGGCATATAACAACAGAAAAAAAGTGCGACGTTGCAATCTTTGCGGCATCTCATCGAGTCGCTCTCGATAACGGTAACTGGGTGGCAGATAGATCTGGGAGGGCTGCAATACAAGTTATGGGCAGATGCCTTATTCAAGAAGTGATTGCGAGCTCATACGCAGGTTTTCGTGATCACCAAAATTAACGGAATCTTCATATGCAGTTGCTACGCCTGACGGCTTGCAATACGAATGTTTCACACAAGCCCGCATTTACGAAAATAGCGAGAGCAGATTAACGAAAACATGTTTTCATTGTACCTGACCATGGCGCTCTGGAGCCATTTATCTATTGCATATTCAATCATCATAGTGCTGTTAATGGTGGACTATTTTAAATCAACACCCCATCACGACATCTAGGCGGGAAGTTGCATCAGATCTATATCTTTCTCCACCACCGCCTCCAGGTTTCAATTTGAATGATAATCTTGCATTACGCGTTGGAATATTTTAATTGTAACACGTTTTAAATGGAAGCTTTGTTGGTCAATATTCAGATAGCAAATGATGTATGTAATATCTTGTACAGTTGCATCAATGAATTTACTTTAACTTTTTTTCTTTTCCTGCCGGGCTATGATGCTTTTAAACGAGCTTGTGCCTTAGTGTTATTTGTAGCACTTCCAAAGTTATTACCAGAGAGCTTTCTATGGCAACCAATGCATGAATTTTTATATTGGGTGACAAGAAGCGCATTTATATTCCATGCTCAGGGAATCGAGAAACTCGAAAGATTTTCTAGACCGGACTCCTAGACTCTTCTGCAACTTACGATGCTATCTACAGCCTATCTTCTAGCCTCAGTTATGCGTAAAGATATTTCAATAAATGGTTTTAATTTCAATAAAAATGCACAAGTGATTGCTTGTAGACATGAAAGTCAGGAATGGGATCACATAACAAATCAGGAAGCACAAGAAAAATGTGAAGAGTGAACTAAAATGGGATCGAGCCCAGCGATGAAGCGTGAGTGTACTCAATGTCCAATTTGCCGAAAGCCCTAACTTCAAAATATCAGTGGCTAATTTTATTGTCTCATACCTCAGGAATGGTTTTGGTAAAAGTTTAAGTTGATAAGAAATTAAAAAAATTAATCCTCTCGGGTGTGACACCCTAAGCACCCTGGGCGGCCTATAAAGCAACGTCACTGCTCGAGCTCCAGTTGTTGATAGAAAATAAATAAACGGAAATGATTTGGGGAACGCGATACCGTATAGCCGTAAAAAAACAGTTTCTGATAGCCGATCAAATCAATGATCTCAAAACGGTTGGTAATATGCCGGAACATAAGCACATGCTCACTGCTCAATTTAAGTTCAATGTCATGTGCATTCGGTGTTGTTTTGGTGTTGGGATCGCCTTCCACTTCCGATTCTTCGAGAGCAAGTTTTGCACTAATCGGTTCAGGGTAAATGTCTATGTTATTGACTATGTTTTAACCTTTGTAAATCAAACGAGACCTTATTAAACAATCACATTTTAAAGATACCTTGCGACAGTTTGTAATATGCATTCACGTTGATCTACTAGATGTTAAGTTATGAGATGGTTACCCTAAACCTCGCTGATTTATCTCTGCATCTTTTACTACCAGCTGACAAAGGCAACATAAAAAAATCTCAACACAAAGAACAGTAAATGAACTAGTAATGCGATCGTAGAACTCGCCCACTGTCTACGCATGGGTGAAAGATGTACAATAAAAAAGTTACTTCTCTAGGTCATCAACTTTTTTAGGTATTCGAAGCAGTCATCGCGTTGTTGCGTTCAGGGTAGGTGACCCAATAGTGGGGGAACTAACTTGTTTAATTTATATAAAATGATCTAAGCATGCTGCCTAGCATAGTAGCATTAAAATTTGTTGCCTTCCATCTCTATTTTTCGGGGAAAATGTAATTTTACAGTTGAGCCCAGAATTTTATTGATAAATTCTCCTCCATTTATAGGAACCGTGTACCCATAGTTGCGGTACCGACTGGTTAATGTAACGCTGCCATCTTTTCAGTCCGCGGCAATAAGCCTACACCTATCGATACTAAACATTGCACTTGAAAGATGGTAGCACAAATGTTTTCTGCACCAAGTGCGATAGATTTTGATCGCAAGCATAATGTTTATAGATTCCGTTATTATGTGCAACGGCTACGAAATGTTAAAGTAAATATGTTTATTATTATGATTATGCAATTTTAACTAACTTAACATTTGAAACGTGTCATGTAGTGGCATAAGAGTATAAGAATTAGTAATCGATAACAAATCCATGTTACTCTATTGATCTTGAAAATCAGCATTCATTCCAGTACCGCAACTTCTTCCTCGCAACTGTAGGAGCACCCATAACTATACGAGCGTTTACCCTACCTATCTTCGTTGTTTATCAAACGGAGATCGGTTCACAAAGTTGTGCGTCGTTGAGGAGTAGTACGGCATAAGACTATTGCGAGCCTGTCTGACAATCCATTAGTTATGATAAAACGGAAGTGAGGAATTGCGTTGTTCAGGAGGCGGTTTCTCCAACCGGTGCAGGAACTCGTTGATGGTACGTTGATATTAACTAGTTCCTGGTTCTGGTTTCCTCATTCTGTAATCTACTTCCTTTTGTGCTGTTTAGTTGGATAACGAATTTCATAACTGAACATCCATTTCATGTTTACATGAAATTGTTCAGGTTGTCAGTGCAAGTTGCGTTATCACATTAACTATTAATAAGAAACAGCTGGGCATATAACATGAGTTATTTGAAAAAAAAAAACGGCTGTTAAAACTTGTTCTAGTTTGCACCACTACTGTGCAGTGTGTGCTGCTGTAGATAAATACAGTTGGTTCTACATCGCTATTTTTTCCACGGAAAATTACGTATTCGTCATTAGAAAGCAATTTAGTTCTGCTACTCGGCTTGCTCATCACCCGATATTCATAAAGCGCACGTTTATCTTTAGTTGCTGTAGAAAAACGTGTCATAATTATAAACTATTCACATATATACATGCTGATTTTCAAGCACTCTGATAAGCGTGACACTTCATGCCATATAGCAACTAACCATTATTAAATAGAGAAAGGGAAATCCACACCTAATTAGTCCAAACCAACACACCTCATAACAGTGTCATACCACAAGGTCATCCGACCTCCTCAGTTGAATGGTTCTTGAACAGCGGAGGTCCCTGGGATAAACTCGGATGATTGAATGGCTTGAATAGTTGATTTGTTTCCGCATCATTTCGAGCACCGATGCCAACCCACGCAATAGGCTCGTTTGTATGATGTTCTAGATTTGAATATAAGTACTCGCTCAAAAGAACGTTGGTGGCCTGAGAAAAGGCAGCAGTTGGGATCGATTCTTCTATCACTCTATATGGATGCATTGTAGGTGAACGCTCCACAGCAACCAAGGCAATGGTATCCTTCCTGATTCGTGTCTAAATCATGTTCCCACTTGATACCTCGCGCCGCCAGGAAGCAGTCGTTTTATGTTTCCGTCGATGGTGTTTTGATTGAACACTTCAGTAATCACTGTGCGACGGGATGAGAATGACCAACATATCAATTCACATGGGAGGTTCTCAAATTACGATTTTTCTTTGTGAAACGGGATACGTAAAAGAATGAAGTTGTTTCAGGTGCGGAGATGAAGTAGCCTGTGGCTAAAAATCACGTTAATAAGGTGCGGTACACAAATTACGTATCGCAAAAAATCCTGATTTTGAACCCCCCACTCCCCTTTAATTTGATTTATTTTTTAAATTGCTTAATCTGTAACGTAACATGTAACAATAACCCCCCACCCCCATAACATTACCCCCTTCTCAGTTTCATGCGTTACGTATTTTGCGCATGAAGCCTAAAGATTACAAATAAAAAAACTTGTTTCAGGAAGGAAAATCAATGTGATGTGTGATGCGAAACAGTTTCGTTAATTGACGCAGTGTCGACATGTTTGCACTTTTAGTGCTCTCCTACAGTTGTTGATTGAGATCTTTAAGCCTACCATTGCATGAATTTGTACATTGTGTGGAAGCAAAATGATATCCATTGTACCTATATCGAAGTTGAAATAATCCAAAGATATCTGATTATCTGATCAAAATGGTCATGTGAGTCAATTTTACCATATAAACCACTGAAGGTAATGTCTTTGGAAATAATGTCACTATCATGCAGACAATCGTTGAATGGAACCTATCAGTATAATATTTTCCATCGTCCATCGCACTGTTTCCGAGAGAATGTAGGACAACATTTACCTTTGTATATATGTATGTAAGGTAGCCACCATCACTTGTCTTGTATGCAGCTCTACTTAATAGCAAGATCAATTTGAGCTACTGATCTGAATTCACAATATCGCTGTATGAATGGCAAAAAATGTAGGACAACATTTACTTTTGAGCAAAAAATAAATTTTACTGTTAACTCTCACATCGCTATGAGCAATGAACCAAGTACGTGCTGGAATTCGGTTATTTTGACTCTCGCCTAATTTTTTAAAATGGCGTATGCGAAATTTTTCAATAAATCTTAGCACGAAAACGGTCGTCTTATTGAAATGACGTCTGAGACAAAGTTGTAGGTAACTGGATTTCTTTTCCAGAAAAAAAAACATACTGAAAAATAATCACAAATTTTCGTCAACGAATAAAATAATAACTGGTAAAAACTTCTATAACAGAAAAAAAAAAATTATTTTTAAGTTTTTTACACTTTTGTTTATCTTGAGAGTAAGTAAATAGCAGTGGTTTGGAAACAGGAACAATTTATTTATTTATTTGTTATTGCTTGTCAACGGATAAAATATAAACCCCAATGACAGATGACTATATATATCAAAACATACAATATTAACATAAACATCTTTTAAAACAATACTCATTTTTCTCACGGGACACATTAAAGTCAAAGACATTGTAACAATTATTGAAAACGCGGCACATCTCAGCACTGGTTCGTGTGCACCATAGTTGGTCCTTGAACGTCGATTGTTGAAGAAAGCATGCATACGGAGGTTGCGTAGACGAATGTTAATGTCAAGGAGACTAAGAAGTGTAGATCAGTCGACGTTCCCCTGCAGAAGATCGTCGATGAAGCACACCCTAGCTACGTTGCACCTTCCTTCTAATAGCTCTAATCCAATGAGCTTTACAGCGACTTTCAGAGCGTGGGTCAAGCAAAGGAAAATGTCGCAAGCAAATCAAACAAATTAGTGGCGCCGGTGGTGAAGTGGTAAGCGTGATTACCTCTCACCCCAGCAAGCCTAGGTTCAATCCCAGTCGTCACCGCCGGAATTTTCTGAGGCATAACATCTCTGATCACGCCTTCCTTCGGAAGGGAAGTAAAACCGTTGGACCCCGGTTCATGAGTTGATGGGTCGATAGGTAGGGTCCAGGTGTGGGAGCTGCCTCCTTGGTGTCGGTAGCATTGGTGCTCAGCACGGGAAACAAGATCGACGTAAAACAAATTAAGAAAAAAAATCGAACAAATTTTCTCTGAACAGCTTCAATCCTCTGGATAGCGTGTTGATAGAATGGAGACCAGACAACGGCTGAATATACCAGTATAGGACGAACTAGAGAACAATATAACGCCTTCAGGTAATACACGTCCTTGAAGATTTTGGCGAAACGGAATAAAAATCCTAGGTGTGATGAAGTCTTAGATACGGCATAAGCGGTATGGCCTTTGAACGTCAGCTTGAGGTCGAGTATGATCCCCAATCCTTAGTTGTTTCACGTTTCAAGCTCGTCCCTTTTAAGGCTTAATCGTGCAAGTACATCGCATGTTTTTGACCGGCCATCTCGAGAACTTGGACACATTTAATAACATCCTGTTAATCAGGCACCAATCATCGAAAACATCTAATTCCTGCTGTAGAAAGTGGGCGTCTTGAGACCTTTTATTACGTAGTAGAGCTTCAAGTCGTTGGCATTTGAGGATCAGGTTTACATCATTCTTATACAACAGGAAAACGAATGACCCCAGGTGACTGCCTTGAGGAACACCAGATGCAACGGAGAACTGTAGGGAAGCGTAATGGTCGATCTTATCAGACATAGATCTGCCAGTCAGATAGGAATGAAGCCAGGTTACCTTGAACACCCATTTTGTCATATTTAGCGATGGCAATGTCATGGTTCGCTTTGTCGAAAGCAGCAGAGAGGTCGGTATATATATGGCGTCAACTTGATGGCCACTCTTAATCTCACGGATAATGAACGACGTAAAGGCGGTTAGATTGGTCGCCGTTGAACGCTTGGGCATAAAACCATGTTGATCCTGTAAAATGCTATGCGAGCATTCTTTAATCAAGTTATCCAGAACACTTAGCTCAAATAGTTTGGAAATTGCACTTAGTGCAGCTATACCGCGGTAATTAGCAACTGTCCGTTTGCACCCCTTTTTGTGAATAGGGAAAACAAAAGAATCCTTCCAGCACTCAGGAAAACGCCAGAGGTCAATGACAGGTTGAAGACCGTGGTTAATGGGGAGTTTACATCTGTACGGATTTACTCGCGCTAGTGTACTCGCCAACTAGCACGAATTTCAGTTGCTCCTGAAATTTCATGCTGGTAGACGCTGATGCCCTGTTTACATTATGCTAGTGTGCTAGCCGCTAGCTCATTAGCGCTAGTGAAATAGTATAAGTGTAAACACCCCATAAGGGCGTCGCGAGAGTGTTTAAGCAGCGTTTTAGGACTAGTGAGGGAATACCATCAGGACCAGATCCCGTTGAGGTTTTCATCTGCTTCCCGGCTGAAATCACCATTTCACTGTGGATGGTGAATGGAGAGCTGAACACAGACGAATGTGGGACGTTACTAGTGGCAGATGCAATATCCTGTGCATGAAGAATTTCGTCTGAAAAAAAAAAACACTGCTGAATTGCGTGCGAAACAAGTTCACGATATCGACAACAGAGTTGACATCCGTAATGCCGTCGGTCATACTAGAATGCAATCCTGTTTCTTTCTGTTGTTTGTTCACATAGCGCCAGAAATCCTAAGGATTCGCTTTGAGACTGATGGGCATTGTATAAGCTAATATTGAGGCGTTTGTAGTCTTTGTTAGCGCGTTCGTAATTTGCTTTGGATATTTGATATTGGACTGATCTTGTGGAGTGTTACAATTGGAATGAAACATTTCAAGACCAAACATTGAAATGGCCTCAACTCCATTTTGTAAACAAACTTTATAAGGCAATTTTCTCGGGAACCGAAACCTACATTCGCAATCCGAAATCACAATCGGGTAGAGGAGAACTTCCCCTACCTGTTCATTATGTTGTTTTGCCTTGGCGGACTTCTGTTCGCGAGAAAATGGCCTTACAAGGTTTGTTTACAAAATGGAGTTGAGGCCTTTTCAATTGGGTTCTTCAAGGGTATTGAGGTAAATGCATATTCGTAATCTGCATTCTAAATGGAAACCAAACCCAAAATTTCATCAATTTTGGTACAACTATTTTAAATAAAAACGATTATATTTGCAAAAATCATCTTATTAGCGCTCCTCGGTGTCACTTTGTATGGGAGCGAGCTGTCAGTTTGTCAAACAGTGAAGTATTATTTTGCTTTAAATCTTGACTTAAAAATCGAGATGAAAGTGTGTGGGTTCGAAAAAAATATCGCTGTGCTCAGAAAACGAAGTTCTTTCAGATGATTAAAAAAACCGATATATTTTTCAAAATTAAAGAACCCTATTGTTGGTCTTGATTTTATATACTTGTTACTTGAAACAATAGCGTTGCTAAGGCTTTGCTAACAAAAATAAAGTCTTCGGTAGCTTTGATTTCAATTACATCAATACCAGTTGGGGGCGACCCCGACGTAGTGGTTAGCATTGATACCTCTCACGCCAAAGTCACGAGTTAAAATCTCACCCCCGAACAAGTCACGAATGACCCAAGAGCGTTAAAGTGACTATAATGAAAAATACATCAATACCTCCTCTTAATCGGCTAATCCTAGGAGCTTCCGAAGTTCTTGCAATATTGTAGTATCCAGCGCTTTGGTGAATATATCTACTTGTCGCTTGTTGATTGGGATTGGCTCAATCTTCAGTGTTCCCTTGTTGACGTGATCCCGCATGATGTCATGCTTGACATCGACGTGTTTTGCTCTTCTACATTCTGCGTTCTTCGCCATAGAAATACACTCGTGGTTGTCGTCGAAGATCGTGAAAGACTGATCCGATGCCATAACCTGTAGGTCCATTAGAATTCCTATCAGCCATATACAGCCATGCTTAGCGCACCGTATTCAGCTTCACTGGATGATAAGGCCACCATCTGTTGTGTCCTGCTGGCCCACGAAACTGTACTGTCTACAGAATCTGAAGCCCAATCCGCGTCGGCAAATCCCACCAGAGCAGATGAATTATCATTCTTGGTGTATAGGAGCTTCATGTCCTTTTTGCCTTTTAAGTAGCGAGCGATTCTCTTCAAAGATTCACAGCAAAAAATAATTTTGATATCACGTCAAAGTGGATGCACTACAATCATGTCGAAAATATGGTGTAATATTACTTGCTAAAAAGGACAAAATTATCATTAATACAATGCATGAACTGACATTACGCTGCTTTTACTGCATTTGTTTATTTATGTGGTCATAAAAATTAGTGCATCCACTTTGATGTGATATCAAAATTATTTTTTTGCTGTGTTTTCAATGGGAATCTCCTGGATTCTGCTGATATCCACCTATATATCCTATCGAGTAGCTAATATCCGGACGAACACATAGCATTGTGTACATGATACTTCCCAGTAACTCTCGGTATGTCTGCTTTGCGGTGCTTATATATTGATCTTGCAGCAGACAACCCTTCTCCATCGGCGTTTTGACGAAATTGCAGTTAACCATTCCAAACTTGGTCAGTACACGGTTGATTCCAGTCTTATGAGACAATGATAGAGTTCCTGTTATCCTGTCGTATCGAATTATGATTCCCAGGAAGTAGTTGATTTCACCGCAATCTGACATTTGAAACATCTCGGAAAGTGTCCTCTGGATGTCCAAAACCGAATTGAAATGGTCGCCAACAACTAGGAGATCATCAACATATATAATAAATAACGTACACATTACGTTTCCTAGTGGTCATGACATATAAGCAGTAATCGTGTTTGGAACGTAGAAATTCTTCCTTCAAGAGTACTTCGTTTAACTTGTTGTTCTACCAGCGTTGGCTTTGCTTCAATCCATATAAAGATTTCTTCAATTTGTCCAATCCATATAAAGATTTCTTCAATTTGTCGGGAACAGCCAGAAAAATCCCCATAGAGAAAAGCGGTTGATGCACGTACATTTTCCTGTGTTCTGTCACAGCAAGGACAGTCCGTAGTGATTTTTGCTACTGGAGCGTAGGTTTCAGTGTAGTCCAATCCATGCCTCTGTTGAAAGCCCTTGGCTACTAGACGCGCTTTATAACGGGCAGGTTTGCCATCTTCATCCTCTTTGATGCGAAACACCCACTTTGTCTTGATAAGAACAGCAGTGCTTGGGCGTTCCACCAGACACCAGACGTCGTTTTCATTCATGGAGTTCAACTCGTCTTTCACAGCTTGAAACCATTTACGTTCATCGGGGCGGCCAAAAATCTTGTCGTTGGTTACTGGTACATCAGAGCACGGGCATTCCAGTTCGATTGATCGTAGGTTGGCTCATCAAAGGCTTGAATGGTATTTGTTGATGAACATTCTATAGCTGTAAACATTCTCCCGGTGAAAAAATCTTTCAACCTACCGAGGATCCTGCGCTCCTGTTCGCTGTGCCTCATGGTTGCCGTATCAAGGGTTCGAACCAAGTTCTTGTTACGAAGGGAGCGCTCCCGGTCTTGAAAGCTGCACATCATCATCGTTGTCACCAGATTCGTCATCAGAAATCAGCGACGCACCAGATCCGACACCATTATTCAGGTTTCCCCCCTCTTGTTCGGCTTGTGGTGCAGTCATCAGCGTACTTTCTTGTGAACGATATAGAATTGCATTTATTAACATTTAGTTCTAATAGATTTTTCTTACACCGTGTGTAAAAAACGTCAATTTAATGTTGAAATATTTGAAGATCAGGTGCTTTAGATATCTCCATGAAAAGTTTCATGTCATCAGCATATATTGGCAAATCAAAGTTGGCACTCGTGGAGAATACACTCTAAAAAAAACTGAAAATTACACGAGCTTGAAATGACGTATAATCTAATTTTCTTGTCATGTAATTCGACAAACGACTTAATTGTATGTGCACATAGACGCACTTCAAAAAAATAAAGGTCGACATTTAATAATAAACACATCTAGATGTGAAATAGCGTCTTATGATTGAATATCACATCAACTTCTGAAAAATATGTCATGCTTTTAAAATTAGGTGTCAAAAAACCTAAAATTACATGACCGAAACTGAAAAGTAAATTCGTGGCAGATTTTTATGTCCGAATAGATGTAAAATTACATGATGCCTAACCTCGGTGACAACGCACCTGAAAGCAGTAAGTAAAGCTTTGATCGTCATCGGCAACGCACTCCGCAGTTTTATCGCGTTACGGTACGCACACTTAGAAATAACTAACATTACACGAGACGTAATCAATATTGGACGTAAATCATGGAACGTAAACAAATATTTCATGTAAAATTAAGTGTTCTCAAACCGAAACATAAGCAAATCGACAAAGAGAACGTTTCATTGAATTGATTTTCTTGTTTCTTTCAACTGATTCTTATGTCAAATGGGCCGCTTACATGTGTCGGTCTCAGGGAACCTAAATTTACATGACATTTTCGTAGTGCGCGGTATTGAAAAAAATGAGTGTCCGGTGCAATATATGTGGTTTGAACTGCGCGAATTCCACATTTTATAAAACAACATATCCGGCTGCATAGGAATTCACAAGTCTTTAAGTGCGCGTTCGGATGTGAAATGATATTTAAGTCATTTGTGGCATATCGACAGCACTTGAGGTAGCGCAATTTTGAATGGCAAAGTGAAATTTTATACGAATGCCCGATAATATCCTGTAGTGTCAAAACAAACGATTTTAAATCAATCACTAAGCATGCAATGCACCACATATCCCCAGGAGAGCCTATTTTTTGCCCGTTGAATTGCCGGAGAACCAAACAATTCGCAACACCAAACAGCTTGAGAATCCACACTAAATTATGTCTAAAAGATGTAAAATTACAGGATTTTGAAAAATTATCAAAATCAGTAAAAATGAGCACCAGTGACAGAAATTTACGTCACGAAATGTAAAAATATGTCTTCAGTTTGTGGTTCGAGTAAATTTAAGAAAAGACGAAAATTTAGGTCGATTAAGCCGCTTCTTTTGAGTACATCTAAAAAGATTTAAATTTACATGAAATTTTTCAAGTGTGTAGAAGAACTATGAAAGTGATGATGGTTTCAGAATTTTCCACGGGGAGGTATACGAGTGCAATCTTAAAATGCTTTTATTTTGCAAATGGGGCATTTTATTTAAATCTGGTTGCTGCTACAGTTGTAGAAAAGCTGAAATCTATGTATACACATAAAAATCTGAAAAGAAATTATTTTTTCTATATTATATGTCTATTAAGTAGTCCTTAAATTTTCTACTAGCGTAGCATCAACCAGATTTAAATAAAATGCTCCATTTGCAAAATAAAAGCATTTAAAGATTGTACTCTTATACCTCACCGAGTAAAATTTCGAAACCATCATCACTCTCATGGTTCTTCTATTCTCCACGAGTGCCAACTTTGATTTGCCAATAGAAACATTAAGAATTTTCAAAATATATTCTATATCGTTGACAATTAAAATAAACAGTAATGTACCAAGATGTGAACATTATGGCACACCAGATGTTTCATTAACTATGGTGGACAGATTTCCACCAAATCTTGCCTTTTGCGTCCACCGTGATAAGTACTAAGTACTAGGATTGAAGCCTAATTTGGATACACACTTAGAAATAACTAATTTTACACGTGACGGAATCCATCTTTGACATAAAAGATGAGACGTAAACAAACATGTCATGTAATATTAAGTGCTCCGAGAATGAAAAATTCGTTGCTCGACGAAAAGTATGTTTGATTAAGCTATATTTCGCGTCTGTTATGACTCAAATTTATGTCAAAATTGACGCTCGTATATGTCACTTTCAGAGCACTTAAATTTACATGAATTTTTCTGAGTGTGTAGCTTAAAAAGCAGGAGTGGTAGTAAATCAACTCTGTCAAATGCTTTACTAAAATCAGTATATAGCGTTTCTACATAATTTCCTGTATCCATTGAGTTTAAACAATATGACACATCAAGTTGGTAATTTTAGATCGTCCTTTAACAAATCCGTGCTGTTTGCTAGTAATTACACACTTAAAAATTATTATTTTTACACGAGACGTAATTCAGCTTTGACGTAAACAACCATGGCATGTCAAATTAAGTGTCCTGAAACTGAAACATATGCAACTCGACGAAAAGTGCGTTTGATTGAATTGATTTTCTCGTCCTTTTCAACTGATTCTTATGTCAAAAGGGTCGCTTGCATGTGTCGGTCTCGGCACAGAAAATTACATGTCTTTTTCGTAGTGTGTACCGTCCTAATCTGTAAGAATACATTGTCATTAATGATGGATTCAAATAATTTAGGAATGCTTGATAATATAGCGACTCCACGGTAAGTTTTTATATCAGACGTTTTACCACTTTTAAAAATTGGAATTGATGAAATTGTTCGGTGACATGAATAAAAATTCTTATGTATTAAATATGTTTTACATACTTTTACAAAAGTGGCCCGTTGCGTATACAATAAGGGTTCTACTACTACTTTAATTTCAAAATTTGGCCAACCCGATTCTGAGTAAATCAGTCATGATTCTTCAGAGTAAAGTTTAAAAATGTTGTAACAATGGGTGAACTTTTAGCACACCAATTTTGAAAATTATATATTTATCTACGAAGAAAGTTCCATTCAATACCTTTCAAATGCCCTAAATACAACGCACTTTGGACGTACCTATATAAAAATTTAGTAAAAAACAAAATGTGTAATACAAAATACAATTCATCTAGATTTTAGTTTTAAAAAATCATTCAACTTCTTTCAATTCATGTCTTTTTTTGACTTATACTGTCTAAATGTCTAATTTCACCAAAAAACGTATCATTTCATTAATAGAACGTACTATATTTACCAAATACGAAACTGCACGAAAAGTGACCCGAAAATCCATTTCAAGAAACGGTTGCATAGTTGACAAAATTACACCAATTAAAAACCAAATGATGATGCATATAACCACTTGGAATTTTGTTCAAGTACAAATACCAAACAGTGCCCTCCACAAGAAAAATACTGTTCAATCACCAACATCGGCCATAGACCATGATTGGAATAATTATTAGAATTTAATGACACGTGGAGAAACAGTCGAGCAGTAACAATGAAGCATAACAACCACTTAGTCGAAGTCGGGGCATTAAAGAAGGCATTATACAATAACCCCCAACCGCCTACGGACTGTTGCGGCTTTTATTACATATGTACCTACCCACTGGAACTTGAATCTGTGTGACCCAATTTGGCACCGTTCTTGACGAAAATGACACCCCTTCGATATCTCCGCCAAGTTCAAGTTCATCAGTTCCATTGTGCGCTCCTTAACCTCCTGTATGTGGATTGACACACAGGAGTTCTTCGGCTCTAGACCGAGTGCGCTGCTGTGATCGGGACGTGTAGGAGTGCTCAACCCAGTGCAATATGTAGGGGAGGACAGGCTAAAATGCACCCATGGGGTGAAATGTCCTCTTGCAGAAAATCAACGAGTAACGGATTGTGTTTATTTTCATCCGGTGGTTTCACAAATAATTCCTGGTTAAGAAATTGTTCTAGGAATTGGTATTTTGCGCAAAAAATGATACAGATATTGAAATCACCTGCCAAAAATTATGCTTCTAACAATGCACAATGGGAATATCTCATTCAATATCATTCAATATCAATTTTCAATTTGATTCATACGATTATGAAGGATAATCTTAGCATTAAAATTAAACTGGTTTTATGAAAACCGATTGACATTTCACTTAGTAATCGATTATAACACAAATTTGAGCTCTAAAAATAAGGGTAAAATTCCTTATTTTTGCCTCAAACTACCCAAAAATGATTCGTGCAATGCACAACCACCTAGGCATTCGATTTCTATTCAAAAGCTAACTTTTGATGTATAAATATCCCATCATATTCAGCGGCATTTTGAGATAGTGAATTACATTCAGGGTTTTTTTTTTAATATAAAATAAAAGAATAATCAATTGAAATACCTCATGACTTTGTATTATCTAGGGTAAGCTAGGGTTATACACACCATGGCGTAATATGAGCAACGTATTTTTCAAAACTAATTTAATGGCTTCTCGAGGTTAGTGGATGATAATTGTTTGGATCGGGAGAGGGAAAAGGAGATTTGGATTATGATTTATGATTCAAAGATTTCACTATTTCTAAATCATATACTTAATCCTATCGACGCTATATCAACTCTGTAATTATACAATTATTACAGAAACAAATATAAAAAAAACCCACACGCACAAAAAATAACTATCATATGGGAAACTGTTTATTTTAATTAGTCCTTGAATAGTAAAAGAAAAAGCTCTGTAGGTCATATTACCGCGTGTTGCATATTATCCTACCCTACCCTATATTCAGGTTATGGTTTATCTCTTTCAAGTCGTGCATTTTACCCCATTGTCGTGTGACAGAATCAAAAAATGTTTTAAAAATCTTGAAAAATCAACGTTTAGGACTTCGACACCACTCAATCTTCGTAGAAAACATAACTAAATTTCTTTTTCCTTAATTTTAGCTTCCATACGCTAGCAACTCACGACATTGCATAACGGGTGCGTTTTGCACCACCGTACCCTATAACCTTTTCAGCTTCCTCTTTGGAGCTGTTGGAGCTTGATAGGAAGGAATTCAACAAGTGGCTGATTGGAGCGCGAGTGAAATCGAATTCCCACCCGATCAATAGGCAAATCAGTAAGTGCTAATAAAATTAATTCCATAGTCTCGACTGAGGTATGGTAGACTGGTAGACGAATTAGCACCCATACGTAGTCCTAGCGTCTGCAGTGTCTGTAGGAGAATATCAGGAACGCTTTCAACACTCGATTGTTAGGTTGTTGCAGCAGCAGCCGCTGTCGCCACCGACCGGTGGCTGTCCTTCATCTGAGTGATTCTTTATGAGGCGCTCACAGTCATAGAGTCACGCGGATATTTGCATAAGATAGCCAAACAGAGCCTATCCCTAAGATTTAATTGTTCCAATCTAGATTGAACAGGAACCGAGAGACTGGGTTACCGCTAGACATTGTGAGAATAGGGTCAAAGTAATACTGTGTTCTTGTGCTGTCATTCAACGGTGCAGTTTATGTCATCGTTTCTAAGAAGGCAACCCGCAAGAGAACCTTCAAGGTTCATTTCTGATTTTCACCGCCAATTGTTACTCGAAAAGACGACAAATTAAACAAGCATAAACACCGAGTGTCGACATCTTTTGCATGTCATGAAGCATTCAAATGTAAATATCGGTTTAAATTAATTCCATACATACAGACTGTACGTTTAGCATCATTTGCAAACTCATACCCACGCCTTCCAACCCGTGATGGTAGCTCAGCAACGAAGCCCAAAGAACTAAAGAGAAAATCACCAAAACATTGGCTGGCTCGTTGATGCGGAAACAATGCCGGAGCGTGAAGCATCTGACAGCTTTGCAATAATAGTCTAATCGAAACCGTTACACACGTTGCTGTCTAATACTAGTTAGACAGTCAGTTTGCCAGGCAATGTTGAGCAAAAGCGTGCATAATCTGATGAATTGCATTCGGTCCTGTGATGCCAATAAAGTGAGAGTTGCAGTAACCTTCAGATGTTGGCTTCAACCTTCGATGGCCTGAGCTGCGTTGGTTCTCTGCTGAATCGTTCAATTAAATCTACAATTGCAAACCACGCGTCATTAAATAGCAACTACTCAGCCCTGGAAAGCGGCGTAGCTAATACCTTTCAATTCAAATATTTTTTGGACACTGTGATTTCAATCGTTACTTGTTAACGCATTAAATAAAATGCAATTGAACTGAAGGCTCTTAAACATTTCTTGTAGAAGGGGCGAATGACTGCACAGCCAGGTAAAACAAATCCTTAAATTATGATCCGATCTCGATCCGATAATCGATTGTTTTTTTGTTGAATAATTTTTTTTTATTAAGTTTGCAGTACAGCAGCAGATGGAACAGAAGGTTGGAATTTGAATCTGAATGGTCAGAATAAGAAAAAAAAAAACTGCTTGCAATCATTGCAATCAAACTCATGGTTCGAATCATAGCTCACAACAGGTTTAAAGATTTTATGAGGATTACTTTGCAAGAATTACACAGTTTACTAGTTATCGCTATAATTTTGGTTCAACAAATCCGTTTTTTTTTTTTGGTTTAGTACCAACTCATGAGCAAATGAAATACGGTAACAATGCAAAATATAATTAATTTATATATGTATTTTTTTCTTTATTAGAGTTACTTTTAGGTAGTGGCTGGTTCGCCACTTTACTTAATTAATTTATAATATCAACATCATCATCATCAACATCAATTTAATTATTACAAAAACAGTTGGGTTCTTATATTTTGGAAAATATATCGGTTATTATACATCATCCGAAAAAGTTATTTTCAATGATATTTTTTTCGATCTCATAGACTTTCATCTCGATTTTTATGTCAAGATTTAAAACAATATAATGACTTCACTGTTGGACACTAAAATAACAAATTGACAGCTCAGTCCCATCCTCAGTCCATTAGGCATAAATACGTTAGGCATACGGACGCTAGGCATACGGACGTTAGGCTTAAAATACCTTGCTGCTGTGCAACTCTAGAAACCTGTTTTGAGCATGGTAAACAATGCTCAAATTAGGCTAAGCGTTGAATAAAAGATGATATAAGTTATACAAACATAGTTTATTTAATATATCATAAGTGACGTAGCTACATATTTACTTATATCCAAGATAAGTAGCGATAGTGGTTAAGTAATCTGGTAATAAAAACTCAGCATAGTTTTGAACTATATCTAGAATCAATCGCATCTAGAAATAAAAAATCACACATTTGTTGAAATATATTCTAACACACGTATTGCAATTGTCAAAGAAGAAATGGTTTTCTACAAAGAGTCGTGTGATTAAACGTTACTACAAAACTCTGAGCATCGAACGGAAGGAGAAATGCGGTCAGAAAGGATATTCTATTAGTGATCAGGATCACAAGCGTGTCGTGAAAGCGTTTAAGCGGAATCCCAATGCTTCGGTCAGGGATGTGGCCAAAAAGTTGAATCAAAATCAAAATACGGTGGGAAAGTCACGGGCCCGGAAACTGTTCACCCAGATGCTGACGAAGCATCGTTGTCTCATCATGGATGATGAGACTTACGTCAAGGCGGACTTCCGGCAGCTTCCCCAAGTAGCATTTCTTGTTTTATTGCACTCTATTAGTGGTTATTGAGATCAATTTTATAAAACCGTCAATAAAATTAATAGCTCCAGCACAACCTTTTGATAACCGCTATAAGATCGTCTTCCAGCTTAGTGGACCACTCTTGATAAGGTTTATAAAGCATGTTTGAGAATCATAATAAATAAATGTCTTAAAACCTTTTGTCATAAAGCCTCATACTCTACAAAAGGTTCTCATAGCCTCTTTAAGAGCAATATTGTATCCAAGCAGCTTTATTACGCTTTGGTGAAAATCAGTTATAAATCCAATTTAATTTTGATTGCATCAAAGCAACCGCCATAAATTAGCTTGTTGTTGTTCTGTTCTGCTGAAACTTTTTTTTTTCAAATGGAAATCTTTAGCGGTAAAAATAGGTTTGAGTGTTGGTGTCAAGATCACCATCCAATCAATTTTGTTTCATGGCGACATTAGTGAAAATCTTAATGAAAATATATGACTTTTTAGAAGTTCTAAAACATATGCGCTTGAAATGTTATCGTGTATATTAAGATAATATGAGTGTTAAATAAATGCTCCTCCAAAATTTATTTGTATAAGAGAAAAATATAACATTATATAGCAAAAAACCGAAACAGAAAGAGAAAACCATATTTTCGACATTTTTTCTTTAACTCCATATAACTTGGAACCAGTAGACTGTGGAAAATTTACGTCTTTGAAAGAGCTGTTCATTTTGTCAAGATAAACAACTTTGCCCAAGACATCACGTTTCCAAAACGTCAGAGAAAGAAGTTAGATTGTGGCACCATCTTTGCGGAAGAGTTTTGAACTATTTGTTTATGTCAATAGATGGTCCTTATTATGATGAGAAATTTTGCCGAAGACACCAAGTCGCAGAAATGCTTCGTTTCGGAGTTATTAATTTTGCTCCACTAGGTTGCATTCCTGGCCCAGTGTGCATAGGATGAATGCAGAATAGAAAAGCATAATGCATGATTTTATTACGAGAACTATTTTCTTTTTACAAGAGCAATTTAAGCTGAACTTTTCATTAGGTCCTAAGTAACACTGATCGATTCCCTTCGTCGACTTTCCCTTTCGTTAATAACTTATTCACCGAACCGTTTCTTGATGTGTTTGTCGTATTGGATGCTAGATAAAAGCTTCTCTTATCGATTTATGTGCTGAAAATACCTGGGAATGTCTTTACATGACCGTGGGGATGCAAAGAGAAAGTCGACGAAGCGAATCTGTCAATATTACTTAGGACCTAATGCAATGTTCAGCTTGAATTATTTTTTTATTTGAGGGCAAATGTATATTCCTATTCTATGGGTGCAACCGATGAATTTTACAAACATTTGGAAAAGTTTTGAATGGTACATTAGCCTTTATGAAAAGTTATGCGTGATTTCAACTTTTTTGTCCTAGAACTGTCACCATTCCATGTATTTCGACCAAGATTCGACAGTGTCACCCCATGTAGGGGAATTTACGTATTTTCGGCAACCTAAGCAGCGACCTTCTTTCTATAGCCTTTTTCTCTAAGGAACGCACACATATGCAATATTGGTTTGTTTACAATCTTTTGCTGCCAGCTGCTCTAACAATTTCAGTCGAAAGAATTGTCAAAAACTGTTTTGAAGCGCTTTTACAAAGCTCCAATCTTCTCTAGTGAGAGCGAGTATTGTCGGCAACCAGTTTTTCTTCGGCAACCGTTCCATTTGGACTGCATGTAAATCTGCTGTTCTATTATCGGCAACTCGAAATCAGCTACAATTTGTAGTGCGTGTGTTGTATTTCAAGAAAACCTTGCTAGATTGCTTTTTCTCAGTGGTAAAAATATAGTCAAATTGAAGCTGGAAGCATAAAGAATCGTTTGCATGCATTCAGCGAAGTGTTTTCGTAAGAAAATCCAGTGAAAATAGTGTTTCAATTTGGGTTGCCGAAAATAGTCTGTCATGCCGAAGCCGTCATTTCCCCTATATGCGAGCGAGAACGGAAGAATTATAGAGATTGCTGACGTTTTTCTTACGCACACTACGTATACACGAAATGTTTTCATGCTCATGCTAACAATTTTATTGATTTTCTTTGCGCTCCGCTTGGAAGTACCGGAAAGTTTTGATTCTTTTCTATGTTGTAAAAATAAACCGCCTATTTACATTTCTGACAAGTTGTAACTGAATGCTTATAATTGTTTTAAAATAACTGTTTCATGGCCAACTAGTTTTATTGCGCTTACTTATAAAGCAACAAAAGGATCTATTTTTGGGTTTTATAAGGGCAATTCATATTACTTTTTTTTATACTTCAAAGCAATCATAATACCTTTCATAAGTGAAAATAGCATAAGCATCGGTTGGTTTTTTTTTATTAGCTTTATAGGGGTTGTGTAGATAGCTATATGAATGTTTCATGACTTGCATTGTATATGACCGTCATAAAGCAGTAGGTAATGGTTGCAGCTGCAATAAAACCTTTATAAATTTTGAATATAGCCAAGCAGCTCTAGATTTGTTACTTGGGTCCGGGGCTACTGTTCTTCACCGCCCAGCACAAGTTTGATGTTCCGGAGGAAGTAAGAAAGCAGACATTTTCAAAGTTTGCCAAGAAATACATGATTTGGCAAGTGATTTGCTCATATGGCAAACGGAGTGCGCCGTTGGTGACTACTAATGGGCTATATTATATTGTCTGACAGTGTTTTTTCCGTGATGCAATTTGATGTGGGACACCCTTTACATATTGAATTTTAACAGCATTTTGGCAACTAGAATAATTGTTAAAGAGTGGCTCAATTAGTAATGAAACGTGTAGGTCGTGTGCACAATAATCTTGACAATTTTTCTCTTCCATAGCAGTGTTCGGAAAATCATTCTTAAATCTCATTTATTGACAACTCCAGGTCGAATAAACTCACGTGCGAATTTGCGTTGCGTTGCGTTCCGTGTGTAACGGAGTAATTCGTAGATTGCATACTGGCAACTGTCATGTATCAACTAACGTTCTTATTCTGATTGCTTAAGGAAAACTGTTTGGGAGTGGGAGTGAGTTTCAAAGTTCAGAACAGGAAAAGTATGACAATTACCATTGTCGGCCACGCTCATCTTCTCCGTTACTGGAAAAGGAAGGATATTGTTGATGTAGCATCTACTTAACGGGAGGCCAGCGATAGTTTGGTAGGAGATGGGTCAGAATTCGCTTAAGCAGGCGATGCGACCATAGTAATTGTTTTGTTCTCGAGAAGCTTGGGAGTAAACCCACGATCTTCTACTCAGTAAGCAAAAGTGGCAGCCGCCAAGCTAGCTGAGCTCCTAAATTTAAATTCTAATCCTGTTTAAAATAAAATTAAACAAAAAGAAAGGAACCGTCTCACCCGAATGATCCAATTTACTCCAGCCATGTGTGATAAAAAGCTGATGCCCTTTGGGGGGGCCACTTCTGAGGACGGTCGATAGTCGTCGAGATTAATTCGCACTCGCTGACACAAAACTATTCAAAACTCTTTTCACGTTATTTAAAAATTCACTAAAAAAACTTCTTAAAACGTGATAGATCTTAATTTACACTTATCCACACGCGAAAACTTATATTGTTTTTGATTTGTTACAATTAAAAAATATGCGGTAACACATAAAATCAGCGCCAGCAAAAACAAAACCCCAACATCATCACCGCGTAAATAAGCTGAAATTCGATCGAATAAACTCACGTGCGAATTTGCAAACAAAACTCACGCTTGAGATTATCACGCATTTTACGCACTCACACTTACAACCTCAAACATTCATTCCATCTCAAAACTCATACAATTCGGTCAAGCGTCAATTGATGGCATGCACATGAATGTTTTGATAGATCTCCAACAAATAGTGCAAAAGTAGCACTTAGGGAGGGAGACAGGGAGTTGGCATCCCAACAAACAATTTTAGCTGCAATTTAGCTTATACAGACAAAAATTAGCTGCATAAGGCAAAGTTTGGATGTATAAGCTAATCTGCAGCTAAAATTGTTTGTTGGGATTTCCACTCTACCCATCCATTTCGTTTCAATTGGGTGGAACCTCCCGTACCCAGCATTTAATGTTTCATATAATAATGGAATGAAAGTTAAAAGAAAAATAAAGGAAGATCTCACCCGGTATGTTGCAACGGCTTCAGTTCGCCAGTACACAGTCTGGAAGACGTAGCAGCAACCCCACACCGGCTGAATCAATTCGCGACCTACGCTGAAATCAGAACCAACAACTCAAGTGATCGAAAACAAACGCCATTTAGAGGAATGAATGTTTAAACCGAAAAACTCATCGGTGATTTTTGAGCAGCTGAATTTCGCAAGGCAAAACTCTTGGGCATTCTCTAGCTTAACATTTGAGTTTTTTGATTTCTTCCAAACACTGTTTCAGAGATTTTACTCTTTAAACGGATTAGTTCCAAGAAAAAGAAGTTCCACAGCAGCTGTCAAATAAAAAAAGCTTCAATGAATCTCCAGCAAAAATACTTCAAATTTGACAATGCACACTTTGTTTTTTATTCAGTATTCAGCTCATTTTCCCGTATGTCGACTCAATGATGAAAAATATATTTCCTGATATTCCCGACAGATTTTGTGCTGCTGTCGTTAGATGCATCCACCATAAGTAGATGGAAAGAAGAGTGATGAAGATTCAGTAGATTTGCAACTGTAAAAAGATGGATCGCGATGCGAGAAGATAGTCCCACACAGTTCGAAAAAGTAGTGTAAATTTCTGTTCAATATGATGCACATAAATGGAGCGTCACATATCATATACGTTTACATTATATATCATGTAAAGTTCTGACACATTTCATGCAATGTAGGTAATATTGTATACAAAAGCCCATATTTGTAAACAACATTGTTTACAAGTTGCTCGGTTGCGTGAAATGAAATACGAGTCTACGTGAATGAATGTTTACATTAGAATAAAGATTCAGAATTTTTATCTGTGCATGTAAACATTGCTATTCGTATGCATGCTCGCAAAAAAAAAACACGTTAGGCCCTCACCAATAGTAAGGCAGGTGGTGTTCATTTCAAACGCTAATAACATTTCGGGGTTAGTTCGGAATCACATCCGGTCTAGAGCCAAAATGTTCCCAATACTCCAAAGGTTCTACATTTTGTACACGAAGAAAACTACAGCGCCATTAAGAGCCGTGAATGTGAAAGTGGCTCTTTCTCCCGTACATTTAGTCGATTTTCTCCATACAAACTTCAACCCCTTAGAGCGAGGGATTCCCGTGAACCAAATGACTTCAAATTTTGGCAGGATGTTTCTGACTTTCCAAACTACCATTCCATTGAAATTCAAGGATTGATCGTGTGACTTATTTAATATGTTTTGCAATTTGTGGCATCAAATTTGACTAGCTTATTTGTAACGAGCATATGCCAAAGATGTTGACAGCCAAAAAAATTGTACTCAACACTAAGGGTCTTTGTGGGGCAAACAATATAAAATTAGTAACATATCCTCAGACATATAAGATGGTTCGTTAAATATGATCATCTCAGGGATAGTGGAAAAGCTAATTTTGGATTTTAATTATTTGAAAGTGAAAAGTATCCGCATCATAATTTTTTGGGAAAGATAAATCAAAATGTATTGTATATTACGAAGAGTGTATTATTAAAAGATCTTAAGAAATCCGAATTGTAGGTATGTAGAAAATGGCAAATCTTGATATGTTTTAAGTTTCTTAATGTTAAGGTAGGTTATGTTGCATCGAAAATACAGAGAGGTACCGTTGTATCAGGATGGAGTATTCCTTTTTCTCAATTCCTAGCCGTCTGATATTTGGTAGTTAGAATACTTAAAAAGACAGGTACCAAAAAGTCTAGATTAAAAAATACTGGTCAAAACTCTATCCAAAAACAACCGTACCTCTCTCCCATGTAACATTTAACGTTTTATGAAATACTACAAGGCTGCTATAAAACAACATTCATAAACCGCTGGTCAAGACGGCTTTGCCTTTATTACATCCACCAAAACCTCATTAAGACTAGAATCTGTCTAGTTGGCCCACCCCGAAGAAGGTTTTGAAGGGAATATTTTCGAGGCACTTCAAGATTGATTTGCTGAAAAAGGTTATACGACGAAAGCATTGAAAACCATTTGAAATCCTTATCAAAACTACAATAAAAGCCATTTGGCATCAATACTTGTGCCATTTGCTTTTGACGCTTGCTAACCGCACTGAAAATAAAGCATCAATCAAGATAAAAAGATATTAAATTTTCTCATCTAATGTGAAAGAGTTACCAAAATTATGAAGCATTTCTCATTTTGTGGTCTATTTTTAGGTGATAGATTAAATCTAATGTGAAATGTGCTTCGAAAGATCGCCGAGATTATTTTATGATTTTCGTAATCTCTATTACTGCTCATTGATGAATTTATGAGATTAAAGTTATTTTCATGGAAAAACATATTGAAAAACGAAGGTAGTAGAAAAAAAAACAATGTAATAATATTGCTATTTAGCAATATGGCGCTGGCATAAACATTGATTTTCCATAGGCCAATTGTGAAAAAGCTATTTTGCTTTCATGAAATCGCTAACAAATACAAAACGTTTTAATTTGGCTTGCTTGATCCTATTCCTGGCATTTTGCTTGATCCTATTCCGTTTAGTTTTATGGCGGCATTAATGGTGCCTGGAAAAAGTTAAACGTCAAAATTTATTTACATTTCGATAGTTTTGATGCGCAAGTTGCGTGGCATCCTCGATAAGGGCGGTCATCCATTGGAAGCAGTTATTCGGGAAGTGTATCTGCATATCTTGGAACAGGTTGAAGCTCAATCGTTCCCAAAAAGTTTCCCTTGATCCGAGGAAATTAATGTGCGCTTGCTTGGATTTTTTGGAACAGTTGACCCTTTCACCGAATGAAGCCACTGCTATGGTCCGGAAGGCAGTCAGTTTCCAGTTTGGCACTGATGCATGTTATTCGAATCATCATCGAAGCGCGATTTCTGGAGAAGGTTGGTCTGTGTTTATTCAGATCGCGTCGCAAACGCCATTGACAATATTTTGGGTATTCCCATCAATTTTAAGCGTCATTTTGACGGCTTCCAGTGCTTCGTTAACCGCATTCACTCACTCTTCGCAGTCGGCTGTTCTGTCATTGTTGACCGGTTCATTCAGAACTGCTGGGCCTCCCAGGAAATTCTGGAATTGGAGTCCTTTTCCTTTCCGTCGACAGCATCGCTACAATTATTCCTCCTACTATCGCTAGTATTATTATTCGACTATCCTTTAGCATTTCCTTGTGATTCTTCGTTTAAAAGCTCCAATCGATTTATTTTTTCTCTGTCTCTAGGCGGATCCATATTTTTAGTTTAATTTGTAAACAATAGGGAGTTTTGTGATACACTTTATTGATACCAAAAAGCAACAGTTTTATAATTGCTTTTATAATGATAAAATACCTTTATGGCGTATTTTGTCATGGCATCAATAAAAAAAATACTGAGCAGGTTTATGATTGACTAACTGAACAGTTTTATACAGGGATAGAGTGCTGTTTTAAATTCATTTTTAAAACCAGACCCGTTTTGACTTTATCGTCAGACTTTAAAAGGTTTTGAAAACAGCAAAATGCTTAAATGCCGACCAAGAATGTGTTGCACTTTTAAATGCTGTATTTAAACTAAAAAGATTGCTTATTGCCATTATAAAACAACAATAAATCAGTGCAAGCCAAAAGGCTGCAACATTGTTACTTGGGCTGTATATACAACTGGAGGAAACATTATCCGTTTTCTACACGATTCTGCGAAGAACAAGCCTCCATTTCACAAATATGTTCCGTTCTCCTCAAAAGAATGGAGTGGAATGCTCCAAACAACACATCACAATTATGAGTAAAGTCACAGTGTTTTATCAAAAAGTGTATTTTCACTAAATTTGCATGAAGCCATGGCATATCTGTATTTAGAGTAAAGCTCATCTGTTTTACGGACAAGATTATTAGAATCCATGAATGCTCACTATCATGGCCGATTTTACAAGGCAAGCGTCCAATGTAAAGCACCCAGTTCTTGCCGGGAAACAATGAAGTCGGTCTTCTGTCCACTGGCCGTTCTCTCCAGCGCGGTTTGTATTGCGCTTCTCTTCGTTGAGCTCACCTGCTTTTCACTTTCTACTATTTTACCTATTGCCTTTCCTTGACCATAGCACGCCTTCGCGATACCGGTCATATGGAGCATGTGCCATGCATATAGGATAGGTACCCACGTGCTCATCATCATCATCATCATCGATCATTCCGTTTTGCGGTGGATTTTTCAAGTTCAACCAGAAATTGGCCCCACTGAAGGTGAATAAACCTATCACGGTGGTTACAGTCAGTAAAATCTTGGCGTTGTTCGTTTCTCTGTTTTGATTTTGTTTACTTTTACGAGAAAGTGAGAGTCAGTGGCACACTTCTTTGATAGATGCAAACAATTAGGACATCGATGTGGTAATCTACTGTGTAATATGGAGAAACGGAACGCCGTTGATTTTGAGGAGCTGCTGCTCTAAAGTTAAGATTGCCAAACTTGGTACCGGGGTTC
This sequence comes from Ochlerotatus camptorhynchus, assembly GCF_037179485.1. Taxonomy (NCBI): domain Eukaryota; kingdom Metazoa; phylum Arthropoda; class Insecta; order Diptera; family Culicidae; genus Ochlerotatus; species Ochlerotatus camptorhynchus. The sequence continues at coordinate 765,285 of NW_027040751.1, read as the reverse complement.
ACTTGAAAGGTCGTCAACTTTTTTTTTATGTTTTCTTCTAATTCATCTTTCATACCCAGGTATCTCGGTATCGAGGATAGCAAGCCAACCTACACGCCAATCAGAATCGGATAGGACCGAAGTCATTTATGATGGCAAGTAACAGCCACAGATCTTTGACAACCATATTTATTTACAGTCACAAACAACAAAAGGAACGTGATCTCCGTGCCATGGCTTAAGATGTCAAGATCACCAGGGGCATAAAATTTTGGCAATGCCGAATGTTGACTCGGAATTGAGGGAATGTCACTAATTTATTTGTAAAATCAAATGCACTTACACCTCATACTTTTTCAGGTATAATCAGCAACAATGTTTGCAGCATTTTGCAACAATTTCTAAAATAATTCCAGAAAATTGCATATTCCATGATAGTATGTCTAAATAATGCTTATTTTTCCGTGTTTCACCACTTTCTGCAGCACATTAATGGAGGAAAAAAGTGATTTGGCGGTAGTTAAATTTCGGATAGATGCATAAAAAGCTCAGCATTTAGTTCTTCGTTCGGTTTCTGTTTCCTGTTGTTCATGGAAAACTTCAGGGTGTGTTTTAATAATTGGGTACCGAATTAAATTAAGAAAAAAAAAACGGAAAGTGGTTGACAACGGCTATTAAGTATGACAATCAGCAGTCACGTTAATTAGGAAGTATTGTCTAATCCAACATAGAGATGCTATTGCGCGTAAATATCGATTCGCTTTGTGGATTAAACGGGGATTTTCCTTAGCATGGGTATTTTTATCCCGATCTTTCCTCTCTAGAATGCCGATGAAGCAACATGATATCACAGATAAATAGCGACGATGATATATTCGTAATCGCAGAAGGGATCCATTGAATCCAACAATTTGGTCAATATTTCCTACTAAAAACTTAAAGTAACATGTTATATGTTCTCATGCACAAACGACTGTTCTAAAGGAATTATGGATGGAAATTTTAAAGAGAGTTTAAAGAAGAAATGTAGGACACAATTCTCAAGTGTATAACATAGGAATTCTAAGGATAGTTCATGTGAGATTCTTATGAGAGTTTCAAAAGAATTCTGAGACAAGCGCCAAGGGAACTTGCAATAGTGTTCCATAAAAATCCAGAAGAGAATTGCAAGGATTTTTTGTAAAATATTCAATGATAATGTTGGGTACAATTTCATGAGAAATTTCAAGAGTATGCTGAGTAAAATGTCAGGACCATTCTGAAGTAAAGGCCATCCCAACAAACAATCGTCTATTGAAGAAACGACTTGTTGGCCACTTTTTCAACTGCATGCTTAATAGTACTTGTACTATTTTTAATAATAACTTCTGTTCAGGCTTTGTTCACACAAATGTGGAATTTTTTTTTCAACCACAACATTGAACTACTTGATGTTGTATAAGGTATGTCGAGAAGCTTTTATTCGACTTATATGAGTTGTAACAGAGTTTATTCGATTTTTTTTTGATTATTCAGCGTTTATTAGACATCACTGCTTCCTTAAAACAGTGATGCTCTGTATACGCTTGATTCTCATGTGAAGTAACGTTTCATTAGACATTATTATACATTTATTGAACGATTATTCAACTGTGGAAAAATTAAACCGAAAATAAGAGGGACGGGGACAGGGATGGGTGTGTTTCTTAAGTGATTGTATTTATTATTTCTGACGTGGCTCGGACCACACAGATATAAGAAAATTTATTAAATACTTATTATACATGTCGTTGCATGGTATTCGAACCATGTACCTTCCCGATCACCAGCCGCTTGCCTTGTCATCTGAGCTATCCTAGAATCTATCATATGGGCAACTCAATAATCAATAAAAGCTTGCATGAAAGTATCAGCACTCCCGATCGCAACTCTAGCTCCTTCAAGGCCCTGTGGGAATGATTAATTCATTCATCGTTGTTTTAATTGAGACCAATGTTACCTCTTCACCTCTTCAAGTCGAAAGAAAGGATGCTCGGTTATATTTTAAACTAGATCAATGCATTCATTTTCGTGACTCATGTGATCGATGATTACTATTTAAATTAATTAGACGTAGAACACAAATAAAAAAAAAGGTTGAGCTTGGGATTGAACTCACGACCTTCTACTTGGAAAGCGGAAACGGTAACCACTACTCTACTGATTTCGTCTTGTTGTTACACTGAATCAGTGTTGTCAAATAATGAATCTAAAACGTCGTTTATAAAGCATTTACAAATCATATGATTACAACATGGACGCATAGTGATATAAGAGCTATTATGCTGACTGTATTCACCTTTATTCAGCAATATTGTAAAGCAATGCAATGAAATCTAATAATGAAGCTGGAGAACATTTATTAGACGTCCAATAAAGCATGTCATTTAATCAATTGAAAACAGTCGAATTAAAGTGTCAATTTATGTACAAATTACACTTATTCAGTTTGTTATTAGATCAAACTTCTTGTTCTGAATAAGAAAGACAGTCGTTTATAAAGCTCTTAATAAGTAAATTAATCATATCAGAGCAAAGGGCAGAATAAAGGCGCATCTATCGATCTCAATGAGCTTTTTTCAGCACATAATTCGACATCCTGTTTTATTCAGCATTGTACACTGTTATACAGCATTTATTCAATGTGTATGCTTATTTGTGACTTTGAATTGTTTGTTGGGATGTCAACTCTTATGAACTTGGAGGTTTCTATAGGGTTTTGTTTAAATAATTAATGGGAGGGATTTAAAAGTTTGTGTGTGTGTGTGAATTATTCTGGGTTTGATAAGAATTGTACTATCAGTACAGTAAGAGTTAAAAAATGTTACTCTCATCTATGTGGTTACCTGAATATGTCTTTGCAAATAGATAGGTAGTGTCCCCAGCAAAGTTGCATCTAATAATATCTTCAACAGCTTTTCTGAACTGTTTCGTGATCACTTATTTCCGTTATATCGCGGAGAAAATATTAAAAAAAATCGTTTGTTTCGATATATTAGTTTATTTTTATTTTTTTTTAGCTCTTATTTGTTTCAAATTCAAAATAAATTACATTTCATTTTAACCTAGGTGCTCCAGTTACTACAGTAACTTACCAGCCTTAATTGTTATGATATATATCTAAGTATTTTTACATTGGTCCTGTCTTGGCAATCCAGTATTTTAAACAGGTTTTTTAAACCTGCATGTCAGTATAACAATTGATATCTTAAAACTAAAAACTAAAACTAAATCTTATCTAAGTATATAGGGAATTAATCGTTGCAATTGAGGATTGCAACGATTTTTGCCTGAAATTATTAATTATTTTGTTGGACATTTGTTCTAAAGTCTCAACATTCGAAATTCTATGTATCTCGGTAGTACTGTACCAGGGAGGCAACTTCAAAATCATTTTCAGAACTTTGTTATGAATCCTTTGAAGTGCTTTTTTCCTGGTAGTGCAACAACTAGACCATATTGGCACAGCGTAAAGCATGGCCGGTCTAAAAACTTGTTTAAATATTAGAAGTTTATTCGTCAGGCAAAGTTTGGATTTCCTGTTTATAAGAGGACACAAACATTTTATATATTTGTTACATTTGGCTTGAATGCCCTCAATGTGATCTTTAAAAGTTAATTTTTGGTCAAGTATTAATCCAAGATATTTCACTTGGTTTGACCAGGAAATAGGAACTCCGTTCATAGTGACTATGTGACTACTACTAGGTTTCAAAAACGAAGCTCTAGGCTTATGTGGAAATATTATAAGTTGAGTTTTGGAAGCGTTGGGAGAAATCTTCCATTTTTGTAAATAAGAAGAGAAAATATCTAAACTTTTCTGCAGTCTGCTGCAAATAACACGAAGACTTCTTCCTTTAGCGGAAATGCCTGTGTCATCAGCGAACAAAGATTTGTGGCAACCCTGAGGCAAATCAGGGAGGTCCGAAGTGAAAATGTTATACAATATAGGCCCAAGAATGCTACCCTGAGAAACTCCTGCTCTAACAGGTAGTCGATTAGATTTGGAATTTTGATAATTTACCTGCAGACTTCTGTCAGTTAAATAATTTTGAACTAATTTCATAATATAAAGTGGAAAATTAAACTTTTCAATTTAGCAATCAAACCTTCATGCCAAACACTGTCGAATGCTTTTTCTATGTCTAGAAGAGCAACTCCAGTTGAGTGGCCTTCAGATTTGTTTGAACGAATTAAATTGGTAACTCTTAAGAGTTGATGAGTAGTTGAATGCCCATGGCGAAATCCAAACTGCTCATCTGCAAAAATTAAGTTCGTATTGATGTGAAGCATCATTCTATTTAAAATTATCTTTTCAAAAAGTTTACTTATTGAAGAAAGCAAACTTATTGGACGGTAGCTAGAAGCTTCAGCTGGATTTTTATCCGGCTTCAAAATTGGAACAACTTTTGCATTTTTCCATTTATCAGGAAAGTATGCCAAATGGAAACATCTGTTAAATAATTTTACCAAGAAAGACAATGTACTCTCTGGGAGTTTTTTGATGAGGATATAGAAAATTCCATCATCACCTGGAGCTTTCATATTTTGAAACTTTTTAGTTATAGACCTTACTTCGTCCAAATCAGTCCCCCAGGAATCATCAAAAATATTTTCCCGAGAGAAAATATTCAGATAATCCCGAGCAACCTGATTCTCAATAGAACTAGTAAGGCCCAAACTGAAATTATGGGAACTTTCGAATTGCTTAGCAAATTTTTGAGATTTTTCCAAATTTGTGATCAAAATTTTACCACCTTCTTTAAGCGCTGGAATAGGCTTTTGAGGTTTTTTCAAAATTTTTGTGAGTTTCCAAAAGCGTTTGGAACTCGGGTCTAATTTAGAAACATTATTTTCAAAAGTTTTGTTCCTCAGGGCAGAGAATCGTTTTTTAATTTGTTTTTGTAAATCCCGCCAGATAACTTTCATGGCAGGATCACGTGTTCTTTGATATTGTCTCCTACGGACATTTTTAAGACGGATCAAGAGCTGAAGATCGTCGTCTATTATAATTGAATCGAATTTAACCTCGCATTTTGGTACTGAGGCAGCTCTTGCTTCAACTATAGAAGTAGTCAGAGATTCAAGAGCATAATTAATTTCATCTTTGGTTTGCAAAGGAATGTTTGGATCGAAGTTATATTCCATAAATGTTCGATATTGCTCCCAATCAGCTCTATGGTAATTGAAAATAGAGCTGTTGGGATTACAAATTATTTCTTGGGATATTTCAAAAGTTACTGGAAGGTGATCGAAGCCGAAGTCAGCATGGGTAACCAATTGGCTACAAAGTTGACATGAATCAGTTAAGACCAAATCAATAGTTGAGGGATTTCTTGCAGAAGAAAAGCATGTTGGGCTGTTTGGATATTGAATAGTGTAATAACCTGCAGAACAATCATCAAACAGAATATTACCATTGGAATTGCTTTGAGCATTATTCCATGAGCGGTGTTTTGCATTAAAATCACCAATAATGAAGAATTTAGACCTATGACGGGTAAGTTTCTGGAGGTCACCCTTGAGAAAATTCTTTTGCTGGCCTACGCATTGGAATGGCAAATAGGCAGCTATAAACGTAAGTTGTCCAAATTTTGTTTCAACAGAAACTCCCAAAGTTTCAAAAACTTTGGTTTCAAATGAAGAAAGAATTTTATGTTTGATTCGTCTATGAATAATGATGGCAACGCCACCACAGGGTCCATCAAGACGATCATTTCTATAAATCAAGTAATTTGCGTCCTTCTTAACCTTATGGTCAGGTTTAAGGAACGTTTCAGTTATAACGGCAATATGCACATTATGAACTCTCAAAAAGTTAAATAGCTCGTCTTCATTATCTTTAAGAGATCGAGCATTCCACTATACAATATTTAATTCTTTAAAATCCATTACTGAATTTTAAAGTCATGACAATATTATTAGCAAATTTTACTCCAGTTTGAATAGCATCAAACATGGAGTTAGATTTAAGCATATTAGAAATCATGTCAATTAATGAATTCTGTAAAAATTCCATTTTATTATTATTTTTGGCTCACTCAGTAGCAGAACAACGGTCCCAAGCAGTCCCAAGCTATTTCACTCACCCCTGCATGTTCTGCATGAATCCACACACCCCTGATGTTATCTGTCAAACTTTCATAGCGAATCAAAACAAACATAGTGTAGTAATAGAATTTCAACTAGAATAGGTTACGTTAATCGTTTGCTTGGGACCAATAGGCTACTAAAGTGGTGAGCCAATTTAAAATCGTTAGTTTCGTATTGATTGTTGGTAATGCTTCCTAAGTCAAAGTTGGTTAGTATTTTTATTTCTACCCGCTGCAATAGCAGCATAGGTAGCTCCATTAACTCGCTGAACATTGTTAGCAGCGAAGGGAGCAGGTACAGATGAAACATTTGAAGCAGGGGTGATATTTGTACCTACGGGTACGAATGTAGAATTTGTTCCTCGCTGACCGTTGTTAACAGCAGAGGAATTTGTACCTGGTCGGAAACGTGGAGCGTTTCCTACCTGACGGTTAGAACGAGATTGTAGGATCGCTTTGCGAGTCTTACATTCCCAAAAATTGGATTTGTGGTTTTCACCACAATTTGAACATTTAAATTTCTTAGGATCTTCCTTCACAGGACAGTCGTCCTTTGCGTGAGAGGAATCACCACAATTCATGCATTTAGCTGGCATGTAGCAATTTTTAGTTCCGTGACCCCATCCCTGGCACTTATGGCACTGAGTGAGGTTTTGGAAATTTCCTCCAGTCTTCCTGAAGTGTTCCCACTTCACTCGGACATGGAGCATAAGGCTAGCTTTTTCTAAGGCCTTAAGGTTGTTTAGTTCACTAGACTTGAAGTGAACTAAATAAAAATCATTAGAAATCCCGTTGCGCGAATCGCCAGGACGGGATTTCATTTTCATTTTGATTACTTGGAGTGGCACAACTCCAAGTAATTTTGCCAGTTCATCTTTGATCTGATCCAGGGATTCACCACTGGGCAGTCCTTTCATGACAACCTTGAACACACGTTCAGTTTTGGTGTCGTAAGTAAAAAAATTGTGCTTCTTCTCAGTAAGATACTTGAGAAGACATTTAAATCCGTCCAAGGTTTCAGCCAATACACGGCATTCACCCCGACGTCCAATTTGTAGTGAAAACTTAACTTTCACGAAATTCAAAAGTTCCATGCGAATAGCATGGAAATCGGAAGTGGTTATCACAATAGGGGGAATCGTTTCCTTCTTGGCATTAAGCCGGGAAAGTTTACTAGAATTTTTCTTGGATGATGGATCATTCTCATCATCCGTGAGCAAATCAAATTGATTACTCAACTTAATTTCATCAGAAGGGGGATCAAGATTGTGCCATTTTCTTTTGCGCGGTAGTAAATTTTTATCCAAATCGACTTCTAAGCAGATTAATATAAGAATCTGAAGGATCAAAGAGGAATTTTCCAAATCGATATCCAAGAAGGATTACCTCGGGTAGGGTCCAAACAAGGATCGAAGAGGAATAAGAGTCAAACAAGGTAGAAAATTTACAGGTATATTGAGCACTGAAAAGTGCTGTTTAAATTTGTTTTAGCTTTAGGTATTAGTACCACTTCCTTCAGCAAAAAGCAAATAGATCCGCGCGGCAAGAGAACACGATGCGGACTGATACATTAATACCCCATTTTGCGCATCAGACTTTCAATAATTTCACATTGATATTTTACACAAAATGCTTTTGAATTTTTAAAAAATGCATCAAAGTAAATTGAACCTTAAACGAATGCTTAGTCTTTCAGCTTGAATCTGATTACCAGGTTATTCTTCAAATTAAATATACGCACTACAAAATACGGCTGATTTCGAGTTACTGATAATAAAACAGCTGGATAAACCGCAATTTAAATGGAAGGTTGCCGAAGGAAAGAGGCTGCCGACAATAGTCACACTCACCTGAGAAGTTTGGAGCGTTGTAAAAACACTTTAAAACAGATTTGAGCAATTCTGTCGATTGGAATAGATAGAAAAGCAAGCAGCAGATACATGTAAACAAACAAATATGCTACGTAGATTGACGAGAATACGTAAATTCCCCTATCTAAAATGAAATCAATCCGATCGCAAAAGAGAGGTTAAGCGCGAGTTCTGCTTAGTAGGACGGAAATTAGATCAAAAACCCAACCAACTCTTCATATCTGCTTATTTGTTAAAGCGAGTAATGACGAAAAACTGGAAAGTGAAACATTTTCGGAACACAGAACACTCAGGTCTTTTTTTACACGGGGGATGCCTACCGTGTAAAAAAAAAACCGTGTAAAAAAAAACCTACGAGATTTTGATTTTTCACATGCTTAAATGTTTTTAAAAAATCAGATTTTGATGCCATTTGTAATTATAGCATGCTATGGTCCATATAGACATATTGTAAAATTTTCTGTATTTACACCAAAAATTGTGATTTTTTTCTAAGTATGCCACTCGATTACCTATAGCTTGAAACGGATAATTTGATTGGAATCAAGTCGATATGTTGTATCGTTGTCGAGAAATCGTTAAAAACGTACCGTGTAAAAATAATTGTGTAAAAAAAACCGCGTAAAAAAAACCGTGTAAAAAAGACTTCAGTGTATATAGCTCGAGATATAAAGAATCTGGGCACGTTAATTTGTCAAATGCTTTTCTTAATCGTGGAGTGTGATTTCTTAAGATACCTCGTTGTATTGACAGTTGGTTTTGATGATATGTACCGTAATCCGGGGGCAAATTGTTCACCGGGGTGAAAATGATCATTATGCGTTGTACTTTTAACTGTCACATATAACATTTTCGGTGCTAGATATCACTCTTTAAAGCATCCCAAGCAACACACATCTATCAAAATAGGTTGCTGCAACTTAATTGTGACTGAAATAAGGTGCATACAAGTAACCACAACAGTTAAATGACAAGTGTGCTGCTAGGGATATCATCATGAGACTCCAATGATTGACCTGATGTGTTCTTCATAACAAAAAAAATGTATTTTATTGCATACATATCAATGTTATCGAGCTGATGTTAAGCAACATACAATATCAACATCCAAACAAATGATCGTAGGAGTGCAACGATTGATGTCATTACCATTCAAGTAGCATTTTTTACTTAATTAAGTGTCAATAAATCCGAATGATTTAATAAATTACGGTAGAATGTTTCAAATATCAAGAAATCCAAGTTTCTCGCAAAACTACTAATTGAATGAAATTGCCTACATTTAGGCGCAACTGTGCATTTATGACATTTTTTTTTGCGTTTCTGCTGAAAATACTTTTCACCTAAGGTTTTAGCATCTGAATAGGATTCAGAGAACACACATTTAATAAGAACAATTACTAGAAATGCACTGGGAAGCCATTTTAGGGGTTGAGCAATTTCACCCTATATCGATATTTTCAAATTTTAGATCTCAAAATATTCTGATTTTAAGAGATGAACTAGCCTTCGGCTTAAAATCTCTGTAATACAGATTAAATAAAAAAGCTACTGATTTAAATACCATTAGTTTTTCAATTTAGTTTATTGTAGACAATTATTTAGATATTTACGTTAAATAGTGATCAATTTGCCCCCGGTACCTACCAAACGTAGAAATGTATTCCTGTGATGTCTCTATTTTCCACTATACTTTAAGGTATATAAAATATTATAAAATCGTATAATTATTTATTTGTTTTTTGACGTAGGACTACGTCTGTGATTTCTATATGGGGGTACACTTTGTGAAAACCGAAAACGGAACATGTAACAAAATTATGAAAGATTTTGAACGTTAATAACTCTGCTGCCTCTGGACCAATTTCAATAATTTTATCACCAATCGATCAGCTATATTTCTACGCATATGTTAAATTTAAGACTTTATAATTTTTGAAATATCACTATTGAAAATTGCACGAATGTCATATAATTAAAATTATCACCGATTTCCTGCGAAAACCAATTTCCTTAACACAGATTTCAAAGTTGAATTCCATCCGGTCTCACCAAACGGTGTTTATTCAATCACCACGTACACGACCAGTACACAACGAAAGGCTGCCTGCAAGTAGCGAGCTACAGCCCACATGAGCATCCATGGAAAGAGGAAGAAACCGCACCGCTATTGATCGGAATCAGTAGCTCTTCGTGAGTCGCTGTGGGCCATCTATGCCAAGCGCGTCATACTAAAGAGTATAAACAGAGAGAACTCCGCTCAAATTCCTATTGCAACAAGCTCCTCCTGCAGTTTTTTTAATGTGTTTATTTTTCCAGGCTCATTTTCCGTAGCTTTGCGGAGCCGATATTCATCGTTTGAGTTACAAAATTACTTAAAACTAACGTTAATAAAGCGGGGGCTGATTACTCGCGGCTATCTCGAGGTTAGGGGTAACTAATTGTAACAAACGGGTGGCAGGGTAGGGATTGAGAACACAAGGTTTTTAGAGCAATGTGCTCTTGATCTAGAACTAAGCGACATACTGGAGAAAAAGATAAACATGGGGGTACACCGATGGAGACCTATCAACTTGAGAGAACACAAGATGTCACTAACTACTAAATCCTCAGATCGATCTGTTTCAAAAACACCTAAATTAAATTAAAATAATCGAGATCTCGGCTCGCCAAGATGTCTCTAACGGGCCGCAAAGGTTGTTTTCCTCGGGCCCTGAGGGATGCGGATAACTCGGATCTAGCAACATAATGGAGGGTGCATGACCAAAGCACGTGGTCGATATCGTGATAGCCACTACCACAAGCGCACCAATTGCTGCCTGCGAGCCCGATTCGGAAGAAATGTGAGTCTAACGAGTAATGATTAGACATGAGCCTTGACATGACACGTATAAAGTCACGGCTCATGTCCAATCCTTTGAACCTTCCTGCTGCAGTTAACAAATAAGATTTATTACATAAGACCACGAAGTCCTACGTCGCAATTGCGTACAACCCCATAGGGATGTCCCTTGTAGTTTTTTTTAACCTAATTTTAATGTACAGTTATAAAACATGATAACTGGTGAGTACCCCGGACCCAGCGAACATATCGGAATATGATTCTGGAGTTTCTGGGATATGGTTCATTGCTTTAATACCAGAACCTATCATGAGATATATCAAACAGGTTATATTGAATGCTCAGGACGGATGCTGGGTTATTAGACCAGGCCGAAGGTCAGTAGGTTGAATACTCACTAGGCCGAATGGCCATTAGGCCGAATCGTTATTACGTCAAATTCCAGAAAAACACATGCGAAGAAAATATGCTGGTTTGAAAAACAGAATAAGCAGCAAATAATAGAAGGATAAATTAGGCTATTCCATTTTGGGCTCAAATCGCCAACAAGTATTCCATCTCATGTTAGGAAGAAGAATAAAAAACAATTATAGAAACTCAGGGTGTCTTCTTGCTGAAAAAAATAACTTGAAAAACCAGAAATTCCCAAGGAATTTTATTTTTCCTGGAAAAACCAGGAATTCTTAGGGAACTTCATCATTACTCACACAATACACGTTATTCTGCAAACATTTAATTTTCCATGATATTTTCTTTCACTCGTTGAACTTAATAGATCCTGAATGGATTAATATTCAGTGATAACATCAAGTTAAAAAAATCAGAGACTTGAATTGCTTTTTTTTTGTGTCAAGATGTGGAATAAGGATACTTTTCTCAAATTTTAAATTTGAACAATTTTATTGAAATTCTGAACTTTAAAAAAATTACAATTGAAAAAATGTTGAAAAACCTATATCCTAGGTATTTCCTAAGATCACATATTTAAAAAAACATCAATATTAAGGACCTTGCATAATTTTCAAGGCTCGTGAAATTTGATGATCATTTCCAAGGGAGTTCTGGGATGAGCTGTGAGGAAAACATTAGGTGCAATCTACTTTCTGAGGAATTCCAGGTTCTATGTGAAACCTGAATACCAAGGTAGTTCTGAGTAGAATTCTTTTTTTTTTCCTTTATTTAACGTCGGTCTCTGTTCCGCAATCTAGTGCCAATCACCGACGAACATCGATTGCCATCCATTGACGGCGGCAATCGAATGTGCAGGAAGGCAGCTTCCACACCTGCGTAGGATATCGCACCCATTCAACACACATGGGCCGGGACCAACGGCTTTACTTCCCTTCCGAAGGAATACGTGACCAGAGATTTTTATGCCTCAGAAAAATCCCACCGACCTCGGCTGGGATTGAACCCAGACCCATTGAGGTTTTAGAAAGCAGTCACGCTTACCACTACACCACCGGCGCCGGCTGAGTAGAATTCCAAGTCTATAAAATGAGGTTTCTTAAAAACGTCCCTAGTCTTAACCACTTAAAACAGAACAACGAATAGAAGATTAGGAATCATATAGATGAAGACTAACTAACTCATTTGTTTCTTTGTTTCAAGATCATCCTCGGTAGACAAAATCGAGTGTTGTCACTATCAACAAGGCATAAAAAGTAACAAGGACTAAGATGTGTTCCTTTGATTACTGAAAAATCCTGTTACCCTAATTTTAGGTAGTCAGGACTAGGAATCGGTGGTAGATCTTACATCACGTAACGTACCACGAAAAGGTGAGCTACCCACGCTACGGGGCAGGTAGGACTGTTAGTTTATAATTACTTCCGGAGCACCAGGGTCAGATCCTGGATGGTGGCTACTGTCCTCAGATTTATGCTTTGTTTGCATTATAATATTCATCTCGGTTGAACATGCATAATTTCACGTTCCACGGGATATAGTAGCTTATCATTTCTAGTCATAGTTCAGAATTTACGGAACCAGATATTGTAACCCTTGAAACAGATGCCAATGTGTCTATATGACAATGAAATTATCTGAAATAATCGTTCATGGCCATACCCTATGATTTGATATGCAGTATGATTCATTTGCCTCAAATATGACTATGGCCTAAAGAAGCGGATTACAAGATCCCCTCCTTATCGAATCGTATTGCGGAATCCCGGAACCGATGCCAATGTGACCATATACACTACAACCTGATTTCATTGATCATAGCTTGTCATTTTGGCATAATATGATATCATAACCTCAATGTAATTATATTCCAACAAACCGTTTGCCGGAATTAACAGATCCGTGTTCCGGAACCGATGCCAAACTGGCCAAAATCATCTCAAATCATCTTTATTCACTTGATTCTACCTATTTGACATGATTTGACAAGCCACAAGATACTTTTGCCTGAGATATTACTATGTCCTACAGAACCGATTTCCGGGACTCCCGGAGCCGATAATATCGTAGCCATACGTTATGGAAATATCTGAATTCAGTCTTACTAATCATATTTCATCTATCTGATATCATTTGCTGCACCAGACAACCGATTCGTGTGAAAATTTAAAACATTTGGTCTAACTGGTTGAAAAAGTACAAAAAATCAGAGACATATTTACATCCCCAAAGAACCAGGAGTTCAACTATTCCCCTTGAATAAAAATCCAAGTTTATGAAAATCGGATGAGGCATTGCTGAGAACGAGTTTGTTCGTCTTGGTACTTTACGGGTTAAGAAAGTTTCAATTTGGATGAAAATTTGTTTAAATTTTCATATATTTTAAATAGTATGAAATTCAGTAAGTTTTAACTCTATCGAAACAAAAAATCGTTAGTTTGTTAATGTAAATCAATTTGGATTATCCCAAAATTATTATCAAATTTCACGAACATTTGAAGACGTGACCAAGTTGTCTGCGTTTCTGTGACCCACTAGAGGGTCGTGACCCATAGATTGAGAAATGCTGCTCTAAATTGAATACTGTAATGCTGGAGCAAATTGATCACATCAAACGTAAACATGGAAATTTATTCTTACATTAAAGAAAATTGACAAACTTATGGTATTAAAATCAATTGGTTCTAATAATGCTATTGTTCCACAAGATTACTTATTTCATTGAGTTTTTTGTTTCGTTTTTGGACATTTTTTTCAATCTCAAATTTGAAAATATTCAAATGGGGTAATATTGATAAACCCTTCAAATGGCTTTCGAGTGACTTTCTATGAGATATTTTTATTAAATTTGAGGTCCCTAAGTCGATGTACAAAATATATTTTCAGCAGATATGATGGAACATTAGACTGATGCAAAATTTCAAAATTTTAGCTCCACAGTGCTCAAACGGTTCCAAATTGGGTCCTGAATAGCCTCCCAAAATTTAAGCTTATTTAGTAAGAAACTAACTTGGCACAAACCATTTTAAGTTTATATAGCAGTTACTATGGTAAAACCTCAAAATTGACCAGTTCACTCTCAGCTACAACTTTGTTAAAGACCACTTTTCGATCAAATGTACGGCTAGAAGACAATGAACAAAAAGTTTGTTTTTCCCATAGTAATTTCTGTATAAACTTCAAATGGTTTGTTCCAAATCAGTTTCTTACCAAATGAGTTTAAATTTTTGGGGAGGCTAAGCGTGATCCGATTTGGAGCCGTTTGTGCACTGTGGAGCGAACATTTCAAATTTTGCATCAGTCTAATGGAACATATTTTTTAAATGCAGTTGAGCATAAATGTGGGTATTTTTGATGTCACTAGTAATTTTACAGAAATTCATTAATTTCTAACATTGGAAACATTTTACAAAATCCAAAAAATACCATTTACACTTAGTTCATAGAAAAATGTTACTTTCAAGTTAAGGACAAGAATCGTTCCAACCCACAGAGGAGTAACTGGAACAAAGACCTGGCTAAAATAAGAAAACAAGATTTTGTTGCTTTTTCATCCTTCTATATTTTTTTATATATTTCAATAAATGCAGCATAAAGTGGCAACGGAATAAAAACGTTAAATTGTGTTTACAAATGTTGAGACGTGTTCAAAAACTGAATAAATTCGAAGCGTCTTGTTTTCCAAAACGTAACCATGTAATAATTACGCCTACCAGATATAAACAATTTGATCAAGAGACAAGTGTTATAATAAAATGGGTACTTTGGGCTCTTTTCTAACAAGTTATGAGATAAAAACCTTTAAATTTAAATAATGTCTTATTTTTTCAACAATATGAAAAAAATGTATTTTTTATGTTTTTTTTGTGCTGTTTCAGACTTGAAAAAGTTATAGAATCTTGCGCGATCAGATCATATAATCTATGGACGAATGAAAGTTCACGTTATTATGAACACATTTAAAGGCAAGGGCAATGATTCTTGGATAATTTCTTTACTCTTTTTTGTTAAATAATCCTTATATTAAGCAGAAGAATAAAAACATCTTACTATCAAAATCCATTACTTTTTTTATTCGTATGGATGATGAAAGGCCAGATATGCACTGCTAAGTAGATGGATTTTAAAAGTTAAAGTTAACAGAAGTTTAAAAACCTATTATTATTAAATATTTTAATATATATTAGCAGAAAATTGCTCAAAACCAGTGAATATAATTTTGGCCAGGTTTTGTTCCAGTTACTCCTCTGTGCAACCCTATGATTGGTATGTTTGAAAGATTATCTTGGGTGCTATTGAACGTCAATTAAATACAATTGTAAATTATGCAGAAAAATCTACTTTTTTTTTGTAAAGAGAAACTGTTCAAAGCTACCATCACCAACCAGGACCCCCACTTTGTATGGTTGATTTTTTTTAAGCTTCATCATCAACTTTATCCCCAAATTTGATTAATCTCCACTTAATCACCAAAACAGTCTAGATTTCATCAGTTCTGTCAAGCTAACTAATTTTTGCCAATTTGTAAAATGAACAATTCTAAAAACATCTTGCCTCCCCCAACAAAAAAAAATTCATGAAGCTGGCGCTTCTACACAGGTATTACACGAAAATTTGAATGATTTACAAAAATTCTTACGAGCTGGAGATGAACCAGCGCGCTGCGTCTGGCTGAAAATCTCCTTAGTAAAGACAACCAACCAACCAATTCTAACGAGGATTTTTATTTGGTCTATATAACTTTAGCGCTTGCTATTTTCATAGACCTCAACACTTCTGTTGGTCTGAAATATTCTAAACACTATACACATCTTAAATATTTTACAAAAGCCATTCTCATTCATACCTGAAAGACCAGACAAAAAATGTGGAATGTCGTCGGAATCTGGAACAAACACAGCAGGAACGTCCAGTAGAACTGCCACAACCCATAATGTCCTATGTACTCCGTGATGATGTCGCTGTCTTCATCTGCACTGTTGCCACCCTTTTCACTTTCACTCTTTTCGTGGCTACCTTCATACAAACTCTTACCCTTCCCACCGAAGCTGTTCAAATCACCACCAGATTTCTGGTAGATATTCACAATCCCGTAGTCCGGGGGACTCTGATCAGCATCACCAGTTCCACCGTACCCAGCGTTGGCCGTCCCTCCACCTTTGGAGATATCCTCAGCGGCAGCAGCAGAAACGGAAGAGCTTATCGTACAAACTCCCACGGGAGCCATTCGCTGCTGGTTATTCATTTGCTGAACAAAGTAGTGTCGTTTCATGAAGTACCTTGCAGGTCACTTATCGCTAATCACTAATAACCGATAGAATCACTTATCGATCGAAGGTAGTCCAAGCACAATCACAGACAATATTCCAATTTTTTATTGGCACCTCACTGGCAGAAAAGGCAGCGATCATTCCCACACAAAAACCACTAATCGTGTGTCATAAAAGCTTTCCAAGAGCACGGTAAGTGATAAAAATTAATCACTCTATAGTTTGCGCTTATCACTCTGCCCTTGTCGCATAGAAATGGATCGCTAGCAACCTCGGCGGCGGCGGTGTCACTTTCAAAGGGAAATAATACGAAAATCACGCGCACGTAGATTCAATCAGCGGTAACAAAGCCTCCGGATTTGCAAATTTGGACCTGCCAAAAAATCCGCGCGCGTGCACAAGGATCCTATAGAACACTAGCTGGACAGCGTCTCGAGAGAGCTTTGTTGTGTGCAACTGGAAGGGAGCGTTAGTAGACACTGAGTTCTGTCCGTTTGATAGCGAGCGTTAATATACCACGAAATAATAGAGAACACAAACTGTGCTCTAGAGGCTCTAGAGACGACGACGGCGGATGCCGCCGAGTTGGCTGATTGTCTGCGCTGAGCTAGCTGAGTTACTCCAATCAACCAACGACGACGACGACGAGAGGCAAATCGTATGCGACAAGACAACTCAACACGCGATGAGCGGACACCTACAATAACAAATAAATAGCCAACAGTCCAACAGAAGCGAGCCGGCTCGGCGGTGTGCTGTGCTCTAGCCGGCCATTGCCGGCATTGATAGGGTGGTTCTTGGCAGCGAATGCAGGTTTTGGTTAAAGCAGTTGTTGATGAGAACACAATGGCGTCAACATTAATCAGCATTGAATAAGAATTTATTAATCGGATAAGAACTCTGTAGAAGCACTCAAATGATGTATATTAGTAATGTATTATGTGCGTACCAGCAATATACTTTACAGTAACAATTTTCCCAGATTTGTCAACAGGACGCAATTGCTACTGTAAATCAAAGGCATGGGAGAAGACCTTTATTTCCAGTACACCATGTGGTTTGTGTGAGCATGTTTTGATTCGCGAGAAATCAGCTAATTCCTGCTCTAAACTTGTTGTTAATTCTTTTGAACAGAGCTATTATTTGAGTTGAATTTTCCACGTCTACTATATTTTGAACAAAGAAGTCAATTTGTTTTGTTTAAATCAACTGGACTAGGAAAGTAGAGTCAAAAGCCAAACTTGAATCACTTAAAACGTACACCAGGCCGCTGCCATTCATACATTTTGAAGTACATAACTTTTAGGTGAAAGTTTAAAAATCAGTTAAAAATGAAATAATTTACAAACTTATTCTGAACTTGTACTGATTTCCCACGTGTAACGGTCATTTGAGAATTTTAGCGACTTGTACTGCTGTTCAAAACCCAGTAAATCCCTACCTGCATCGGTAGTCTGAATTAAGTGTGTACATGACTGTAAATTACGCTATAGTTGTCCTCCAGCTCTGGTTCTCATGTAAAGAAAACAAATATTGACACAGCAATCGTGAGATTTACCTCCCTCCAACGCCAGTGGCTTAATTTAGTTCCCTACATGTGAGCTGTTCTTATCACATTAATCACATTCGAATGGCGATGAGGAGTAGCAATTGACCAAAACTACAGTCTATCAAAATTTGAACGTTCGGTAAAAGTAATTGATGGAAAGTTTGGCATCGCAACAACTGTATTTGTTGACTTTCTAACATCATCTCTCGTTCTCAACAATTTCCAAGCAAACCTATCAGCACTATTATCACTAAATGACCGTTAACCACAATCCGTACACCTAACAAATCCGTAGTGGTAGTAGTAAAATGATGTTTATTTCTGTTGATTATGATAGTACATTGATTTAAGATTTTAATTGATTAGCCTACCTGGCTCTTTATCTTTGTTTAATTTGATATTCTAATTTAATATTTGCGTTTTTCAACTAGTTTACAGAATACCCCTTTGGGGATGTGTTTTGTTTGAAGTGAAAAAAAGTGAAAACCTACCTAACTGCGAGTATAACTTAACCTAACGTGCTAGATCACGTATGATCTGATAATTCGATCTCAGACAGGTGTCTCTGAACCTTTCCAGGATGAATACTAGACTGATGCAAATTTTGACATTTTCGCTCCACAGTGCTCAAAAAGTTCCTAATCGGGTCCTTATTAGTCTCCCAACATCTGAACTCCGTTGATAAGAAACTGACTTGGCACAAACCATTTGAAGTTTATATGGAAATTACTATGGGAAATCCAAACTTTTTGTTCATTGTCTTCTTGCCTTTTTCCATATTGCACTGTTCAAAAATTCAAAAGCTATACTGATGGAAAATTTTCTCAGCTACAACTTAGCAGAATATAGTTGTTGAGCCAAACGTCAAATAAAATAGTTATTAATTGTTTAAGAGATTGATAATCTTATGGCATGATCAAGCAGCTGTTTTGTGAGCAACACTGTATCTTGCAGTGTGACATAGTAGCCATGATTTTTGTGTTCTATTCTAAGCGTCAGAAACACCAATGTTGCCTGCTGAACAGTTGATTGAGCATAATCATGAGACATTAGTGGTTTGAATTATTGATAACTTTTGATGCTTACATTATATTGAGAAGTGGTTTTGGACAAAGTTGTAGCTGAGAAAATTTGCTACGAGCTCAGTTATCATTTTTCAAAGCAGAGCGATATGGTAAATTGTTAGATGGATATGCACAAAACATTTGGTTTTCCCATATTAATTTCCATATAAACTTCAAATGGTTTGTGCCAACTCAGTTTCTTATCGAATGAGTTCAAATTTTGGGAGGCTAATAAGGACCCGATTTGGAACTGTTTGAGCACTGTGGAGCGAAAATGTCAAAATTTGTATCAGTCTTATGAATACTCTCCGTTCTTCTAACGTTTGAATTCCAGCCAAGCGGTGGATCTCAGAATTTCTAGTCCGCTGGGGACTGTTTAGGATCATCCTAAGGATCTTGTTCTGGATCCTTTGGAGTTTAAGGTGATTTGACGCCACTCTCCCAGATTTGCATCCCGTATTATTACGGGAAGGATGATTTGTTTGTCGACAGCAAACTTATTTTTCAGGGATAGAGTAGACCTCCTGTTGATGAGTTGCTACAGTGATCTTATGAAGATGTTACACTTGGTTTTGGTTTTGTCAACGTGCTTCCTGAAAATCAGCATGCTGTCTAGTGTTAAGCCGAGGTTGACTACCTCTTTCGACCATTCCACCACTGTGCCGCTCAAGCAGATCTTATTATTCACCGACGGAACAAGTCTGGGAGATTTAGAGTGTGGAAAGATGATGACCTGGGTCTTTGCCGCGTTGATACGGATCATCCAGCTGTTGAAATATTCAGACAGGACGTCTAGCCCTCTCTGAAGCTTGGCAGTCAGAGCTTCGATGACCCTACCCTTGTAGACGATGGATGTGTCATCTGCGAACAGAGACAACGATCCATCATCAGGAAGACCCGGCATATCGGAGGTGAACAGGTTGAATAGAATGGGGCCAATGATGCTTCCTTGTGGAACCCTAGCACCGATGTTGAAAGCATCTGATGTGATGCCATTCAGAGAGACTCGGAACGTCCTGATCGATAGATAATTATTAATTGTCTTCACTAGGAAGATTGGGAGACCGTACTGCTGCAATTTGAACACCAGGCCATCATGCCAAACATTGTAGAACGCTTTTTCAACGTCCAATAACGTCATGGCAGATGTTTTCGAAACAAACTTGTTCCGTCTGAGAATGTTTGTTGCTCGAGTCAGCTGGTGGACGGTTGAACGACCTTTCCGAAAACCAAACTGTTCCTCGAGTAACAAGTTGTTTTTTTTTTCGGCAGATGTTAGGAGCCGGTGGTAGACTGCTTTTTCGAACAGTTTTGATAACCCTGAGAGAAGACTGATTGGTCGATAACTTGAAGGAGAGGACGGATCTTTCACAGGTTTCCGGATGGGTATAACTTTAGCTGACTTCCAGCACGAGGGGAAGTAGCCAAGTCGGAGGCACAGATTAATAATCAGTGCCAGATGGTTGTAGAATCTGGAACTCAAGTGTTTCAGTTCTATATTCAGGATGTTGTCGAAACCTGAGGCCTTCATGTTTGAGATGATTTTATATAGGCCAACAGTTCGTCAGCTGTAATCTCGGTTTCCTGGGAAAAAATATTGGCAATCTGATGGAGGTTGGTTGCGTTTTCAGCAACCTCAGCTTCGTGAGGGCTGATGATGTTTTGTCCAATATTATGGGAGCTGACGAAGTGTTGACCTATCGTGGCTGCCTTCTCTTCAGGAGTTGTCAGATAAACCACTGGGTCGGCGTAACGATCCAGTGGGGTCAGTGATGGAATGGGTCTTGGATAATTTTTAAGAATTTTGGTTAGTTTCCAAAAGGGCTTTGCACAATGTGGGAGAGAGCGGATCCTGTTGGCAAAGTCCTGCTTTCTGAGGTCCACCATCCTGGCTTGGATGGTTTTTGTTAGACGATTACAGTGGGTTTTAAGGACAGGCAGACCAGAGCGTTGGTACTGCCTTCGGATGGTGTTAGGGAGTCTAATAAGGTCTTTGGTAGATCTGTCAAGGCTTAGAGTATTGTTCATCTGTCTGGATACTGGCACGTGCTGTTCCCTGGCCCGGGATATCGCCTTCACGATGGAATGCAGACACCGTTCTACGTCTTCGGGCGTCTCCGGAAGGACACCGTAGTCGACAGTGGAGTCGACACAGTGTTGGAACTGCTTGCACGATGATAGTTGCGTCGGGAAGCTTGGAATCGGTTGACGGATGAGCCCACTTCGGCCACCACCGGATAGTGGTCCGAACTCAGCTCCTGGTGGGTCACAGGTTGCGAGATGTTGTTTCCCATGTTGCTGACGAAGATGTCAATGATGGAGTGCACGCCAGACCGACTCAGCCGGGTGGGAGTGTCCGGCGCCAGGATGGTATAGTGAGCCTCTTGCAGGTCGTCGTTCAAGATGGTGCCGTTTTAATTACGCCTTTGGTTGCCCCAAGCTTGATGTTTGGCGTTCAGGTCGCCAGCGATGATGAATTTTCTACGGCGTTGTGTTTTCTTGATAATATCCCCCCGCAGGTCTGCCGCGGATCCATCCCTGGCGTTTGCTTGTTTCGGACAGTAGGTCGCAATGATGGTGACGGGGCCGACGGGTGTGAAGACTTCCACTCCCAATGCTTCAACCATTTTTAGCTGGAAATTCGGTAGCATCCGGCAGCAGATGTTGTTCCTGGTAGCAATGGCCACTTCACCACCTCCAGAGCTTGTTCGATCTAGCCTCACGAGCCGGAATCCAGGAATAAATACGTTCATCTCCGGTTTCAGGTGACAATCCGTTCACCTGATGGAATGTTCATCAGGTCGTTCAAATTCTTAAGTGTACGGCTTTACCGCAGTAAATGTTTGAGTAAATTCAGTGGCGTTGAGTGGAACAATAACACTCGGTGGAAATGTGTTTTAATTTATAGTTTTTTTTTTCTTTATTAGAGAGATCATCTCTATAAAATAGGAGGCCCCAGAAGGGGGTTCTGCATGCAGATTTTGTTACGGAGTTGGCTTACAATTCACATGTACTCAAATAGGAGCAATTAAAACAGATGCCAGTAAAAGACGTACAATACAGGCAACGAAAAAAAAGCAATCTGGTAGATCAAAGTTATGTAGGGTTCTGAAAGAGAGCTCCACCGTAGGAGGCAGGCACAGATGTTCCGTCATCCAAAAGAAAGTTAAAAGGACCTAAATGTTGTTGTATAGCCCAGCGTCCTTGAGGAAATAAATAACAGTCGCTAAAGTGGAAGGTTCGTCACCCAGTATGCTGTTGGGAAGTGCGTACTGCTTCCGTAGATGTTGGTATTGCGGACACAGGCACAGGATAAGTTCCACCGATGCAGTTGTTCCGCAAACGTAGCACATTCTGTGGAACTGCGTCCCATCAAAACTATGTGAGATCGTTGTATGGCCTGTCCTTCTGGTTCCGTAGTTTCGACATATCCTTCCACTTGCTCGTCGTTCCTTGGATTCTTCGGATGAAGAGGGATTGGGATTGGCACCACTCTGCTTCCCAGGCTTCCCATATTTTGCTGACTATCCATCGCTTTATGTCCTGTAGTGGCACTACGTCAGTGTAACGGAGGTCCAGAACCTGCCAGGCTGTTGGCTTCGTTATTCCCTGGGATACCGCAGTGTCCAGGGATCCAGGAAAACACCGTGTTCGGAGGTGTGGGCTCCACGATACCCTGTATCCAGGGGTGAGTCGGGGTCTCAGGTGTAAGGGCTTGTATCACGCTGTACGAATCGGATAGCACCAGTATGGGCCGGTCCGAGGGTGTTGTAACGGCAACAAAGATGGAATTAATTAATAGTTAAATTTTTAAATAAATTGTCAATCCTTACAAGTATAAATATTTGCTTTCAACTTAATTACATAGATTTTGCAAGTAATCGCACCTGAGACAGACGCTCACCTTTCTCAGTGATATCTTGACCGATTTGAACGCAACAAGTTCAAGTTTGTGAGTTTTCAAATAAAAAATATCCCGATCGAATATCTGGTTCCAGAGATATCTCCAAAATTTTGTAACTAAAACAATGCTACTCACACACTTTTCTCAGTGATGGTTGAACCGATTCAAGTGCAACCAGTTCCATTCTCGATCGGACGTTTGGTTTAGGAGATATGATCAAAATAGTGATATTTTTCGATAAAACAGCAATACTCATTCATCCTTCCTGGCGATGGCAGAACCGATTTGAGTGCAACTAGTTCCATGATCAAAATAGTTATATTTTGCAATAAAACAGTAATACGCTCCGATCCAAGAGGTACTGCGCTGGCAGACACCATCGACCAAAAGGACGTGGTCATTCATAACGACGGTTCTTCGACCTTTTTCAACGGCAGGCAGTCCTGGGCCATTGACGTGGCTGCTATCAGCCGTTCCCTTGCAAGAAAGGCTACCTGCACCGTAAACCCGAACTTTCACGGTAGTGACCACCATCCAATACTCATCCAGCTCTGCCCGGGGTCAACACCTGTAACGACGTGCCGTCCTAGATGGCGATGCGACCGGCATACTGGGTGGTCTATGAAACTTATGTCAATATACTATTAGAGCAAAAGAAACCTACCGATTTTCCAGAGTTCACGAGTATGATCTTGGATGCGGCACGACTACTCATTCCCCGGACTGGCCCATCTCCCGGGCAAAAAGCTCTCCGTTGGTGGTCTGAAGAGACAAAACCCAGACAACCAGTCGTATAACAATGTACATACAGTATCGTAAATTGCTACAGTTTAAGTCAACATTGCATATATTAATGACCTATATCGCATTATGTTTAAGTTAAATCGAATAGAATTCAAATTTCCGATTTATATCCGATGAATCATTTTTTCATCGTACTATATCACAAATTAAATTGGATTACGTCGTAAGGCTTTTCAAATTAAATTTGTAATTACAGATTAAATTGTGTGTGATGTTAAATCAACTCATTTAAAAATAAATTAAAATGTGCCCGTATATGGCCTCCACTTTTGTACGTATAAGCAATTTTATAGCATTCTAAACGATTTGTTTGTTTGTATATATGTTCGTATATCACAGAAACAACTTTGAATATACACGCATTTTGGTTGTCTAGGAAGCGGCAGTAAAAGCACTTCGGCGTATCAAGCGCCTCCCAGCCGACCACCCACAAAATGAATTGGCCCTACAAACATATAGAGAACGGCACAACCAACGCAGGCAGATCGTCCGGGATGCCAAAAGGAATAGTTTGCCCGACTTCCTGTAGAGCATAAATGCTTCCAAGTCGTCCACAGACCTGTTGGGACAAGTAAATTCCCTTAACGGGAAAAGACGCATCACACCGCTCTCAATCGAGACTGGCGGAACCAACATCATTATTTCTTATTCTAATGCTAATTCTGCCTACACGGAAAACAAAACAAAGATATTTTTTAAGATTACTAAAAATCTGTGATTCTCGGTAGGAAAAGTGAAAAATCGGTAGTTTTTAACCTTTCGTCTGTGAATCTGTAGGCATCCCGAAAATCGGTAGGACTACTGATAAATCGGTAGGTCTGGCCACCCTAGCAGCACAGAATATCAAGCTAACAAAACTCACCAGTTACAAATCTCACCAACATGTGGTGAGATTGAGTTTCATGATTTTTGCTTTAAGCTGGGCTTAGACAGGGCAAGTCAATTGATCAAGTCAGTAGAATTCAACCGAAACATTCCTAACGGCTGGTAGCAGTCGCTTCGTGTCTGCCATCGGTGAATAGATAAAAGAGATAGCATTATTATACCTTCTCTTTTTATGAAGACGAGGTGCAACGGAATCATTTTGCGTCGATTCATCCTCAGCTTCTACTTTACAAGTTGTGAACAGTCTCGCAATATCAAAGGTGCTTGTAAAATCAATATCAAGCATGATATTTTGCTCCACTATCACGTATGCAAAAGCGTATGAGAGCGGAAAAATATCAATTTGCTAATGACTATGCTATCACTGACTGCCGATATCTCCAATTTTCAGACGGAAAGGACAAATTATTGGACCTTTACAATGAGGTGTGGCGTACTGGTGACTTTCCGGCCGCTTGACGAGAAAGGTTGGTGATCTTAATCCAACCTGGTCTATACAAGGTGTGGAATTGATGGGCTTTATGTATTGGCACAGTTCGTTTCTCACTCGGCTTTCATTCGGCTTTGCACGATTCGCTTCTTTCGTACGCTCGTAGTGACGTTTGTTTCAATCAGCGTTTCCATAGGAAATTTAATATGGATTATAGATTTTTTTTTGAACTATTCGTTTATTTGTTAGGCCCAAATGTCGTTAAACTTTACGGAGCCGAGGTCTATCAAAATACAATAAGCAAAGTTTAAATACATTCTTTTTCTTTGTCTTATTTTCAATTTCCTCTAAATAGATGGTATCAATCCTCTTCCTGCTTTCCTCGATCAATGCACACCGTTCTTCAGGATCGTCAATATGCGAAAGATCTGGGATCGTATATGGGCGCTGCGTATATGGATTAATATCACCACTCACAGAGATCAGGCTGCTATCACTTTCGCTTGAGTCATTTGCGTTCAATTTTTTTGTTTCATTGTTTGTGGTATCCGAATCGACTGAGCTGGCGTTTCATTTCGGTTTTGTTGTTTTGCTGTTGGTCAGCAATTGGTATCGATTTCGGGACAGAGGGCCACTGCTTACTGTTGGCTGCGTTTGATGGGAGCTTGTGTGCGTTGTTGTTGTTCTTGTTCTTGCTGTTAACGTAGTTGTTGTTGGTGCTGCTACTGAGAGTATTGCAGCAGCCACATCGGAGCAACGTTGCTTTGGATGAGATTTGTGCTCACAATTGCGACATGGTTTTACTTGGTTTGGGTATGATACCAGTATAATTTTGCCATCCACGGTGATGAATGACGGGATGGGAAGAATTAGTCTCATTTTTTAAACACGCACTCCATTGCTGAAGCCTGGAAAATAACTCTTCCAAACCTCACTGCGAATCGCTATCACCTCTCCGTACTGGCGCATATGGTCGATGATAGCTACATTCTCCATTTCATCTGGGAGATCAGCGCTGCTTTCAACATAAATTGGATTCGAGATCTTTTTTCCCTCATACTCCATGAAATGCTTCAGGTGATGAGCTGAAGCGATTTTTCTTGCTACTTCGTTACTTTGCATACCCAGGTATACAACGTTTTTCACATTGTGTGGCTGGATGCATTTCACCTGTGACATATCAAGTTGCAGTTCACTTTCTAGAAATCGTTTGATTTCCGAAATACACGGCCGCTTAGGCAGAATGGATGTATCCAAAACGACACAGTTTTCTCGCAAAGCTCGCATGGCTACACTGAACCAAAACATCCGCAATACTTCGAATGATTATTGCATTGCTCGAGCCCTTCCCTAATTAAAAAATACCATATCCGAAAGATAACGCAAATGGTAGAACTATTCTACAAATGGTTTGGATGATAACCTGAACACGTCGTTAAGCAAAATAACCTTACAAATTTTATTAGGGTTTAACAATATGCATTCGAATTTCGGATGAGTTTCTTATGGTTGAATTAGTCGTCAGATGATGAACATCCATATTACTGTCATCCAAATACAGGATGATTTTCGTTTGAAAATTAGCTATAAAACATATGGCACTCAGAGGACAAACATTTAAGAATAGTGTGACATGCAAGTGCTTTTAATAAGATTTAAAATTTGATTATCTACAATTCCATACTGAATAGCCATAATAAGTCATTCCATTATGGATACAAAAAAATTTCGTGGTGGAGAAAACGTCATCGACCACGAATTAGCCAAACATTGGTTTCCATCCTTTACCTATGTTCGTAACAGTTCTGATAGCGATGCATATGCGTCCACCTCGTTTGTCAGCTCAGATCAGCAAATGACGTTCGATAGAATTATTTAAATCATCGTTTTGAATGATTTGCGTTATGGGGCAGAACCAATACCATGTGCATTTCCATTGAGTATGACAGTCATTTTGCAGAGAGCATTACGCATTTCAACTGAAGGCCCTATCCCTTGTCATAACAAGTTTCATTCTGTATTCGAGAGGAAAATCATCTGATTTCAAAACAACCGTCATCCGGTTGCAGCTATCATTCGAAAAAGCGATTTCGGTGTTTTGTTTTGAATGGTCTGAGGTTTCATCCGAGCAGAGGATGATGTTTGTGTACAGTGTATGGGCAACAAAACTCACGCGCGTCACACAAAAGAAATCCGAGAATGGTATTATGCGTCTGATCGGTTGAGGAGATGGATAGCAACTGATATAAATTCTGTATGAAACCAAAATTTATGAATGTTCTTCCACTGAATGTTGAGATAATTTATTGATTATTGTATTATCAAAATGAAAACCACGAAAAAGCAGCCTGCCGGTGAGTTGTTGCCCGTCTTCAAGAAAGGAGTTATTATAAAAATACAAAACGCCAGCTGATATTTCCCGGACACTTAACAAAAGAATACAATCAAGCAAAATTATCATTAAAACATAGCTAGGATTTGCTGTACTTCATGTTTCGCAAATTTGCTTTCGAGTGTTATGACGTCGTGACCATCCTCTCCCGCAATGCATACCTTTTTTCCTATACCAACACATACGTGAGAGCTAGATCTCAACACCTTTTATAGACCAGGTTGATCTTAATATCAAACGCCAACGCCACCACTCGAAGTACCGATAAATTCCGTCCGTTTGCTGTAAGCAGCTGTGCAAGCAAGGTGCAGGAACGCAAGGTCAATCGTCGCCTTCGCACTGCATTGGAGAAAATGGATACCTTGGCCACCGGCAGCACGAGATCGTCTCCTTGGATATCTCCAAGGCCTTTTAACAGAACATGAACGCCTTATCAGCTGCGGTTCTAAGGGAAGGGTTTCCTTTATCCGAGGCTTTCTGTCTAGACGATCGTTTAAAATCTCCGTAGGGAACACCAATTCTTCTTCTTTCCCAGAGAAAATAGTGGTGCCGCAAGGATCGGTTATCGCGGTGACGATTTTCCTAATAACGATGAACCGGATCTTTACTCGTTTATATACCACCCAACAACCTTTTTTTTTGTCTACGCGGATGACGTGCTAATTGTGGCCACCAACCGCACCATCGCAAGGACTCGAATCCAAGTACAAGCAGCTGTATCGGCAGTTGCCAAATGGGCGGCTGGTTTTCAGCTCTCAGCAGCAAAGAGAATCCACTGTCACGTCTGCGCTTCCGGTCACCGAGTCGGCAGCGCTTGTATCAAGATCGGGGATCAACTGATACCCCTAAAAAAAACGATACGCATCTTGGGTGTTCTAGTTGAGGCTAGTGCGTTAAGGGTAGTTGCAAGACCCTCATAAATCTTATCTGCCGCACCGCACCGACAGCCGAGCTACCCGACTGTCAAACCAATTATCGACAGCCGTCTACTCTACGGCCTGGAGCTCACCGCAATGGCCAAGGACAAAATGTTGCAACTCCTTACACTGGCACAACGACTATATGCGGGTAGTTTCCGGTCTCCTGCCCTCGACGCCGGCTGACCCAGCCTGCATTGAAGTCGGGGTACTTCCCTTCCGGTTTCGAATCGACACTGTAGTCGCCATCAAAGCGGCTGCCTACTTTGTAAAAACATCGGGTAACGAACGGATCTATCTCTATATCTATCTATCTCGGCGGCGCTTAGACATTGCGTTGCGGAAATGCTCAATTACAGGTACCCCAGGCATGCGCACCGTTTTACGAACGGGTCGACAATGCATAATTTTGTCATCAGAAAACGAGGGATCTCCGTGATGGGAAAAGTGGTTCCCTAACACAGTCGCCGAATATTGATACCGAGCACGTAATTCTAGATAAATTGCGTTTGTTTTGAATATCTTCGCTGTGAAGTACGAGCGAAACGAACAAATGAGTTCCTTATACATCAACGAATACGCGTTTGTTGATATTCACCACTGTTTGATTATCCAACCCAAAATTGTCAAAATCAGAAGCAATCCTTAAAAGCAAAATAATCATATTAATTTTGGGCGAAATGATTATTTTGAATAATGTCGATTTCAGAGCCTAAAACCTCGATATTATCATCAATTCAGCATTAGGCAATAATTTTCCATCAATCTGTGTATAAAAACCAACACTACATGTTCTACAGCGCTGTTTTTGTGTAATATGAAAATAATCATTTTGCATTTGATCCTCAAAATCATCCCCACCAAGATGAAGATGAATATTGATGTTGACAACAACACAGGCGATCAGCGTCGCCAGGTCATTTTCAGAAAAATCTGGACCAGTTAAAATATAAAATCTGGAAAAATCTGGAATGTATGTATGTATGTAAGGTAGCCACCATCCCTTCAAAGATCTTGTCTTGTATGCAGCTCCACTTAATAGCAAGATCAATTTGAGCTACCGATCTGAATTCACAATATCGCTGTATGAAGGGCCAAAAACGGAGGTGCGGACCCGTAAGCAGAGACACTTACACGAAATCCACGGGAATTTAAGAATCTCCTTCCAACGATACGATCCAACAAATCGAATAACACAATTCGCAATACTTATTAAGCTTCCTACAGGATGGTTTGTAAAGAAGGGCGCGTCAATCTCACTGAAACTGTTGAAGTAGAATTCACACCACCACAATCGAATCGGTAGGATAAAGAAAATGATAGTGTTTATTCCCTCCTAGACTCCGGTTGTCATACCACTCCATCGTCCAGTCCCAGGTCAAATGATACCCTGATGCTCCCTCCCAACCCAGTATTTATTTATATAATGAAAATATATGTAGTGGAGAAATGAAATATATCAAAACATTAAATATGAAATAATGAATATAAATTTATATAGATAAAATAGTTGATATTCTGATAAGATGCAGCTCTATGTTTCCTCAGCTCACAATATCAAGTGGATGTAACACTGAAATTTCAAGGTTATATTAAGCAAATATATATTTTTATCTCTAATTACTAATAATGTAAGGATGTAAATGTAAAGTGTAAAGTGTGATGTATAATTAACATGACTAACAATAAAATGGGATTACTAGAAAAATAAAGGAAAGATCTCACCCGATATGTTGCAAAGGAATCCATGACATCACGATGATTTCGAAGAGCTCCAATAGATATGCTGCTGCTACTTCTTCAAGCGGTGTTAAAAACAGCACTCTCGCCTTTCGGTTCTCACACAGCAGAGCAAACCCCATCAACCACGAAATACACTCTAGAGGGATCTCAGCAGAGGAAAAAAGGACTGCATCCACTTTCCATCACCAATCACTCGCGACGCCAGCTCCGATCACTTTTGTAAGCCGTAAACTACTGATTCATGGTAACGTCGACCGCCGAATCACCACCAAAACTCGCGACGGACACATTATCTGCACTTTGCCCGGCTAATTTGCCAACTGGACCGTGTTCAAACTCGCACCCGGTGACGGCAAAAAAAGGAATCGATGGGCAATTTTGTGATACGGAATTTCCACAATAAACCGGGAATGCACGAATTTCTTCACATCCAACTGCGAAACACGTTTAGGAGCACTTTTGGTACACTTTCGATCGAACACACTTATTTTTTTTTTTTCAGAAATGGTTGCGAGTG
The DNA here is from genome assembly GCF_037179485.1 of Ochlerotatus camptorhynchus. Classification (NCBI taxonomy): domain Eukaryota; kingdom Metazoa; phylum Arthropoda; class Insecta; order Diptera; family Culicidae; genus Ochlerotatus; species Ochlerotatus camptorhynchus. Next base: position 734,600 of record NW_027040751.1, on the reverse strand, counting down.
AACCAACATCATCACCGCGTAAATAAACTTAAATTAAAATTATCACTCGCGATGGCACAAGTTTCTGGTCCGGGAGAAAAAATCAAACAACGCAGATAGCTTCAAATCTTCTGTTGCTTGCAAACATGATGAATCATGTTTTCTTTTTCGATTCTAAAACTTCTCGGAAAGCGAGAAAACCAATCACACACGTATAACCGTCCGGGAGGCAGAGTGCCAGCGCTAATCCGGCAAATGCAACCGAAAACTATGAATGCGAACGCACGCACAAAACAGAGAACAAACTTAAAACACAACCGTATCCAAAGGCATTCGAAACTGAACTGTGTTATGAGAAACGAATATTTCAATATTACAAAATACAAATATGGAAATGGCTCTAATGTTGGCCTATGGATCCAAGATTGGGCCCATAGTCAAAAATCTGCTATTTATCAATTTTATCTACATGAACGCGTCATTAGGACGGTCCCAATGGATATTCCTGGTCGCTATAGAAAACTTAGTCGGTTGTCGCTATAGAAAACTTAGTCGAATTTATGTATGGGCCCAAATTAGGGGCATTTAGGCCGACATTACATCCATTAACCTTATATTCCTGACAGAATAATGTATGTATGAGGTAAGCTTAAAATAGAAAATCATAATGGTAAACGTCCATTGATGTTGCACAAACAAAAACCTGAAAATAAACTATAATGATATAAATCGATGGGTTCCACATTGTTTTTGTAATACTGGTATCCAATAGATTCTGCTGTTCTTCTGAACTCTATATGTCTACAAAATTTTATTGTGGTTTATTAACAATTAGAATAAATAGAAATAGATGGCGACATGCTGGATTAATATTCACTAAAGAAGTATTATCGGATAATTTTGCAATTAAGACGGATAAAACTACAGCTTTTTTTAATAATTTGGGTATCATGTAACAACGCATGCTTGGCTTATAATTAGATTGATGATCACAAACGAGTTAGTTCAACTAAGTTTACTTGAAAATGCAATCCTATCATCGTCAGGGAATAACTGAAGTTCCAAATAAAGCAGCGTTCAGCCCAGCTCTCAAGGGCTTTCTTTGTTCACATATTGATTTGCCTTCGAAAATTACTAAGAAAATTTGGGATTGATTCAGATCTTAATTTGATAACACAATTGAAAGCTTTAATCACTTGACTAAGATCTAACCAATTCGTTTTACAGCAAGCATTTAAGGATCGTTTTTTCCACCCATGATCCATTTGTTTGTATTATTTACAGAAAATGAAATACCTGTAACAATGAAAATTATGGGAAAATATACATGCAGCTCGCGTAGCTGTGCACCACCAATATAATGTCGACTTTCCTGAACGGTTCAAAATAGACCTATGGTTTTGAGTGCTAACACAGTTGTGCGCAGAACCGGGTCTAGGTTTCAAAATATTATTTAATAGAAGCATGAATAAGGAACAAAAGGAAAAGTAATTATAAAACCAACCAACAATTTATTTAAATGATCATGAAAATTAATTTAATTAGAAGTAGGTAACAGAAATGAGAATAAAAGTTTGAAAAATGATGGTTTACAAAATCACGACAGCACTGTGCAACTGAGACCCTAACGCACCAACACCAACATAGTTCTCCAAACCTAAAACACTTCACTGAACGCTCAAACGTCAGCGTACAAAGTAAGCAACTCCAAGTACATACCATCGTATCTACACTCTAACCAAGAGCTCCAACCAACACTTGGAGAGTCGAGAGTCCAATCCTCGCATTCCATTCTATACTGTTCTATGTGAATCCAGCTCTAACCGCCGTGCCACGTACTCTGTCACTGTATGCTAAGGCCATCCATAAATGACGTAGCATATTATTGACGAATTTTAAACCCCCCGTCCCACCTCGTAGCGTATTTAACATAGCCGATCACAACAACTAATAGCGGCTCTCCCTCCTCAAATGCTAAATCATTTATGGATGATCCCTAAAAAGAAAGGGAAGGTCACATCGCTTTCTTTTTATTCCTCTTGTAATATCTACTCTCTCTGTTTTCGCTTTCAGCAAATAAACACGGCTCGAGCCTCACACTCTCGAGTCCTCAGAATGATTCGGTCTAAACGCGCACCTACACAAACAACCAACCCATACACTTTCACGCAAATTCTTACATACACTTGACGGTGTTGCGGAAGTCAATGGTCTATGGTGGTTTGAGATAAATATACAAAATCTGGTCTTGCAATAGACGAAACACTAGGGCACTTCGTATGAAGCACAACCTTTAAAATATAATAATAATCAATAACTTATCTGTGTTGATGTCATTCCGCTTGTTAGCCACGTCACTCCGCAACACCCTCATAACAGCCCGTTCAAGAATACACATCCTTGGGCTTTGCCAAAGAAAGTGAAACAGCAAATACCACTTAACGGAATGCTTTTTAACACTAACACGACGTCTCTACCGCAACCGTGTATTTTTTTTTCTTCGGAAGCAACGCACTCACACCAACATTCCAAAAATCATGTTTAGCCCTGTTTTACCATATGCACTTCTTGATTTTCTTCTTCTTTAGTTCCGTTGGCTCAAGATTAGCTGTAATCAAGCATCTATTCTTTCCAATGCTAACATGATCAATTATCTTCTGAAACACAATATCGAATCCTAAAACCACAAACCAAACCAATGTTTCGCATTTCAGCATCAATCAGATTCTAAACCTCTCAGTCCGTTTTTTTTTCACACCCACAAACTAGAACAAAATGCGCTTTGCTACGCTCATGCATAGAATGCTGAATACTATTTAATTTAACTTGAATAGGCATGTAGGTATAAATTTATTGATTGAAAAAAGCACTCCAATACAAATCACACTGCAGAACACCAGCTAAACTGCGACGAACCTCGACAAAACAACGCATCAAATCAGGAGCAAGACCGACGCACACCCTCTTTCCTCAAAATCTGAAAGCTAACTGATCTGGAAAAATCTGGAATGCTCCAAAAAATCCTCTTTTTAACATAATGCTATTGAAATCAAAGCGATGTGTCAATCTCCCGTAAAAATAGGTCAGTATGATAATTTAGAATTTATTTAAAGTTCTAGAATGGTTATAAATTACATGTTTAAATAAATTATATAAAGCAAATAATTTGTAAACATTGCTTCCAAAAGTTGAAAAGTATTGACACGGTGTGCCCAAAAAGTTCATACATCCATTAACCAGCATTTCAAAAATTGAGATAAATGTGGGTAAAAAACAGCAGAAAATATGGTTAGAATTGTTTTTTAAACTGTAACTTTTTAAAAAAGAATGAGAAGCAAAGAATCAATGAAATTTGATGGGATGGATTTTTTGAACTAATAGTCGATGTAGTCCTTACTATTTGATGCAGTACCAGAATTTAAAGATTTTATTAGTTCTAAATAATTCTAATATTACTCTGAGGTTGATCAGATTTACAGTTTAATTCTTGACAGCATAGAACCCACCACACCCAACAGACCAGTAGGCAATTTTATGTTGAAGCTAAATTCACCGGGCTGAAGTGGGAATCAAAACCTAACATCGTGGAACTCACACACAGTTTACCTAAACTACGGGTAACTCCACTATTTGCATGACCATTATGCCAAAGAATAATTTTATTATATTACTAAAATGAAAGTCTGATAGTTTCATTTTTGAAGTCTCAGGATCTTGCAATGATTCTAAATTCCGGAATTTATATTTTTCCTGCGTCCCAGACCATGAAATGTTTTGGTAGTCTGAATTTACTTGGAACTCATTACAGGATATATTGGCCTTTTTTTGTTCAATATGAATCATCCTAGAATTCCATCATATTTCTTTTCTATATTCCCCTAAAATAATCTTGAAAATATCTAAACTTTTCCAGTAACATTCTAAGAGTTCTTATCATTACCTCTTGAAATCTCTTATAAATCACTCTTCAATCCCACAACTCCCTCAAATTGGTAATAATTCCCAAGAATTTGCTCAATTTTGTGTCCATTTTTCTCTATGAAATTCTTAAAATATTCTTAACAATTTCCTTGGTACACTCTTCTGAATGACCGTCACACTCTTCTCAGACTTATCCGATAATTCCCTTAAAACTGCTATGTAGGTAAGGTTAGAATTGGTTTGAAATCCTTTTCAGCATTACCCAAGTACTCAAGTACTTTGCCAAAATGGTTTTGAAAGTCTCCCAGAAATTGCACTTAAATTTTTAGTAAAATTAATCTCCATAGAAACATTTGACAGAATTCCATTGAAATTATTCTCGCGATTCGTATCAGCATGCTCCTTAAGTTTCATGATAAGAATTTTCTATGATTTATTTTCCGGATTGTATTTCCTTTATTGACAAAATCTCCATGCAATTGTCATCAGAGTTAACAAGACAATTGATACCGTCTTCAACCAGAGGTTGCACAGACTGAATATTTAACATTAAACAACGGAAAACACACCACACCCCTAAGAGATGAACTAGCCTATGGCTAAAAATCTCTCAAATAAAGAAAAAAAAAAAAACGCCACACCAATTACCATTAGAACAGTAGGCAAATTTTGAGGTTGCCATAATTTGCCCCGGCTGGAGCGTCAATCGAACCCTCACTTCGTGGCACTCACAATACGCCTAAATGATGGGTGACGCCGCACGACCCTGAAGCCCACAAAGATGGATGTCATTCTACTCAGAAGTAGCTTGAAATTCTCCTTTGATTTCACAAAGAATTCGCCTCACACTTAACTGTGAGCTATTTTCAGAATTACTTTAAAATTCCAATAATGTCCAATGTTGATGGCCTTTAATAATTAAAGTACCAAATTTGGCTTTTTATTTTTTTTTATTAGAGGAAAGAGCAAATTAAAAAATCTGGGAAAATCTGGAACATATTAAAAAAATCTGAAAATATACGAGGTCTGTCTGTCTATCTGGCAAGACGACTAAAAATCTGGAAAATCCAGATAAATCTGGAATACTGGCAACGCTGCAGGCGATAATAAACTTCCAGCCATGAATGAACAAACACAAATGTTGACTTCGATACTCAGAGGTTTCCTTGATCAAGAGAATGTGTTTATGTCAAAATTCAAATTCATGCAGGTAGTTGGTCTATCTGTTAAGGTTGTCTTCATTTTCAGCTAAGTTGAGAGTAGAAGGAATGATTTTTATCAGCACTGATTTATACATCCTTTGGTGCAATGAAAAAGTGCAAGGGAGCAGACAAATTTGGGAAAGACCTGTGATATTATTGGGGCGTCTAGTTAAATATTATGTCAAAATCAACTTATGATTGAAAATTGTCGAATCAAAATAGGTAGGCCCAAATTACGTGATTACGTGAGTAGGTTGGTATTTCCAGTGAAAACATGATGCATGTATTCTTCTAACACCATAGGCTCTTTCTTCTTATTCTTCTTCTTTTGAGTTATTACGAATTAATTATTGGGACTTTATGCCGGCACTTTCACAGTTGTTAATTGAGAGTTTTCTTAGCCTGTACAATTTTTGCATTAGTATAATTGAGTGGTAAGTACAGTCATACAATAGAGACATTTTTCAACCCGCAAAAATCCCTAGACCGGACAGGGCCTTGCTTGAACTTGTTGATCTGTTCGCGTCATTATTGGTGATGTTTCAATGGCTTTCATTAAAAATAGTTTAGGATTTGCTAACTTATACAGTTCATGTTGCTTAACTTCGCGTCACATGTAGGTATTAGATGTAACTTATGATAAGTATGCAATCTGCTTAAAAATAATTGAGCATGGTTTGGTTATAACCGAACGTATTATTTTTAAGAATTGTTCATTGACTTGAAGAGCAGTTGTTAAAAAACGAAACAACGCCGTTAGCGATAAGCGTTCGAGATCCACCCCAGCTCCAAGAGTCGATAATTTTTTTGTCGGTTACGATCGGGTAAAAATGCACAAAAGAACCGATCTATTCTGCCACTCGGTTGGGTGACTACAGGTGGCCAAAGCAAATAGGTACTGAGCGTATGTTGAGAGAATTTGAGCACTACACTCGATGTTCGGTTGATGTTTCGCTTATATCGAAAGCGAAAACAAGCTCTCGCTTTCGATCGCCAGACCACCATTTCAATCGTGGGAACGTTGAGCTATGGGAAGCGAACGGCGTTTGAGGGATCCTTTATGACCTACTGATTGATGCGATTTATAGGAAATGCTCGGTCTTTATAAATAGTCTGGTGTTAAAATGCTGATCGTTATCAAGCCGAGTGGCTCCTTCTATTTTATGACTTACTTAAGCTGTATTAGAATAATAGTTTTATTGGAGTAACTCAGCATTTGTATACTAATCCAAAAAAATTTAAAATAAGTATATTTCAGAGGTTTAAGAAGGACATGTAAAGAATACATAATTACAAGTGAATACACGAACAAAACAACGAAAGAGAACATAAAATAAGCGATACAATTGGGATCATGCATACCTTAAATTACTACTCGCTTTTGCAACAACAAAAATAACGAAGTAGTAAATAAGCTGAAAAGTATTCTCGATCAGTCGGTCGTACGTTTCCTAGGAAATTGACGATATGAGATAAAATGATGGTCTTTAAATTTCAACGTGACTGTAAAAAACGCAAATCTATCGAATGAGTCAATCTGCTATGATCATTACTGGTAAATTAGAAGGCACGTGGTAGAATCCACATTTGCTAAATACAAACGATTTTCGAGGAAAATCGCTTATCACATTATCCAGCAATTGAATGGCAATTTGCTAAACAAATCTTGATTATGTTATCAACTGTCATGTCGTGTGTTAATCTACCTTCTGTGTGGCTATAGAGGTAGCATTGATAGAAAAATCTGCATCACCAATTGAAAAGGGTAAATTAACAGTTGTAAACAAATCTTAAATGCTGTATTCAAATGTTATACGCTATGAAGCAACCTTAACTCAACCTCTATATAAGCAAATCTGACAAACTTAGTCAGCTACTTATGGCTGTTGGGACGGTTGGGACAAGCTCTTATTGCATATCCATTTACGCTTCTATACAGTTGTTATTCAGCTGTTTAGTTATGTGTGAACTTGAAAAGCGCTTATTCATCTTTTTTTCCGATTATCCCAATCAGTACACAGCTTTATCTTGAAGCCGGGTTTAATATTGTTTACACTTTGTGTTGCAGGAATTTATTAATTTGATTTTGCTGCGATCAAATAAATCGAAATTAGTTATAAGCACACCACAAAATTTTCACCCTACACCGGAACTTTAACTCGAGACGACCGTATTGGCAAACCTCGACACTATCAATTTAGCTACGTCTACTCATTGAGCTGCCGTAAACAAATCAACATGTCCTTCTACAACAGGATCGCTGAGTAGAGGCTTTATAATAGTGCACATGAATCACTTTTCTCTATTAGTTAAGTCAGCTTTGTACGAGGGGTTGGGCCAGCTCAGTCGGTACCCGATCAAAGTCTGAGATCAATTTGAAATCTAAATTTGAAGTTGTGATTTCACTGATAATGATTTCTCAGGTTGCTGTCGTTTTGGTCGTTTTAACGGTTAAAATATCAAAATTGAGAGCAAAAAAATCTTTCTGAGACATCACATTGAAAACTATTCCTGCTATCAGTGAGAGCAAACTAAAAACTCAATTTGATATCAATTTTTCCTGTTGATAACAAAACTAGTATTCAATTTGATGTTATGCTAAGGCAATGAAAACAAACCCGCAACAACATATTTTTGAAGAGTAAATGTACAGCAAAATGAAAACAAAATTTGGTATCAACCCGAGCAAAGTCCAGCATCAAAATGACAGCAAATTGAAATCAAGTTTTGATATCAACATCAAACAGAAATCATAATTTGATTTCAGTTTACGCAATTGACAAATTTGATACCAAATTTTGTTTTCATTTTGCTGTACATTTACTCTTCAAAAATATGTTGTTGCGGGTTTGTTTTCATTGCCTTAGCATAAAATCAAATTGAATAGAAGAAAAGCTATTATCGTCAGGGGGGTAAACAAAGTCCTAGCCCGAGCAAAGTCCAGCATCAAAATGACAGCAAATTGAAATCAAGTTTTGATATCAACATCAAACTGAAATCCTAATTTGATTTCAGTTTATATACCTTTTTGACGTTTATTCGTCTTTCTCTATCTAGCACACATGGATGAATGAACGGTTTGTTTTCCCACTAACCTGTTTCCCTCTTGCTCGCACTCGTTCGATTTAAATGGTGCAGTAGTGTGCGCCGATTAAACGTCAAAAAGCTCTATACAATTGATAAATTTCGTTTTCATTTTGCTGTACATTTGCTCTACAAAAATATGTTGTTGCGGGTTTGTTTTCATTACCTTAGCATAACATCAAATTTATTACTTGTTTTGTTATCATCAGGAAAAATTGATATCAAATTGAGTTTTCAGTTTGCTCTCACTGATAGCAGAAATAGTTTTCAATGTGATGTCACAGAAAGATTTGTTTGCTCAATTTTTATATTTTAACCGTTAAAACGACAGCAACTTGAGCAATCATTATCAGCGAAATCACAACATCAAAATTAGATTTCAATTTGATCTCAGACTTTGATCGGCGAAGCCCCCTCTCCAACTACGCATATTAGGTATATAGAATAATTCATCTAAACATAACAAATCAATAAGATAAGAAACTTCGAACTTATTTCAGCTTGAATTCTGACTTGCAGTGTTGACAGGAAAGGTTATTTTTGGAATTTTATTCGAAAAATCGATCTTTGAGCAGTTATTACTTTATTTAGATCCATTCGAACACCGTACACCCGTGGGCAAAGCTGTTTGGTACTTACTGGACTATACTTTGACATGATTAGTTGCATGGTTCCAGCAAAACTGTAGTCCCTAGGAATAAAAATACAAAAAAGTAGGTTTTCCATACTAATTTGCATACAAATTTCGAACGCAATGCCGGGTTACAACCAATCGTCCCCAAATTTAGCACAGTTGTTTGGGACCCCAAATTTAACCAAAAAATCATTGCTCTGTAAAAATGAACATGATGACTCACTCTAATATGTATATTCCATTGATATCTTGCAGTGAAATATACTATTCTAACAGTTCACTAATTAACAACACCTAGCAGTACGAGGCGGTTCATGTGTAGTAGATATATGCATTTTTTCTCTCTTTCTCTCTCCCTCTTTCTCTAACGGATATTTCCGTAGCCACCTTACCGGCATGGAATCGACCAGTAATAGCTGTCAACCTGGGCCCATTGGAGGTCAAACCGATTTAACCGCGTACGCCAAGCAGACCCGTCTGCTGACTCAAGTTCCTCGTCAATTAACAGTCGTAAATCTGCAGTTAGTTCATTTGCTTGCACGCTCGGTAATATTGCAATACTCCAAACAAAGTTGACTTCAGGAGATTGGACAATGACTAGGAAGTAACAACACACTTTCTTTCGCGCACTAAACGGCACATGCTAAGCAAGATGATACATCCAAAATTAATACACCGTGTAGAAATGGCTGTTTCTGTTATGTATGAGTTATACAATGACACAGACGTTAAATGAGGCTGGTATTGTTCTCAGAGTGGAACGCTATCTTAACCGAGTCACGAGGCTCAAAGCTCGGTTTCAGTCGACCTTGCTAGTGGAACCCATAAAACAGGCAGGAACTCCCTATCACAGAGCGCTAGGTGTCGTGCCAATATATTTACCTACCTACAGTTCGAACGTTAAAACGTGCCAGCGATCGGGTCACACATCTGCTTGCCAATAATCCATGGGGATCCGTTGAATTTGAAACAGCCTGTGTGCACATCGTGTGGTTGTATCGATTACATACCTGTAGCTGTCGATATGGCTCGATCTGTGGTCGCGGATCGTGATTGAGCAATTGATGCTGCGGGTGCTGCCAACCGAGATGATGACCGGACGAGAATCTTCGTTTCATCGGAAAATGAAAGTGATTCAGAGGTGGAGTTCAGTTTTATATTGAGCTTATGTACATTCTAACGAATAACGGTTCCTCTACTTGCTCATGTCAAAGATCACATCCTGACACATCACAGCAGTCATAAATCACGTCACTTGGCACACCCAAGTCAGTGGATACGATGTATTTTGACTCATACGTCTGTAACGGCCAACCTGTGTGTTACTCCTCCGTCAATGTGACAGACGTAGAAAAGTTGCACCCCTATCCTATTTAGCGACTGTTTCTTCTTACGGAGCCACTTCTAATTATGGCCATTCCCATCCGTAATCGAACTTAACTAATTTCGCTCTCGACTCAGACCATATAGACAGTAGCGCTATTCAAATGCTAATCTCCTCCGTTCCGGTCACCACTACTCATTAGGTTTACTAATTCTTTTAATAATTTGCAATACTGCCTAGTAATGCCCAGTACAGTATAGTAGACAACGTACGTGAGGAGACATTCACTCGACAGATACATGTTGCCTTTTCCGCTAGCGGTTGCGCCACTCTTGGGGCTAGATGAGAATTCGACGGCAATGATCAATTAGGCACCCCCGGTCGGTGTGAAGAGCCGCTGAGATTTGCTTACAATTGGAAGCTAGAAACCGTCGCAGCATGGAATACATACATATCGAATCGATTGCCTTAGTTATGATCGGTTTAGTTGATTAGTTATGGATAGCTGAAATGGTTTTCCACTTAGGAAACATTCAATGCTTCTGCTTGTTCAGATTTGTTGTCCCTTTCTACTGCCAATGAAACCAATCTATGAATTATAATTCATCCACCTGTGGAGACCTCAGACCCTTCTTATACGATAATTATTCACTGCACTCGGTAATTATATTTACATTAGAGAGTCTCAAGCACATTCGTCATTCGCTCGTTGTTCACTAATTCATCCTAAATAATGCAAAATTCTATAATCTGAAGCACGTTTTCAAATGTAACCGTTATTAAAGTCTGCTATTTAATTACTTAACTGTACTTTAAACTGTATTTAAAAACACGTGTTTATGTATGTAAAATATTTCTAGCAAATTAATGGACAGTTGCATTGATACAACATTAAAGATTTATTGCTGTATGTTAAAAATTAAGCCGGGAAGCATAGAATAAGGTGGGGTCTTGCCTTAAGATTACGTTATTAATTTTAGAATTCTGGTACCTTATTTACCGTATCATGAAATTTTAGTTTATAACCGTGAGTCGATTCCTTGATTTTTAACATCAATCTCTTATGGATAGCTATTTGAAAAATCATTATGTTTTTCTTTAAATGTTGATTTAGTAATAGGGTTCCGAGTGCGCACTTTTTTCCCACAGGTGGGGCAAGACTGCTAATTTAAATAAATGTTTCACAAACGTTTATTCTAATTTAATTACTGCTTTTTAAAACAAAAACAAATCAAAATTGGACCTTAGTTCGTCATCTTTACGCACATAGTATTTGTATGCACTAATCTGTCTTCTTTGTGCAAGTTTGGTGGAAGTTTTTAGCGGTGGAAATTAGCATAAAATCGTACAATTCAAATGAAAGTAATAATTTGGTAATATTAGGCCGGAACAAATATCAAGTTTTTCCTTTGTCACCCCCCCCCCCCCCCAAATTTTGGAATATCATCAACCGGGAAATAAAATAAAACTTTCAGTGTATATTTATTTTTCGCAAATTCATTTGGGTATGGATACTCGATTTGCTAGATTTTATTATGTCCTTGTTCTTTTAAAGAATTTTCACATAAATTGGTACTTGACCAGTACGGCATGACAGGTCCTTGAAATCGAATCAGCCGGTTTTAGTTGTTGAAGCCGGATTTTATCGAACATCATTCCTAATCTTGTTTGGCAACTCACTAGGTAAGCCATCTTCAATCTGATCGATCCCTCTTGTTCGTTGCGCACATCTTAGTCTTGTCGCAGTCGGATCACTACAAAGAACCATTTTCAGTGGGTCGTTATCCGACATTATTACACACTAATCCAGGCCTCCGTCGTTCGGTAAATTTTGAACTACAGAACTTTTCGGTAAAAGTTTAAAAATCAGTGAAAAATCCAATTTTTAGAAAATTTATTCCGAACTTGTACAGAATTCAAAATCCTACCGACTTCGGTGATCTGAATTAAGTGTGATACGATGTGCCCAGCCCACCATAGTCGCCAGATTTTTGCATTCGATCTACATTTCTTAACTTACAAACCTTCTGCAATGATACTTAATGATTCACTTCTTTTCTACAGTGATTCAACAATTTCCGAGCTTAATCCAATCGTTTCAAAATTGGTTTATAATTTTTAGAAGTGAGACCAAATCAGAAACGATTCATGAAATTGAAGTGAGTTCAAACTTTCGAATAAGTCATCAATATTTTCCTAACTAAGTCTTAACTTTTCTGTTATGTTATTCAATCCTTTTTAAAGTTGTCAAAACTTTCCTGAAGTGATTCGACATATTCCAAATCCATTCTTTAAAGAATTGGTTTCGCATGAATGAAACATTAGCTGATTAATCCTTTACCTAGATGATTATTATTATTATTTAGCTTTATTAAGGAGGCTTTCAGCCTTGGGCTGGTTCGCCTCCAACGTTACCTAAATGAATCCATGGTTTCCTGCATTGATTCAACTTTTTCCGAACTGAAACCAAACTAGTCAGAACGGGTTTGATATTTCCCTAAGTGAGCTCCAGATTTTTGTTAACTGCTTTGGCATTTGGCAAGGACACAATCTTGCTTAGTGAAAGTGTAGAAAGTTTTCCGAAGTGAACCGACAATTTTTTGAGCTTAATTTTTTCCAAATGGTGTCCAACCTTTTCTGAAGTGGTTCAAAACCTTCCTTAGGGAGTCCAAACTTTTCTGTTGAGTGATTGAATTATATTTAATGTTAGTCTGAGCTTTCCGGAAGTGATTTACCTAACTTTTATAGTAGGTTCCGCACCCTTAGATCCGTTCCTCGTTCTTGTGAGATTCACATCCTTTGAAAATTAGGCTGAGATTTTAAAGAATGGACCTTCGTGTGTTCATACCTGATGGTAGATTTTTTTTAAAGCAAGCACGAAAGTACGTATTTTTATAGAAATTTGGATTTCTTGATCAGCCAAGTTGGATTTTGGCTCCGTCCTTTGAAAAACAGGCTTGGATGTTACGGAATAGACCTTTGTGAGTTCATACATGATGGTAGATTTTTTTGAAGCCAGGTTGGATTTCAGTTTAATCTTTTGAAATTTGTGCTTGGATTTTATAGAATGGAACTTGCTGAATACCGGAAGGACGAACTTGGTTAATATTCACAAAAGAAGGTATTTTCATAGAAAATTAATTTTTCTGTTTTTCCGAACTGAATTTCGGCTTCTATCTTTGAAAAATAGGCTTGTATTTTAATAGAAGTTGCTGAATCCATACGTGAGGGTTAAATTTCTTCAATTTTTATAAAAACTTTGATTTTTTGTTCTGCCAAGTTTAATTTCGGCTCCGATCTTTGAAAATAGACTTGAATTTTATATAATAGACTTTGCTGAATCCATACGTGATGGTAATTTTTTTGAAGCATGCACAATTCTTTAAAAAACTGGGATTGAATTCTAAAAATGAACGTATTTTTATAGAAATTTGGGTTTTTTGTTCAGTCAAGTTAAATTTCGGCTCCTTCCTTTGAAAAATAGGAGTGGATTTTACCGAATTGCTGAATCCATCCGTATTTTTACCTTTGTTACTAGCGTAACATAGGTATTAGAATCGATTTTCACACTTCTTGCCGTCTGCGCCCGATAGCCATCCACACAAGCTATCTCACCTGTATAAAACATTCTCAATCGATAGAGCCCAATCGATAGAGCCCAATCGATTCCCAATTTCATCTAGGCAAGATTTTGGCTTATCCGATCAATATGGTTGATACGTGCATGTTGGTTAACCCCGTGTTTTTGTCTTTTTTTTTTGTCAGAGGAAGGCTTTATGTTTAGTCTGGGCGTTAGCATCAGAAGAAGAAATCGTACGCAAAATCATGGAATGTAGGGGAGAATAGCCCATAATGCACCTCTGGGGTAAAATGGCCCCGTGCAGTTTTTCGTTGCTTTTCCATTACTAATTCTGGAAATAGCATGTGCCAGAAAGTTAGTTCAAGCACTGAACTATCAATGCTGATGCTGAAGCTATGAAAAACAGCGCAGGGCCATTTTACCCAAGGGGTGCGTTTTGAACAATCTACCCTACGTATTCCAATAGACCTTTTCGATGCTTAATCGTCGTTCTCTATCTATCACACATGTATGAATCGATGGTATATTTTCTACTAATGTGTTTCCCTATTGCTCGCACTAGGGGGCTGTTCATAAACTACGTAGACAGTTTAGGGGGGGGGGGTTGGCAGTTATCCACGGTCCATACAAATTTTAAAATGTTTGTATGGACAATTGTCTACGCAGGGGGAGGGGGGGGGGGGTTAAGAATAAAAAAAAAAACTTTCTACGTAGTTTATGAACAGCCCCTAGTTGGATTTAAATTGTACAGTAGTGTGCGCCGATTAGACGTCGAAAAGCTCTATAAAACCAGTGAGATGTTGTCCCTTCAAATTTGTGCACGGCCGATGAGATCAATCCAAATAAACGCTTCAATAATCTGCTGGAAAATGCGGAAAATTTACGAACATTTTACACAGTCTAGTAGTAGTACCAATAGACCGAGAAAATCCAATCGTTGGTGTTATCATTTTCTGGCATTTTTTCCTTGAAAAAGCGCGAAAAAACTGGAAAACCTGAAGTTAACTTTTCTGAATTCCTGCACTTTTTGCGATTTATGAGTAAAGTAATCAAATTTGGGTTGATCTCGTTGGCCGTGTGCAGCGAGTTTTTCCACCTGTCTGCTCACGTTATTTCTAGACAATCCAATTTTCAGTAAGATCTACTCATTTCCATTAGAAGTATAGAGCAAACTAGATTGTAACTGACAAGATAACAAACTAACATTCGGATTTAGGTCGATGTTGTTCATTCGTCATCTTGTCAGTCCCAACTTTGTTTACTCAATTTTGGTGGATATGACTAGATCCTACTCAAATTTGGGTTGTTTAGAAATAGCTTGCACCCTGCGCTGTTTTTGCCCATACATCTAAACATCTATATATCTAAAGCGGACGTTACACATGTCAATGCATTCACAAGAAGGATAGTGTAACTGGCTCTTTAAATCACCCTCATTTTTAAAAACCGCTTTTAGAACTGGTACATCGTGAAACTCAGCCCCGTTGGCGTAGCTAATGGGAGTGCCTTAGGCAGTGATGGCACATTTTTCGAATATAATTCTGTATTCCTGCCTAACATTTGAAAAGAGTCCATCTCTTTTCCACGGCAAATTATACGAATTTCTCGCTAAGCTCACAGGACAGTTCGACAGAAGATCAGGCATAGTCGCTACATTCATAGCCTACCGGAGAGAATCTCGGGAACCTATTAAGCTGTCAAATAGCTGTTTGACCAATTGAGCTGTCAAATCACGAGCAACAACAGAAAAGAGCACATCAGCTATTACGAACAAAACTTCCGGAACCCGTTTTCTCGTGACTAAAGGCACGCCTACGCAAACTAACACCATGTTTGGGCTGGGGAAAATGTCCCCTATCCGATGATGCCGGTAATTTGCGTTCGATTGACGAGGAAAGAATAATCAACGTTTTGTTTATAAAACTTGATAGTACCATTTCAATTGTTGGTCTACAATACATTGAATTGGTTCCGCTTTTTGATAGATCAAATTTCTATCCGCCAAACTTTAAATATAGCACACTGAATGGAAAATTCAATTGCAGTCGGGTTATTCGCGAAAGAGAAAATCGATGAAGAGAATCGGGCTGATTGATTATTTAACTTTATTGGTTCGTCAAATATTATTGCAATATAATAAGATTGTATATAATAAGATTGTGCTTAAAGTATGTAGAGCACAATAAAGCAGATTAAGTGTAAAGTCATAATGCGCCAGTTGTAAGCCAAGAAAAAGAAAGTGATTTATATACACTTCGCACTACGTAAATTTTATATCAGCTCCAGATATATAAGCCACAATTATATCCTTAATTTATTGTCATGTTAGGAAATAAACGTGAAGACATAAATCAATTGATCATTGAATTATGATTTGGACTACAATTCAAACTAGCAATTGTTGTTCAATTGAGCACTGCAGAAACTGAGACCAATAAAAATAAAAATATCCATTAAGGCCTCGTCTATCTAGATAGTATCGAAAAACGAGATTATACTGGGTAACAAAGGTTCTATTCACCTGCCCGGTGGATCAATATGGGTTTTTTCATAGAAATTTGGTTTTTCGGCTCTGCCAAATTGCATTTTGGCTCATATCTTTGAAAAATAGGCTTGTATTTTTTAGAATGGACCTTGCTGAATCCATACGTGGATTGGAATTTTATGGTTTCTGTCAGTAGACGATATAGGAAAGACGTAATTGATGTGAGACCCTTTCATTATTGACTTCGAGTGGGGCAAGAGTACGAATGGTTTCGAATGGTGGTCAAATTGTGTCGATTTTGAAAAATGCTGATAGGTAGAACCTGTTTTTAATCTTTATGTATGCTGTAGTGCAATAATGCCGGAACAAATCACAAGTTTTTCTTTTGTCACTCGATGCTCGCACCAGTAGAGTCCCCCCCCCCCCACCCCCTACTACTTTTACCCCCTGGAATAAAAAATAAACCAAAATAAAAACATTCAAAATTCGTTTTAAATTATATCTAAATTATATCCACCCTATCCAAATATAACTCAGTTTTCTCAACAATTTTTCCTGCTTCAAAAAAGCAGGAAGGTCTATTTAACAAAATCCAAGCGTAATATTCAAAGGAAGGAGCCAAAATCCATCTTGGCTGAACATAAAAACCAAATTTTAACAAAAATACGTAGTTTTGTCAATTTAAACCTGGCTTTGTGTGTGCTTAAAAAAAATAATCATCACATATGAATTCAGCAAGGTCAATTCTATAAAATCTAAGCATAACTTTCAAAGTACAGTATCAAAATTCAACTTAGCAGAAAAGGAAAACCAAAAAAAAAAAACCATTTCGAATTACAAACCCGGTTTAAAGGTTGTAATTCAAAAAGGTTTTTTTTTTTTTTTTTTTCTTAAGGTCTGGGCTTGGGAAATGTTTAGTAACCTTGGAGATTAGTGACGAAATGCAATCAAAAAATCTTGAAATCTTAAAAATTTACTCGAGAATTCTAACATTGCGTATCTTATCGAACATACCGGTTGCGTCATTGTTATCGTATGACTTAAGTTTATTCATATTCCAGATGTTATTCTTATTCCCTACGCTTTGGTCAGAGAGCGTGCCAATTTGGTCGTGACACATTTCGAGTATGAGAGTGATTGCAGTTAGATCAAAAGTGCCTGAGAAAAATGCAAATAAGTACTTTTGTGGATTACCCGAAGTTGCGATAGTGAAGATATTTTCACAGACAAGCAGACGTAAAATTCTCCAAATGTGTCTTAGTTGGTAGTATCGTCACCGGTGGCGCGCCTAATGAATTCCCTTGCGTCATGTCCACACACTACAGCCGTCTGTTGAGTGTATTGCCCATAACAGTGCATACGACAGATGACGGTATCCAAGCAGCACACTTCCATCGAAATAAGTTGCTGCAACTTGTTTGTGACTGGAATAAGTTGCACACAAGTAATCACAATTTTTCAGTGGCAAGTGTGCTGCTATGGTAGTGTTTTAGCGACGATGTTTTACAATGAGAAATGTTCAATATGTTGTGTCTGTTGTCTTTGATATAATATTGAGGTAACGTTAGGATAAAATCAAAACATTGAGAAATATAACGCATCACTTTCAGAAATACTTCACATTGCAACCGATGATCCATTCTAACCACAGGACAGGTACCCACAAATTGAACTGCTTGCTACTGCGGCCAATTTTAACCGATTCTGAATCTTTTGGCACCAATGGATTCAGAAACTTATCTTCTTTCTGGACATTGCCAACAATGTCCATCCAGAATAGTCTGGTTCCCGGAAATCCGGATTTCCTGTCTAATGTTCCAGAACTAAGTATTTTCTTGGCACTTTCGCTAGAATTTTGAAGGAATCGATATCAAAGTATCAGAAATTCCTTCAAAAACCATTTCAGCTTTCTTGAGGACCAGTTAAAGGTTTCTCCCCGGAACGGCCATTCCGGCGCAGGTTCCCGTAGGGCCTCTAGTGGCCATAGAAGTGTTTTTGAAGAAACCCTGTGGGTATCAAAATTCATGAATTTACAGCAGGAGACTGTTTATCATAATTTTGAGGTCATCCGATGGATTGTCCCCGGGACAGCCATCCCGCACAGGTTCCCGTAGGGCCTCTAGTGGCCATAGAAGTGTTTTTGAAGAAACCCCTGCAATATGGGTATCCAAATACATGAATTTACAGCAGGAGACTATTTATCATAATTTTGTGGTCATCCAATGGATTGTCCTCGGAACGGCCATTCCGGCGTAGGTTCCCGTAGAGCCTCTTGTGACAATAGAAGTGTTTGAGAAGAACACCCTGCAATATGGGTATCAAAATTCATGAATTTACAGCAGGAGACTGTTTATCATAATTTTGTGATCATCCTATGGATTGTCCCCAGAACGGCCATTCCGGAGCAGGTTCCTGTAGGGCTTCTAGTGGCCATAGAAGTGTTTAGGAAGAAACCACTGCAATATGGGTATCAAAATTCAAGAATTTACAGCAGGAGACTGTTTATCATAATTTTGTGATCATCTGATGGATTGTCCCCGGGACGGCCATTCCGGAGTAGGTTCTTGTAGGACATCTAGTGGCCATAGAAGTGTTTGGGAAGAAACCCCTGCAATATGGGTATCAAAATTCGTGAATTTACAGCAGGAGACTGTTTATCATAATTTTGTGGTCATCCGATGGATTGTCCCCGGGACGGCCATTCTGGAGCAGGTTCCCGTAGGGCCTCTAGTGGCCATAGAAGTGTTTGGGAAGAAACCCCTGCAATATGGGTATCAAAATTCATGAATTTACAGCAGGAGACTGTTTACCATAATGTTGTGATCCCCTGGGTGCCCCAGAACGGCCATTCCGGAGCAGGTTCCCGTAGGGCCTCTCGATGGGATGTCCCCAGAACGGTCATTCCGGAGCAGGTTCCTGTAGGGCCTCCAGCGCCCATAGAAGTGTTTAGGAAGAAACCCCTGCAATATGGGTATCAAAATTCACGAATTTACAGCAGGAGACTGTTTATCATAATTTTAAGGTCATCCGATGGATTGTCCCCGGGACAGCTATTCCGGCACAGGTTCCCGTAGGGCCTCTAGTGGCCATAGAAGTGTTTTTGAAGAAACCCCTGCAATATGGGTATCCAAATACATGAATTTACAGCAGGAGACTATTTATCATAATTTTGTGGTCATCCAATGGATTGTCCTCGGAACGGCCATTCCGGCGTAGGTTCCCGTAGAGCCTCTTGTGACAATAGAAGTGTTTGAGAAGAACACCTTGCAACATGGGTATCAAAATTCATGAATTTACAGCAGGAGACTGTTTATCATAATTTTGTGATCATCCGATGGATTGTCCCCAGAACGGCCATTCCGGAGCAGGTTCCTGTAGGGCTTCTAGTGGCCATAGAAGTGTTTGGAAAGAAACCACTGCAATATGGGTATCAAAATTCAAGAATTTACAGCAGGAGACTGTTTATCATAATTTTGTGATCATCCGATGGATTGTCGCCGGGACGGCCATACTGACGTAGGTTCCCGTAGGGCCTCTAGTCGCCATAGAAGTGTTTGGGAAGAAACCCCTGCAATATGGGTATCAAAATTCATGAATTTACAGCAGGAGACTGTTTATCATAATTTTGTGGTCATCCGATGGATTGTCCCCGGGACGGCCATTCTGGAGCAGGTTCCCTTAGGGCCTCTAGTGGCCATAGAAGTGTTTGGGAAGAAACCCCTGCAATATGGGTATCAAAATTCATGAATTTACAGCAGGAGACTGTTTACCATAATGTTGTGATCCCCTGGGTGTCCCCAGAACGGCCATTCCGGAGCAGGTTCCCGTAGGGCCTCTAGTGGCCATAAAAGTTGCTTGGAAGGATGTTTCTACAATATGGGTATCAAAATTCATGAATTTTCAGCAGTAGACTATAAGAGATGAACTAGCCTCAGGCTAAAAATCTCTATAATAAAGAAAAAAAAAAAAAAAAAAAGCAGTAGACTATTCATCATATTTTCGTGGCTATCTGACAGATTGTCCCCGGAATGAGCTTGGATAGAATGCTCTTTATTTTTTGAAATTTAAAAAAAGAAACTTTCCTCATTATTTGCTTGTATCTGACTAAATGTCCATGGAATGGCCATTTTGGAACAAGTGAATAATCGAGTGGTGGTGAAAAATTTAGGATGAAAACTCATGCAATTTTTATTTTCTTGAGTTTTCCTGGGGTTCAATCTCTCTAGGGGTATAAACGGTGTGGATTAATGTTGTATGGAGTTTTTGCAGTCTCTGCTGTGCTAGAAATAAACTGACATTTCTCTGGACTTTTAATCCTCATAAAAAATTGTTAAAAAATTACAAGCACATAAAAAGCAAACGAAAAAAAAATTAGCAGTTATCGCAAATTTCTTGGCAGTGCTGATTGTACATAGGTCTTGAGCATGACTTCACATCTTCCTGGTCTTCCTACACTTGATGTCTTCACTTTTGCAGATATGACAGATGCCAACTTGAGGCTCCCGTTCAGACGGATCTCGGACATGAAATATTGGTTTACGTCTTAAAGGATTATGTCAAATTCTGAATTTTACTGGCGATTTAAACATCCATGCATGCAAATATTCATACATGTAAACTTCCTTTTCACGTAAACTAGCAACTTGCAAGATATGTTGCAAACAAAAGTGGACTGTTGTATACAATATATGGAATATTGCATTACATGTCTCATAAATTTACACGATCTATAATCTAAAATTGTATGATATAAGACGCTCTATTTATGTGCATCATAGTAACGGAAATTTACACTACTTTTTTTAGCTGTGTGGATTCCGTCACGCGGGCTAAAGGTGAAAAATAAAACAAATTTGAAGAGTAACACAAGAAAAGGGCCTACAAACCTTCACATGCCATTGACATTTATGACGCTTATTGCACTAGTGTGCATGCTTGGCATACACAGTTTTGGTCACGAACTGCTCATTTGCTAATAAATTTACACACAGTTGACCGAACGTAGTTCTTTTTGAAGGAGTAGATAGAATAGAGTGTAAGCTTGTTATAGATATGTAAAAAAAAGTAGATTTTAATGCTAGTACTAAACTGTATTTGTTTTTGCGTTGTAAAAACGAGGTGAGAAATGCTCACTACACATCTCAGAATTTAAGTGTTAAATTGATTAGTGTTGATTCAAATGTTAAGCTTTACCTAATCTTCGCATATCTATAGTAAACTATGAGCCTAATCTATCAATTACCAAAAAGAAAAATAAATTTCAACATCTGAGTGAAAAGTTATTACCAAATGAGCAGTTGGTGTGTACAACTGTGCATGCGTACGCGTATACGTATACATCAATTTTAGAGCGCTTTGTGAGAAAGTATTATTGACAATCCGTGGAAAATAATAGCAAACTGCTGTCAGACTCATTTTAGCAGGAGGAATCCATACATGTTGAGGTTAGTTATAGGAAAATATTGAGCAACTTCACACGGTGATTGTGTCTGTTAGTGTGCGTGCTTTAAACGTCACTAATATCTATAGGAAGCTTCCCCTGATATTCAGATGACGAAATAATGCCATGGAGCAAAGTTTCCTTCTGTAAATTCCTTAATTATGATACCCATATTATAGGGGCTTCTTCCCAAACACTTTGATCGCGCACGGGAGAGATCCCTACGATGTGTTTATTTGTTTATCTTTCAATTGTTGATCCCGATCGAGACGGATAGTAATGAAAAGCACCGATTGCTTCGCTACTAATTTATTGTTGTTTTGTTTTGTATGTTGTAACGGAACAGTGGGTAGGGTAGTTGCGCATATAGATGACATTGCATAAACACACTTCTATGGTCACTAGAGGCCCAACGAGAACCTACTCAGGAATGGCCGTTCTGAGGACAATTCATCGGATGATCACAAAATTATGATAAATAGTCTTCTAATATAAATTCATGAATTTTGATACCCATATTGCAGGGGTCCTCTTCTTAAACACTTCTATGGCCACTAGAGGTCCTACAAGAACCTACTTCGGAATGGCCGTCCCGGGGACAATCCATCGGATGATCACAAAATTATGATAAACAGGCTCCTGCTGTAAATTCTTGAATGTTGATACCCATATTGCAGGGGTTTCTTCCCAAACACTTCTATGGCCACTAGAGGCCCTACGGGAACCTACTCCACAATGGCCGTCCCGGGGACAATCCATCGGATGACCACAAAATTATGATAAACAGTCTCCTGCTGTAAATTCATGAATTTTGATACCCATATCGCAAGGGTTTCTTCCCAAACACTTCTATGGCCACTAGAGGCCCTACGAGAACCTACTCCGGAATGGCCGTCCCGGGCACAATCCATCAGATGATCACAAAATTATGATAAACAGCCTCCTGCTATAAATTCATGAATTTTGATACCCATATTGCAGGGGTTTCTTCCCAAACACTTTTATGGCGACTAGAGGCCCTACGGGAACCTACGTCAGTATGGCCGTTTTTAAGAAAATCCATCGGATGATCACAAAATTATGATAAACAGTCTCCTGCTGTAAATTCATGAATTTTGATATCCATATTGCAGTGGTTTCTTCCCAAACACTTCTATGGCCACTAGAGGCCCTACGGGAACCTGCGCCAGAACGGCCGTCCCGGGGACAATCCATCGGATGATCACAAAATTATGATAAACAGTCTCCTGCTGTAAATTCATGAATTTTGATACCCATATTGCAGGGGTTTCTTCCCAAACACTTCTATGGCCACTAGAGGCCCTACGGGAACCTGCGCCAGAACGGCCGTTCCGGGGAGAAACCTTAAACTGGTCCTCAAGTAAGCTGAAATTGTTTTTGAAGGAAATGCTGATGCTTTGATATCGATTCCTTCAAAATTCTTGCGAAAGTTTCAAAAAAAGGTTAGTTCTGGAACATTATACAGAAAATCCGGATTTCCGGGAACCAAACTATTCTGGATGGACATTGTTGGCAATGTCCAGAAAGAAGATAAGTTTCTGAATCCATTGGTGCCAAAAGATTCAGAATCGGTTAAAATTGGCCGCAGTAGCAAGCAGTTCAATTTTGTGGGTACCCGGGTACCCTTGTCGAGCTGTTTAAGGGTAAAAAAATTTACGACCCCCCCTTTCTAAGCCCCTTGCTGCAATTTGAAATCTTTCTTCACGAAAAGTTGTCACTCCATGAGTTCTAAGATGTCACTGAATTCTGGTTTCCTGTCGTGAAAATAACTTCGTAATTTATTAACTTGAAATCTGAAAAGGTACCCGGGTACCCTGTCGATCACATAAGGGTTAAATCAGTAGCTATGAGGACTCCATGATTTCTTAAAAAAATTGATGTTTTGTTAATTTTTAGGAAATTGTGGAAATCTTAAATAAGAAAATAAATGGTGAAATTGATCCACCCATCAAATGACTTCCCAGTGCATTTCTAGTAAGTGTTCTAATTACCAACTTGCCCAGGAAACACCTAAATCTATGTAGGGTAGGTGTTCGAGCAATAGTGGTGTACCTATAGTTGCGGTATGGAGGTTATGCCGGAATAGTGAGGAGGACCCGGATAAGATTATTTTTCATCGGTAGCTGTCCTAAAATAAAGCTTATTTGCATATTTAAAACTTAAAATTAGCCCAAATATTACGGAAAATCATGAATTTTCCTTAAGATTTTCACTCCTTTGCACCTATAGTTGCGGTAGCGTTCCTATAATAGTGGAACCCATAAAGAAACCAACGCATTCCACTATTATGGGAACCAAAGTTAGCAACTACCACAACTACTGGAATAGTGTTCCTATTAATGGAGGATGAGTTTTCTAAAATTGTATGCAATTTTATAACAGTGTAATATTTTTCTATCAAAATAGAGGTTGGAAGCTAAAGATTGACGAATAACAATTGTGTGTACATCGTATATTTATTGTTTACTTAATAAATTGGCTAGTACCTCCACTACTGGCTCACCCACCCTATCTCCTATGTAATCATCGATGATCAACAAATGATTTTTGTGAATTTTGAGAACTTCTGCTTAACATTTAGCAAAAATCGAGATTTATGATTATTGGAACTAACTCTTTGATTAATTTGGAGCCGCAATAATTGATGACATGCTAAATCATGCATCGAAAACTCAAATTTCCCATACATTTGTGTATGGCGTCCTTATATTTATCCAAGGTATATTTTACAATTGATTTACATTTTCATTTATTTATCCAAGGTATATTTTGCAATTGATTCATTCTTAGGTTTTTATTGCAACACAATAATGTAACTTCCAAACACACTTGATTTAGAATTAATCTGATTCTTAAAGTTTGGAGAAGCCATTCATTTTGCCATAAATGATTATTTTGAATATTATCGATTGCAGAGCCTAAAACCTCGATATTATCATAAATTCTGCAAAAAGCAATAATCTTCCATTGATCTGAGTGAAAAAAGCAGCATAACACGTTCCACAACGGTATATTTGTGTAAAACAAAAATAATCATTTGGCATTTGATACTCAAAATCATCCCCACCGAGATGATTATGAATACATATTGATATGACAACAGAACAGGCGATAATGAATACGCATCTTTGAATGAACAAAACAATTATTGTTGACTTCAAAACTCAGCGGTTGCCTTGATCAAGAGCATGTTATCATGTCAAAATTCATGCAGGTAGTTGATTTATCTTTCAAGGTTGCCTTCATTTTCAACATATTTGAGTGTAGAAGAAATGATTTTTATCAGCACTGATCCTAGGTATATTTTGCAATCGATTCATTCTTAGATTTTTATTGTAACATGATAACGTGACTTCCAAACACACATGATTTAGAATTAATGTGATTCATTGAGTTTGGAGGAGCCATGGTTTTAAAATGTTTTTATATCTATTTCCACTAGTGTTGTCGCAATATAACTTTGTGTATACAGGTACACCTCGATATAACGTAACTGTCACTTTTGACTTCCATCGGCAATATCTCGCTAAAAATAATTGAATCATATACATTCTTATTGCCAATAGATTGGAGATTATCTCATCTGTCCGATGTTGTTATTACTTTGCTTGTTTGAATGATCGTTTCCTAAAAATCGGCCGTGGAAGTCAATAGTGACAGCTACGTTATATCGAGGTATACCTGTATATACTTTCCTTGAGTATAGTTTGATGGGGAATCCCTATGAAACTATCATTTCTTGAAACTTATCCCTTTCGTGTGTACTTCATTGTCTTTTCACCTTTTGCATATAACACCATCTCATATTGGCGAACCAGCCGATGGCTGAAAGCCTTTCTCCCTTTTTTATGGCACAAACCTGTTGGATCATATTTAGCTGTAAACCTTGTAAATAAAGGAAAAAAAACCATCTCATACTAATCTATACATTAACGGTGCCGGTGGTGTAGTGGTAAGCGTGATTACCTCTCACCCCAGCAGGCCTGGGTTCAATCCCAGTCGGCGCCGCCGGGATGTTCTGAGGCATAACATCTCTGATCACGCCTTCCTTCGGATGGGAAGTAAAGCCGTTGGTCCCCGGTTCATGAGTTGATGGGTCGATAGGTAGGGTCCAGGTGTGGGAGCTGCCTTCCTGGCACGTCGGTAGCATTGGTGCTCAGCACGGAAAACAAGATCGACGGAAAAAACAAACCAAAGGAAAAAAAAAAAAAAAAAATAATCTATGCATTGATTCAATGATGAACGGAGCGCTCCTTTCGAGTGCTCGGTGGGCCAGCGACTACCAGATGACAATGCAAGACAATTTGTTTTTGTTTAAGGAACTATCACAATACAGGTAATTGCTATTAGATATTTTTGCAGACAGTGACAGATGGTGGACATGAAGATCCAATGGAGTTCCATGTTCGCTGTTGTAGTCGTCGTGATTAAAGCGATTTGGATGGGGAGAGTGGAATTACCAACTCCCTGTTGTTAACATTTCGTGAATTCAAGGTGGGCTCTTCTCCCCACTCATTGGGACATCCCTTCGTATGATGGCTTGTTCTGCATCGGATCGGACCATTTTTATCATTGGAAGGAGATTCTTCTTGCTCCATTGGGTTTCTGCTTACGGGTCTACCCTCCGTTTTTTGCCCTTTATAGAATGGTAAATTGAATACAACCAGGTATCGTACTTGATCAAGTCATACGAGGTGTCCACTGTCTAATAGCTGTGCCCTGCAACAATGAGTGGTATCCTTTATATACATACATTCCAGATGCTATTCTTATTCAGATGTTAAATATTTATTTTTGGATTTAATTATGTTGGAAATTGTATTAAGCCACGGCACAAGGATCGTTCGGATCATTCATAACTTTACCAATATTCCTGTTTTTAGCACATTTATTATAGTTATCCTAGTCAGCATGATGTTGCTCGTACCAATCGTTCGATCTCCTTTGGCATATGACAATCAATGAGAATGGGGTTATGTACATTTGTTGTAGCAATCTCATTAAATATTTGAAATGATATCCTAGCTCTATAGTTGTGAATTGCGCTGATAGCTTCTGTATACTTTCATAACACCCTCCCTACACGTGTTCAGGTCTGCGCCCCATCCTGTAGTTTATCGCTCAGTTAAGTACTAAACCATTAAAATATACAAAATCAATCTAGGTAAAATCCAACTGCTGAATTCGCCAGCCTGGTCCATAAATGCTCTCAAACAAGTTCAACAATCATAAATTTTCTGTTCATTCTCTTTCCGAATTGTTAGTGTCACACACTCGCTAATGCACACTACAGCAGCAAAGCCGTCTAAAACAACATCTAAAAAACTTCACAAATTGGTAACACTTTTGCTTGAGCGGATTAGATATGTTGCATGCCAAACCGAAACGTTTATGCCTATCAATGTCGACCAACAATTGGTCAGCAGTTCCCATGCAGCGTACACAAACCAACCAACTGCCCTTTATACCGATACACCAAAGTACAGTAACTGTCAGGATGCATGGTCGACAATACATTGCTATAAAAGTGTTTTCCAAATTGTTCTTGTTCCGCTAAACTATATTACACACCACCATTAGTGAATAGTAATTCGATTATACATCTTATGACAGTTTAAGTACATTCAAATATTCTTAGTATTCAGTTAGTTTGAGCTACAAAGTTCCCCAGGGGTTGAATTTATGTTATAACGATGAATTGCATCATTTTGATAAAAACATCGAAAGCATGATCTGAATTTAACGGTTACAATTTTTCACAATTTTGCTTGCCGATTTATCACAATGCGACATCGATTGATTACCATCCTATCTTTAGATATCTACTGCTTTCGTGATTTTTTTTTACTGTATGTCTGTCGGAGAAATGATGCAACACTTATAAATGCAATGTTTATATGTATGAATATGTGTGAGATGATAGAAAGATGTCACGCGGGACGTATTCATCATCCTGTGATCGATTAGTTCCTCGTTTCTAGTGAAAACCATAGAAACCATTTCAGAAAAGTTTCGGTTTGAGTGATCCTGTTGATTGGATTGGAGGCCATTTGATAATTACGTATGCACTTAGCGAGGGAGAGGCCGTACAATTTGTTTTATTGTTTTTCTTACATGAAAGGGAGAGGATATCATAAATATATTACGTAAGCATGAACGAGTCATATACACACAGCTAAGAAAAAGTAGTGTAAATTTCCGTTACTATGATGCACATAAATGGAGCGTCATAAATCATACAAATTCACATTATAAATCGTGTAAATTTATGAGACATGTCATTGCAATATTCCATATATTGTATGCAACTTTCCACCTTTGTTTGCAACATTTCTTGCAAGCCGCTAGTTTACGTGAAAAGGAAGTTTACATGCATGAATGTTTGCATGCATGGATGTTTACATCACCAGTAAAATTCAGATTTTTTTAGTGTGCAGACCATTCAAATATTCGCTATAATATCTTGCAATGGGAAGAAAGGGGGTTTTTGAAAATCCCAAACAAGTGCTTACATAATTATTGCATGACCCCTTAGTAGTGTAGTGGTTGCAAAATGGAACTCTTTTGTAATACTGAATGTATGCTATACGATGAAAATGATCTAAAATCAGTGATGTTCCGGTTTATAAATACTATTAACTCGACATGGCTATTGTATTCGTGGGGTTGTATGGCGATCAACGTATACAGCTTCAAGTGTTCATATGTAAATAATCGTCATGTGTTCAATATTCAAATAGTGTCGTAAAAACATATTTCCTGGTCCAGCCAGAAAATTTTATCGAAAATTCGTCGGCTATTTGCAATCTGCTGTTAAAAGTGAGAATTAAAAATACTCCACTAGCATCTCTAATTTGATTATTGTAAAATTGGTAATGACTATTGATTTCTGCTCGTTATGGCATCGATAACATTCATCTGAATCCTATCGCTATTTCCGCTCAGAGATTTAAATGCTTCTATTTATGTTCAAGTTCACAATATACACTCACTTTTTTACGGAAAACGAAAAGAGACTATGATCCTCTAGACATCCACTGTTTCTGGTTATAAATACTTACGCGACAATTGACAAATTTTATATTTTGTTCATTTCATTTGAATGCCTTGCTACCGACATTGCAACTTTCATACAACTTCCCTCCGAACCCTCCCCATTCGCTCACTATATCTCACTAATCCAGTTGGCAACATCTGATAATACATAGAACAACTTCTAGATATGGCAGTAGTAGCGGTTCCCTCTTGGATCTAGCGTGGCGGCAAACTGTGCCTTACCTTACTGTACGGTTCGAGATGTCACTTTAGGTCATGACTTGCGTGTCAATTTCTCTATCAGAGCAAAATTAATTGATCATTCCATGAAAAGAACATAGTTTCATTGTGAACTTACTTTTCCTCGTCGCGTTCTTCGTGGTCATGATGTTGCATAGTTTCTGGAAGGAATACAATCACAATGGCTCCGAATATACACCACGCCGTTAGCAGAGACATCAGAAGGTGGTCTTCGATTTTGGGCTGAGTTTGATAAAGTGTGTTAAAGCACCAGTAACTCATTCAGTTGTCGATTAAACTTACCAGCATGGAGAGGTACGGTGTTAGCACTAGAGCGAACCCTGCTGCCAGATTACAAGCACCCACGCCGACGTTTCTGATTGCAGTCGGATAGAGTTCAGCCGTGTAGACCGGCATTATGGTATTACCGGCGCTGATTGTGAATTTGCCTGTTCGAACGAAATAAATGGAAAATTTAAGGATTAGCAACTGTGTTTGCTTTGCATAGGTGTCCCATTTTTTGTCAATAGTTTTTCTGAACGTGTTTGCTGTTTAATATTTCCATGGAAGGTGTAATACAAAGAGTCAGTAGAGCGGCTGCTACAAAACAAAACCATGCTGGAGGTGACTGGGTTCGATTCCCGGTCCGGTCTAGGAATTTTTCGGGATGGTAAATTCCTTGACTTTCCTGGGCATAGAGTCAGATGGTACTTGCCACACAATTGCACTAATACAAAAATGGTACAGACATCGAAAGCTCTCAACTAATAAATGTGAAAGTGCATCTAGAACACTAAGTTGAGAGCACGCAATAAGCGATAAGCAATAAGCTTGAAATGCGAAGAAGAATAAGATCTTCAGGAATTCCGTCCAGCTTCTTCGCATCGTCGAAAACCTTGAAATCATGGCACAGAACTTTGAGATGATGCTGAAAATGCACGACAGACTGAAGGTTGAAGCCATTTGGATTAGATTTCTCATTAGTTACTAAATACTTAGTTTTTGAAAAAAATATAGCTCTAAATTATGTCAATGTTAAACACTTCCCAAAATGTGTAACCATAATTTAACGTTTTTCAACTGTTGCCACTTTGTGCAGCATATATTTACGTATACAACAATTGGTGCAGTTCCGAACGCCTTTGGATACGGTTGTGTTTTAAGTTTGTTCTCTGTTTTGTGCGTGCGTTCGCTTTCATAGTTTCCTTTGGATTTGCCGGATTAGCGCTGGCACTCTGCCTCCCAGATGGTTATTCGTGTGTGATTCGTGGTTTTCTCCCATTATGGGAAGTTTTAGAATCGAGAAAAAAATCGTGATTCATCATGTTTGCTTGCAAGCATCAGAAGAGATGCCTGCGTTGTTTGATTTTTTCTCCCGGACCAGAAATTAGTGGCATCGCGAGTGATAATGTGCGTGAAAGAGCTCGGTACGATCGGTGTTGATGTTGGTTCGCTTGCAACTATTTTTGCAAAAAAAAATAAGTGTTTTCGTACGAAATTGATACCGAAAGTGTACCAAAAGAGCGTCTGAACGTGTTTCGCAGTTGGGTGTGGTGAAATTCGTGAATTCACGGTTTTTTTTTCAGTGAAAATTCCGTATCACAAAACTCCTCACCGAGTTCCCGTCGACGACGACGGGTTTACGGGAGGAAAATAAGCATCGGGAATGTGCTCCCGGATACATTGATTTGGTGAGTACGTTCCAGTTGAAGATTGCTCTTAGGGGCTGTTCATTAACTACCTAGGCAGGATTTTGGGATTGTTGACCTCCCCACCTCCCCCTGCGTAGACAATTGTCCATACATTTTTTTTAAATTTGTATGTGCCGTGCATAATTGCCAACGCGACGCGACCAATTCAAGAGAATCTTATTATTTTTTATTAACGTCGCTTAAGGGTAGAATTTAATGAAGGCATAAGCGCTTTTTCGTAGCTTTTTTGTCTCCATGTTTAAAAGATCATCGGTAGTAGAGGCTTATTCTTGTGTAAAGGGCACCACCGTGGTGTTTGCGTTTGAATAAAACCCAGGTCCTATTATATTATTATTATATATTCAATAATAAACATTTATAACAGGACCAAAACACAACTGGAATAAGCAACGTAACATTGTTTGATTTTCTCTAATGTATGTTTAACGTTTATATGACAGTGCAATTAACCATTTTATTTTTCCTTTCCAGGTGAGAAAAAATTACATTACTGTTGATATATTTATATGTAAACTTGTAAATACTTATTTAATCAAATTCGGAATATGATTGATGAGGGAGCTTATTGTGTTCGCGAGTCCTTCGTTTTGGCTGGATTTACTGATTTAAATCTTTAAGTTTATTTTCAGTTCTTCGATTATGGAACATTTTTAGAATAATATTATAATGGTTCACTTTTTTCAGCCCTCGTTCAGGAAAATACAAAAACATTGTAACGCATGATAACAGGTGCATGAAAACTGCTAACTTTCCAAATAACCTCGATTTTTCTGACTATTGATTCATTCTTAAAGTTTACCAATATTTTAAAACCATTCCATATTGCTTTAAACAATTCCATGGTGCAAAGTAAAGTGTTTGTTTCAATTTCAATATAATATTATATTATAATATCTAAAGTTGAAATCAGTTAAATGTACTGAGGTTAACTCAAATCAAGCTTATTCGTGTTTTGTAATACTTGTTTATTTCTTATTCATTATAGTTTGTATATTGCATGATAAGTGAATTATTTTTATTTCACATATTTAAAATCCCATTATATCATTATAACTATAATTTTTATTTACAGAAAATAGTTGTCCTGCAGATCCTGAAGGACCAGCAAATAGCAAATCATTGTTATTAACATTTTATTTTATTATAATATAATATGATATATGGTTTTCAGAATTTGGATTACCGAGAGAATAAATTGAATATCATCATACATTAGGCCAATGTTTTTAAATTGTTTTACCTTTGCAGAATTATTCATGGATACTTGTTTTTATAACTCTTGTATGCTCAAATAACCTCGATAATTTAGCAAATTGATTCTTTACTTAAATTGTGAATTCATTAAATAGGCAAAGTTGAGTTCAATCATACCATGCAATTAAAATATTCATATATAGCTTGAGTTTAGAGAAATTAAGTGACTAGAATCGGGGTTGTTTTTATTTTGTTATATTTTATTAATTTTATATCGACGAGATGGATCCGAAATTTTGACGTCTGTGTTTTAACCTGCGATGGGTCGAAGAAAGTCCACGAAGAGGCCAGTTGCTGTTGGTGCAGCTCCACTTGGTTATTGGAGTGAGATCATTCCTTTTAATTTATTTATACAGTAACCCCTCCCTATTGTTAGGACGTCAATTCAGCATATCGTTTACCAAAACGAACCCTGCTGCAAACCCTACCTTCTTATCCAACATCCCAGTGATTCCTCGTGGAAGTGCAGAGGATTTCTCGGCTTCCATCAAAGCGAGTGTCACGTCAACACATTCCTATCCATTCCTTTCTTGACCTGTGTTCGGGCGCGGCCGGCGCTGGTATTGTCTAGTTTGAGATCACCAGTTTTTACACATTGAGGATGATTGCTAGTCCCAAGCGTCGTCTATTGGTTCTCTGTGTAAGTACAGCTGATCTGGCAATAACAGAGTAGCAACCGTGGCCGGTCAATCATGCTCATATATTTACGTATACAACAACACTTGCATCATTTTAATAGGATGAGTTATTGATTAATTTTCTTCTATTTTCCTCATATTTTGGACTTGCGTATCTTTCTTAGGTGCAAGAAGGTGCAGATAAGGTCAAATGCATCTAAAACTACATTAAAAGTGCTTTCAAATGGTGGTAAACTTGTCCGTTCCCGACCGCCCATTTACACTTCTGACAAGTTGCATGTTAATGCTTATAATTGTTTTAAAATAACTGTTTCATGGCCAACTAGTTTTATTGCACTAACTTATGTAGCAATATTAGGATTTATTTTTGGGTTTTATAAGGGCAATTCATATTGCTTTTTTTAAACGTCAAGGCAATCATAAAACCTTTCATAAGTGAAAATAGCATAAGCATCAGTTGGTTTTTTATACGGTATATATAGGTTTTCTAGATAGCTATAAGAATGTTCCATGACTTTCATTGTATATGCCCGTCATAAAGCTGTAGGTAATGGTTGCAGCTGCAATATAACCTTTATAAATTTTGAATGTAGCCAAGCAGCTCTAGATTTGTTACTTGGGAAATGTTGATAAACCACGCGCTGGAGGAGCTGGTACATCTAACGACGGTAACGGGGCCTCCCTTAGCTCAGTCGGTAAAGGCACAGCTACAAAGCAAGACCATGCTGGAGGTGGCTGGGTTCGATTTCCGGTCCGGTCTAGGAATTTTTCGGATTGGAAAATTTCTCGACTTACCTGGGCAATAGAGTATGATTATACATGTCACACAATTATACTAATGCAAAAATGGTACAGGCATCGAAAGCTTTCAATTAATAACTGTGGAAGTGCATCTAGAACACTAAGTTGAGAGCACGCAATAAGCTAATATGCCATACACAATAAGCTTGAAATGCGCGAAAAAAAAAAAACGTCGCTCGCAGATTTTTTTGCGACCGTGGGGTCTAGATCGTACTGCTCTCCATCGCTGTGCATCAATACTGCAGGTAATGGCATCCGGATGTAAGATAAACGCTTCGGCATTTGACAACTCTCCATAGTTTGTAATCGAGAATTATTGTATTGAACTGATCTCTTTGTACCCGTGGTATTACTTGCCCGCTAGTATTCATAAAGTATTGATACATGGATCAGCCGTGATTAAACATTTCCTTGTTGCAATCGGTCAGCTTTCTGAGGAAGCACAGGAGGCAAGGAACAAGGATTGGAAGAGGTACATGTATTTAACCAAAATAACATCGAATAAATTAATAAAACTTTTATTTAACATATACCGAGAGTTCAATACCCGCAAGCAATCAAGATCGCTTATAAATCGTGATCTATTGAACTGGCTCCTAGTATCATCAGATCCATTGATTACTAGCATTCGTGGATGGCCTAATAAGCACGAGATGCCATTGTCGAGCGATGCTAAACAGCTTCTAGCAGAAGAAGCTGAAGGAAACGATAATGATGATACACTGAAATTTTTTATTCGTAAACTTTCTTCTACTCATTTCGTAAAAACGGGTTTCATAGATAAAACAATTATTTCGTTTGATCTGCGAAACATTCCTATTGCATATCATCAGGTAAAATGTCAACATTACATTTAATTCGTAGAATACACGAACTGAATTTCGTACGGATATTAAAACTACCTTTTGATCGTCAGTGCAAATCAGTTTATAGCTTAGAATTTAGTTCCTTGACAGCTAGAGGAACTCGGCCATCATCATTAGACAGCTATATATAAAAAACGGTAAGTACATTGATGTGTTGTGATGTGATGTGTTGATGATACTATTTCGGGTAATAATCCAATTGATAATTTGCAGGATGTGGTTCCCGTATGGCATCCGGTTTGGAGCTAATCCAGTTGAATTTCTTTTAAATTCCTTCATCGCAGGGTCAAACTGTGTGCATCGATGTTTGTGCTGCCCACGGTGGATGGATGCAAGTGACGAAACTAAATTACCCAATGGATTTGTTCCCAATTAATCAGCGTTAGCGGAAATCCAGCGACAAAACAACCTACGGAATTAAAGACGCGCTGAGTGATGGTGCCCCGAATATGAATGAAAAATACTTGTACGATGCGTATCAGCGGGTTTGTTCAACGTTGAGTGATAGTGCGACGAATAAAGAAGTTAAATTTTAATGATTGTGGTTTGATTTTTTGTATTTTTGATGATGATCGTTTGTTCCACCAGTATTCTGCTGTTGTCCTCCCAGGTGTCCATATTCATATTATTGCTGTTTCTGCTGGCACTGATTGTTGGGCAGATGCTAATGTACTAACTTTTTCGTAATACAACAATGGCTAGAAATTCCCTCTTACTTGTCAACGAATCTTTTGTAAGTATGTATTGTTTATCGTACAATGTATGAATGCTGTTTTATGGGTCTACGAATGATTCGTACTCTTTTTCGTCATTAGCATTTTTACATACGAATAACGATATTATATTTTCAGTGTATTAATGGTTATGATTATGATAATAATGATGATAATTGAATACAATACAAAATATTGACAACAAAAATGCAAAAACCAATTGAACAAAAAGAATTTAATCCAGAAAAATATGTGGATATATTGAAGTTGATTATCTTTTTTACAGTGGTTTATATCATAAAACAGAGTAAAGATATGGATACTTGTTTTGATCACAACTCCCCCAACAGACGGTCGTGGATGGACAAGATTACCACCATTTGAAAGCTCTTCTAATGTAGTTTTAGATGCATTTGACTTTATCGGCACCTTCTTGCACCTAAGAAAGATAAGCAAGTCCGAAATATGAGGAAAATAGAAGAAAATTTATCAATAACTTATCTTATTAAAATGATGCAGGTATAGTATGTTCTAAAAAGATGTGTATTTTAGTATACCAATCAACTTTGTTGTACATAGTGAAGACCTTAAATTAAAGAAAATATGTGTTTTGATGCAAAACGTGTTTTTGGGGGTCCGTCCTCAAACAACGCACTCTATCTCTTTCACTCTACGAGTGAAATTTACGACTTTTATGTCTGGAGCAAAGTTGTTTGTAATTATTTTTGGTACAACTTTGCAACCATTTATCTCGACATTGTAAAAAAATAAATTTTTCATTTCACTTTTAGGGCGATTAATCACAAAACCCATGCATTCAAAAGATGAAGCATGTTATACTCATCAACTTTGCCGAAGACGTCATTACTCGAAATCCACTCTCCATGGTGCTATTAATTAAGAGCGTCAAAATGGACTTTTCAACCACTGTACGGCGGTGGCGTACTGGTGTGAAGCCATTGACTTTGATTGGTGGCAGTGTCGGCAGCGGTGTGCATCGGTGTATTAATGCTCCTCCACTTATGGCTTATGGAAATGCTTAAAACAACGCGCCAAACGACGTTGTTCTTTAGTTTTTGCAGCGTTTTTCTTGCTTTTGCTATCAATTCGCTGTCTGCCGTGTTTTGCAGCCGAAGCAGTGCGGTATCGGTTCTCATGTTTTGATTTAGGGTTGCGGATTTGAAGACGGTTTTCCAAGCGGTATGTATTCCCTTCTTTGTAAGTAGGCATTTGCCATAAATTGTATTGCTTTTCTATTGTTGAAATATTTTGCTCTATTTTTTTTCCTCTGTTCTAGACCTAACACCACTGCGACAGTAATTTGATCTATTGTAGTATATCCCGTGTCCTTAGTTTCACTATTGAGAAATGATGAAGTATTCGGTTTTTTTACAGTTGTCATTCTCGCATTTATCGCAAGGATCCGACTCTAATTGAAAGGTTCCGCTATTTATACCCTTCGGAGTGTTGAAACATCCTCCAAAGGCGCGCCCCTTTGTCAGTCAAAATTGGATTCCTTAGCAACAAAATTAAGGAATGACACCGATAATAACCATGCATCAGAACCCTAGTCTTAACCACTTCAAACTAGGGAACAATGAATAGAAGATTAGGAATCACATAGATGAAGACTAACTAACTCATTTCAGAAGATTAGGAATCACATAGATGAAGACTAACTAACTCATTTTTTCCTTGTTTCAAAATCATCCTCGGTGGACAAAGCTGAGTCATGTCACTATCAACAAGGCATAACAAGTAACAAATACTTAAGATATGTTCCTTGGATTACTGAAAAATTCTGTTCCCCTAGCTTGAAGTAGTCAGGACTAGGAATCGGTGGTAGATGTTACATCCCGTAACGTACCACGAAAAGGTGATCTACCCACGTTACGGGGTATTTTGCTACATAGAATGTACCTACATGAAACTTAAACATAAATTTTGCTCAAAAATCTAGAACGTCCGATTCAAATGCTGTGTGGTGTGCTGCATAAACCATAGAAAGTTTTTATCCAGATTAAAATAATTTGTTCAGAATAGATCGATCAGACACGAACCAACTCATACATTTTACACGCGTGTTTTCCACGAACACGCGATGCCAGTAGTATGCTTTGAGCAGAAATTGAATGATAATATGCTGATGTTGATTCATGTCGGTTTGTCGGTAGTATGAATGTGTTGTACAAATGTAATGTAATAAAATAGCCAAATCCTTGCAAAACAATGTCATGTATGATTATATTTGACATTTCAATCCCCAAAACTTACCAATCATCAGGAAGGTAATTTTCATCGACAGATAATCCTCTTTTCCTTCAACCACAGCAGCGCAAAGACAGGCAAGAGCACACGCAAAGAACGTCGCACAGAAAAGCCATTTCTTTCCCGTTCTGTTGATAATGTACATTGCCAGTGCTATGGCGGGTATTTCTACCAATCCTGCCAATGCCTGCAATGAAGCAAAAATGTAAATCGTCAATGGTGAATAGGACCTACATGACAAGATTGAATGTCGCACAACAAATCACACCAGTAGTGTCTAACTTTAGGCTCAACAACGATACTCACCGAATTCAAATAGATGTTACCGCCAAAGCTGTTCATGTTGAGCACCAGCCCGTAGTAGACGAGATTCATGGTAAACCAGATGCACAGGAAGCAGAACGTCACCAGTCGGAGGTACTTGGAACGGAACAGTTCGCATACGCCGGCCACGTTATCCTCATCGTCCGCAGGGGGTTTGAGCAGTTTGTCCAAATTGTCCGGCAACGGACGGTTGTTGAAGGCGGCCGCCTTCCGCACGATTTCCTTCACTTCGGCAATGCGACCTTTGCAGAGCAACCACCGAGGGGATTCCGGAAGTACGAACCTGTGACGCGATGAGACACAAGACACAAGGTGGGTTAAAAATAGCCGGCTCTTAAAGACGTATTTTTCATTTGTTTGGTTTTGAATGAACTTAATGGTTGAAATGTGCGTGGGCAGGCATTGATGGATGGAAAGAGTTTATGACTTTTTTACTCTTAATTGGTTAGCTTGACAGGCGCTGTTGGTTGATGATAATTTGTTGATGGATTTCTTGAGCGTTGGGAAATGTTTTCAATGTAAATAGCAACCTCTCGGGTGCTTGAGTGGAAACACATTGATGCATATTAGTAATCGTCTAAAAGTAGGAATGCAACTTACCATAGGAAGCACAGAAACACTCCGGGTAATCCGATACAGAGTTGCAGGCTTCTGAAGTCTTGTGTCAGGTAGGCAATTCCCGAGATCATGATGTAGGACACAGGGAGTGGAAACAGGTTGTACATTCCAGCGATGGTTCGCCACTGACCATCGACGTACTCGATGGCCAGAATCAGTCCAGCGTAGGTGACGGAAACGGAGACGATTCCGAGAAGCGCTCGAAGAATCAACAGGATTTCCAAAGAATCAACGAAGTACAACGCGATGCCTGATGAGTAGTGAGTAGGTTATTAATACACGAAATCTTTAATTTGCAGTAACCCCTCCAAATATGCAGTCTCAGCAGTCCTTAAACCAATTGAGCTGATTTTCTTTAGATAACTAATCCATGATTGACACTAATCACCTACAAAAAATCGGCGTTATTGGTTGAAGGACAGCCGGTTTCTCGGAATTACCGTATACAAAGAAACTTACCAAATATAGCTTGCAGGACAGCCGAGATGAAAAGCATCTTTTTACGACCGAATTTGTCGGACAGCACTCCACTGGTGATGCCACCGGTGGCCACTCCAACCAGGAAGAACATCTCCGCCACGTCCTTAAGGTATTCCTTGTCGCACACCAGACTCCATTCCGAAGCCCACGTATTGCCGAGATTATCGTTGGGATTGAACTCCCACGAGCTGCAAGTCATGTAGGATAGATTTCCCGGTATACTCAGATTTCGCTATTCAGTACCACACGCCCCACCAAGAAAGAAACAGAAGATGACATCTAGCGATTACCCAACCTGTGACTGCTAATTGTCATTATTCATGCGGACTAATTAATGAAAAAGGGATTAGAATTACACCTACCAGCGCTTGTTCGGAGCCGACCGAGTCCCAGTCGTAGTTCAGTATCTGGCAGTTTTCCTTTTCCTGGGTCACGTTCCGCCAGAGATCAACGGAGACGTCATTGAGATGCGACGGCCGTCGGCACCAGTGGCTTTTTTCTGCTGCCTGGGACGAAACCAAATATGAAGGTTTGAGGTGCGAAACGTCGTTGCAGCATTATCGGAACGATGTTTTGAGTGTGCGTGTGTGTTTGTGTGGGCATGAAGAACACATGAAAAGAAAGAAGATAAAGCGACTGTGATTACTGCCGTCCTCTAATTATCACATTTAATTCGACTCAGGACGGTAATTCGATTGCGGTGGCGTTTTCGCTGGCGTGGAAGTTCTGTGCTGTAGACGACAGCGTCGCCGTCGTAAAAGAGTGATGTTTAACGAATTGTGAAAAGCGTTTACTGGGTCGTAAAATCTTTTTTTTTTAATAGAGAAAATCTGCCAATGAATTTTTTACGGGGTTCATGGATAGTTCCGTATTTAATGTTTTGGAAAATGAAAGTTTACAAAAAGATAAATAGGGGAACTGGGTGTAATACACGCAAAACAAATTTCTCTTATGTATGGTTGGATTTATTACAATCTCTACATACGTTTCATACAACAAATGTAATATCAAATGGGGCCCTGTCATTGGCTTCTTTTGTCAAGAAAGGTGTGACTTAGACTCGAAACAGTTAATATTAGCGATGAGCGGCCCTTCATTGCTGAGCTTATTGAAAATGTTGTTCAAAATATTGAAGTAGCTTCTACGGATATATGGATTTGATTTAT
The DNA here is from genome assembly GCF_037179485.1 of Ochlerotatus camptorhynchus. NCBI lineage: Eukaryota > Metazoa > Arthropoda > Insecta > Diptera > Culicidae > Ochlerotatus > Ochlerotatus camptorhynchus. The sequence continues at coordinate 694,815 of NW_027040751.1, read as the reverse complement.
TTCGCAGACATTTACGGAATTAAATTCTACCCACAGTCTTTCTGAACCCAGAAAAATTTATTTAAAAAAATCATTCCATTTGCTCTAGAAATAGGATAACGATCCCATAAATCATCCACTTTATCACAAAAATGGAATCAAAACGATAAAACATTGTATAGTTTGTTTCATGGAAGTACAATAACTTATAAAATATGTATTATATACTACTGATTCCAGTGATAATAGCATTTTAAAACAGGTTTTAACGTAATTATTTAAATAATTTTCAATGTGTGTTTTTATCTTATTTGAATTTTTATTTTTTCTCAAATGATATTTTGTTCTTGAATTTGTGTAGTTAATATGTATGATTTTTTTTTCAAGTGCTTCGTATTTTCAAATTTAGATCATTTGATTTTTTTTAAATTATTGAGTTCCTAGTCCTATCAGGCCTTTTTAGAGCATTCCCACCTTGGTGGGATTGGTGTGTTTGAAATTCAAAAAAGAGGTCTACTTTTACTCTACTCTACTCTACTAATATGTACACCTAACCCACTATATAAAAATTGCTTATCAAAGCATGTTCAAATGTGTTGTATTTCTGCACAAACCTATTCTTAATGTAATCAGTTTTAAAATCTTATTTTGGAATGTTCGCCTCTAGTTGAAGTTCGCAAATTCTTGTGTCAAAGGGACGATCAAGGACCATCCTCAGCACTTTTTTCTCAGCGACTTGGATTTTGTTTCTATAAGTCTGTGCACATGATTCCCACACTGGAGTTGCATAGAAGATCGCAGCTGCTATAATTTGTTTGTAGGCAGCCAGTTTGTGCACCCTTGAAAGGCGGGATCTGCGGCAAATCAGCGGATACAGGCACCTAACCAAGGCAGAATACTTAACTACGGGTTTCTCTATATGCCAATATGAGGAGCTTTTCATCGAACAACATGCCCAGATAGGTTACTTCGGCAGAGCACTCAACCCTTGTCGGCCTCTGAATCTTTCAGACCCAAGATTGTTTGTTTTCTATAAAATGATAGTTTTTACTTAGATTCTCAATCTACCTGAATGGGAAGATAAATGCTCCATTTTGCCATTCCAGTGATTTGGATACCATTTGGTCATTATGCCCACAAGGAACTGGCTACAATCCGGAATAAATCTGGGTGAATAGAAAAAATGAATACTAAAGTTGACCGTTGATCTATGACTACACCAATATAGTACTGCCGAACATTATTTGACCATATGGGACTATAGACATCCGTAAAGGTGGCCAATTCATGAAACTCATCCTGTGATTTTTTTTCAATAGTTTACTACATTGGGACCTTCCATGGCCAAATTCTGATCCCCCAGAAAACCCTCCTCTCCCCCCTCGAGGTGTATTTTGCTATACCTAATACATGTCCGGTCACAACTTCTGAAACCTCCCATCCTCCCCCTCAAATCCTACGTAATTAGACCCAAGATTGTTATTTTTTTAATTTTTTTTTATTGAGTATCAAGCTGGAGCTGCGTGCCAGCTTAGTTTTCAAGACTTGATCCATTTGAATAAAATTTTGCTTCTATCTTTGACAATACAGCAGAAGAACTAGCCTATGTTGGCCGCTTGAACACTGGATTCCATGTGCATTGTTTCAAGAAAGTTATAGAAAAAATGCTGTGACGTGTGCGCGTAGATACATCCGCGTGGTAAATAAGTAAGATATTTAGAAATATCTAAATTATGTAAGTTACGAAAACCGCGTGAATTCCGAAAGCCGCACGCTATGTCTGCGGGCACTTTTTTTGCAACATTTATGTACCTCAGATTTTTCTTCACAGGATGTTAGCATTGATTCTAACAATCAAATCTGTGATGGTTTTAAAATATTTCATCTTGGGTTTTTTGAGAGCAAGTCAAAGTTTACAAAGTCGATAATGAAGGCGTATATGGACTATTGACCATACAACTGTTACGAATTGAACCAATGCAGTCAAATAAGGGTCAAAAGTTGATTGCATTAATCCAAATGGCATTAAAGAAGTTTTCTTTGACTCCCAAGTATTTGATTTTGTCGACTTTGTGATAAATCAAATAATATTTGTTCGTAGCACAATATCTTGTTTAATTTCTCTTTCCTCATAATAGTAAAAGAGAAAGAAGCAAGCAGGACAGTCCGAGAAAGCCACGTAATCATAGTAGGCATTGATTTTCGTCCTATTTTGAGTGTTTTTTTTTATGGATGTATCGTGTAGAAAATCTGGAAAAATTAAGAAAATAGAGAGTTCGCTTGTCGTGCTTCGAAAAGCGACTCTGTAAAAAAAAATGAAGCCACTTTAGTAGCGATGATCGTTGAAAGATTTTTACCGGAGTTAAATAAAGGAGATAGTAGGTATCCGAAAGTTATGTGTCTTGTACTCAGCAGCTGGCGAAGGTGGCATTTACCACATAATCATCCTGAGGGGCGGAAAATTTGCTTGGATTTTTAAAAATAAATAGATATGTTTGACGCAACGGCGGGATCAAAAATAAATTCTGGCAACCATGACGATATTTTTTGAAAATCTTTTAACCGATAATGCCGATAATACAGGAATGAAACTCACATGAGGTTAGTTACTCTTGCCCAGTGAGTTTAGGTAGCCCTCACCTTGAATTACTACAGAGTTGCTAGAGCTTCATTGCAGTTCCCATATTTTGTCCATGGAAATTTTCAGGAAGGTTCAGCGACCTTCTAGGAAATTCTGCAAACTATAGGGAACTGTAGTGAATTTTAGAAAAGTACTGCAAACTTTAAATAATTTCCTCCAATAAAGCAGAGAAATTCAACAATTTTCTGATTATTTTATTGAACTTCAGGGAAGTTCTACAAACTTCAGGAAAATTATTAAAACTTCAAAGATGTGCTTCGATCTTCAGAGAAGCTCTATAAACTATATAAGGAAAATTCTGCCGACTTCAGGGACGTGTTGTGAGCTTCTGGGGAGTTCAATGTCGTTCTGGTAAGTTCTACGAACTTCAAGAGGGTTCTGTGAACTATAGCAACATTATATGAATTTCAATGAAGCTCTGCAAAAAGTCCTTTAAACGTGAAGACATTTTGGCAAACTTTAGGATGGAAATTTAATAACATTAGGAAAGTAATGGAACTTTAAGAAATATCTGAGGATTTCAGAAAAAAAGGAGACGGTCAAAGAACATCAAGAAATTTCTAAGAATTTCATCAAAGTTCAAGGAAATCAAGGAAAAACAGGGCTTTGAATTTGAATGTAACTTCTATAAGCTGTTTCATCGGGTCGTTGGTTGAACAACTCCCACTCTATGTCTTAGAAAACAGGTATAGTAGAAATAATTTCTCTTTCACGCTTCCCTTACGAAATGTGATCGAGGGCATGAGCAGGGTAAAAATGAGAGTTCGCCAACTAAAAAAATATCGTGAATACGACTCACGCATGTTACATTCCCGTTTACCAGTATAGAAAAGGGAGCAGTTTATGAAAATTGAGGTTCACAAATATCCAGAAGAAAGATGTTAACAACAAGTTCAAACCAAACTTGACAGTCAAAGATGTGCGGGTTTGTAGATATTTGTTAGAAAAAAAAATACCACAGAAAAAAAAAAAAAATTCATAAAAATTAGCAAATTATGTCTGACGCAGCTTTCTCCTAGGAAACGTCATGCATGTAGTGAAAACTACTTTGTCGCCAAAAGCAGGCAAAAAACTAGCCGAGGTTATTTTTGTAAACGTCGCAGGAAGACCAATGGGTTTAAATTTGAAACAGTCGGGAAAAAATTCTAAGATTTCTCACGAAGATTTACTCAGCTTTAAGAAAGATCTTAATCTGAGTGCTAATAGGTTCAGTGTGTAACAGTTATATTTTACAAAACTTTACACTATACTTTTGTTATATAACAGAAGCTAAAAAATGGCTCAACGTATGAGATATACCGGCTGTCAAATAGCCTTGCCTCAAATCAGCTATTAGGTGACTGCCGACTCGGCATACGCAATTTGGATTCGCTGGTCGCCATAGTAGGTGCTTGATAAATGCAATTGCCTGATAAACGTGCAGTTTTTCAAGGATGAAATTTTGATCATCAGCTAACGAAAAACAACACATCGCTGATTTTTTGATATGTTGTGTAAAAAAGCCTAATCTTTTAAGGAAAAATATGAAAACATATTGAAACCTCTATCTACAAACCATGAAACTATAATAAACGAATACACTGGAGTCGCTTTTAACGCGGTTTTTTTACACGGTTTTTTTAACGCGGTTGTTTTTTTTACGCAGATTTTGGAATTTACACGGTTTTTTTACGCGGTTTTTTTTTACGCGGATTTTGGTTTTTTTTTACGCGGATTTCAGAATTTACGCGGTTTATCGTTATACACTAGAGTCACTTTTTACGTGGTTTTTTACACGGTTTTTTTTACGTGGTTTTTTACGCGGATTTCGGAATTTACGCGGTTTTTTTTACGCGGATTCCGGAATTTACGCGGTTTTTTTACGTGGGACGTATCACCCGCGTAAAAAGCGACTCCCGTGTAAAATCAATGTGTTTCAATATAAAATCCCAGTTTTTTAATAACATTATTTACATGAATTTTTAATTACCTTTCATTTTATATTTTGATCTTTGAAATCAGACCAATAGTTCAAAAGTTATAAATTTAAAAAAGAGGCATTTGAAAAAAGAAATAAAAAATAAACGATTTTTCGGACTACTCTAACGTTGATGACACAAAATAAAATTAAAATATTTTGCGTTAAGGAATAAAATTACAATTTTTTACCAATTTTTGAGAACCACTATATCGTTTTGCAATGGAATGGCTGAATAATAGTAAATTTAGAGACTACACAATTTTTTAATTATTTTATTTATTTAAACATTATGAGATCATGACAAAGATACGATATCTTACGGTACCGAAAAGGGAATCTTACTTTACCAGTATTTTGGCAACTTTAGTCCCATTTTTAATCATTTTCAGCTGAATTTGTTTCGATCCGTAACAGTTTTGTATCATCAATAGTTCGTATACGCCTTTGTAAACGACTAAGTATACTTCAAAACACTTTTTCTCTAAAAACCCAAGATGAAATATTTTAAAACTATCAAAGATATGATTGTTAGGAACAATGCTAACATCTTGTGAAGAAAAATATGAGGTACATGCATGTTGCAAATAAAGTGCCTTCAGACATAGCGTGAGTCGTGCGAGACAACCGAAGCGAGAAAAAAAGGCTTATTATCATTTAGAGAGTGCCACAAAAATAAATGTGATAGCCTATGTTGGCAAGTTGGTGAAATTTTTTTTCCTCCCTAGATATTCTACTTATTTACTACTGAGCTTTGAATCAAATTAGTTAATTTAAAGAACGTATCAATCATTTCAAGATTTCGCGACTGTACCGAACAAATTCTATACTACATAAGCTCAAAAGCGTTTGACAAGCTCTACCGAATTGCGTATCTCTTCTGCGTAAGCTCCGTAGAATTAGGCGCGTTGATTCCGACAGCCGTCAAAGGTTTAACCTGCACCAAAACCGCTTAAGGAACGACCTCGAGTCCGTAAAACCGGTTAGAACTAAACATCTAAATTACGTAAGATACGAAAATCGCGCATGCTCAGGTTATATGCTCCAACTATGCTCACACGCTTCCACTATGTCACACCACCAAAAAACGTATGGGTATGTCACAATAGAAGCACGCAACAGCGCAAATCCCGAGCCATAGTTCAACAATTTATCCCAAATCAAAATGAAGCACATATAAGATTAGTTACAATACCATGTACAAAAATGGTGTTTAACATTGTTCCCTGAGTAAAACCTCAATGAAAACAACACTTGAATCTTGTCACGCAAGTAGACAACTGTTGGGCACTTTCTGAAATATTTCAATAGTATAATTTCCTTGCAAACCCAAATAAATCTATCTGCGTATAAAAAAAGAGTGATTTGCGGAAAAACCCGCCAGTATCGCACCCAACGTCAGTGCCTATACGTAAGCGTACTACGACGTGGCTCTCAAACAAAGGAGTAACAAGTGTGATACTATCACTGCTGGACTAGATCTTTGGTTTTCTCATGCAGTGGTTCATCAGAGAGGGGAAGCTTAGTAATCCACATTGCCTGCCCATGGCGCCATTCTATCGCGGCATGAGCCAGCAACGCCGGCCATAAACCTACCGTGTCCAACACTCCACTATAAAGCATGAAATTAAGCCCGCCCACCAACAGCAAGGTGCAAAAACTAGCCAAGGGGAGGAAATTAGACCCAAGATTGTTACTACCATCACATAATCATTTTTACTTAGATTCTCAATATATCTGCACGAATGGCAAGATACATGCTCCTTTTTGCCATTCCAGGGGTTTTGATGTCATTTGGTAATTATGGTATCATGGAACCGGCTACAATCCGGAGTCAATCCGGGGGCATGTAAATTGGTTAATTTGAAATAAAATAACTATGAAAACATATACTAACGGTTACTGCTGACCTATGGCTAGACCAATATTTGCCAATATGGTACTGTCAAACATTATTGGTGCATTTGGGACATCGTTGATTGCGAGACAGATGTCCCTACGGATAACCAGCAAATGTTAAGTGAATAATTCTAACGGGTGACTCTAATATGCATGATACTTGTCATGAAAAAAATTTTCTGATAGTAGTTACACCCAACCTGGGGATGTAAGATTCGCTTACAATTATGTGGGATTCATCATCAGAGGATGTTAGTGGAGACCGCATGAACCGAGGATACAATATACCGAGCTGCGGTCCAATGCAAGAAAATGGAGAAAGAAAAATGTGGAGTGTTTTAGTGAGTGAAATTAATCAAGTCGAAAAAAAAAGATTGCCGACTGGGGGGACTCGAACCACGAACGTGGCGATTATAAGACCCCTCCACTGCTCTCTCTATGCTTCGGGATATGGATAGGCTAAAATCAAACAAGAAGCGCTCATTCCCTCGCATACTCGACTTCGTTTGATTTTTCTGCTGAAGAGAATATGATTATGATGACGGTCCCACCTCTTACCCCTACAAAGGTTTGAACTGGACGATTTATCTTTAAGATAATTAAATATGACATTTTAACCAGGTTAGCAAACAAAATCGAACTGGTTTCAGTTACAGATATAAATTCCTTCTAGAGTTTACAGTTGCTTCACAGCGATATAAATGTGGAAAAGCTCTTAGCTCGCCTTTTTGTCCACCTAAAATATTCATAAGTATTACAAGCAATCAAAAGTTAATGAACAATCAACAAAGCATCCTTTTACACTAGTAGCCCCGCAATCTGATGCTATCATAATTTTCAGCAATGTCAGGAATGCTCACGAACCCCCAACATTTGCCAAAAAACTTACTACTAACTCAAGGTATCTTCCAAATAAGCTGCAAAATTGCATTTTTTTTATCAAATGTTAAATTCAGTCCTCTATAATACGCGCGCGAGGCTCAAATCTGTGTAGACTACTTTTTTTTTTAATTAATCTACTATTAAATCAAATCTTAAAAATCCATCATCACCATCGAGGCGAACAGGAATAGTTTTTGCAGTGCTACAATCAGTCTTATAAGTGGTCACCGTAGTTGACATATTTTCTGTGATAATCGACTGCCTTTGCTTCCGACACTTGCAAAACAAGCTATCAAATTACAGTACCAAACTAAAATGTCATATGAAAGGCTCTGTCATACGACACTGTTGCCAAAGACCGCCACGATGTAAGTATTTTAGTTTTTCTCATAATAAGAGCTGCTGTGAATTCTGAAAATAGCAATCAACGATGTCCCAGTAATAACATTTCTGATCAGAAATGGTTTACTTTACACCAAATTGAGGAATTAGACCGAAATCTCACATGTCATATGATAGTTATTTGAAAATTTTCTTTTTGCTCGACTGTTGTTCTACCGTTTTTGTTGTGTAAGAGAGACGACGGTAGAGCATGAGAGTATGAATAAAAACAAACCGTCGTGCATGACAACGAAGCGAGTGTCGTAAAAAACGTCAACAGTTTCAACCCCTGGCTACAATAGTTATTGAAAAAAGTCGTTATGACAGCTATCCATATAAAATAATCCGTTAGGGATAACTTCGTCAAGATACATAATTTGTCAATTCATAAAAAAAATCACTGGATAACTGTTCAAAAGACAGTTTTAACGTGTGAAATGCAGTGTCTTTTAAATTCTGTAAGTGTTGCTGAACGATTGATATGTCTAGGCATCGAATTGAAAACATTTATTCCTTTAAAATATAATGAATTTTGTGAAGCACAAGTCAAGAAATGTGGTGTTCTTATTTCAGCCGCGTTTCTAGTATTATATTTATGAAACTAACTTCCTCTTTCAATTCGATCACACAAATATCGAGGCAGCAAACCGTTAACTACTTTAAAAATGAACACCATAGTCAAATCTACAATTATTTCCTTTACCGCCAACCATTGTAAGGCATCTAGTATCAAAGTTGAGGAAGTGAATCTATTACATCTCAAAATCAAACGCATTATTTTTTTCTGCAAGCGCTGTAATCTCGATATTTGTGTTGCATTGGCCAGAAATAAAATGGAAGGGCAAAAGTCTAGATGAGGAGAGATGATTGATTTGTATAACTGTATTTTACTGGCAATAGTTAAATCGTTTTTCAGGCGACATAGAATTCCATACTTCTTGGCAATTTTCTTGATAACATTGTCAATGTGAGAGTTGAACTTAAGCGTGTCATCAATAATCACGCCAAGATATTTAATCTCCCGAACGCGATCAATAGTCTCATCATCAATTACAACAGAGACGTTCTCATTTACTCTATTCCGCGAAATTACCATAAATTTAGTTTTACTTGTATTCAATTTCAACTGCTTATACTTCAACCATCTACTTAGAGAATGCAAATCTTCATTCAAGTGTAAAACGGCATCATCTAAATCCTTAGCTGCAATGAATAACACAGTATCATCTGCAAAAAGATTAATGTCGCAAAATCGTAAAGCACGTCGCAAGTCATTAATATACATAATAAATAACAGGGGCCCTATTATACTTCCCTGGGGCACTCCAAGGTTATTCCCCACGGGACTGGAAACAGAATCATTAAAAACAGTCCGTTGAGTTCTGTCAGACAAATAGCTTTCAAACCATTTATATGCAGTACTCGTAATTCCAAAGCGCTTGATTGATCTTAACAATAAGGGCCTAGAAATTGTTTCAAAAGCACGTTTAAGATCCAAAAAACAGCAACACTCCAAGTTATTTTTCCACTTCGCTAATACCAAATTCATCGCGGTTTCACATGAATGACCTTTCCGATATCCCGATTGTTCTGGTATCAACAAACTATTACTATTTAAATACCCCAACAGCTGGCCTTTAACAGCAAGTTCTAAAATGTTCTCTAATGTGTGCAACATGTTGATGGGACGAAACTCTTCGGCGTTAATCGTTCCAGCAACTGTTTGAATAGGGACCACTAAGGATTCCTTTCAAATTTGTGGCACATGTCCAGTTTGTAATGATTCATTAATAAGGTCCAGCAAGATGTGGCCAATGACATGAAAGCAATCTTGAATAACTCTAGCATTAACATTATCTACTCCAGCCGCTTTCCCTAATGAAAAACAAATAACTCTAAGTTCATCTAATGTAATTGGGTGAAAAACTTCAAATCTACAACTACTATTAACTGGCTGTTTTATTTCGTCAGGTCCATCGACCAATTCAATGGATTGATTGATCAATGAAACACTGCCTACAAAATAATCATTAAACTTAGATGCAATTACTTGTTCTGACTGTTCTAATAGAATAGAGGCAAGTTTGAGCGTCGTTCTACCATGTTATACATAACAATCAAGGCAAATGCTTGCTTGTGTAGGTGTAAGCATAGACAGACCACGGAATAAAAAAAAGATCTAAAAACATTGCATCGTCTGCAAGGTCAACTTCTAACATTCGCTGCGATGTTCATGAACAGAGGATGATAGGAAACGGAACTAACATTCATTGTAATATTTTTTTGGTTTGCGTATAGATGCACATATCTGCTTCAGCCAGACGGGACTGTCCACGTCGCCGCACAGTCATTGACATTGGATGATGTCGATGGTGAAGATGAGGATGATCATGTCCAATGCGAATAAGCTAGAAAATTTATTTAAAATAAACGATTTACTCCTATTAAATTTTTATGCGGGGACTGAGGTCCCACACAACCAGAAGTCGTAAAACAATGTACAGACAGTATCGTAAATTGCTACAGTTTAAGTCAAAATCGCACATAAGAATGGCATACCTAGCATTATGTTTAAGTTAAATCGTATAGAATGCAAATTTCCGCCCTATATGCGATGACTCGTTTTTCCGTCGTACTGTATCACAAATTAAATCCGATTACATCGTAAGAGTTTTCAAAATGAATTTGTTATTACAGATTAAATCATATATGATGTTGAATCAACTCGTTTAAAATTAAATTAAAATATGCACGTATATGGCCTCCACTTTTGTACGTACAAGCCATTTATATGCATTCTATACGAATTGTTTGTTTGTATATATGTTTGTATATCACGAAAACAACTTTGAATAAATATAGGTGCATTCTGATTGTCTGGGGTAGCAGTGATTCTATTTTACTAGTCCAGGTTGAGCGTTAAATACTTCCTGGTGATTCAGCCAGTTGATGGTTCTGTTGGTGTGCCGGATAGCGTATCTATGTCTCGACCTCTACAACACTCAATGTTAGTGAATGTTTTGCTTCAAAATCCGTGAAACATCTGGAAGTCAATACAGAAGTGCATAAACTTCCTAATTCCGTGACAGTTTTTGTCCTCCTGCGTTGGCTTTCAAAGATTCATATTAAATCCACCCGGTCGTCGCCGTGATGTCGGCATCTTCCGTTGCTCCGGTTGCGGATCATAGCAGTAAGGGTGAGTTGAAGGCTCCGGCGAAATTATTTGTTGCGGATACCGAAAATCGTGTGCGCAGAAATAATGCAGTGATACCAGTTACTTTAGAGATCACAGAAAATATGTACAATGGGTGCTAAATAAGTGAGCCATTGTGTGACCTACTGTGTTTTTGGCACACTGTGCTAAGTGCCCTACCCCTTGACTTTGCTGAAATCTACAGGGTGGCTAGTGAATTTTCATTTTGAAATTCCTGTTTTCCTGGTTTTCCTGGTCAATGATTTAAAAACTTCCTGGTTTTAAAAACCATGTTTTTAAAAAAACAATTTTTAATAAAAAATAAAATGATCCCTGGTACCATCATTCTTCGCGCAATGCGGAATTTCACAAACCAAGATAGGTATTAAGGTTCTTGTGAATGCCCGTGAAATCTTTTTCTGATTGTTTGTTGTAAAGAAGCTAGTAGGGAGCCGCGCTACTTCGTCGTATCATGGCACCTATTTCCGTTCTATGTTCTAAAACTATAATAGCAAAGCGTTTTCACTCATTTTTTTTGCAAAAAACATCTTTGTTTACAAGATTAATTACGATTGACACTGAAACATTTGCGATAATCCGTAAAATGAGCTATTTTAGGGGTGTCTGACGAAGAAAAGCTGAGATACGACGGACTAGCGCGGAGCCCTATCGAATGTCTGAAATTTAGAGATCTATAAGCCCCTAAATCTTGAGATTTCTGTTTTTGAAACTGCGATTTTTTTTTAACTTTATTATTAAGATTTTTAGCCAACGGGCTAGTTTATCTCAAGGTGAAATTGCGAAGTGTGATATGAATGAGGACTCTTTTAACACAGTTTGTTTAAATTTTCCGCAAATTGTCAACGATTAAGGATATTACTTAGCGGAATTTTGATTGCACCATGATTTCAAAATCATATGATTAAAAGATTTCATAAACAACGCTGGTTTAATAACTCTTATTATTTAAAAGACTGACTGCTGAAGTTCATAGCAACTCCCTAAAGCGTTAAGGTCTTTACTGAAGGGTGCATTGAAGTTTGTATTGCCTGAATTTCATGGGACTTCCCCGAAGTTTGAAGGACTTTTTTTAAGATCTTAGGACTTCTCTGAAGTTCGGAGTTTTTTGAAATTCATAGGAATTTCTTAAATATCGTAGAAGTACCACGAAGTTCGTAGAAATTCTCAGTAGTTCGTAAGACTTCCTTCAAGTTCGAAGATCTGAGGACTTCCCTGAAGTTTGAAGGACTTAACTGAATATATGAGGGTCCTAAATTTAGAAGAGCTTCCCTGAAGTGCATAAGGCTTTAAATATCGAAGGGTTTTCGAAAAGTGTGTGGGTCTTTCCTTAATTTCTTGGAAATTCCCTAAAGTTTGGAGAGCTCCCATGATTTTCGTAGGACTACCTGTAGTCAGGCATGGAAAATCATTTGCATTCATTTCATACATTCATTTACATTCATTTGCCTCTAACTTTTTTCATCAACAGCATTCCGCAAAATGATGTATAGAACTTTTGTAGGTTTTGTTATTAACTACAACTTTTGCTCATAATTTAAATCTGTATCTCTTATGCATCACGAACTAGAGCGGGCAGAACTTGTTACTGTTTTTCAGTGAATGTAAAATACATTCACTGAAAAACAGTAGTGGATTCTGTTCACTCTGGTTCGTCATGTATAAGAGATACGAATTTGACTTGCTGACAAAAGTTGTAGTTAATAACAAAACCTACAAAAGCTCTATACATCATTTTGCGGAATGCTGTTCAAGAAAAAAGTAAGAGACAAATGAATGTAAATGAATGCACGAAATGAATGCAAATGATTTTGCATGCCTGCCTGTAGTTCAATTGACTTCTCGGAAGTTCTAGGAACTTTTTTGAGCTTAGAGAACTATGTAAGTTCAGAGGACTTCCCAAGCGTATTGAAGACTTCTCTGAAGCTCGGAAAAATCCATAAGTGTCATAGGATTATCCTTAAGTTTTAAGTAATGCCTAAATGTCGTAGAAGTTACATTAAATCTGTAGAAAGTTCTGTAAAATTCGTAGTTATTCCCCAAAGATTAAAGGACTTCCCTGAAGTTCGTAAGACTTCTCTGAAATTTGTAGAACTTCTCTGAAACTTGTAAGACTTTCCCGAAGTTTTTAGAAATAGAATTTTTTTATTGAACATGTTAAAGAGGTACTTCAAAGTAGTTAAGCGTCGGTACTGCTTAAGTCTGCTATCAATTAAGCACAAATCATACATGCAATTGATTCGAGAAAAAAATTAAATTAAAAATAAATACAAAATATATTTACTAAATTCTCAGGGTAAATTTTGTTCATCAATGTTTAGTTGTGTGAAAGATTTAGCTTGAACAAAATGGTTAGTTTTGACCTGATTATAAAAAGAAACTTTGACATACATAAAAATGAAAACCTATTTAAATTATTCAAACAAGATTATTTTCCTGGTGGACTTATGAAATTCCTGCTTTTTCCCGGTTTTTCCTGGTGAAAATAAACTCCAGACTTTTTCCCGGTTTTCCTGGTTTTCCTGGTTTTCCTGGTTCACTTGCCACCCTGAATTTACAATATTTGGAAACTTATTTACCTGTTTGTAGCATTACTCCGGAAAAAATAAATACTGAACGGGACTTCTTTTCAGCAGGTACATCCCGAAACTGCGCAAAATGATCGACCCATGGAGGGTTAAAAAAATCAGTGAATGAAGCGATCCAGATAGTTAAGATTAGACCCTCTCTAGTTTAGATGACGAGTTAACGGAGAAATTGGCAGATGTTGCCATATACGGTCCATGGGAACAACATTAAATTGAGTAGGATTAAGTTTTTCTAGGATTTTAGCGCTTCTTTAGTGAGCATTTTGCCAGCTCTCAACTAAAAACCCGAATTTATCCACCTATGGTATGAAGGGTACTTATTCAAGTTTATTTATTTTATTGTCATTATCAGTGACCAAGCCCCCCACCCCCGTGTCATCCAGTGACGCTACGCCACTGCCTGGGGGTACCCGGAATATATCCGGGTGTAGTCTATTTGGTGAGGCTACCAATCACCTTATCATCGTATTTTAATGTGATTTAATGGGTTTTAATTCAATTCATATTCAAGAAACTTCCCCGGGGTACCCGGAACATGTCCAAGTGTGTCCAATGTGGTCTGGAACACTTAACACGACTTGCATTGATCTTATTTTTGAATTCTTAAGTAATTTGATGTGTCGCATGATGGTTTTAATACGTTTTCCGTTAAATCCAGCGTGAAGGCCCATATTCACCGGATCTTATTCCGGCCAAATCTCCGGAACCGATTCACCGATTCCAAAACCGTTCAATAGCGTTCAATCGGTTGAGCGGTTGCTGAGAAACGTGAGCGCATTCATTTCGTTACATACACACACACACACATACACACATACACACGTACACACACACACACACACACACACACACACACACACACAGACACACACACACACACACACACACACACACACACACACACACACACACACACACACACACACACACACACACACACACACACACACACACACACACACACACACACACACACACACACACACACACACACACACACACACACACACACACACACACACACACACACACACACACACACACACACACACACACACACACACACACACACACACACACACACACACACACACACACACACACACACACACACACACACAGACATGTTCCGATCTCGTCGAGCTGAGTCGAATGGTATATGACACTCGGCCCTCGGATCGATAGTCGGTTTTTCAAGTGATCTAAGATTAAATATTGTTAATTTTGGACAATTGATGGTTTTAGTTTCCTATTACAAATTTTATTCTAATTTGCCATAAGCTCCAGTTTGAATAAAATTGTAATATAATTTAAAACAGGAATATTTTCACAATTCTGAGTAAAATTTTACTCAACTGTGTGTTATTTTCTATACCTACACACTAAGATTATTTTACCGAAATCTGTGAAATTTTACCGAAATCTCAACAGCTGAACGTTCAGTGAACAGTTCGGTGATTTATCACAGTTTTCCTGTAATTTTTCAAACGAACATCTGTGAAAAATCACAGCAAATCTGTGAAAAATCACCAAACTGTTTACCGAACGTTCAGCTGTTGAGATTTCGGTAAAATTTCACAGATTTCGGTAAAATAATCTTAGTGTGTAGACTTGTTGATTTTGAGCTGTCAACTTCTAAGTGCTCTATTTACAATGTAACAGTCACCTTTCGCGTCACTAGTGGCGCTAGTATCAGGATAAATCGTGTCTTGGGGATAATAGAAGAGTAGATCATATTGTTGATTTATAACATTTGGTTTTATCATGCACAGAAAAAAAAATCCGGATTTTATCTCCCTCGTTTAATTTTAAACTATATTCGCATAAACAACAACATTGTATGCAAGCTTGCATGCAACACTGCTCGTTTATGCGAAATTTTGCCTGAATGTACATGAAATATCGTGTAAATTTACACTAAATCTAGTGTTAAACACGTGTGTGCCATATATCGCAGAAATGTACATGAATTTTTCAAACGGTGTGGTTTTGAAATGGTTTATAATATTATAATACTTGAAATGCACTTGACAACCACAATAAACAGGGGAATATTTCTTCAAACGCTTAACCTATACGTTTACCCTATTTGTCTGTTGAAATGTTGATAATGGATGATGGAAAGTATAGATTATGAACTAAAAAAACATATTAAAAATTTCATATTGCATTTGGATGCACCTTTACATATGTGGTAAGCTCCAACCGGTATTATCCTCGGATCAAATCCCGATCAAGAATGACAGGCTGCTTTGATTTTTTTTTTTTCAGAGTTAATCAACATGATTCAAAGCCAACATTTTGCAGATCATCCAAACAGAGTCGTTATTAAGCGTTAATCCGAGTTGAAGCTTACCGTCATAAATGAGTCATGCCACACATTGTGATTAATATTCATTGGAAACAGTATAGGGTAGATAGGGGCAATATGGTCCCCCTAAGAGAAACACATCATAAATCATGAAAAACATTCATGAATGCATGGCTGTGATCAACTCATGCTTTGGAATATATTTGATAATATACAGTGTTCAAAATATGGATAAAATATGATATACTCATTCAACTATTATGTTTGAATAATTTCAGTTTTTAATCCGATCAACAACCATACGGGGCAAAATGAGCACTCAGGTAAAAGTTAACGTTTTGACAGGTTTTGCTTGTTTTGTTGGCTGCATAGATTCTAATATTTTAGAAATTTGGAGGCTTCCATCATTACACACAAAAAATTCTGAATTTTAACTATCGCGTAAAATCTCACCTCTTTTAATTTTGAGCTACTTTTTGAGCTAGCTTTTGAGTATACAAGCTTGCATACAATATAGCTAATTTAAGCGATATTACACTTAAATTTAAACGAAATATTGCGTAAATTTATGCCAAATCTAGCATTAATTTTAGGTGCGCTATATCTCGCTACAATTTACATGATTTTTTCAAACGGTGTATCTTAGACATATAATTGACAAATAATGCATATTAGAAGCATTTTCAACAATTTTGTAAAAAAAAAATAGATTGAGCTAATAGGTAATATTCCCAAACGAACAGTGGCCCAACTCGCCCCGTATGGTCTTGCCCCCATATCCCCTAAACACATATTCACACATCAATTTGTATCAGGCGAATGCATATCCTCGCTGTCATCGGGAAAATGCAATGATTTGAACTCGGCCCTAGCCTAGCCCCAGCCAATACAACTACGTATGTCGGTACACCCATTACCCCTCAAACCATCATTATAAGCAACAACATGTTGCAAACACAACGCACCTGAAACGTGGGTGAGTAGATGTGAAACGTGTTGGGCACCTGGAACAGCGACAGGAGAAACGTCATCACAAACTGCCACTTGCCGTAGTCCCCTATCAGGTCCCCAATCACATCGCTGTCCTCGCTGGAGTTTTTATGCTTCCCGTGGGGTGTCTTTTTGCTACTGTTGTTGTGGTTGTTGTTGTTACTGCTACTACTGTTGATAGGGGTGGCATTTTTCATTTTGTTGCTGTTGCTATTCGAGGTTGGAGTTGTGGCTGTTGGAGAGGGACTGTTGTTGGTACTACTGCTATGTGATGTTACTGCTGCTGCTGTTGTGTTGAGGTTCAGCGCTGTCAACTGCTCATCCCGCGAGATTGGTGTCGGCGAAGGATCCGCTGAGGAGTTTTTCGATTTGAACATCTTCACTGGAATAGGAGAAAAATACAGATTTGAATTAGTACAAATCTTCAATTATCGCTTAATCTACGAATTATTTTAGCATTCTACGGCCATCCCAACGATCAATCAAACTGTATGAATCATATTTCCCTATCCCCATCACGGGGAGCAGTCTGTCATTCGCAGGAAATCATCTGGAAATGTAAACATACAACACAACATTCATTTAAACGGTAGCCGCATCGCGGGATCGCACAAAAAGCGGCGCTCACACTTGTCATCATGTTGTCGGTCGGATGAAACTAATTGAATCGTGAGAGTAAACATTCATCCGCGGAATCATTGAAATGTGGTAGGTAAAAGGGAGAAGTAAGGGAGTAATGGTACGCGCTACACCTGTCTCCTGGTTTTCCATCCATCAAACTCGGCTCCGCCCGGTCCATTCCTACAAACCGAACTTGATGGGATTATATTGGGGTAGTACAAATCGTTCAGTTATAGCTACTCGAGGTATCTACTGGCGGCGGACATTGACAGCAGAAAAAACTGCTACTTAGTCTACTAACAATGAATGAACGATTCGCTTCGAATCAATTGATACAATCTTGAATGGGTGCATCTGAGAATGGTGCACTGGTTGATGCTAGGTGATTTTTATCATATGCAGAATACGGGTTAGAATGCAATTGCAATCGCTTTGACTGGAAACGAATGAATGAATTTCATTCAGTATACATAGATACTTATGATAATGGAGCTGGAGCGGAAATTAGCACCTACTAATGACTCAGAGAGGAAGCATGAATAGAAGCGATCAATTAAGACCACAGGTTGTTTCTATTTTTAGGAACAATCGTTCATTTGATCACTGAGCGGAGTTGTGTACATTCATACCATGTTTGATGGAATTTAAAGAATGTAATTTCAGAATTTAATCGATTGCACTCAGATGTACACAGTACGAAAAAGTAATGAAAATGTCGGTGCTTTGAGACCGACAAAAGCAAGCGAAGAATCAGTTGAAAGAGACTAGAAAATGCTAGAGAAAATCAATTCAATCAAACGCACTTTTCGTCGAGTTGCGTCCTTCTTCTTCGCATTTCAAGCTTATCAAACTCGCATATTAGCTTATTGCGTGTTCTCAACTTAGTGTTCTAGTGCCTGCACTTCCAAAAGTTATTAATTGAGAGCTATCGATGCCTGTACCATTTTTGCATTAGTATAATTGTGTGACCCAGAGAAGTCGAGAAATTTTCCAAATTCGGGAATCGAACCCAGTCACCTCCAGTATGGTGTGGCTTTGTAGCTGCGCCTTTACCGACGGAGCTAAGGGAGGCACTAGTTGCATATGTTTCGGTTTCAGTACATTTAATTTTACATGACAAGTTTGTTTACGTTCTATGATTAACGTCAAATGTGAATTTCGTCACGTGTAAAAATAGTAATTTTAAGTGTACTTGCAACGCCACAATCACAATTCAAAACTAACCGTCAGTCAGTTGCCGTTGCCATTGACCTTTCATCAATTACAAACCAGATTGCCTTTTAATCCACTCATCAAATGGTGCCCATTTTACATTTTACGACCATACTAAAGCTTAATAACATACCGCTCTCTCGATAGGCACGTGCTTCCGAGCTACACAGTTGCACTCGCGATGCGCGCATCAAGACTCCATAAAATTTCGTTCCACCACAAGCTTAACCTTGACTATTTTTGCATCCCAATTCTATAGGTAGATAATACTAGCGAGGAAATCATCTATTACCTACGTTTGGCTGCCGGCCCGCAGATGTGTTTGTTCACTTTTCCCACGCGCTCTCCGGCAGTCAGGTTGAAGTTTATCTTATTTCTTCGCACATGTTTAGGTTTTTCCTTCATAGGAGGGGGATTCCTATTTCTCGGAACGATCGATTGTTGATTTTTCCTATTCTTTGACGAAATGTTGCGATGAGGTCCGTTCGCTGTGGGGGTGTTTGTGGTACCATGTGCGCCACGCCGTCAAGCAGTTTGTTTATCCACTTAAGTTACGTCGGTCGTAAGGTTCAGTGACGGAGTGAACCGGTTAGTGTAAAACTTATGAGTAGTTATAGATAATGCAAAGGCAAGATAGTTTCCATAGGAAAGTTGATCATAGCAACTTCCCCGTTTCTCAGAAAGCAAGATTGATTCAACAATATGCTTTGCCACGCTCATTCAAATCGGTACATAAAGCATGGCCCATTTATAAATGGAACATCATCAAATGTGGGCATTTCGGATTTAAAGATTTGTTTCACTCATGTGTAGGATTTGATGTAAAAATTGATGGAAAAATACAAAATCAAATATTCATTGTATTTTCTAAGACATTCCCAAGTAAAAATGTGGGCTTTGTGAGGGTTTTGAAGACCATGGTTTAGACCTGTAGAATGCTTTAAAACTTCTATTCAATTTGCAATGTTCTTCCCACTGATGAAGGCTGCACATTGTAGTCGAAATACGTATCTGTCATGGATACAAAAATTAATTAAGTGGAATTAAATGGAAGATAAACCCTTTTGCTGTTTTATTTAGCATTCCGCTAACAACCCAATTTCATTACTTCATTGCAATGTTGCTTGGGCTTAGGGACTTTTCCTGGACCCCGGATCATCAACCCGCCCACACATTCGTCGTCCACCGTTTTGATAGTCCTAAAGCCCGATTCAAAGTTAATTTGGACTGAATGCGTGAGTTATCATAACTCAAGAATTAAACAACATACACGGTTGATCAAAACGTCAAACAAAAGGGTATTTATTCAGCTTTCAAACGATATGTAACAAGTTATTACATTTCACCGTTTCGAACGAACTGTCGCACTTTACTTGTGATCAATCATGATCTGCACAGTCGCTGGTGACACTGTACCGGCGAACTTATTCCACTTTAAACGCATTTGTTGTGCTTTTGTCACTTCTTTACCGCATCCTCGAAGTTTTCGCTTGACAATTGCCCAATATTTTTCGATCGGTCTGAACTCAGGGCAATTCGGAGGATTAATCTCTTTGGTGACGAAATTAACATTGTTTGCAGCATACCATTCTAGTACCTCCTTAGAGTAGTGGCAGCTGGCTAGATCCGGCCAAAACATAATGTTGGTCTTGTGTTGCCGAATGAAGGGTAAAATCCGCTTTTTCAGACACTCTTTAATGTAAACCTTCGACTTCATTGTGTGAGATGTGATGAAAACCTTGGTTTTAAGGCCACAACTGCAGATTCCTTGCCAAATCATTAGTTTCCGAGCAAATTTATTAGCAAAAACAAATTTATACCTGGAAGGGACATCCCCACGACCAGTTGCCAGGTAAAATTTTCGTCCGTTGATTTGTTTATAATCCATTTTGACATATGTTTCGTCATCCATTAAAATACAGCCATCAAATTTCGTCAAAACTCGTTCGTATAGTGCTCGCTTTTAGGCCACTAAATTTTGTTTCAGGGAGCGATTCGGATGTTTACTGGCACAAAAAGACTTATATCCTTCTCTTGAAAGGATGTTACGCACGGTGGAAAAGTTGGAATCGTATTTCTTTGCCCAATCACGTATGGAGACACCTGGGTTGCTTTTCACGTACCTCAACACCTTTCTCATCAGCTTCCTAGTGTCACTTTTATGATAGATGCGCTGTGCTCTATCCACACTCAGAGTATCCTTGTAACGTTTGATTACAAGACTCACCGTTGGCTTTGGAAATTTTAACACTCTTGCTAGTTTTGAGGCAGACAACGAAGGGTTCTCTAGATGTTTGTGCACAATTAATTTTCTTTTCTCAAGTTCCTTGATCCGTAATTTCGGGATGCGTCGATCAATCGAGAAAAACTTTTTATCAATTTCTTCGTCAATGAAACATCAACAAATGCCTGTCAAACGTTTTTTGTTCCAACCACCAGGGGCGCGGTGGTGTATTAAACCGTGCGTCCAGATTTATTTTGAATCGAGCTTTAATCCACGACCCCTTACCAGGGTTGGATCGCTCTTTGGAGCATCATTACTTCTTAATGAAGAAAGTTAACGTTTAGTTCAATTAAATTTACCTTTGTTTTATAATTATTTCGTTTGTACAGGCTCAACCGAATAAACTTAACGGAGAGAAGATATTATTTACCTTCGACCAGACCCCCTTCACTCTTTGGAATTTATGGAGACATAGAACAGCGACAAAAGGTTTGCCAAGAGACAACGTTGAACTGCATCGTTCATGGAGAAAAAAAACTACAAGGGACACCGTTATGGGGTTGTACGCAATGATGCCGTAGGAATACGTGGTCTTATATAATAAATCTTATTTGTTAACTGCAGCAGAAGCTTGTATTTTGTGTAGGAATAGGAATTATAGCGGGGTTCTCTCTGTTTATACTCTTTAGTATAACGCGCTTGGCATAGATGGCCCACAGCGACTCACGAAGAGCTATTGATTCCGATCATTAGCGGTGCGGCTTCTTCCTCCTTCTATGGATGCTCATGTGGGATGCAGCTCGCTGCTTGCAGGCAGCCTTTCGTTGTGTACTGGAGAACACCACCACTCACCACGCGGGGATTGAATTAACACCGTATGGTGAGACCGGATAGAATTCAACTTTGAAATCTATGTTAGGGAAATCGCTTTTCGTAGGCAATCGATGATAATTTTAATTATCATAGCAACATTTGCACATCCGTGCAATTTTCAATAGTGACATTTTTTTTGTGATTAAGTCTTAATTTTGACAGATACGTAAAAAAATATCATATCGATTCGCGTATTAAGAATTAAAATTCATTATCTCTGGATCAAAATCAGGCCACTTTCATGCAGCAACCGACTTTGGTTTTTTGAAATTTCACCCCCAATGTTGCCTTAAAGTACATGGTATGTTAGATTTAAACATATCTAGATAGAGCTGGAATTAGCCGTAGCAGCTTTTGTAAACAATGACTTCTCTCGATTATTTTTAGGAATTCAAGGCACGTCCACGCAAACTTTACCATCGGGGTAGGAGAAGTTTTAAGGCCGGCGCACAATGCATACGTTTTCGGATTATTTGACAGATAATACATGGGCTAACTGTCAAAAAACCTGAAAACGTATCTATTGTGCGCCGGCCTTTACATTACCTGACGGTGATGTTGATTTGCGTGGGCGAGCTTTCACTTTCAAGACATAATCAAAAGTAGTCATTGTTTACAAAAGCTGTTACGTCCTAATTCTTGCTCTATCTTGATATGGGAACTGACATCCGGTTGATGACCTTGGCAAATGTCCAAAAATACTCTTTTACAAATTTATGGTGGTCCTTATGTACTGGAGAACAATGTTGAACGCCACGCGCCGAAAGCACTGCTGCTGCTGCTGCTGATATGCCGACGACCGGACACCACCACACACTGAATCCGATCAGCGATTGAGGGCAGCCTTGACAGCTAGCTGCTTGCGGGAAGCCTTTCGTTGTGTACTCACCACCACTCACCACGCGGTGATTGAATAAACACCGTTTGGTGAGACCGGATAGAATTCAACTTTGAAATCTGTGTTAGGAAAATCGCATAGCAACAAGTGCACATTCGTCCTATTTTCAAAAGTGACATTTTGAAAAATGATAAAGTCTTAAGTTTATCAGATGCGTAGAAATGTTTCCGTTCGATTGGTGATAAAATTATTGAAAGTCGTCCAGGGGCAGCTGAGTTATTAACGTTCAAAATCGTTCATAATTTTGTTACATGTTCCATTTTAAGTTTTCACAGGGTGTACCCCCATATAGAAATCACAGACGTAGTCCTACGTCAAAATACTAGCCAAAATTTGAGTTCTTTTTACTTGATTTTGAGATGAGCCCCTAACTTGCACTCGTTATTGTTGTCAAAAAAGGAACGAGAGATTTGACCCAACGATATAGTTCAGCCCTATAAGCTACTTGTGAGTAAATTGCATATTCTAAAATTTACGTGAGTTAAACTTAATTTTGGGTAGAATATACTTAAGAGTATGCAATTTTTTTGCCGGTGTTCAATGGAAACTACTATATGCAATTTACTCAAATTTGGGTTATTGGGCTGAACCCGGGAATTGAGGGAAGAGTACTTAATTTTGGGTAGTTTTTAATCTCCATGTTGGAAGAAAACGCGCACACCAAATATGTGCGTGTACGAAATATGCATGTACGAACCCACACCACTGAGCGTACGTTACAACGCAAATCAAAACACGAAGCGCTGTCATCACTCATAGTCATCATTCAGCTTCGACAGCTTCCGTTTGCGTTTGCTTTCACCGGCGTTAACAAATACCTTCGTACGTTATAAAATAGGAACGTAATCATTATTCCAACATAAGGGATATTCTGTAAATTAGCGCTAAACTAGAAAGACTCCCATTAGCATTAGCATCGAACAAGATGCACAATATCGTAGGTGGTAAGAATTCAAAACTATTAAGAGCAAGACGGATATCTATTACTGGACAGATAGACATATCCCGCTCCAACAGTTAAGGATTGTCCTGGCTACGTCCTTACAACTGGTAGGGATAGGAAAGGTATGTTAGTCCAACATTTACTTAAGAGAGATGCAGAGAACTCTACGACCCCTCACAAATGTCTCGGGAATTTAGGAATTATGTTAGTAGAGAAGGTATACCATAGGATAGGGTAAATCATTATTCAAATGTAAATAATAAAGTTAGCAGATTATAATATGTCATCATCATCATCTGCCGCACAACAAGAATATTCTCCGACTTTTCCGTTCCCGCAGGAGAAAATACTTAACTTCCGAAGGAATCAAAAGCAACGGAAAACTGAGTCACAGATCCAATGAGCGGAATACCGTTTACAGCGCGTAAATAGGCTGAAATTAAAAATTATCGATCGCGATGCCACAAATTTCAGGTCCGGGAGAAAAAATCAAACAACGCAGATAGCGATATCTCGTCTGATGCTTGCAAACATGATGAATCACGTTTTCTTTCTCAATTCTAAAACTTCCCGGAAAGCTAATCACACGCGTATAACCGTTCGGGAGGCAGAGTGCCAGCGCTAATCCGGCAAATGCAGCCGAAAACTATGAAAGCGAACGCGCGCACAAAACACAGAGCAAACTTAAAACACAACCGTATCCAAAGGGGTTCAAAACTGCACTAAACTAGAAAGACCTCCATCATCTGCAAATATTCTTGGACAAGTTCTTTGAAATTTAACGAAGTTCGCAAAACTTCCAAGAAGTTCATTGAGTTTTTTTTGTAGAAAGTTCTCTGACAAACTGCACCAAACTTCCTTAAACTGAAATAAAGATCCCTGAAGATCTTGGAAGTTTGCTGAACTGTTTTTAGATCTTCTACAAAATTATCTGCACTTATATGAAGTTTTATGCAGCTCCTCAAAATGCTACGAAATTTCCAAAACTTCTACAATGTTTGCTACACTTCTACGTTGCTCGTCGATTTTTCGCGAAGTTCATCATATAGAAAGAATTTCATGAACTTGTACGTAATTCACTAAACCATTCCAGGCTCATGAGGTTTCAAAAAAGTGTCCTGAAATCATATGAATATCCCCGATTAATAATGAGGTTCCCAGAAATTATATAATGTTTAACTTCTACGAAGATTCCAAAACTTAATTTGAGTTCCCACTTCTACGCAATTTTCTGAACTTTTCCATGAGTTTCTACGAACACAAGTAACGAAAAGTAATTAATTAATTTAGCTTTATTTAGGAGGCTTTCAGCCTTAGGCTGGTTCGCCTCCGAAGTAACGAAAAGTACTGATAAAAGGCTAATTGTCGCTTAAGGAGCTTGGTTGAAAGTGGTCTATAGTATTCTAACCGGCCTCATTTTTAAGTCGTTATAAGAACTTGGTACCATAATTGAAGAGTATTCTAAGCAACTTCTGGTGGAGCTTGAACGGCACTTTTAGAAAATAAGTTAAAAAAAGGTTTTTGTCCACTGTACCAATTTTATATTTAAGCTCGCACTTTTATGAAAGTTAATTCTAAAGTCAGGTCTTTATGAAAGTTTTTCTCCTAAAGGCAGGTATGAAAGTATATTGATTTATCAGCATTAGTAGTAATGTTAGAGCTGTTTGAAGAATTATACCCAGTCCTTCTGCGTGAGAGCCCCAGCACGAACCGCTACGCCATCTGAGATATATTAAAGTGAGCTGTTGGCCCGCCGACTGTTGGAGTTTTCAGTGCCAACTGACTGACTTGAATACGAAACATATCACCTTGTTGAATTTTAAATTGGTGTTTGCCCGCATGGTATTCCAACCACTGCGCCAAAAGTGATACAACACACGGGTTTGAATCCGGGAAATTGCTCTTTGTTTAATTCTAAGAAGTCCCGCTGGGAATTTATTCCGAACTTTCTTGCGGCCATGTTTTCAGTCTTGCCTGAAGTAATTAAGAAGTGCTTACGGATGCTTTTTGGAACTTTGTTTGAACTTTAAGTTGCTAAGAAAACCCTTCGGAACCTTTTTGGAGCCTCGCGTGCTTTCTATAGCTTTTAAAGTAACCAGAAAGTTCTGTTGAAACTTTACATGCTTTTTATGGAATTTGAAAGTAGGTTTTAACCTGCAATACGCAACTTTTGGTTGTTTGGGAAGAAAGTTCTGCCGGAACTTTATTTGGACTTTATGGAACTTGAAAGTTCTATCAAAACTTTATTTGAACTTGAAAGTTCTGTTAGAACTTTATGGAACTTGTCAGAACTTAATTTGAAATTTATGGAACTAGCGCTTTATCGTTGAATGCGGAACTTTTGGTTGCTTGGGAATTTTCCTGAAGCTCTATGAAGTTCTCAGAATATCTACTAAGTTTTGTTAATTTTTACGATCTTCCCTGAACTTCTTAGAAGTCCTTGAAATTTTACGTTAAAGAAAAATCCCGAACTGATAAAATAACGTTATAATATAGATTCTCGAAATTGTTTCTTCTAGTCTATAACATTAAGAAAAGTAGACATTCATAAAAATCAAAAAAAAATCAAAATTTACCTCGCAGCTGCTTAACAAAATACCGGTGTATAAAAAAAACACCCAAAATTCTTGGGGGAGGGGGCTAGATAATTCTGGAGGGGGGCCTGGCCCCCTTGGCTCCCCTATTAGCTGCGCCAATGTAATTCAGAAGTACATAATTAATCATTTTGTTCGACCATTTTCCACAGAGATGACGCTGTTCCACTGGTAGGGAGTGATAAAAATCTCCATATAGAAATTGAGAAGAGTGGGAATAATTCGCTTTCGGTACATATTCAAGTGAAAAAAAGTGAACGACAACCTAAAGAAATTATTTAGAGACTTTGTCGTTCAGTTTTTTTCCCGGAAATTATTGTTAAACAAGCTACAATTAATTAAAAATGATTTTTCCCCATACAGTTTTACCTGCTTTACTACCAGTTCCCAGAGAGCCAAAAAATTCAAATTTGAGAGAGAAAATTTGCTCTCACGACCGAGCTCACGACCTCAATCTCTCAACATGCCATGCCCAAGTAACAATCTAAATGCTTGGAAGATTTATTCTTATTTTATCATTGTTTTATCAGAGCATCCCTTGCAGCCTGTAGTTGTATTACGGCTTTGTGTGCTTGTCATAAAATTAGGCCGTCAAGTCGTCTATAAAACTGTTTTATGACTACTAAATTAAAACTCAGACTTCATAGTTTTACGGTAGCCGTAAGGTGCTTCTGTATCACTACTTATAACAGCAGAATAAAACCAAAACAAAACATACAATTATGTTTTATGGCATACTTTTTTTGACCGATATAAAACATAAGCAGTCTTAGACCTTCATTAAAGCTTCATTGCAACTATCATCTTTATCAAAGGCCTAAGATTCACAGATTAGAAATATACAACAACAATAACAAAAAATACTCTGAAAATTGTTACCAATATAAAAAAAAAACAAATCTATTCAGATACATGAAATGAGAACCCCTTCAATGCTTTTGAATACGATGAAGATGAGACGATCGCCAATTTCAAAAAGGGGAAACTATTAACCCTTACCGCACAGAAAAACCTGTCGTTGGGGATAATGAAACATTGCAGTTCATTTTTGACAAAACTGCCAATTTAGGACTGAACCAAATTAACCACATCAAAAACCAACAAAATTGCTATTTGGACTTTTTACTAACGAATATTTATGAAGATTTCTGTGTGACCGAATCATTAAATCCACTGTGGAAAAATGAAGCATTTCACACACCAATTGTATATTCTTTATTTGTGCATGAAAACCAAAGACCCAACGACTGCGAATACGAAGAAGTCTTTGAATACAAATTAGCAGACTACGAAAAAATAAAATTTAAATTAAACAGTGTCAATTGGCAATTAATTTTAAGGAATGTAGGAAATGTCGAAATTGGTATGGACGTGTTCTACAAAATTTTAACAGAAATATTTTCGAAATAAATTCCTTTGAAGAAAAAAAGACGCAACAGAAACAAACAAAATCCAGTCTGGTATAACAGACAAATAAAAAACTTGAAAAATCGGAAGCAAAAAGCACATAAAATTTATAAAAAACAAACCTGTCCAAAGAACTTCTTTAATTACGTAAAAACCAAATTAAAATCTGACAATTTTCCTCGGAAAAAAACTGCAATCTATTTGCAAATTTTTTTCAAGAAATCTTCTGATTTTCTGAAGAAGATCGCGACCGCGATTATTTTGCATTTTTTCCAGAATTTTCAAGGGACATTGGCCTCAATCAACTTCAAGTGAAGGATATTTTGCAGGCTTTAAAAGATTTAGATGCCTCAAAAGGTCCTGGACCTGACGGAATTCCTCCAGTATTTATTAAATGTCTAGCAATGGAACTCACTGCTCCATTGTTCTGGATTTTTAATATGTCCCTGGAATCTGGAACCTTTCCAAAAACTTGGAAAAGCTCATTCCTAGTGCCTATCTTTAAATCTGGCCGAAAATCTGACGTACGTAATTATCGTGGTATAGCCATTATCTCTTGCATTCCTAAACTTTTCGAGGCAATTGTCAACGAAAAATTATTTCTCCAAATCAAAAATAGAATTACTGACATGCAACACGGCTTTTTCAAGGGTCGCTCGACCTCGACAAATTTACTTGAATTTATAGACTATTCATTGAATGCAATGGATAATGGAAACCACGTACAAGCTCTCTATACAGACTTTAGCAAGGCATTTGACCGCATAGACATACCAATGCTACTTTTTAAATTGCAAAAAATTGGAATTGAGTCAGGGCTCCCAAAATGGCTTGAATCATATTTAACTAACAGCCAACAAATAATTAAATTCAACGGAAAGAAATCGAGTCCAATTCAAGTCACTTCAGGCGTCCCCCAAGGCTCTCATTTGGGACCTCTTCTTTTTATTCTATACGTAAACGACATTCTCAAAAAACTTAAATTGCTTATTTATGCCGACGACATGAAGCTCTTTTTGGAAATAAGAAATGAAGAAGATATCCATATAGTCCGGAATGAAATACACATTTCTACATATGGTGCAAAAAAAGTCTACTAGAATTGAAAGTAATAAAATGTAACTTAATATCATTTAGCAGGAAAAGAACAACTTCAAATATTTCAATTGCACTAGGAAATCAAAATGTAGAAAAATGTGAAAGAGTTAGGGATTTAGGAATTATCTTAGACTCTAAACTAACTTTCGTAGGGCAAATAACATGCTAGGCTTTATCAAGCGCTTTTGCTATAACTTTCAGGACCCATACACAATTAAAACACTATATATCGCCTATGTGAGGTCAATACTGGAATATTGCAGCATTGTATGGTCTCCTTTTTCAATCACGCTCGAAGAAAGATTAGAATCCGTACAAAAACAACTTCTATTATACGCTCTTCGTAAATTAGGTTGGACATCATTTCCTCTTCCATCATATGAAGCACGCTGCATGCTTATAAACATACAAACATTAAAAGAGCGTCGTGAATATGCAATGGTTTCATTTGTAAACGATATCGTTTCGTAGCGCATTGACTCCACAGAACTTTTATCAAAATTAAATTTCCATGCACCTATTCGGCAACTCCGAAATCGAAATTTATTTGCCATAAAACATCATCGCACAAGTTGTGCAAAATACGGGCCATTAAACCGCATGATGGCCTCTTACAATCAATACTGCGAAACCATTGACTTTACAATGTCTCGGCATAAGCTAAAACAAGCTGACACTGCTTAATTTTTATTAAAGAAAAAATTATACTTTTAACCTTTTGTCCAAAGTTGACGAAATAAATAAATAAATTTAAGAAAACAAAACTGTATTCTAATATGTACTAGTCTACGTTGGTTGACGAAATAATTAAATTTCAAATATGAAACTCCCAAGCCACAGTGCGGTGAAGGATCTCATCAAAATATTGAACAAACGGCTTTCCGATACACTTCCGAAAGATCCACGAACCCTTTTTAATACAACGCAGACAGTTTTACTGGCCCGTTCGGCCATGCTACAAAATCAAACACAGTGCAATACTTGCCCAAAGAGATGAATCGAAAGAATAGAATACGATAAGACATTCAAGCACACAATAAACCGCTTCATAAATAATTTGTCAAATCAAAACCACTGACTGACGCTAGTCAACTCATTTGTAAACGGGAGAGACAGCTCAACAGCTGGTAAGTACCAATTGATAACAACAATGGTCCATTTCACTTGGATTACCGCGCGCCTCTCAACTCGACTGGCTTATCTTTTGCAGTTGACGTTCGCCATCACGCCGTCATCGTTTGGACAACAACAACAACAAGAAAAACAACAACAGCGGGACCGATCTCATTAACAGCAGAAATAAATCGCAATTTACTTTCATCTCTCCTGCGAAGTGATGAAGTTCTCACATCATCTCTGTTCGCACTAGCTTTTTGTCACTGATTAGCCTTTTTTTGGTTCGTTTTTGTTGACCAATTGAGAGATAATCAGGATTTATTTGGCAGCGAAATTTAATCATGCGAATTAACTGGACATTGAACTACATCCAATGAACACTCATTCATCTTGTATTAAGATAATCATAATATGCCATATAAATCTCAATTTCGCAACGAAGACCATGTTAATTCTCGCAAAATGACGCCCACGGGTTTCCAAAGAAAATCAGCGGGACATTACGGATTAGCATAATATAATCAATTTTTGCATTAAAGACATTTGCATCCTAATAAAACACCCCTTGCCATCATAACACGCATTCAGAAATCCAGTTTATCGCGTTGCAGCAGATATACACAAGTACAAGTACTAAGCTACAACAGGCAGGTCATTTCATTTTTTTTGTTACCCCTTCGACGAGCCCGTGATCTTTACCAAAAGGGTGAACTAGGGGTTGATGAATTGTTGGAGGTTACAAGGGGGCGCACACTCACACTGTATGTAACCTGAATGATGTGAACAAGCTCGAGATTTTGCTGCCATAATCAACCTGTCGGTGGCACCGATAAACCCACACCCTAAGAAAATGTCATGTAAATGTAGGTTCCCTGAGACCGACACATGTAATCGGCCCTTTTGACATAAGAATCAGTTGAAAGAATCAAGAAAATCAATTCAATGAAACGTTCTCTTCGTCAGGCATGGAAAATCATTTGCATTCATTTCATACATTCATTTACATTCATTTCATACATTCATTTACATTCATTTCATACATTCATTTACATTCATTTGCCTCTAACTTTTTTGATCAACAGCATTCCGCAAAATGATGTACAGAACATTTGTAGGTTTTGTTATTAGCTACAAGTTTTGGTTATAACTCAAAACTGTATCTCTTATGCATCATGAACTACAGCGGGCAGAACTTGTTACTGTTTTTCAGTGAATGTAAAATACATTCACTGAAAAACAGTAGTGGATTCTGTTCGCTCTGCTTCGTCATGCATAAGAGATACGGATTTGACTTGTTAACAAAACCTACAAAAGCTCTTTACATCATTTTGCGGAGTGTTGTTGAACAAAAAAGTCAGAGGTTAATGAATGTAAATGAATGAACGAAATGAATGCAAATGATTTTCCATGCCTGCTCTTCGTCGATTTGCTTATGTTTCGGTTTGAGAACACTTAATTTTACATGAAATGTTTGTTTACGTTCCATGATTTACGTCTAATATGGACAACGTCTCGTGTAAAATTAGTTATTTCTAAGTGTGCATCATACGCAACTAAGGCTGTGTCACCATTTGGTGAATTTTCACTTAAATTTGACAGTTGGAAAAATTTCAAATAAACCTGCTATTCCAGCAGACTTATTTCTGACAGGCAAGGAATCAACTTTGACAGACGCTTTCTCGAAAAACGGCCGATCAACAACATAGGGATTTTCGAACATATTAATTTATTTTCGAAGTGTCAAATTTAAGTGAAAAATCACCAGATGGAACACAGCTTAAATAATGTGGTGATAGGGGCATCCATTAGCCCAGTCGGTAAAGGTGCAGCTACAAAGCAAGACCATCCTGGAGGTGGCTGGGTTCGATTCCCGGTCCGGTCTAGGAATTTTCCGGGTTGGAAAATTTCTCGACTTCCCTGGACATAGAGTATGATTGTACCTGCCACACAATTACATTAATGCAAAAATGGTACAGGCATCGAAAGCTCTCAAATAAGTTGAAATCTGTGGAAGTGCGTCCAGAACACTAAGTTGAGAGCACGTAATGAGCTAATATGCGATAAGCAATAAGCTTAAAATGCGAAGAAAATGAAGAGAAGGTCGAATGATGAGAAAAGAGACAAATGGTTAAATCAACAAAAGATAACATGATTCAAAGAGGGACACAATAAAATGGTCGAATGGACAAAACTTCGAATGGACTAAAAGTCGATTTATTCAAAGAGGAACAAAAGGACGAATCATGAGAAAGGGGACAAAAAACGCCAAATGATTCAAAGAGGGACAAAAGGTCGAATGATGGTATATTTTGTTGTGAAGCCCACTTGGCCAAATGATATATAGTGGAAAGAAGCTTTACAGACTTAAACACCGTTACGTTGAATGAGAAGAACTAGCCAAGTACTAAAAATCTCAATAATAAAGTTATTTAAAAAAAAACCGTTACGTTATGAACATTGAATGACCAATAATTAATTTCGATATTTTTATTTATTTATTATTATTTTTTGTTAAATGATAGAAAGAGCATGTAAACATGTAAACGGATTGATTCAACATCATTTTGTAAAAAAACATAAGAAAGTCCTTCCGATACGAAGGATTCAACCAGAGATTATAAGAAAGAACAATCAGTGATGAAAAAAAGGAAAAATAATGATAATGGGATCTTAAAACCCAGTGTCATCAAGGTTGCAAATACTCATTTCAGCTAAAACAATGTTTTTTTTTTTAAATTATGAAATAATTAGATGCCATGATAATATTTTGAATTGGTAGGATACAAGAAGAGGTTGCAAAGAATGTGTTTGACATATTAAACCTGTTTATTTCACTTCAATCAGCGATTTTTCACACACTCACTCACTCACTCACTCAGCGATCAGCAAATCGCTGATTGTGACTCATAGAAAGCAAAATTTACAGGTTTGATGTTTCAAACGCATACTCTGTAACCTCTTCTTTTAAGTTACAAGTAAAACATGCCATCATACCATTTTTTGGTTTTATTAGTCCGAAAAACATTATTTTAGCTGAAATGAGTATTTGCAACCTTGAGTGTCATATACCATATTAACAATACTATTCGAAAGAACTGCTTTTTAGTTAGAAAATTAAATTTAATCTATTTTCATAAGATATATGTGCGTATTATTACAGTGTTTTCTCACTTTGCACCATTCGACCTTTTATCCATTGGACCTTTAGTCCCTTTTTGGGCCATCCAAACCCTTTGTCCTTCTTTGGACCATTCGACCATTTATCCTTTCGACCTTTTGTATCGCTTCTAATTATTATACGTTATTAAGGTCGAATTTTTCGAAAGGTCGAATTGCCCAAATTTTGACAAATGGTCAAATGGCCTAAAGAGGTACAAAATGTCGAAAGGTGATAAATGGTCGAATAATCCGGAAAACTGCCGAATCGTAAAATCAAGACCTTCTCCGATTTGCATGAAACTTACTTTGCATAATTGTTTGTAATGGGCAATGATTCACTCACAATCTTGTAAAACATTTTGGCGCCCTTGAAATTAAAAAAAAATTAGCCTGGAAACGGCATTTCTGACACAAAGTTATAGAGAAAAATAATTAAAAAACATTTTTTTATTTGTGTGGGGTAAAAATTAAGAAACAAAATTTAAAAAAAAAATTTTAAAAAGTGCCACATTTTTAAACACTCCAAAAGTTTTCTTGTGCTTTTCATAAGCTTTTTTTTTTGATTAAAAAAAAATAAAAAATAAATCGATCCAGAATATTTTGATATATTCAGGTTTTATCATTTTTACTTGAAATAACTTTAAAAAACTGTTGTGTATTTTTCTCTATAACTTTGTCTCAGACGCCATTTAGACCGGGAAATTATACAAGTTTTAGAATGGCCGAATTTTAGCAAAATGTGAATCAATGCACATAGCTAACAATTATGCAAAGTTTCGTGCAAATCGGAGAAGGTCGAGTATTTTCGATTCGGCTTTTGGTGGGGAACCGCTTTGGATCGTTCGCACTTTTGTCACCTTTCGAGTTTTTGTTCCTGTTTGGGCCATTTGACCTTTTGTCCCTCTTTGGGCCAGTAGATCTTCCGGCCTCCTTCGAACCATTCAACCTTTTGTCTATCCGACCTTTGGTCGCTTTTTGAACCATTTGACAATTTGTTTGTCATTCGACCTTTTGTCTCCATTTGCACCATTCGACTTTTTGACCCTCTGACCCTAATTCAACATTTTGTACTTTCGACCACCATTTGACCTTTAAACCTTTTGTTATTCGACATTTTGTCATTAGTTTGTCATTTGACCTGCATCCGCTTAAATAGCTTTAATAGAAACCAAAAATTGCCATTGGTAACGCCCAGATAAGGGCTCTACATTTTCGATGCCCCCCCCCCCCCTCGAGTTTTGTTTTCTTTCATGCAACATGTCATTCCTATAACGCATAGCTCGCCTATCAGCGCGAAACGAAAATGAAAAAGAAGCACGCTTAGATCGAAAAGCTGGCTGTGGGTTTTCTCGACTTTGCTTTAAAAATTGTACTCGAAAAAAATGCAACACTTTCTTTTGTGTATAACTTTTTATATCATGGGTAAAAATTGATGAAATTTTGAGTAAAACTAGTTTAGAGCGTAATGTTTACATCTCGTCACAATCTGTCAAGTGGTTTCGAGATGGCTTGCAAGCAAGAAGTGCTTTTACAAAAAATTATGGGAGTGGTCGTGGAAAATCCAGGCCAGTCCCACAGGTGTATCGCGAAACAGTTTGGAATCGACAATTCGACCGTGTGGTAAAATCATTCAAGGAGCCTCAGACGACCCAACGGCGAGCGGGTAGCGGAAGAAATGCGAAGACGACTGACCCCTCGAACGCAAGGAAGGTGAGAGGTTACTTCAAGCGCAATCCGAACCTTTCGATTCGGGACGTGGCCAAGAAGGTCAATTCTACCATCGGGTTCATCCAGCAGACAATAAAATGGGCCGGACTTCATGCCTTCAAACCCCGCGACAGGAAGCTGTACAGCGAGTCGTTGGTGCAGCCGAAATACATCGCAATGGACGACGAGACGTATATTAAAGAGGACGTCAAGCAGATCCCCGGCCTGAAGTTTTTCGTCGGCAAGTCCCGCCTGGATGTTTCGGAGAAGTCCCGGAAGAAGAATTTGCCAAGAAGTACTTAGTGTGGCAGGCGATCTGTGGGTGCGGCAAATTCAGCAAGCCGTACATAACCACCGGCACCATAAACCGCCAAATATATAAAGAAGAATGCCTCCAGAAGCACCTGCTTGTCCTCTCTCCGGTCACACGAAGGTGACACTGTGTTTTGGGCGGATATGGCATCGTGGCACGCGAAACCGGTGATGGAGTGTTACGAAGCCAACGATGTTGTTTTTGTGCAGAAGGAGGCAAATCCACCAAACTCGCCAGAACTTCTTCCAATAGAAAAAAAATTCTGGGCGATTATAAAGGGCAAGCTCCGGAAAACAGGGAAGGTCTACAAAAATGACAAGGATTTGAAGAAAGAGTGGATGAAAGTTTGTAAGCAAGATGGCGCAAGTGTTGCACAGGATTTGATGAGTAGCGTTAAGGGGCCTCCCTTAGCTCAGTCGGTAAAGGCGCAGCTACAAAGCAAGACCATGCTGGAGGTGGCTGGGTTCGATTCCCGGTCCGGTCTAGGAATTTTTCGGGTTGGAAAATTTCTCGACTTCCCTGGGCATAGAAGTATGATTGGACTTGCCACACAATTATACCAATGCAAAAATGGTACAGGCATCGAAAGCTCTCAATTAATAACTGTGGAAGTGCATCTAGAACACTAAGTTGAGAGCACGCAATAAGCTAATTTGCGATATGCAATAAGCTTGAAATGCGAAGAAGAAGAAGAAGTTAAGTCGAAAGGTGCGGCCATTTAGCCTAGCAGAGGAGGTTGAATAAACCAACTTTGCAAAAACATAGCTAATATGTGTTTATTTATTTCCTGATAGTTTAAAAAATATCTGACTAAAATGAATTTTTGGTGATCCTTGTTGTCTGTTGCATTTTTTGACGTAGAACTACGTCTTTGTCGACTATACTGGGGTACAAATCAAAAATATTTGTGGTGAAGGAGTGTTAGGTTTTGGACGCTTGTAACTTTGTCATTTATAGATGAAATTAAAATCCAAGTACGCAAATCGATAGGATATTACATTACGAACCTGCTGAAATAATTTTTTTTTCAAATTTTTCTGTAATTAAACTTTTGAAAATGTACAAATGATAATTGTATCACTGTTTTCATGAAATAAGCCTTTTTCCCAAACCCAGTCATCATAAACGAATACCACTTGGTTGCACATCATTCTGCTTGAACCTGAAAAGATATAAATCAGCGCTGCTCTCCTGCCTCTGCTCTCATTCTTTGCTCGACTGTCGAGCTGTTCAGTTCGTATTTTCGCTCGAGTTCTCGATTCGATTTTGTTTCGTTTTGAGCTGTCGCGTTGCGTCGTGGAAGTGTCACCACCTTTTCGCATTCTGGCAAGTTTAATTGAACTTGCAAACACGAAACAAATGGTGCGTAAACGTGCCAATGAGCCAGCAGCGGACCCTTCAAAGAAGGTGCTAATCAAGCTCAGCGTGTCGCAGGATGACGCCGTAAAACGAGTACTGCAAGCCAACCAGTATGCAGTACTCCCGGAAGAAAATGGCGATGGTGACGCCGTTCCCATTGCAAGACGAGAGCGGATTCCCCCGCTTTTCACGCCGGTGAAGGATGTTGCCAAGCTGGGTGCCGAACTGGCAAAACACAAGCTGCTGCCTCGCTTCAAGCTTTGCAGCATCGGTACCAAAATCATGTGCTCCAGCCTGGAGGAGTACAAACAAATAGGAAGTTTCCTGAAGAACAACAACGTGGACTTCTTCACGCATGCTCTTCTATCGAGCAAGCCACTGAAGGTGGTTTTGCGTGGATTACCGTCGTTCGAGGCTACTGCGGTGGAGTCCGAGCTGGAGCGGCTTGGGCTCCAACCTGAGGCCGTGTTCCAGATGAACCGGCGTCCCAACCAAAACACCAGCTTCCGTGATCAGTTGTTCCTGGTGCATTTCACGAAGGGATCCACCAGTCTTGTGGCTCTGAGATCCAAAATCCGGGACCTGTTTCAGGTCATCATCAGTTGGGAGCATTACAAACCCCAACATCGTGATGTAACGCAGTGTATGAACTGCCATGTATGGCCATGGCACCAGAAACTGCCACATGAAGACAAACTGCGGCAAGTGTGCTGGAACTCACTCAACTGCGTCCTGTGAGCAAGTCGATGACATCGAGCCAACGTGTGTCAACTGCAGTGGAAACCATCAAGCCTCCAATCGCGGATGTCCCAAGCGAGTGGAGTTCATTAATATCCGTCGGAAGGCTACAATCAACAACCAGGTCGGTCGCCTCCGTAATCATCGTTCGCCTCCTGTACTCACGGAAGTCCAGTACCCAGCTCTCCAGCCCCGTCGACATGTTCCGAACTTAGCTCCGCTTCCGCTCAACAACCAACATGCCAATCCTGCGAGTATCCAAATGGTTCCTAACAGTCGGACAGTTCAGCATCGTCTCGCTGCTGCTGCGGCCCAGCCAATTCCAGGTTCATCCACCGCCCCTGGTTTATCATACGCTGGTGCTGTCTCAGGTGAATCTGTCGACGATTCTCCGTTCACCTCAGAGGAACTTGTGACGCTCGTGGCCGAGGTCATCATCATCATGCGCACCTGCAAGACTCGATCTGAACAGCTTCATGATGCCTTGTCACTCGTCACCAAGTATGGACCGTGAAGCTATAAAAAATGCAAATTGGAACGCTTGCTCACTGACGAACAAGCATAGAGAGCTACTCGATTTCCTCAACACCAAGGAGGTCGACATTGCTATCATCACCGAGACGCATCTGAAGCCCGAACTGAACGTATTCCTTCCCGACTTCCGGCTCGTCAGACTTGATCGCACCTGCTCTGGAGGTGGAGGTGTGGCCATCGCTGCAAGACGGAACATCAGTTGCCGGCTGCTACCAAACTTCCAGCTGAAAACAATTGAAGCCATCTGAGTGGAGGTGAGCACATCACTTGGCCCAATCACCATCATCGCGGCCAACTACCCCAAGCAAACCAACATCAGGGACGGGTCGTGTGTACCCCGTATTGCCCTAATATCTCATGAACTGTTGTTTAAAAACATAGAATTCTAAAACCATGCATAAAGTGCTTATGTTTTACGAAAAATAGAGCTGTGAAAAAACATTTCCTCCCAAAAGTAGAGGAAAATGGGGTTAAATGGTCCAAAACACATACCTACAAGGCTCTCCTGTCTATGGGACTACGTGCAATCGATTCCCCGGACGATTTCCCTTCGGAAAAGTCGTTTTTCATGGCCGGAATTCAGCGTGCTGTTGAGATATTGAATTTTGGGTAATTTTGGACCCATTTTTGCCCATAGTGCAGTGGTTCATCTGATAACTCCTGAAGAGAAGGCTGCCGCGATAGGTCAACACTTTGTCAGCTCCCATAATCTCGGACAAAACATCATCAGCCCTCATGAATCTGAGGTTGCTGAAAATGCAACCAATCTTCTTCGGATTCCTAACATTTTTCCAGAGGAATCCCAGATTACGGCTGACGAACTGTTGGCCTATATCAAATCATCTAAAAACATGAAGGCCCCAGGTTTCGACAACATCCTGAATCTGGAACTCAAACATTTGAGTTACAGATTCTACAACCATCTGGCACTGATTTTTAATCAGTGCCTCAGACTTGGCTATTTCCCCTCGTGTTGGAAGTCAACTAAAGTCATACCCATCCGGAAACCTGGGAAGGATCCGTCCTCTCCTTCAAGTTATCGACCAATCAGCCTTCTCTCAGGGATATCAAAACTGTTCGAAAGAGCACTGTACCACCGGCTCCTAACATCTGCCGATGAAAACAACTTGTTACTCGAGGAACAGTTTAGTTTTCGGAAAGGTCGTTCGACCATCCACCAGCTGACTCGAGTAACAAACATTCTCAGACGGAACAAGACTGTTTCGAAAACATCTGCCATGGCGTTGTTGGACGTTGAAAAATCATTCGACAATGTCTGGCATGATGGCCTGGTGTTCAAATTGCAGCAGTACGGTCTTCCAATCTTCCTAGTGAAGGTCATAAACAACTATCTATCAGGCAGGACGTTCCGAGTCTCTCTGAATGGCATCTCATCGGATGCTTTCAACATCGGTGCCGGGGTCCCACAAGGAAGCATTCTTGGCCCCATCCTATTCCACCTGTTCACCTCCGATATGCCGGCTCTCCCTGATGGTGGATCGTTGTCTCTGTTCGCAGATGACACATCCATCGTCTACAAGGGTAGGGTCATCGGAGCGCTGACTGCCAAACTTCAGAGAGGCCTGAACGTCCTGTCTGAATATTTCAACAGCTGGAAGATCCGTATCAACGCTGCAAAGACCCAGGTCATTATCTTTCCACACTCTAAATCTCTTAGACTTGTTCCGTCGGAGAATAACAAGATCTGCCTGAACGGCACAGTGGTGGAATGGTCCAAAGAGGTCGTGTACCTCGGGCTAACACTAGACAGCAAGCTTCTTTTCAGGGAGCACGTTAACAAAACAAAAAACAAGTGCAACATCTTGATAAGATCGTTGTATCCAACAGGAAGTCAACCCTGTCCCTGAAAAATAAGCTTGTTTTCTACAAACAAATCATCTTTCCTGTAATCGAGTACGGTATGCCAATCTGGGAGAGTTGCGCAAAATGCCATCACCTTAAACTCCAAAGGATCCAGAACAAAATCCTTAGAATGGTCCTAAACAGTCCCCCGCGGGCTAGAAATTCTGAGATCCACTTCCTGACTGGAATTCAAACATTAGAAGAACGGAGAGTATTCATCCTGGAAAGGTTCAGAAACACCTGTCTGAGATCAAATCATCAGATCATACGTGATCTAGCACGTTAGGTTAAGTTATACTCGTAGTTAGGTAGGTTATCACTTTTTTTCAATTCAAATAAAACACATCCCCAAAGGGATATTCTGTAAACTAGTTGAAAAACGCAAATATTCAATTAGAATAACAAATTAAACAAAGATGAAGAGCCAAGTAGGCTAATCAATTAAAATGATAGCTCAATGTACTATCATAATCAACAGAAATAAACATAATTTTACTACAACTGCCTCTGCTCATTACCGCTTCGGACGGCG
Source organism: Ochlerotatus camptorhynchus (assembly GCF_037179485.1). Lineage (NCBI taxonomy): Eukaryota > Metazoa > Arthropoda > Insecta > Diptera > Culicidae > Ochlerotatus > Ochlerotatus camptorhynchus. The sequence continues at coordinate 654,785 of NW_027040751.1, read as the reverse complement.
TGGCACTAGGTCCTACAGCAAGCAGGACAAAGTCAGCGGCTAAAGGTGGATCACGGCGTGTCCACCGCAATGAGGAATGAGACTTGAAAAAACGTGCATGTAAAACCCCCTGATAACCTACCTAACTACGAGTCTAACTTAACTATCGTGCCAGATCACGTATGATCTGAAGATCTGATCTCGGACAGGTGTCTCTGAACCTTTCCATGGAGACCTTTCGTCGCTCTTCGAGAGGCTGATGGCCAGCCAGGCGGTGGACCTCAGAATTTCGGGTCCGTGGAGGACTGTTTAGGATCATCCTAAGGATCTTGTTCTGGAGTTTTTATGTGTTCCACACATGAATTGTTGCAACGTGATCAACAAAACGGCCACATACTTAATATATGTACATATAAAAACCATGCGTGACCACACATACTATTCATTTGCGTATAAATTTCATGTGTACTTCTGAGTGGATTCTGTTTATGTGTGGTCAAATGAAAATCATGTGGAATTTAACATGGATATTTGTCAAGAAAAATGTGTTTTGAGTGAACTATAACCGAAACATTGAAATACTTGAAAATTTTAAGATAAAGTACAATAGTCAAAAATGCATGAAAAACATTAATTTTGTGGGGTTCTACGTCATACTGCGGTCGTGTCTAGGACACAACCCTTTAATTTTTTTTTCGCGTACAGTCTCAACCCTTAAATTGACAGTAACGTGGATTTACGAGTTGAAAAGAAGTCTTTTTAGACTCATAGGTCATCATAGGATGCTGTCTTGAGCAAAGTTATTCCTTATAGTTTAAGCTACGTGTGCTGAAATTCTGAGCTTAATAAAGTTTCCTGAACCAGTATTATGCACGAAAGAGTGAAGGAATGTTATATCTCCATACATTTCAACCAATGTCCCCATATAAATTTTAAATCAAAAGCGCTAGCTCTTGTTACATCTGAGAGTGGTTTTCTCACCTAATGGCACAATTCTAAAGGTTGGCCTGATGAAAAAAATGATAAAAAAATTTCCCCATATAAATGTGGGCCAGTCTAATACATCATGAATCTCCATAAACCTTCCTTAAGATAAATTCCAGTTAGCGAAAAATTAATCCACAAGGTATCCAGTGCACTTTTCAGCCAGTAACACCATCCAATGGATACGTTTCTGTACTACTAAAAATTGAATCCTGACTTCATCCAACCCGGTGAATCTATTTTTACCGACCAACACACCTACCTACACCGGATACTATTGACTTGTGTGTACACTCTCAACAGCAGGCAGACTGTCAACAACTCTGATTCAATTCCGTAGGAAAATTGACCAATCCCTTCAGGACACTGTCTGTCTCTAGCTTGTCGTTTTCCGAGAGCAAAATGGACAAATCAAAGTCTATTTTCATTGCTAAACGAACACCTTTCACCAACCAGCTCACGTACGCCATCTAACTGGAATGTCTGTCGTTTATTCCATTTCCTTCGACTATTTTTTTTTCCATTGAAAAAGCAAGGTCATATCTTTGCATCCTAAGCCCACGTTCCACTAACCGGTCGAGGACGATTCCCGGAGTGGAGGTGGAGGTTGATGTTTGTTTTCTCAACCCCCTGATGGCTCTGGCTTGACCGGATATGACACCCTCCTGTTGCGCATTGGCATCATCAGGACGACGGACGCCACGGGGTGAAACTTTTCAAACAAACAATCCCCACCAGCCTGCATATCAGCTGGCAGCAGTTCACATGATGGAGGAATGTCGAGAAGTGGAGATTATTGAATCACGAACGGAAGACCGCCCGACCAACCAGTCAGAGTGGCTTGCTACAGCTTGACGTACGGACCAGTTGAGATATGATGCTGGGGCGATTGACGGTCCTGACTAGAGAGAAAAAACAACAGCGGCAGGATATTATTGAAGCGATTGTACGTGATGGTCCGTGCACTTAGTTGCAGGGCGTTAGTTTACACGATTTTATGAGACTAGGTTAGGCAGACAGTGAATCCAACGGAAATAACTGACCTTTAATAGTGAACCGTCTTGATTGGATTTTACTGTAATATTTATGCTGATTGTTGTCAAAATTATTCGTAACTTAAAACTGATGTTGTCCTCGGAATTCTATTGAAAAGGTATCTACCCAAATTTTTCGAAACATTTGAACAGAAAGCAAATCATGAGAATAGATGAAAGCAGGCAATTAGAGATCAACCCATCCAGCAAAATTCCCATTCAACTTGATAAACTGCACGTGTTTTGCCATCAAGAACATTCTCAGAATCTGTTGCCATCCCCGTAGCCATGCATCGTCAAACTGGCACCGTTGACGACGGTTTCAAGTGGTTCATTAAAAATATTAACCAAATTATGAATTCCGCAAAGCAACGATTCCACAGGCCAGGTGTGTCCCGTCAGCTTTTCCCGAAGACAACCAACTTTTTCCGTCCGTCGAATCCAACCAGCGGGAAATACAAAAAAGTCCACCTCTGGGAAAACCAATTGCTGTGCGGTCTGGTGAAATGTAAATCTGTATCTGATTTCATTTTCGCACAGATTTTACACTTCGTTTAATTTATGACTCTTCCGGAAAATGTAGATGAATGAATTCCCCAGCCAAGATAAAGCAGATCGAATTGATCGATTCACGAAACTGCGGCCTGAGAAAATACATTACCATGCATAACAAATTTCACGATTATCATATTTTGAAAGTGATGCTCAGATCTTTCGGGGGAACGTCTGCCAGTGGGATTGTTCATTTTTTTTTTTTGGGAATCGAGTTTGATGACATAAATTGACGTTTAACATGTCAGTTGAATAATTTTATCAGGATTTCAATCATCATTTCGTCTTCGTTCTTACAAAGTTTGGGCATCCCTAGATAAAAACGCTCACCTAGAATCATTACTCATACATAAAGCGCTACAAGACGGAAAACTGAAGGAGTAAACATCTCCCTTCAGAGAATCTATTTTCTTTATGATACTATCTAAGAGATCGTGCCCTCCTTGACGGTTGGGAATGGGAAAAACGTCTTGGAATACAACGACGTGTTTACTTGTCAGCGGTTGTATATCATTTTGGCATATCAAATCACATTTCACGTCGTCTTCGTCGTCGTCTTCGTTGTCTAACGCCGCCACCTACCTAAACGACTACGTTCCGCATTCACGTTCCATGACCTGCTCTCTCTTCCTTGCTCCCGGACGAGTTCTACGTCCGTTCGTGCTTCGTCCCAGCGAGAGAAAATTACAAAGTCAAACCCCCAACTCCAAGGAATGTGTCGAGTCGCAAGAGACATGTGGCTCTTCGAAGGAAGCAGTTTATCTAGAAATCACCGCAGAAACCACTTTACCACCGACTGATTTTCGGCAGTCTCCCCGGGTGATGGCGTTGCTGGTTCGTTCGAGCGCTGTTTGCTGTTGTGACTGTGTAATAAGGAAATGTTTTCCACGACAGACGAGCCCCCTAATGGAGTGGTGTTGCCAGTTGTATCAAATGTTATGCACGAGGGAACCAGCTGAATTCGTTCTTGGGAAAATTTATTTCGAACCAGAATGGAATTTCGATTTTCAACTATCATTTTAAAATAACAACTCAAACCGTAATTCATCCCCGTAACGTGGGTAGATCGCCTTTTCGTGGTACGTTACGGGATGTAAGATCTACCAGCGATTCCTAGTACTTACTACTTCAAACTAGGGGAACTGGATTTTTCAGTAATCAACAACAAGTGACACATCTTAGTCCTTGTTGCTTTGTATGCCTTGGTAATAGTGACAAGACTCGGCTTTGTCCACCGAGGATGATCTTGAAACAAGAAAAAATTAGTTAGATAGTCTTCACCTACAGTGTATCTCAAAATTGATCGTACACCCTAGAGGACAATTTTTTGTAACATGTTGAATAGATATATTTTTTTTTAAATCATGGCTGATGGTTGAACAGATATTTATTGATGTATTGCTATAGTTTTGGTATTTATTGAAGATCCTGTAATAAGTAAGATTTATTTTAGTAAAACGCTCGATTTTCAACTTTTTACCTATTGGACGAATTGTACATAGTCAAATTGGTGGCATATGAATGATCTTTATTACGACTAAAAATTAGCAAAATTTCGAGAAGTTATGTTAATTTTATTTCAATAAAATAAGTTTTTTTCAAGAAAAAGATTGGTTGGAAATGCTATCTAACATGAAGCATTAGTGTGATAATGTATTAGCTTGAGAATGATCTTAGAAGAGGGTAGGTGGATAGTTCCGTTAGAGTACGGCAGTATGAAAATTGCTTAGAAGTTGAAAATGAGCGAAGGGCCAGAGGAGCAACACAATTGTTGGGTAAAGAAGAATTCTAGATAGAGCTGGAATTAGGGCGTAACAGCCATTGTAAACAATGACTTCTATCGATGATTTCTAGGAACTCAAGGTACGGCCACGCAAACCAACGTAACCGTCGGGTAGGGGAAGTCTTCCCCTACTCGATGGTGTTCTAGATTTGCGTTGGCGAACAATAGCTTTCAAGAAACCATCGATAGAAGTCATTGTTTTCAATGGCTGTTACGCCCTAATTCCAGCTCTATCTAGAATTGCATAATAATACACACTAAAAATAATGTTCACGTCAATGCTATGTGAAAACATACGTAGATTTTTTCCATCGTACTTTTCACGTAAGGGTTACGTGATTCTCATGTAGATGCACTCATTTCGTCAAGCTTCAACGTCACATGAGTATCACGTATAACTTACGTGATTTTGCTTATGAATGTCATGGTGGTTTTAAGTACCATTGTTATTGATTATACTTATTTATGTACTTTTTTTATTTATTATTATAATGAAATTCTCAATATATCAGAATAATGTCCTTTTATTCAATTAAAAAAAGCCACAATGAAATCCGATGAAACACTAATAATTCCAATCAGGTGCAGGGTGATAACATAGAGGTTGGTGATAATCCAAGTTATTTTTCCGCGGGGAACTGCTGGATTGCTTGACACATAAAATAATAAAGTGAATTTTGACAATTGAAAAAAAAACTCATATCTTATACTTACATCTTGCAATTAATTTATCAAAATAACGAAAACATCTCTATATCTAGCCGCCATGTTGTGCACCATGCTGAGTGTCGCACTCTTCTTTTTTTCAGAAGTGGAAACCATGTTTACGTGAAACGCACATAGAAATTGTCTATGTAGAAATCACGTAAATTTCATTGGATGCATTAGAGTATTCAACAGAAATTTTCTTTAATATTCAAGTGGTATCACATATATGCTACGTGAGTCACGTAAAGCTGATAGAATAGGGAAACGAGATACCATATGTGCTTTTCACGTAACTTTGCGTGTCGATTATTTTGAGTGCACCATCGACTGGAAATGCTCTTGGCAACGTGGGGCTTTAGGTAGTGATGAAACGTCACTAGAACTGTTCCACAGCCGCAGACAGTAATGAGCAAAGGCGGGCGCACACTTTTTGCCTGTATATTAGAAGACATAGGGTTTTTGATCTAATTTCCGTCCTACTAAGCACAACCCAAAACAAAAAAATGGAATATTTCTGTCAAAGATGGCTTTTAAATGTATTCACCTTTCCATACGTACCGTTGGATTTGATAAAGAGTTACAAATTGTTGAGATATCTAATACTGCTTCTTGATTCAAAAATCCGTTCTACAAGTTTCAAATCCGTCCTAACGCATTGAAACGCCATTAGGTTTTCTTCGTCCAACGGATAAACGTAAAAAAGGGGATTCGCTATAAGCGCTTCTTTTGTTTTGAGAACAATGAGCGTAAATATTCATACAATGCGCTCTAACAGGATTTACGTTGTAATTAATTGATTGATTTGTGCACGGTGAAATCATTGATATTATTGATCTTTTCTGATCGATAGAACGGAAATGGGCGATTACGACGAAGTAGCGCTCTACCCTACTTCAAATTTCCGCGTACATCGTACGGGTTAGGCAAAAGGTGGGCGTTTGACTTTGTACTGTTGCATTAATGGCCCTTCGATCATTTTCAACTACTATTCAATTTTCATACTGCCTTACTCTAACGGAACGCAACCAACTCTGAAAATTGCAAACTTCGCGTATGAAGTAACATAAAACACTTTGAAAAGAAAAATGTGTTTCTTTTAAATCGCTCAAAATAAGCCCAATACTGAGCCAAAAATTGACAAATGTTTGCTGAGTCAACTGCCGAAAATTCAGAAACGTACCTTTTTAACTTGTGCTTTCAGAGCCGTTTTTCTAAAATTTAAGTACAGCTGTACGGCCAATTTTGAGATACACTGTGTTTCCTAATCTTCTATTCGTTGCTCTGTAGTTTGAAGCAGTTAAGACTGGAGTTCTGATGCATGGTCATTATCGGTGCCATTGCTTATTTTTGTTGTTAAGGAATCCAATTTTGACTGACAAAGGGGCGTGCCTTTGGTGACCTTGCGCTTCGGTCAGAGAGCGTATAGGTCGTCGTTGTGCCAATTTGGTCATGGCACATTTCGAGTATGAGAGAGTGATTGCATTTAGATCAAAAGTGCCTGAGAAAAATGTAAGTACTTTTGCGGATTACCCGAAGTTGCGATAGTGAAGGTATGATCACATACAAGCAGACATAACACTCTTAAAATGTTCATCAAAATCGCTTTTAACGGTCAATTTAAATGTTTCTTAGTTGGTAGTACCGATTGTGGCGCACACAATCAATTCCCTTGCGTTTGACGTTTACAAACTACAGCCATCTGTTGAGTGCATTGCCCATCACAGAGTATACGACAGATGGCGATAGAGTTAACAATGAGAAATGTTCAATGTGTTGTGTCTGTTTGTCTGTGATATAACATTGAGGTAACGTTAGGATAAAATCAAAACATTGCAACCGATGAACCATTATGACGGCCAATTCAGGTAGGAGCGGCAAAACGGGAACAGAAAACATGGAGGACAAAAGCCGAAAATGCACTGAAAATTGATACGGAGAAAGCATGGTAGGCTGTAGTGGAGAAGATGCCGAAGGAGCCCCGAATTCACGTATGGAAAAGAAATATAGTGATACGCCAGGAGAAGAAGGAGGAGCCCAAAAAAACGTAAGGATGATCATCAAGGCAACAATGAGTTAAAAAGTGGAGTAAGCAGTGGACGGCGTACTATCGAAAATCAGGAGAGGAAGAGGTAGAGGCCACACATACGCACACGTTCCGAGACATTTCATGAATTATTTCAAATAATGTATGCAACAATACATTTTATTGACAAATCCATGCAAGTTGTGTAGCACAATGGAATATTTTTTCGAACATTCAATTTATTTGGGTTTAAGTTTGTCGACAATAAGGAAGACCAAACTGATCCATACCACTGAGCGTAACCTGCATAAGTTTTGGATTTGTTAATTGTGCAGAGAGCACAATGATACACCATAGGAATTCCCAAAATGTTAATTTTCTAGACTGTCCGGAATTGTACCCACTCTCTGCAGCATGGTTTGGTTTAACAGTTCCATGAATGTGTTTACTTTTTTAACAGCCATAACTAGAGATCGTTAAAGTGTGATACCAATTGCTTAAAAATTATGTTTTTTTAATATAAGAGTAGTGAGCTCCAACATTTGATGGTCACTAGTATAATTCACTTTTCTTACTATTTTTTTAGAGAAAACCAACAACTTTCATTTGCACTTCATATTTTCGACAGGATAAGTCAAAATAACGTTCTTAAAAGTTGTATAGCATAACATCATTCAAACCTAAAACGAATTTCCATAGCATTTGATCTAATTTTCAACTTATGGTTTCAACGAAATCATCAGCAGTGTTTTTGAAAATAACTTCCGTCTTATTAAGCACAACCTACGCTCTACCTCTCTGTACGTATGGATATGATAAAAAATGGAATGATTCTACTATAGATGACTTTTACCTTTATTTACCTTTCCATACGTACTGTTGGATTTAATAAAGAGTTACGTGCGGTATTGTTCAAAATCTAACACTGTTTTTTTATTCTACGTTGCTGCAAGCAGCAACTTTGTATCTAGCAAAGATGTCGAGAGTCGACCCTGCATGGACACGAAATGTATCAGAACACTAGTGCCACCCAGCGACATTATTCTGAACCAAACTGTCCACAATTCAACCTCATTGCAGAAAACTGATACTTTGTATCTAGCAAGGATCTCAAGATGATGACCCTGCAGGCACACAATAACACTAGTGCTACAAGGCGAGAAAATTCTTAACAAAACTGTTCACAATTCAGACGGCCTTGGCTTAATGAACAACATTTTTTTTATATATCTTTATTAAGGAGACTTGCAGCCCTCGGCTGGTTCGTCTCCGAGGATGAACAACATTGTATAATACTGCTACTTTGTATCTAGGAAAGATCTCGAGATGTCGACAGGGGGAGGTAGCTCATCGATTCTTCCGGTTCGCCTCCTAGCATCGTGCTATAAGGTACCAGGCGATAACCAGAGTAGTTGATCGAAAGCTCGATGACGTAATTTCGTTGGCGTCTGCAATGGGAAATTCTCATAGCAAGCGTTGACGATGGGACGTTGTCGAGTTGTCGAATAGCAACTATCGTGGTAACTCACCGATTACCTGTCGATCTGCCAAATTTGGAAAGACGTCTGCATTTAATTGTCTCATATAATAATATTCCGCCCACTATATCACAAGAAATTGCGAGTAGCTGAGTGGAATGGAGATAAGTTAGGCATTGGGTACAGGACCAAGTCTCCCCTGGGTGGTGCCAGAAGATGAGCGCAATAGAATCATCAAGTTGCCATAAGGCACGGAATGAGACTATTGCATGGCTGGGTAGTCAAAGTCTTCCATTCGTTAGTCATTTCAGGTGGATTAGAACAGGTTTAGGTTTAGGGTGGGCGTTGGCCAGATTTGGATTTTTCAGATATAATCCTAAATAGGACCTAGATTATTTAATACACTAGTAACCTCAACCTCGGTCACAATGTTTCATTGTGATTAATCAACACTCAATGGGTAAAATATCAAATTTGCGGTAAATTTGAAAAAAAGGGAACTTGGAGTGTAGAGCGCACTGCCCACTGGACGATTCTGAAGCCTGGTCAAGTGAGTGGGTTACGGTTTTATTTGATTGTACGTCATTTCCAAGTTATATATAGATACATTCATTGGCATTTTGTATTTGAGAAAAGACAGAGATAGGATGCGGAGGGCCCGCTTAGCGGGAGCGTAACCCATGTTATGGCTTCCATTTATTAAATAGTTCAGATAGGCTGGAAATGATAGGTTCATGGTGAGAAAATGTACAATATGGTGACCGTTCACTGATCAAAATTAGATTCAAATCGTCAGGCCCTGCCCTGGAATAAGAAGATTGACCGAGGGGGGCGACTCTATCTACGATGCATGAAAATTTGTGTTTTGATGTGGTTAGCTGCGCGCACGCTGAGTAGATACAAAGAAGATTGATGACGATTCTGAAGATTTTCTTCAAAAAGATTATGTACGATGCAAGTATATTCGAGAAATGAAAGAAGATTTTTCCAATATTGATTCGCTAATGTGAGATTTGAGAGCATTGAGATGTAGATGTGTCGCCCCCCTCGGGATTGACGATGATTTGTCAAGTTTCATTTTGCATTTGCATATAATTGTAAGTTTAGGTTTGCTTTTGTAATTGTAAGATAGATTGAAACATTGAGTTGTATAAACTTGACGAATCATACCTCTAAAATAGTAGTAGTTACCACTGCCTGCAACTAATGTTGGAGGGGCCGGCAGGGCTGATTACGGATCAAAACTAACATAACTCTAACACTGAAATGATCCCGAAACTAACGCTCATTCATTGCACTTTGAGTCATAAAGTAGTTTTATTTATTTTCCTACTAATCGATCTACACACTTAGTTTTTTCTACCGAGCTCGGCTGTGCGGGTCTCGGCGGAGAGGGTTTCGCTGAGATCTCGGCGGGAGTGACATTTGATTGCTGAGTCTCGGATAATGCCTTTTCTAATAATCTGCCTTCGTTTCTTTTCTTTGTTATCTACTTTATCCCCTTTTTATTTTTCTGCTCTTCTTTCCTCTTCTCTTCTTTTGTTTTGTTTGTTTACATATAACTAGTACTAATACCTCCTTGTTTTCTTTCTAATTTGTCTACTATGTCCCACCATCACGATGAGAGATGAGCTACCGTACATGGTACACGCTCATATACACTCCCAAAATAGTATGCCGCAAGTAAGTATATCACAGAGGCAACTAAAGATCCAGAAAGCCGTTCGACGACGACGGGTGTGCTTTCGCGAGAGTGACGTTTATTTGATCCGTTTCTTTGCACGGGTGTGTTTTTTTTTGTAACTAGCGTAAGTGTGCCTGCGATTTGCATTGAGTGTCGGAGATTGTAAGTAATCTGAAGGATGCCTCGCTGGATACGCCCAAGACTGGACGGGCAGTAGCTGGTGGCCGTGAACGGTTCCTGGGGAAAGCACTACATGCGAAACTCCTCCCAGATGACCATGGCAATACAGGAAGTATTACAACAAAGGTAATTGCTATGAAGAACCAGCGGAGGTGCCGGGCAAAGGTGTTTATCCTAGACAAATGGTAAGTTACAAATTCGCTGTTGTCGTTGTCGTAGGCGCCGTCGTAGTCGTAGGCAGTACCGTTAGTATATTTAAAATCAACCACCAACTACTGAAAACATGAATTATCGCGTGTTTCTGTTGTTCATTACATGCCAAGTGAAATTCGAGACCGTAATTTCATTTGAATAGCTTGTTTAACCAGGTCTTAAACAATCGTCAAGTCGGTCATAGCTTGTTATGATTGCCTGAACCATGCATAAAGAGAAAATCGAAACATTTAACTTCGCGTGAAAATGGATCTTAATGAAGACCTCTTTCGTAGCTTTTAGTTCAAGGATTTCAAAGATCGTCGGTTGCAGTTGCTTGCTTACTGAGCAGAAAAACGCGGTCCCAGGTCCTTTCATATTAAAAATGCATGGTAAGATCGCTTGTTTATCGTGTATTTTGTAAAACTTTTCGTTGTCGTCGGTGTAACGCTATAATGTGATATGAGGGGCTCGGTGGCCTTAGAACAACCGGTTTTGCTTACTGAGCAGAACATCATGAGTCTAATCTCAAGCCCATCCTCATTCAAGATTCGTCAATCGTTTTATTTGTTAACATGACTAGATGGTAATAACAGCAACTCGATGATTAAAAAGGAGCTCGTCTGACTAGTGGCAAACGTTTTTGCTTACTGAGCAGAAGACTGTGGGTTCAATCCCAAGCTCCTTCGCGCTATATGATTGTTAGGACATCAATTCAGCTTATCGTTTACCAAAACGAGCCCTGCTGCAAACCCAACCCTATTACGCAATATCCCAGTGATTCCTCGTGGAAGTGCAGAGGTGTTCTCGGCTTCCATCAAAGCGAGTGTCACGGCCAGGGCTCTACATTTTCGAAGCTCTAAAATGAACTCGTGTTTTTTTTTCTCATACATACGTGTTCGACGCTTCATTTCTATAACGCCTAGCTAGACTATCAGCAAGAAACGAAAATAAAAAAGCAGGACGCTTAGAAGGAAAGGCTGGCTGTGGAACTTCTCGTCGTTGCTTTGCTCATCGCTTTCAATGTAACTAACGTCGATTTTCTAGTTAAACGAACCTCATTATGGCTTTCAATCCCCTTTCACGAACACTCTATCACCGCTCTTTGAATTTGTTTAAAATGCGTTACGTCCCGTTTTTGATCATTTTTTTTAGATAAATATATAGATGGAAGATAAATTAAAAATATTACGTGTTTTCACGTGAGAAATGCTTTAAATGTATATTATTTTCCGTCATATACGTCATGAAACCTCTGTTGATGTGTTTCATGAAAGAGAAAACTATCAAAGTCGAGCGCTCTTTCGCTCATCCGTTTCACCGAAGCTTGAAAGGAAGACCAATGGAGCGACGGGAGAAAGAGAGACAAGCGATTGAACATTTGTTTGTGCACGCCGACTGAGGTTCTAGAATGCTTCGAAGCTGTTCGACTTTAACAGAAAAAGAAAACCAGCAGTCTCTTCGTCGCATCGATTTGGTCGATTGAAGCTGATATTGTGACGCCCTGGTCACGTCAACACATTCCTACCCCTTCCTTTCTTGACCTGTGTTCGGGCACGGCCGGCGCTGGTATTGCCTAGTTTGAGATCACCAGTTTTTACACATTGAGGATGATTGCTAGTCCCAAGCATCGTCTATTGGTTCTCTGTGTAATTACATCTGGTCTGGCAATAACAGAGTAGCAACCGTGGGCGGTCAATCATTCTCATGCTCATGCTCATGCTCAAAGATCTCGAGATGTCGACCCTGCATTTGCAGAAAACTGCAACTTTGTATATAGCAATGATCTCGAGATGACGTCCCAGCTTTTATACGAAATTCATAAGAACACTAGTGCCAACTAGTGAGTGATTTCTGTTCTAAACTGTCATGGTCTTGGCCTCCTGCACAATATTGCAAAACACAGCCACTTAGTATATAGCAAGGATTTCGAGATGTCAACCCAGCATGTACACGAAATTTATAAAAACACTAGGTGGCACTAATGAGATAATTCCGAACTTAACTGTCCAAAATATAAAAAGTCTTAGCTTCATAAGCAACATTGCAGAAAATAGCAACTATGTATCAAGAAGCAACCTTACTAACATTTTTTGCAATGTAAACGCTTCACTCATTTCATTTATACAGCTTTCCCCCGAAGAACGCGAGTAATACGTACCGCGTAAATCGAATTCGCGTAAATGGAGTACACGTAGCATATGGTATTTGACCTAATAGGGACCAACATGGAATATCTCGCGATCCTGGACATATAGAAGGTTACTGTCTTCTGTAAAGTTGTTCAATGGATCAAGACTTAAAGGTTGGTGGACAGAAGTTCGGAATTTTCTCACTACGCGGTGCTAGTGTGCATGAATTTGTGATATCCTTGTTTTTGCGATATCTTGAAATCCTTGCCATCTAAGAAGTTGTATTCTTTGGCGAAGTTGTTCAGTGGATCAAGACCTTATCGTTGGTGGACAGAAGTTCGGAATTTTCTCACTACGCCTACGTGGCGCTAGTGTACATGAATTTGTGTGATATCTTGAAATCCTTGTCATCTACGCAGTTGCTTTCCTGGGTGAAGTTGTTCAGTGGATCAAGACCAACATGGATGGAATATGGATATTTTCGGAATCGGGATGACGTCTAAAACCCGATTTCCGACGCCATTGTGAAATCCAAGATGGCAGCTTCCGGTTTCTGAAAAAGTGTGAAATACTGCCAAATACCCTTCGTCAATACCGTCATTTTCGGAATCCGAATGACGTCTAGAGACCGAAAATTGATGCTCAGCGCCATTTTGAAATCCAAGATGGAAGCTTCCAGTTTCAGAAAAAGTGGGAAAAACTGTAAAATACTCTACAATATGGATATTTTCGCAACATAGACGACGTAGAAAATTGAAATGCCCTGACAGTAATTGCTAGTCCGTAGATATAACCGCGAATCTCTAAATACCCACATTCATGGATGTTTGACAGTATTTCCAACTTTTCCTATACCCTGTAGCTGCCATTTTGGATTTCATGACACTCATTTTCATCCCGATTCTGGAAATACCCATATTGAAGGGTATTTGGTAGTATTTACCACTTTTTCTGAAATCAGCAGCCGCCATCTTTGATTTAAAGATGGCGCTAGACATCGATTTTCGGTCTCTAGACGTCATCTCGATTCCGAAAATATACATATTGAAGGGTATTTGGCAGTATTTCCACTTTTTCTGAAACCGGAAACCACCATCTTGGATTTGAAAATGGCATTTGAAATAGATTTAATATCCATATTCCATCCATATTGGTCTTGATCCACTGAACAACTTCACCGAAGAAAGCAACTTCCTAGATGGCAAGGATTTCAAGATACACACTACGAAAAATACATGTAAATTTCAGTGCCCTGAGACCGACACATGCAAGCGGCCCTTTTGACATAAGAATCAGTTGAAAAGGACGAGAAAATTAATTCAATCAAACGCACTTTTCGTCGAGTTGCATATGTTTCAGTTTCAGGACACTTAATTTTACATGTCATGTTTGTGTACGTTCCATGATTTACGTCAAAGCTGAATTACGTCTCGTGTAAAAATAATAATTTCTAAGTATGTATCACACAAACAAGGATATCACAAATTAATGTACACTAGCATCGCGTAGTGAGAAAATTCCAAACTTCTGTCCACCAACGATAAGGTCTTGATCCACTGACCAACTTCACCCAAAAAAGCAACTTCCTAGATGACAAGGATTTCAAGATATCACAAAAACAAGGGCATCATTAATTCATGCACACTAGCGCCACGTAGTGTGAAAATTCCAAATTTCTGTTCACCAACCTTTTGGTCTTGGTCTCTATTAGGTCAATCATTCGATACCAACGTAAATGGAATTCGTGTAGATCGAGTTCGCGTTCTTCGGGGGAAGAGTGTACATCCTCCAGCTGTATTTAAATGTTATACGATATGATGAAACCTTTTCTCAACCTCTATATAAGCAAATCTGGCGAACTTAATCAGCTACTTATGGCTGATGTGACGGGTTGGGACAAGCTCTTATTGCATATCTATTTACGCTTCTATACAGCTGTTATCCTGCTGTTTAGTTGTATGTGAACTTGAAAGGCGCTCACTCAACCTTTACCCGATTATCCAATAATCACTACACAGTTTTCTCTTGACGCCAGGTTAAATATTGTTTACGCTTTTTTGTTGTTTGAAAAATTTATCAAGTTTAATTTACTTGCTAATCAAATTATTCGAAATTAGTTATAAGCACACCACCAAATGATTTACACTGTACCGGAACCTGGAATCGAACTCGAGACGACCGCATTGGCAAACCTTGACACTACCAACTTCGCTACGCCAACACTTTCAACTGACGTAAACAAATATGCATGACTTGTTACAATAAAACCGTTGAGTAGAGGCTTTATAATAAGGCACATGAATCACTTTTGTCGACTAGTGAATTCAACTTTGAAAAGAAGCAGAGTAAAAGCTGTAAAACTGCACGTCTAAAAATAAACCTAGTTGACTGTAAACATGCTTCCAAAGTAGGGCTAACACAGTTTATTAGCTGAATACAGGTTTGTTTAGTTGTTGTAAAAGCACTTTTAATGTTTATGTTATTCACCAAGAGTGGTTGATTGTGTAGAACCCATCAGAGTTATATATTAGATTTGTTTAGCAGCTACAAGTTGAAAATTGGTTAATATTTGCATATAAATGACATCAGAGTTTATTGGCTGCTGTTATTCAGTGCGACTGACATATTGAATAATGGCTGTGAAAAAGTTGAGTAAACGCTCTCCAAAACTATTTTGCTAGCTTCTGCTTGTAGCTGTATCTGCAGCTTTGTTTCAGCTACTTTACAGCACAACGCTGGAAAAGATAGCTAATAAAGCTGAAAATCTTAGTTGGGAAGGATCTAGAGATGTTGACCCTGCATGTACACGATGGTTACAAGAACACTAGTGCCGCCTAGTGAGAGAATTCCAAGCTAAGCTGTCCACAATTCAAAAGGTCTTGGCTTCCTGAACAACATTGCATAAAACAGCAACTTTGTATATTTATAGCCTGGATCGTGAGATATTGCACGTACACAATTTTCACGTGATCACTAGAGCCAGCTAGTGAGTTAATTCTGAACTAAAAAATAAACAGTAGTGTTGGCATTTGTAATTTAAACAACAATGCAGAAGACCGCAGCGCTACCTAGCGAGTCGATCCCAATCTAAATTGTTTACCATTTGAAGAGATTGTACCATACCCAGACAACCAGAAGTCGTATAACAATGTACATACAGTATCGTAAATTGCTACAGTTTAAGTCAAAATCGCATATAAGAATGGCATACCTCGCATTATGTTTAAGTTAAATCGTATAGAATGCAAATCTCCGACTCATATGCGATGATTCATTTTTCTGTCGTACTGTATCACAAATTAAATCGGATTACATCGTAAGACTTTTCATAATGAATTTGATATTACAGATTAAATCGTATTTGATGTTAAATCAACTCGTTTAAAATTAAATTAAAATATTCACGTATATGGTCTCCACTTTTGTACGTATAAGCCATTTCTTTGCATTCTATACGAATTTTTTGTTTGTTTATATGTTTGTATATCACAAAAACAACTTTGAATATACGTGCATTCTGGTTGTCTGGGTAGAGCAATATTGATGAAGACATGTATTAATTTTGAGCTAAAGTTTCTCGACAGTAACTAAAAATGTGACTGAACTATAGATAGATCACTGGGAGTTAGAAACTTTTGATCTTTTAATAGGTCACTGGGCGTTAATGAGTCAATTACACTTAATATTAAATTAAACACTGATATATATATATATACTTAAAGCAAATAAGGCCTCCCTCCGCTCAGTCGATAAAGGCGTAACTATAAAACAAGACCATGCTGGAGGTGGCTGGGTTCGATTCCCGGTCTGGCCTAAGAATGTTTCGTGTTGAAAAATTTCTCAACTTCCCTGGGCATAGAGTAAGATTGTAATTACCACAAAATTATACTAACGTAAAAACGGTGCAGCATTAGAAAGCTCTCAATTAACAACCGTGAAAGTGGGCAGCGCACACTAAGTTGAGAGCCGACGTAAATTTCGAGTGGGGACGAAATAAAGCCAAAATAAGAAGATTTTACTAATTTAATTAAAATATACTCAATAGAAATAGAAACGCATAAACTGGCAACACTGCCCTCAAATTTAGTTTACCGAAGGCTCGTCTCGTCCGCCACGTGCTGGTCGTTTTGCGGTAGAACGCAGCTTCAGGAAGAACATCTCTCTCGGCTGGTCTTGTTCACTTGGCAGCATCGTGTTCCACCACGATTACGACCGACGACGACAGACGATTTGTCGTAAATGTAATTTTAATGAAATTTAAAAAGCATAAATAAAACATTATGCTTGTTCGAGTAGCTAACATAGCCGTCGACATCACCATCGTTGTCGTTACCCCCAAATGCATTAGGTACCATACCTAGGGTGGAATCTTCTACACTATATAGTTACTTCTGGGTTGTGTTTCGGTTCAGTATAGCAGATTACTCGACCAAGAAATTGCCAGATTTGCTTCCTTCTTCAAAATTTGAACGTGAAAGAGACACTTTTCAGAGCTTGTGGATTGAGATTTTCATATGATGGAAAATATGATGATGATTACCTCGCATGAGAAGGTTGCCCTCTTGTCAGTCAGCCACATCGGTTGACTGACTGTGGTGAGGTTTATGCGAAAACGATGAAGACAAACCATCTTCCTCGATGCGCGAGCTCTTGTGGTGGAAATCTCAAACATATACACATATTGCTTGATGGCTTGCGACATCGTAGCAGATGACAAATTTTGCTGAATTGATGTGGTTTTCCACAATTTTGCTATGTAAATAAGCATACTGCCGTGCACGTATGGCACCACGAGCCACCAACCGGAGGTAATGAAAGTCCGCCACGGAGATTGGAAACGAGGATGGAATGTAGGAATGCGTTCTAATAGAAAAAAAAACCGAATAAATTTGAACATGTCTCTGAACTGCTTGATGAGCATGTCCTAACCTTCTCCAGTTACATGCAAGCTGTTGCCGCGTTTTCATATTTTGATCCTGAGGATGGTTCTGAAGCTGCGGTGGGTGTGTGGTGAAAATTTAATGAAATTCTTAATTAATCTACATGAGATTGTTTTTCAACTGTTTACATTGCGAATTTCGTATCATGATACCGTGATACCTGGCTTTCATGTGTATGTATTTACTCGCTAAACATGGTTACTTTAAATGATTTGCTGAACAAACATCGATGGAGAACACAAACAACTATTGGATTTCTTCAAAATAAATCAAATAGAGCTGGGAACTCTATCTGTTGCTGCAAAAGATTTCAAAACTCATCATATTTTTGCGAATTTCCAGCCAAGTCTTGATTGTGTTGCATCCAACTGCTTTAGTCTTTTAGAAAATATCGTGTACGTACCACGATAAAATTACTACTCTGCCTGTTAAGAAATCGAAAAAGACTGGGTAATTTTGCGGTCGTAACCGAGTAACGGTAGTAACGGATGCGTTAAAAAATTGAGACAATTTAAACCGATTTTTTAAGCGATGAACCTGCCTCATGCGGTAATTTATGACTAAAACAGTGATTTTGGCCGCAAGTGTGTCAGTTTATACAGAACCACCATGCGGAAAATATACAGTATTTTGGCCTGACCTTGCATCATCTCCAGGGAATGAGAATAATCTATTCCGATAATTAAAATGTTATTATCATAATTATTACACTCTCGATCAGTACTGAACAAAAAATCACATAGAACAGTTCTGCAAACGATAATGCGATTATCCTTTTTGTTACACATCATGATCAACTGTCGTCATTGAAGATTCCCCATATCAGGCGAGAATAATTTGCATATATCTACCAAAATGTGCTGTATCTCGATATTCTAACCACTTGGGTAGTTCCTGTCGTGGGAATAGTTATGATCAAAGTTTTCCACATGGTGAACATATTAGTTCAACATTCACAGCACATACTGTAAGTTCACATGTACACTAGCTCCACGTGGAAGAATTTTAAACTTACATATCCAACATCCAGCGGACAGCAGCGGATCAGTGATGATTTTGCGGATATGAACTACGATCTGGATCTCATGAAGTGCTCTTATGGGCAGAATCGATTCGGCAGCGTTTGTGTACTGCAGATTTGTAAGGTTTTTTAAAAACGATTTTTGCCATCTGTTCCACAGCACTTGCAATTCGAGCAAATAAGATTTGCTTGCTATTTAATAACCAGTTTGCGACAAGATACTGCAACCGTGAGTGCATTAAAGACTAATACATTTTATATACACGTGTCATCAACAAATAGACAATGCTTCTCGTTTAATTTCAGATTACACATATCGTTGATGAATAGTAGGAAAAGTATAGGACCTAAATTGCTGCCTTGGGGTACTCCTACACGCAAACCAAAAATCTATTCAAATGAATGTTAGTTCCATTTCCTATCATCCTCTATTCATGAACATCGCAGCGAATGTTAGAAGTTGACCTTGCAGGCGATGTAATGGTTTTTTGCCTTTTTTATTTCGTGTTCTGTCTGTGCTTTCACCTACACAAGCAAGCATTTGCCTTGATTTTTATGTATAACATGGTAGAACGACGCACACACTTGCCTCGAATCTCTCCAGCAGAAAAAGCATGAGCGCTTCTTGTTTGCTTTTAGGCTATCCATACTCAGAGGCATGGAGATAGCAGTGGAGAAAGCACAGGTCTGATAACCGCAACGTTCGTTGTTCAAGTCCAGTCGGTAACGTTTCCTATTTTTTTTCGACATAATTAATTTACCTCACTAATACACTCTACATTTTTCGGTCTCCAATTTTCTTGCATTGGACCGCAGCTAGGTATATCGCATCCTCGGTTCATGCGGTCTCCACTTACATCCTTTGATGATGAATCCCACATAATTGTAAGCGAATCTTACATCCACCGGTTGGGTGTATGGATATGGGATGTGGTGTACTTTCCAGCAACATCTTTTTTTTCTCTCTCTGTTCGGGACCTAGCACTACTGCGACCAGTAAATTGATCTATTGTAGTATATCCCGTGTCCTTAGTTTAGTGCATGTCGTATTACTCCATCACTATTGAGAAATGATGAAGTATTCGATTTTTTTACAGTTGCCACTCTTGCATTTATCGCAAGGATCCGACTCTAATTGAAAGGTCCCGCTATTTATACCCTTCGGAGTGTTGAAACACCCTCCAAAGGCGCGCCCCTTTGTTAGTCAAAATTGGATTCCTTAGCAACAAAATTAAGGTATGACACCGATAATGACCATGCATCAGAACCCTAGTCTTAACCACTTCAAACTAGGAAACAACGAATAGAAGAATTAAGGCTGGTACGTTACTGCAGTAACTGGAGCACCTAGGTTAAAAATGAAATGTAATTTATTTTGAATTTGGAACAAATAAAGAGTTAAAAAAAAAACGAATAGAAGATTAGGAATCACATAGATGAAGACAACTAACTCATTTTTTTTCCTTGTTTCAAGATCATCCTCGGTAGACAAAGCCGAGTCTTGTACACTTTCATCACAATAAGTTACAGCAACTGGTTTATGACTGAAATTAGTCGTATATAAGTTCCTACAATTGATTTGTGACAAGCGTGCTACTAGGATATCAACAAGGCATAAAAAGTAACAAGGACTAAGATGTGTTCCTTGGATTACTGAAAAATCCTGTTCCCCTAGTTTGAAGTAGTCAGGACTAGGAATCGGTGGTAGATCCCGTAACGCACCACGAAAATGTGATCTACCTACGTTACGGGGCCAGCAACATCATGGTGGTTCCTCTGATTCCGTATGATTCAAGCTTTTGTACTGTATGCGTGATAATGTTTGCACCATCGTACAAATAAGGCTCCCGTTTCACCTGTGCATACAATGCCTTGGTTTTCTTTGCATGCACGTAACCTATAGCTCATACCGTATAAGGTTGTGTATAAACGAAAATGATTTACTTAGTTTGACGAAGTGGCAGCGTATTCGTTATTTGTCCCACGCGCAAATGTCGCAAAAAGACATTTTAATCGCCGTGGGAGTGTCCCGATGGACCGACCGGGTTTTAGACCGAGAAAAGAAAGGACAACTATCCACGAAGGTGGCCACAGGTCTTCCGAGGTCAGCTCGGGTTCCGAGGGTTATCGCTGCTATCAAAAGGAAGATTCGGGTGAATCCAGTGCGTTCAATAAGGAAAATGACAAAGGAACACGAGATCAGTGACTTTATGGCACGGAAGATCGTAAAGGAAGATTGCGGGGCGAAGTCGAGGGCACGGAAAAAAAACTCACATGAATACCAACCGCATCCGGGAGCTACGAGTCAAACGATGCAAGAAAATCTTGAACTTCCTTAAGCGAAAAAAAAATCCGGTAATCCTGTTCACCGACGAGAGCATGTTTACCGTCGATCCCGTATTAAATTCCAGAACCGACCGGTATATTAGTTCTCTTCCGGTAAAAGACGTGGCCGACGAGCACAAGAACGTGTATCTGACCAAGCATCCTGCTAGCGTTATGGTGTTTGGATTGGTGGCTTCCGATGGCAAAACAATGGACCCGGTGTACATTCCAGAAGGCGACAAGGTCAACACGGAGGTCTACATCGGGATTTTAAGTAAGTATGTTCTTCCGTGGATCAAAGAACAGTACGGTCCGAAGCCAAATGTTGTATTTCAACAAGATGGGGCTCCGTGCCACACCTCGAACCGCACTCAGAAGTGGTTGCAGGAACATCTTCCTTTCTTGGCGAAGGATATGTGGCCGCCATCCAGCCCCGATCTTAATCCGCTGGATTACTCAATATGGCGCGTCATGAAGGCCAAGGCCTGTTCTAAACGCCACCCGAGTACAGCAAGCCTCAGACAAACATTGACCCGTACCTGGAGAGAAATGGATCCAGACTACATTATTAGAGCCTGCCGTGCATTCCGAAAGTGTGTGGAGGCCGTATTGCAGCAAGTGGAAACTTGATCGGCGATTAATATAGTTTAAGACTCTGAGAAACATCCCCCCTTTGATAAAAATAATAAATAATAAATCCTAAATAAATTTTTTTTTTAATTTTGACATTGCTGAATGATGCAAACATCATCACGCATACGGTATTAGCAAGTTGTGATCAACAATATCAAATGCTTTTCTTAGATCAATAAACAAAGTACCAACAATTTGTTTAATTTCCAGAGCAACGTAAATATGCTCCACCAAATCACAAGTAGGCGTTGCGTACTGGAGCCCTCTCTGAAACCGTACTGGTGGTTGTACAGATAAGTATTTAACGAGCATAGTCACAATAAGTTTCGCGACAATTTTATCGATGACAGATAACATAGAAATCGGCGGAAAGTTGTTAGGTTATGTAGAATCACCTGATTTCATAAATGGAACAACTCGAGCAAGCTTAAGACAATCAGGATACTGGCCACTTTTGATAATTTCGTTAAAGATGTCACTAAGCAGCCAAGCGAAAAACACATGACTTCACTAAACCCGTCGTTAAGTTGTCTGCGTTGTTGATCAGCAGCACAATCTCACTGGTAGAGGCTGGTCTGAGGAACATATATAATGAGGGTGGTGTTAAGGTTTCGAATTGATGTATATTCCAATTACTTGACGCCATGTCGATACCAACATAATAAAAATTATAAAAAAAAATAAAGTGGTACAAATTTGCGGTACGTCTCTAATAGTTCATCCATTCTTACGAATTACAGTAATCGAATGTTTGGAGTCAGTTTTCTTGGATGCTTGATTGATAAGCTTCTAAGCACTTGTCTGGTGACCAACCGAGAGTAATGTTCATGCTTTCACTGCGCTTTTTTTGCCTGTAGAATTTTCGATACATGCGCTAGAAGCTCAGCTGCACTGTAATCATTCGGATTGAAACGTGATACTTTTAAGTTATGCTCTTTGATTCGAATAAGCCTCCATAGGTCGAGTGTCATCCAAGGGAAATGTCCTTTAATCCTTACGTGCGCAGTCACTGTTCTTGTACAATGTACATTCTTTTAATTTGATTTGTAACATTCAACCACGTAGAAATCCATCTTTGACATAAAAGATAAGACGTTAACAAACATGTCATGTAATATTAAGTGCTCCGAGACTGAAAAGTTCATTGCTCGACGAAAAGTACTTTTGATTGAGCTATATTTTGCGTCTGTTATGATTCAACTTTATGTTAAAATGGAACTTCGTATATGTCACTCTCAGAGAACCTAATTTTACATGAATTTTTATAAGTGTGTAATTTCTCCTCTTCTTAGCGGTAAGTTCATCGACTGAATAACTCGTTTAATCGATTGTGGTCTGTTATCCGTTTTGTTAATATTTGTTTAGAGGCGTGGCAAACCATGTTGAAAAACGAAAGTATCATACAATGGTCATTCAAATCGTTGCAAATAGTGTCATCATTAACTGTTTCAGCTAGAATATCCGAACATACAACGTGATCAAGAATATTGGAGCTTGACAGACCTTCTGGTGATAGAGTTCGTAACCAATAAGTTATAAGAAGCCAATAGACGAATATATTCACGGACAATGTTGTTGGAAGTGATATTCGCTCAGGGTTACCATATGGTATCCTAAAGGACATGTTCTCCTTTTTCAATATTTTTTCTACATCCTCCTTTTGCCCGAAAATGTCCTCCTTTTTAATCCTTGCATTTTTTCCAGTAACACACTTATAACATTGTTTTGAAAGAGCGTTGTTTGCAGAGCTTATTTGTTTAACCTCATCTTATCTAGCAAATGCCATTCGATGGTGAGACTAGGAGAATACTACAGCTGTCAACTCCCGTACATTTAGGCTGCGATCCATTTGGTGAATTTTCACTTAAATTTAACAGATGGAAAATTTTCAAATAAACTTGCTTATTTCAGACAGACCAGGAATCAATTTTGACAAATAATTTATCGAAAGTTGGACGATAAACAACAGAGGGATCTTCATACAATAGAATTTATTTTCGAAGTATCAGTGAAAATTCATCAAATGTAACACTGCGTTCAATTTTTTTCTAAATGTTTACTTAAATTTGACATTTCAAAAATAAATCACAATGTTCGGAAATCTCTCTGTTGTTGATTGTGTGATTTTCGAAAAGGTGTTTGTCAAAATTAATTCCTGGTCTGCCAGAAATAAGTCTGGTACAATAGCATGTTTATTTGAAAATGTTCTATCGGTCAAATTTAAGTTAAATTCACCAAATGGAACACAACTACACAGATTGAATCCAACATGGGTTCGATTTTGACGTTCTGGTTCTATGAGATTTTAGGTAACTAGCAACAAGCATAACTATTCAAATCGACGTATCTGATTTTGCAAACAATCATTTCAATCGACGCTAAGCACTCCTCTTCGCTCCCACTATGGCAGCGGCCTTAGAGTCCTATGCTGAATTGATAGTAACAGGTTGCTTAGATGCTTCATGTTGGTTTCAATCAGCAATGATATGTATCCTGATTTTTATACATGATAAAAGTTGTGATGGTTTTAAGGCTGTAAAGCTGTAGTTTTCATGCCAATAAGCTAGACTAGATCATTTCCAAGTATCAAAAATTAATTATGAGAGCTAGTTTGATGCATTTTTCAGAAGTATAACGAGAAGATAAATTGAATTGATAACGACTACAAGTTATGAACAATCTCAATTGAACCTTTGCAAATCATGAATATTGTGATAGCGAACATATTATTAAAAAGTTTGATAAAACTCATTGGGCTCATGTTAAGAAAAGGAATAATTGTCCTCCTTAATCTCCAAACCTCAAATGAAATGTCCTCCTTTTCAAGTTTTTGAATTGGTTACGCTGGAATATTATAGCGAATTCCAGTTCCAACCCAGTGCGAAACCGAACTTTTTGTCAGTGCAAACTTCAACCTGAGCTAGGTTTTAAACACAAACGAGCAAACTGACGTTTGTCAGAAAACAAGCAGACCTAATCTTGATACCCAATCCAGGTTGGATCTGAATAATAAACGAATTCGCTATTAGTGGCATCTACTAATGCCGCGGATACACTTGTATAACAAACTATGAACATGACCATTATTTGTATAATAACTGATGAGCACATTCATAGTCACAACCGGTAAGCGTGATTACCTCTCACCCCAGCAGGCCTTGGTTCAATCCTAGTCGGCGCCACCGGGATGTTCTGAGGCATAACATCTCTGATCACGGTAAGTAAAGCCGTTGGTCCCCGCTTCATGAGTTGATCGACGGAAAACAAAATCAAGGAAAAAATGCATGGTCACACTTTTATAGTTTTTGTATAGTTTTTTTGCCCTTATTACCGATGTCACTTCACGGTGAAGTGACTACTTATCACGCACGGTGAAGTGATCTACACGGTAATCACTTCACCTTGAGTGACAAGTGGTCACTTCACTTCGTTTTCACCGTGAAGTGATCAACTTGTTTCGCATAAGATGTAAACTTGCAGTGAACGTGATGAAAACAATCCATTGTTCTATTCACACATACTTTAACATCAAGCTCACTGCGAACGAAAACTTGCAGTTTGAATCCATGTCTCACATAACACAATAACATCAATGCGCTATTTACTCCTATATGCGCCGTTGATGCCCCGAATATGTAATTGCAGGATCTTAAAATTCAAAGAAGAAGAACATGTTCTTTTATTAACTATCTAATCTTCTATGCAATTGTAATGTGTTACAATACATTAAGAATCAATGAAAAACATGAATATCAACTAGCGGCGTTTAAAATTTGGTGCTTGCCCATCCGGCGAAGACGTGTTCGAACTAGAATTTAGTGGTCTCTTTTTTCTCGAACGTTCCAAACTCTCCAAATCTCCTACACTACGAATGACGTTAATCTTCGAATTCTCGGATTGTTTCATAAGCATTACACCATTTCGTGCTGGCCAAACAAATTTGTAAGCAATTGACCACGGTTCTTCTTTTCATTTTGTTGGACACATTACTGAAGCAGACTATGATCGGCGGCGGTTTTGCGTCGGAAGAGTCAGATTGTTTAGACAACAAACGTTTTGCGTCTTCAATTGCCGTTGACGGCACCGTTGAAAAATCGTCTCTTCTAGTAAAAAATTACAGCTTCTTTTGAGTATTTTCGGTGAAGTGAGGAGATAGTATTCCAAGGCCTCCATGTTTCGCGCACAGTCTGACGTTTGCTTACGGGATTTTCTATAGGAGTAAAGAGCTATAGAACAGCGTTGCCAGATTGTTTCAAAGTTTATCAGTATCAAAGGTTTTAAAAAATCAGTATTTATCGGTATTTACTATTTTAGTTTATTTTATATTTTAGCTGTTTTTGAAAGCGAAATTTTTTACTTTTGGACTATGATAGGAAAATTCAGAAAGAAAATTCCGGGGAATGGTTGAATTAGCTGCTGAAGGAACTTCCAGAGAAAGAAGAAAGAAGCTCTTCTGGAAGAAATTTGAAGAAACTTCTAAGAAAAGTCGGAGAAACAATCGGGAACTACCAAGACAAGAATTGAGAAACTTCTAGTGAATATTCAAAGAAACTATCGGAAAAAATGTCGGATGTCACATCCAAAGGAACTCATCCCACTGCGACCTAGCAAGAAGTACAGTCGACTTGTTTCGCGCTCCGGTATTTCGGAAGTTTTCTCGGTATTCGGTTGGTTTAAATTATCAGTTTTTTCTCGCTTAGTGATTACTGGCATAGTACCCGGCTAAACAATTATCTGAAAGTGAGTTTTTCTGAGAAGAAAGTGGTTTTCGGCGTCATCGGAAAGAAAATTGTTCACTTGCAATTGGATATTCGCAAACCAATTTGCGCTTCATCGGTGCGTGATCACGCATACCTGCACACAGATCATCGTCATCGAGTGTCAGTATCTGCCTCCGCATTTATATCGGTCATCCATCATCGTGTGTCCAGCTGAGTGCCGAGGCTCATACAAGCACACCACTACAAAGATCGCCCGCACACGCGCATCGAAGGTCACCCACGCTGCGCGTCGCTCCGCTGCTGCAGTGTAATCACTCGGTGGTAGTAGTATAGCAGATAAGTTTTTTTTTTCTGTTTCTTTCTCTCGCCCATCAGTTAAATTTAATTTTGTGTTTCTGTGTTTGTAGTTTTTTTCTGTTTATTGTGTCTGTGTGGTTTTAAGCATCGTTTCAGTGGTAGAGCGTTTACCGCTCCCACTAGTACGGCAAAATGGACGTCTCGTCAGAAGACGATATGGACATTTTGTCGGAAGATGACACCAGTTTGCCACTCGATGGCAAGAAAAGACGAAAACGTCCTGTCATTCATGGTTCGTCTCAGAAAAGCCCCCGATCGCGAGCCTATCCAGATGACTCGACTGGGCCATGGGTTGTCTACTTTCAGCCCAAAAACAAACCTTTGAACTTGATGCAAATTTCCACTGATCTGACGAAGCGATACTCGGCCGTGACCGAAATCACGAAGGTTAGGCATAATAAACTTCGTGTTGTCGTTTCTAACCTGAAGCAGGCTAACGAGATTGCTGCCTCCCAGCTCTTCACGCTCGAGTACAGAGTTTACATCCCAGCTCGTGATGTGGAGATCGAAGGTGTGGTCACCGAAGCGAGTCTGACCCCCGAGATCTTGGAGAAGCAGGCGGTTGGCCGTTTCAAGAACCGTTTGCTTCCTCCGGTGAAGATACTGGATGTCCAAAAACTGGGCTCAGTATCTGTCAGCGAGGGTAAAAAGAGTTTTACCCCCACAGACTCGTTTCGCGTGACCTTTTCTGGTTCAGCCCTTCCTCAGTACATCGAGTTGGGAAAACTTCGGCTACCTGTGCGCTTGTTTGTTCCTCGGGTCATGATCTGCCAAAACTGCAAACAGTTGGGACATACGGCCTCTCACTGTGGCAGCAAGGCACGCTGTTCCAAATGCGGGGAGAAGCACGAGGATGGCGCCTGCACAGTCACGGCACCAAAATGCGTGTACTGCAAAGGTTCTCCTCCTCATGGTCTCTCGTCGTGTCCGGTGTACAAACAACGCGGGGAGAAACTAGAGCGCACTCTTAAAGAACGTTCAGGCGGTCTTTTGCAGAAATGCTTAAGACAGCCAAGCCATCGACCAACGAAACAAATCCCTTCGCTCTTTTGTCAGATGACGAGTCTGGCTCTGACTTGGCTGAGGAGGGAGTTTCTTTCAGTTTTCCGGAAGGTTCTGCCCGGAAACGAAAACGCATCCGTTCGCGGAAAGTTGCAGACCAAGAACCCCAAATCAGCTTGCCCAAATCAAGGAGTGGTGGAAAAAAGGAGACTTCTACTCCTCCTGGATTCCGCAGAACTGATTATACCCAGGATTTTCCACCTCTTCCGGGGACATCCAAAACCCCTGATGGCCCATTTTTAAGAACAGAAGCCCCATCTTCATCCGGGTTGTTCTCATTTGATAAAATTGTGGACGATATTCTCAAGTACCTCAATATTTCTGATCCTCTCAAAAGCATTGTTCTGGCAATGCTTCCTTCTGTGAAGACCCTTTTGAAGCAATTGACATTGAAGTGGCCCCTCCTTGCAGCAATCATCTCCTTCGATGGATAATTTTCCAAACGAGGTCGGGGATTTGATCACTGTTCTACAGTGGAATTGTCGAAGTCTTATTCCTAAGATAGAATCGTTTAAGTTTTTGGTTCACAATAATGATTGTGATGCATTTGCTCTGTGTGAAACTTGGCTCTCTTCAGATATCGATCTTCCTTTTCATGATTTTAACATTATTCGACTGGATCGTGAGGATTCGCGTGGAGGAGGAGTACTTTTGGGGATCAAAAAGTGCCATTCCTTCTATAGAGTGAATCTTCCACAATTTCCAGGTATTGAAGTTGTCGCATGTCAGGCTATTATTAAAGGTAAGAGTCTTTGTATTGCTTCTGTTTATATTCCTCCTAGAGCCGTTGTTAATCGAAAACAACTTTCAGATATCTGTTCGGTACTTCCTGCTCCACGGTTGATTATGGGAGATTTTAATTCCCACGGTACAGGCTGGGGGGAACTGTATGATGACAACCGTTCTACTTTGATATATGACCTCTGCGACAGCTTTAATATGACAATTCTTAACAATGGAGAAGTAACACGTCTGGCTGGTCCATCCTCAAATGGAAGTAGATTAGACCTCACACTTTGCTCTAATTCATTATCGTTGGATTGCACGTGGAATGTGATCCAGGATCCCCACGGTAGTGATCACTTGCCGATCGGCATTTCGATTGCCAGTGGGTTCAATTCGTCGGAATCCGTTAACGTCGCGTACGACCTCACCCGTAATATCGATTGGACAACGTTCAAGACCGCGATAGATGAAGCCGTGTCGTCGGTAGAAGAGCTTCCACCGTTGGAGGAATATAACTTCCTCTCCAATCTGATCTTGGACAGCGCGCTTCGAGCTCAAACTCGGCCGGTTCCAGGAACGTCTTTTCGTAGGAAACCTCCTACCCCTTGGTGGGACCAGCAATGCACTGAGGTTTATCGTAAAAAGTCCGACGCGTTTAAGCTTTTCCGGAAACGCGGAACACCCGAGTATTTCGAAGCGTACTCGACTCTTGAACACGAACTCAAGAGCCTCATCAAAGCCAAGAAACGCGGATACTGGCGGCAATACGTGGACGGTTTATCGCGCGAAACGTCGATGAATACGCTTTGGAACACGGCGCGAAGGATGCGTAACCGGTCTTCAAACAACCAGAGCGAGGAGTACTCGGATCGGTGGATTCTCAAGTTCGCGCGAAAAGTATGTCCTGATTCCGTGCCGGCACAGATGATTCCTCGCGAAACGACGAATTCGGTAGACGAGATCAGCCAGCCTTTTTCAATGCTGGAGCTCTCACTCCCGCTCCTTTCGTGTCGCAATTCGGCTCCGGGGGCTGATAGAATCAAGTTCGACTTGTTGAAGAACCTCCCAGACGTCGCTAAGAGGCGCATGTTGAACTTGTTTTGTCAGTTCCTGGAGTTCAATATTGTTCCAGATGATTGGAGGCGAGTGAGAGTTATAGCCATTAAAAAACCTGGAAAACCCGCGTCAGATCATAACTCGTATCGTCCCATCGCGATGTTATCGTGCATTCGAAAATTGTTGGAGAAAATGATCCTTTTTCGCCTCGACAAATGGGTTGAGACGAACCACCTACTCTCAGATACTCAATTTGGTTTCCGTAGGGGTAAGGGAACGAACGACTGTCTCGCGTTGCTTTCCACAGAAATCCAGTTGGCTTTTGCTAAAAAAGAGCAAATGGCTTCTGTGTTCTTGGATATTAAGGGGGCTTTTGATTCAGTATCGGTTGAAGTCCTTTCAGACAAACTCCACGCTTGTGGCCTTTCCCCATTAATTAATAACTTTTTGTACAATTTGCTGTCAGAGAAACATATGAGCTTTTCTCATGGAAACTCTACAGCTTCTCGATTTAGTTACATGGGTCTCCCCCAGGGCTCATGTTTAAGCCCCCTTTTGTACAATTTCTATGTCAGAGAAATTGACAATTGTCTAAGTGACAACTGCACGTTGAGACAACTTGCAGATGATGGCGTAGTGTCTATGACAGGGCCCAAAGGGGTCAACCTGCAAGGACCCTTACAGGATACCTTAGACAATTTGTCTACTTGGGTTATCCAGCTAGGTATCGAATTCTCCACGGAGAAAACTGAGTTGGTCGTTTTTTCTAGGAAGCATAGCCCAGCACAACCGAAGCTTCAACTTTTGGGTAAGCCGATCACTCATTCCATGTCTTTCAAATATCTTGGGGTCTGGTTCGATTCCAAATGCACCTGGAGATCCCACATTGAGTATCTGAGACGAAAATGCCAACAAAGGATCAATTTTCTCCGAACAATTACCGGAACGTGGTGGGGAGCTCATCCGCAAGATCTTCTAACGTTGTACCGGACAACGATTTTATCGGTTTTAGAGTACGGTAGTTTTTGCTTCCAGTCGGCGGCAAAAACTCACATCATCAAACTGCAACGTATCCAGTATCGTTGTCTTCGTATCGCGTTAGGATGCATGCACTCGACTCATACGATGAGTCTCGAAGTGTTGGCGGGCATGTTGCCACTATCGGATCGGTTTTCGGAATTGTCCTTCAGGCTCCTCACCCGTTGTGAAGTTATGAACCCACTGGTAATCGAAAACTTTGAGAAGCTTCTTGAGCTAAACCCTCAAACTCTTTTTTTTTTTTTTTAACTCTTTATTTGTTCCAAATTCAAAATAAATTACATTTCATTTTAACCTAGGTGCTCCAGTTACTGCAGTAACGTACCAGCCTTAATTGTTATGATATATATCTAAGTGTTTTTACATTGTTCATGTCTTGGCAATTCAGTATTTTAAACAGGTTTTTTAACCTGCATGTCAGTATAACAATTGATATCTTAAAACTAAAAACTAAAACTAAATCTTATCTAAGTATAAAGGGAATTAATCGTTGCAATTGAGGATTGCAACGATTTTTGCCTGAAATTATTAATTATTTTGTTGGACATTTGTGCTAAAGTCTCAACATTCGAAATTCTATGTACTTCGGTTGTACTGTACCAGGGAGGCAACTTCAAAATCATTTTCAGAATTTTGTTCTGAGTCCTTTGAAGTGCTTTTTTCCTGGTAGTGCAGCAACTAGACCATATTGGCACAGCGTAAAGCATGGCCGGTCTAAAAACTTGTTTAAATATTAGAAGTTTATTCGTCAGGCAAAGTTTGGATTTCCTGTTTATAAGAGGATACAAACATTTAATATATTTGTTACATTTGGCTTGAATGCCCTCAATGTGATCTTTAAAAGTTAATTTATGGTCAAGTATTAATCCAAGATATTTCACTTGGTTTGACCAGGAAATTGGAACTCCGTTCATAGTGACTATGTGACTACTACTAGGTTTCAAAAAGGAAGCCCTGGGCTTATGTGGAAATATTATAAGTTGAGTTTTGGAAGCGTTGGGAGAAATCTTCCATTTTTGTAAATAAGAAGAGAAAATATCTAAACTTTTCTGAAGTCTGCTGCAAATAACACGAAGACTTCTTCCTTTAGCGGAAATGCCTGTGTCATCAGCGAACAAAGATTTGTGGCAACCCTGAGGCAAATCAGGGAGGTCCGAAGTGAAAATGTTATACAATATAGGCCCAAGAATGCTACCCTGAGGAACTCCTGCTCTAACAGGTAGTCGATTAGATTTGGAATTTTGATAATTTACCTGCAGAGTTCTGTCAGTTAAATAATTTTGAACTAATTTCATAATATAAAGTGGAAAATTAAACTTTTTCAATTTAGCAATCAAACCTTCATGCCAAACACTGTCGAATGCTTTTTCTATGTCTAGAAGAGCAACTCCAGTTGAGTGGCCTTCAGATTTGTTTGAACGAATTAAATTGTTAACTCTTAAGAGTTGATGAGTAGTTGAATGCCCATGGCGAAATCCAAACTGCTCATCTGCAAAAATTGAGTTCGTATTGATGTGAAGCATCATTCTATTCAAAATTATCTTTTCAAAAAGTTTACTTATTGAAGAAAGCAAACTTATTGGACGGTAGCTAGAAGCTTCAGCTGGATTTTTATCCGGCTTCGAAATTTGAACAACTTTTGCATTTTTCCATTTATCAGGAAAGTATGCCAAATGGAAACATCTGTTAAATAATTTTACCAAGAAAGACAAGGTACTCTCTGGGAGTTTTTTGATGAGTATATAGAAAATTCCATCATCACCTGGAGCTTTCATATTTTGAAATTTTTTAGTTATAGACCTTACTTCGTCCAAATCAGTCCCCCAGGAATCATCAAAAATATTTTCCCGAGAGAAAATATTCAGAAAATCCCGAGCAACCTGATTCTCAATAGGACTAGTAAGACCCAAACTGAAATTATGGGAACTCTCGAATTGCTTAGCAAGTTTCTGAGCTTTTTCCAAATTTGTGATCAAAATTTTACCACCTTCTTTAAGCGCTGGAATAGGCTTTTGAGGTTTTTTCAAAATTTTTGTGAGTTTCCAAAAGGGTTTGGAACTCGGGTCTAATTTAGAAATATTATTTTCAAAAGTTTTGTTCCTCAGGGCAGAGAATCGCTTTTTAATTTGTTTTTGCAAATCCCGCCAGATAACTTTCATGGCAGGATCGCGTGTTCTTTGATATTGTCTCCTACGGACATTTTTAAGACGAATCAAGAGCTGAAGATCATGGTCTATTATAATTGAATCGAATTTAACCTCGCATTTTGGTACTGAGGCAGCTCTTGCTTCAACTATAGAAGTAGTCAGAGATTCAAGAGCATAATTAATTTCATCTTTGGTTTGCAAAGGAATGTTTGGATCGAAGTTATATTCCATAAATGTTCGATACTGCTCCCAATCAGCTCTATGGTAATTGAAAGTAGAGCTGTTGGGATTACAAATTATTTCTTGGGATATTTCAAAAGTTACTGGAAGGTGATCAGAACCGAAGTCAGCATGGGTAACCAATTGGCTACAAAGTTGACATGAATCAGTTAAGATCAAATCAATAGTGGAGGGATTTCTTGCAGAAGAAAAGCATGTTGGGCTGTTTGGATATTGAATAGTGTAATAACCTGCAGAACAATCATCAAACAGAATATTACCATTGGAATTGCTTTGAGCATTATTCCATGAGCGGTGTTTTGCATTAAAATCACCAATAATGAAGAATTTAGACCTATGACGGGTAAGTTTCTGGAGGTCACCCTTGAGAAAATTCTTTTGCTGGCCTACGCATTGGAATGGCAAATAGGCAGCTATAAACGTAAGTTGTCCAAATTTTGTTTCAACAGAAACCCCCAAAGTTTCAAAAACTTTGGTTTCAAATGAAGAAAGAATTTTATGTTTGATTCGTCTATGAATAATGATGGCAACGCCACCACAGGGTCCATCAAGACGATCATTTCTATAAATCAAGTAATGTGCGTCCTTCTTAACCTTATGGGCAGGTTTAAGGAACGTTTCAGTTATAACGGCAATATGCACGTTATGAACTCTTAAAAAGTTAAATAGCTCGTCTTCATTATCTTTAAGAGATCGAGCATTCCAATTTACAATATTTAATGCTTTATATGACAATATTATTTGCAAATTTTACTCCAGTTTGAATAGCATCAAACATGGAGTTAGATTTAAGCATATCAGAAATCATGTCAATTAATGAATTCTGTAAAAATTCCATTTTGGGGGCAGTAATGCTTCCTAAGTCAAAATTTCCATTAGAACGTTGGTTAGTATTTTGATTTCTACCCGCTGAAATAGCAGCATAGGTAGCTCCATTAACTCGCTGAACATTGTTAGCAGCGAGGGGAGTAGGTACAGATGAAACATTTGAAGCAGGGGAGATATTTGTACCTACGGGTACGAATGTAGAATTTGTTCCTCGCTGACCGTTGTTAACAGCAGAGGAATGTGTACCTGGTCGGAAACGTGGAGCGTTTCCTACCTGACGGTTAGAACGAGATTGTAGGATCGCTTTGCGAGTCTTACATTCCCAAAAATTGGATTTGTGGTTTTCACCACAATTTGAACATTTAAATTTCTTAGGATCTTCCTTCACAGGACAGTCGTCCTTTGCGTGAGAGGAATCACCACAATTCATGCATTTAGCTGGCATGTAGCAATTTTTAGTTCCGTGACCCCATCCCTGGCACTTACGGCACTGGGTGAGGTTTTGGAAATTTCCTCCAGTCTTCCTGAAGTGTTCCCACTTCACTCGGACATGGAGCATAAGGCTAGCTTTTTCTAAGGCCTTAAGGTTGTTTAGTTCACTAGACTTGAAGTGAACTAAATAAAAATCATTAGAAATCCCGTTGCGCGAATCGCCAGGACGGGATTTCATTTTCATTTTGATTACTTGGAGTGGCACAACTCCAAGTAATTTTGCCAGTTCATCTTTGATCTGATCCAGGGATTCACCACTGGGCAGTCCTTTCATGACAACCTTGAACACACGTTCAGTTTTGGTGTCGTAAGTAAAAAATTTGTGCTTCTTCTCAGTAAGATACTTGAGAAGACATTTAAATCCGTCCAAGGTTTCAGCCAATACACGGCATTCACCCCGACGTCCAATTTGTAGTGAAAACTTAACTTTCACGAAATTCAAAAGTTCCATGCGAAGAGCATGGAAATCGGTAGTGGTTATCACAATAGGGGGAATCTTTTCCTTCTTTGCATTAAGCCGGGAAAGTTTACTAGAATTTTTCTTGGATGATGGATCATTCTCATCATCCGTGAGCAAATCAAATTGATTACTCAAATTAATTTCATCAGAAGGGGGGTCAAGAGTTTGCCCCTTTCTTTTGCGTTTAGGCGCCATGGCGGCAGTAAATTTTTATCCAAATCGACTTCCAAGCAGATTACTATAAGAATCTGAAGGATCGAAGAGGAATTTTCCAAATCGATATCCAAGAAGGATTACCTCGGGTAGGGTCCAAACAAGGATCGAAGAGGAATAAGAGTTGAACAAGGTAGAAAATTTTTACAGGTTGAGCACTGAAAAGTGCTGTTTAAATTTGTTGTAGCTTTAGGTAGTAGTAACACTTCCTTCAGCAAAAAGCAAATAGATCCGCACGGCAAGAGAGCACGATGCGGACTGTGAAACCCTCAAACTCGTTTTATGTCATTGTACTACGTGTACATAACTCAGGATGTCAGCCCTTCACAGCATAATCCCCATCGTGTATGCTTCTCCGACTTCGGCAATTCAGTTAGTTTTGATTTATCTATGACGCGGGAGATTCGTGGAATCCCAGAACATCATCGTTCCATGATTGTTCCGTCAATTTACGCTGCAAAGTTTGGCCAAGTTGATTCCGCAAGATCGTTCTTCACAGATGGATCACTAATAGAGTCGTCCGCTGGTTTTGGTATTTTTAACGAATTTCATAGCGCTTCTCGAATGCTTCAAGCTCCTTGTTCCGTATATGTTGCTGAACTGGCGGCAATACACTATACGCTAGAAACAATCGCCTCACTTGCACCAGATCACTATTTTATTTTTACGGATAGTCTCAGTTCTGTCGAGGCTATTCGATCCATGAGGCCGGTAAAGCACTCCTCGTATTTTCTCATGAAAATACGAGAGCTTCTGAGTGCTTTATCTTTAAGATCTTTTGTCATCACCTTTGCATGGGTCCCATCTCATTGCTCGATTCCGGGCAATGAGAAGGCGGACTCACTTGCTAAGGTGGGCGCTATGCAAGGCGATATTTACGATCGACAAATCGCCTACAATGAATTTTTCTTCATTTATCGTCAACAGTCGCTCGCCAGCTGGCAAAATAAATGGAGTGAAGGAAGTTTGGGACGATGGCTATTCTCGATCATCCCTAAGGTGTCGAAGAGTCCTTGGTTCAAGGGGTTGGATGTGGGTCGAGACTTCATTCGTCTGATGTCTCGCCTCATGTCCAATCACTATTCGTTAAATGCTCACTTGTTCCATGTTGAGCTGGGGGACAGCAATCTCTGTGAATGTGTACTAGGCTATCAGGACGCCGATCATATTATTTGGTCTTGTGCTGAGCATCGTGGAGTCAGATCTGAGCTGTGCGATTCCCTTCGGGCTCGAGGTAGACAACCTAATGTTCCAGTTCGGGATATTTTGGCTAGACGTGATCTGGAGTTTATGAAACTCATATATGTTTACTTTAAGAATACTAACCTTAGATTGTAAGTTTGATTAACCTTGTGTTTAGTTTGTGTATTGTGCGTGTAGTTTTTTTTTAATGTTTGCCTTCAAGATGAATAGAAATAAGTTCATGTTTAAGGATTAATTAAATATTTGTATAATAAATCATATTTCAAACCTCCTTCTCCCTTTCCCCATCCAAAAAATTGTAAATCTCCACTAACCTCGAGACGACCGCGAGTAATCGGTTCAATTCCTTTAACTCTAGATTTAAGACATTAATCATGTATAATGCAAATGATAACTCGGTTCTGTAAAGTTTATTCGATTGAGCCTGTACAAATAAATTAATATAAAAAAAAAACATCCAAAGGAAGCCAGAAAAATTTCGGAAAATGGAAGTAAATTCAAGAAGTAGCCAGTTCTAGGGAAAGCCAGAAGAAGTTCGGAAAAACCTTCCAATAAAAGTCGAAAACCTATGGCTTATGGACACAGAATTTCTATTCCAGAAGAAGACGGAACAAACTTCCTGGAGACGCTGGCAGACACTTCCTAGGTAGATTGCAAGAAAGTACTTGGGAAATTCGGAAGCCAGAGCGCATGCAGAACAGTCAAAAGAAACATGGACATAATTTCGGAAGAAAGAGATTTCTGGGGGATATTTAGCCTTCGGCTTATAATCTCTAAAATAAAGAATAAAAAAAAATTCAGGGGGATGTTGACAAATTTCCCTGATATTCATAAAACATCCCTGAGGACCATGCAATGCCCCTGAAGCTTACGGAACATGCCTGAAATGCACTTAGCAATATTTCATAATTCCACGTAATTCCTTACAAGTTGTTGTAATTTTCTTGAAGTTAATGGGGCTGTTTTAGAGTTCCCTGATCATCCTCCAAGTACTCTGAACTTCCCTGATTATAATGACACTACCTGAATATCTATAATCATCTTTGAAGGTATCCCTTTGGTTTGTTTTTTCCGTCGATCTTGTTTTCCGTGCTGAGCACCAATGCTACCGACGTGCCAGGAGGCAGCTCCCACACCTGGACCCTACCTATCGACCCATCAACTCATGAACCGGGGACCAACGGCTTTACTTCCCATCCGAAGGAAGGCGTGATCAGAGATGTTATGCCTCAGAACATCCCGGCGGCGCCGACTGGTATTGAACCCAGGCCTGCTGGGGTGAGAGGTAATCACGCTTACCACTACACCACCGGTGCCGTTATTTGAAGGTATCTGGACTTTCTTGAAGATTACGAAATTTCTTAAGTGCACTCACATTTTTCTTGAATTTATTGTATCGTTGAAGATCTCTGATCTTCCCGATTTTTAAAATTTTTGTTCTTGGCACTGCCATTGAAAAGCACGGAACTTCCCCTTAAATGTTCTCACAATATTCTAATGTTCATGTAACTTCTCTTACGTTTCCTAAATTTGTGCAACATTGCCTGAGTTTCTCGGAAATCCTTTAAAATGTCAGCATTTCCTTGTAATTAATTGATCAGTCCTGATGTTCACGGAGCTTCCCTAAAGTTCTCTCTATTCTCTGAAACAAATGAAACTTTCCTGACAACGCTGATGACATGAAGCTATTTTTAGAAATAGGAAGCGATAACGATATGAATGTGTTTCAGAATGAAATACATGTTTTTTACAGATGGTGTAGTAAAAGTTTATTGATACTAAATATCAAAAAATGTAATCTTATAACGTACAGTAGAAAACTAAACAAACAAAATCTTTGTATTACATTAGGTAATGAAAATGTTCAAAAATGTGAAAATGTA
Organism: Ochlerotatus camptorhynchus; assembly: GCF_037179485.1. Taxonomy (NCBI): domain Eukaryota; kingdom Metazoa; phylum Arthropoda; class Insecta; order Diptera; family Culicidae; genus Ochlerotatus; species Ochlerotatus camptorhynchus. The sequence goes on along the minus strand of NW_027040751.1, from coordinate 616,711 downwards.
AGAGATTTTGGTGTTATTCTAGATTCTTAATTGACATTTGTGGACCATTGTAACACAATAATAGGGTATACGTCCCTAACCTCGGTCTAATATGCAGCCATCGATTACGTTTTTAATCATAACTCATCAATGAATTTACCTGCAAACGATATTCTACTGCTAAATGGTATGCTTAGATATGCTTATCATGTCGTTTGCTATCAGAAACCACGAAAAGTTGAAAAACTTACTTTTTTTAAGACAATAACTCACGAGGGAAATGTATGTAATATGGGTCTATTGTCCCCAAATTGGGTCTATTTATGGATGCAACTTCGTCCTATCTTGTTTGATCCTCAAAAAAACGCTCTTGGTAACGTTTTCTGATGTATTTTTTTTTATCACTATCACTGTTAACTTAATGCTCTTCATTCCTCAAAACATTTCTTAGAGAAAATTTTACGAAAACTACATTAAATCACTCAATTTAAAAATTAAAAATTAAAAATTTCGCTTATCGTCTTTTGACCGCAGAATATCTAAATCAGAACATTGTGATGTTCATTATACAGGTTTGGCAGAAAAAATCTCCCTTCCTGTTCGTTCCTTATCATCCAAATGCAAAACAACATTGTTGACGTTACTCTTATTGCTATATGCTGTCAAATGAATTTCATGGGCCATAGTTAGGAACATAGAAAAGAAATGTGTCCCTAAAGTTGGGTCCATGTTTTACTTGTGAAAACGTTGTTAAACAATTAAAATAAACATAAAATATTCAAACAGCAACTGTAAGTTTTACGTCTAGTGTGTATTATCAGGTAATTCCAATCAATAAATGCCATAATCAGGCCATTTGATGATCGTCAGTCAACCTTCCCATCTTAACCTTATAAGTCATGGCGGCTAAAAACTCCGAACATTGTGATATTCTCAACCAGTTTTATTACTTACGAGAGCTGAAAATGTATTGAAATGTTGTGATATAAATTGATTTGTGTGTGGTACACATTTATCAACCATCAGTGATCAATATTTTCCTTATTTTTTGTGTAATATTCCTTAATTAATTATTTATTTGCGTGATAGGCCGAATGAAAGGACTAGACCCACATTACATACCGTAACCCTACATAGAGCAGGCAATATGCTTAATTTTATAAAACGTTTCGGTCTCCACTTTAAAGATCCTTATACAATTAAATCACTTTACGTTGCTTATGTGAGGTCAATTTTAGAATATTGTAGCGTTGTTTGGTCACCCTATATGAAAAAGCATGAAGAACGAATAGAGTCAATCCAAAAGCAATTTTTATTATATGCACTACATAAGTAAGATTGGACGGCTTTTCCTCTCCCGTCACAACGTGCTTCATCGTTGTTTGCTGATCAGCATTCAAACATTGAAAGAATGTCGGGACTACGCAAATATTTCTTTGTTAAACAATATCATTTCGCAACGCATTGACTCTGCTGATCTATTGTCAAGGTTAAATTTGTTTGCACCTTCCCGACAATTACGCAATCGACAGTTGTTCGCAGTAGATTGCCATCGGACCAATTACGCTAAATTTGGACCGGTAAATCAGATGATGACTGTTTATAATCATCATTGCGAAATGATTGACCTAAATATGCCCTCAACAGAATTAAAAATATATTTCAGAACCCTGCGAAGTCATAGAACATAAGTCCTACACACTAAAAAAAAAACTAATTTTACACGTAACGGAATCCGTCTTTGACATAAAAGATGAGACGTAAACAAACATGTCATGTAAAATTAGGTGCTCCGAGACTGAAAAGTTCGTTGCTCGACGAAAAGTACGTTTGATTGGACTATATTTCACGTCTGTTATGACTCAAATTTATGTCAAAAGTGAAGCTCGTATATGTCACTCTCAGAGCACCTAAATTTACATGATTTTTTCTAAGTGTGTAATGTTAATATGTAGTCTACGATTTGATTGATTGACGATAATAAATAAATAAATAAATAAATAAATAAAAACCATTAAATTTCCCTGAAGTTCTTTGAACTTGTGAAGTTTCCAAAATATTTCTCATGTTTTCGTAAGTTCACTGGAGTTCCCTGGACTTTCCTGGAATTTTTGGGTTTTGGAATTTGCACAGAAGATAATGAAACTATCTTTAATTTATCGTAACTTACTAAAAAGTCTAGACTTTTCTGTAGTTTCAGAACTTCTTAAAAGCTAGTGTGAACCCGGAATAAAAATCTGAAAACATCCCAGAAGTTCAGGGGAAGTTGAAAAAAAAAACTGGTGGGAGAAGACGGAAGAACCATTCAAGCGATGGCTGAAGAAGCTTCCAAGGAAAGTTGAGGAATCGAAAAATAAGTTATGGTGTAAGGTGGAAAAAAATTCCAAGCGAAAGTTGGAAGAAAATTCAGGAAGTAAAAATGAACAAAAACTTTACGAAGTTAAATAATGTTTAAAACGTATTTCGCGATTCTCAGGAATAACCGAAAAGATCCATCGACAGTTTCTCTCTTCATGGGTAGCCAAAAACGGTGAATAAATGCATACATTAGTCAAAAGAGTATGTAGCATATGACATTCTCAAAGATGATTTTTTTAAAGAATTTTGAGGGCTCAAAAATTTGAGTTATTCAAAAAGATACAAGTCTCTCACAGTAATTTATTCCGAAATTCGAGCGCGGGTAGGCAATAATAATGTTGATCAATAAAAAAAAAATCGGTATACAATTTCAAAAATCGGTATTCTGAGGAATCTTATCTGTTTATCGGTATCTAGTTCGGAAATCGGTATAAATACCGATAAATCGGTATATCTGACAACGCTGCTATAGAGTCGCCGTCAACGCCAATTCCGGAGAACTTTGAGATAATGGCGTAATTGCTTTTGTAAACAAACACGGAAATTGCCGATTTATCGTAAATTAAATCTCAATCTAAAAAATTAACGGCACAACCCAAGTAACATTGTATGTTTTATTGAGGTTTTAAAGCACTCTACAAGTCTAAATCATGGTCTACAGTACCCTCATAAAATCCAAATTGTTACTTGGGAAACAGGTAGAGAAATGATTGCTCTATCATTTGGTAGTTCTCCGGAATTGCCTCATCAGGTAACCGGGCACCAACCGCAGCAGCAACGTTCCGCACGATTTGAATAGGGTCTTCATTGTGTTTGGTTGGCATCCCAATTATTACTGCATTTTTCAACACAGCAGCACGGTTGACTTGATCCAGTTGTAACTCCAACCTATCAACACGGCTACTAAAGCACTTTTGTTCTGAACGAAGTAATTCGACATTTGTTTTCAGCGTACTGTAATCTATTTTTAAAGATTAATCCTTATTACGTAACGCTCGAACAGGTAGTTTAGGAATTTCTCTATTTCACCAACTATACTTTTTACTGTCTGCATCTCCATACGAGTTTCTCGCACTTCATGTAGAACGGTTTGTAATTCTTCAAGCATTTTTGATTCAGCTGGTGTGCTGCAAGTCGTCCGTTTGTGAAGCTAGTCACAACCCAGCGAACCAAAGTAAGGGAGACCTCGAAGTCTACGCACTGCGCTCCTGATCACATTCTTACATTCAAAGTGTTCACTTTTGTGACAGTAAACACATTCGATAACCTTGGGTAAATGTTGACCGACTAAAATTTTGAAAATATCATCAGAGATGCAAAAAACAAAAAACTCTCGCTAAAGCAAATGAACAAAAAGCAAACAAAATTAGCTTTTAGAGTTGTAAACTTGAACATGTTTAAAGCTCTCATCGTAAAAAGAGTTTCTTCTGCGTTTGCAATCATCGTCATCGCCTTATCTCAGATTGAATTTATTCCCAACTTGATTTAAAAAAAATGAATCGATACTTTTCACGCCCACGCTACTTCCCCACTGGTTATCACTGGTTATCAAATAAGCGTAAAATCGAATCAGCAGCTTCACCAGAAACTCGATAATCACCCATCGCGATAGGTACTACCTACATACTACTCGTTTGTGCACGTGCCACTCGTCACGTGCAACACGCACTTTCATGGCGGGCTGTTTATTCAGGAGGATTCAACGAACGGTAAACTTTAGGGTCCTGGTTTATCGATTGTTTTGGATTGGATGATGACGAAATTTGAAAAGAGCTTTCCAACACCAAGCGTTCATGTAAGTTACACAAAAATAGGACTAAAATCGAGCATCCTTGACATGGATTGCAATTCATCAAGATTCGACTCAGCCATGCAGAAACAGGGAACTGCTGGAGTGCCTAAACATTCCTGCCGTAGTATGTCGTTTGAATAAATGCAGGAAAGTGTCAAGGTTCGGTTGGTATTCACTTGGACGCCTGAATATGGAAAACCATCTCACAGCATAACCCAGTACGTAGTGTGAGAGCATAAACCTGTGCGGTCAGGATATTCATTTAACCTTTCGTATGCTATCTGTCCGTCGCCTGATGTGCTAAAATATGTCACAAGTTGGACTGAAACAGTACAAAAAGTGGTTGGCATGTGTGTACATTTCAAATGAAATATGCCAATCCAATGAATGTTGCTGGTGCACTTAACTTGGGGCTCAACGGAGCTCACACACATGCCATGGCAGTTTAATTGCTTTTACACATGAACAACTTCTTTGCTGCTGGTGCGACCGTGATGTACGACATACCTACTTGTATCCTCGTAAAAAGATATTACCGTCGGTTCACCAGCACCAGCGAAGGGATGATGCGCCGATCTGTTGTTGAATGACCTTGGCCGTTGCGATGTGGCTGGTGATTAGTCGTAACCCCATTTCGAGATTGTGTTCGAGGATATGATTTTATCAACCCTCATTGGTCGATTTCCACTCGAGCATAAAGGGGAATAGTGTTAGCATGGTTCTTCGTCTTCTTTCCAGGAATGATTGGTTGCTCTTTAAAAAATATGTTTTTTTCTTAATTGATTATAACAATCGTTCTACAATCAGTGCCCTACAAGGGAAGATACAACTATGTTGGAGATCATCAACATCGGATGCAGTAATTTTGAGTTTGATTCCACTAGCTCTGTCCAAACCCAACTTATCTGAGTAAGCTTATCTTCTTACTTAATCACAGTATTGCAAATTTTGCTCGTTAAGCTTCCTTTTGTCAACTGTTCCATCGCATCCCCACAAACACATATTGCAAAGGCTTATCTTCGTTCCCGTCAATCTGGTTTGCAAACCACACCACACACCCCACAATCCCACATCCTTGAACGCATTCACTCCAACCAGCAGGAGTAAACGGACCGTAAGACGTTATTCTTCTCATTTCCAAATGGTTATCGCGTTATACCCATTATTCCGGTGCGCGCAAAGATGCTTATCCTTTCCCTTTCCCTTTTCCAGTGTAGTCACAACACCACCGCATACACCGCCGTCATCCTATCAGCTCAGCTTACGGGAAGGATAGCATCGGAGAGTGAATCCTACCAAAGTCGTACACGTATCTTGTAGGGTGTAAAAACTCCACCAACAACCATACCATCGACCGGCAGTAGGACCATCATCAGCATAAACGTTGTCAAGTTTTTCCTCCCATGTTTTCACCAACTTTCCGCATTCTTCTTCTTACTGGATTTAACGTTATTCATGCTAGCTTGTGCCTGCTCTCAACTTGGTGTTCTTTGAAGCACTACCACAGTTGATGACTGAGAGCTTTCCCAGCCGATACCAATGCAAACATATGTATATTGTGTAGCAAGCATAAATGATTCTCAACCGAGAAAGATTTTCGTGACCAGACCGGAAATCGAACCCGGTAGTTGGTAATACCTTGGCTTAACTGACTAGGCTATCTGAAGCCCCTGTGGATTGGAAGCCTGATTTGAAGGCGGTGAGGAACAAAACTTTTGGAATATGCCAATCATGTAGAACACTCGATAGATCAAAACGCCAGAGACATTTCTTCCCATCTGACCCCCTCAACTCCACTTTAAAGACAAATGTTTATAAACAATGTTAAAAAATCCCGCAAACGACATAAAGTGCAATGATCATTTATTCCCACTCGGGTCACAAACACAACATGAAGCAGACCTGTGGATATGAGCCGGATAAGAAACTTTCTTCCGTTTTCCTTTACAGATTTACCTAGTTTTTCTCGTGGTATTCCTGCCTCTCCAACCGCCGCGGACAATTTATCCTTCAATCTTCACAAACGGTGCACAGCGCCTCGAACACCGGTACTTGTGGCAAGTACCAAGAATCTGCTTGTCTGCTGGTAAATCCCATTAAGTAAATTGTGCTCAGCAAGTGATATGTTTATAATGACAATCGTTCTCGTTCCTGTGGCGCTTTTGCTGTCGGTTTTCTTTATTCTTCGTTTTGTATTCAAATCTACCGGCAAGGTCTTACCATGCTGGTCGTGGTGGTATAAAGGTAGGTGTACACGACACAGCAGACACATTCGTCAGGTGTGTTTTGTGGCTTCCTGAAAGCATAATGATGTGTAATTTGGCTCATCTCTCTGGCGAAAAAAATGAGCCTCCCCCATCCTGTTGCTTCAACAAGGAAGATTCGCATTTTGTCATGTGTGAAAAAATAAAACAGCCAAGAGATAAGGGGGAAATGATGCTTTAAAGATGAATCACGCTCGCTTTGTGATCAATTCGGTGTTTACCGTCCTACAAAAAAAGAAGGAAAGCTACATGCAAGTAACCATTGCAATATTATTCCGAGCAGATCCTTTGAAATGGAAAATAAAGCGAGTATTTTTCACTAGCTAATGTTTTTCGCAATATGCGCGATAGCTTCCAGCTATTGGTTTTAACTCCAGATAGAAATGACATTTTCACTCTGGATGCTGGTTTGGACATCGCTTTGTAGAATGCGGGAGAAGGGTGAGATAATAATTTCAACACAATGTTTTGAACAATTTCTCGGAAGGATGTGCTTGCATCTTAATTTGCTTCACAAAGAGGCTGATATTTCATACATAATCTGCATCTTATGAGCAACTTGTATATCCTTATAAAATTGCGAATAATTTGATCAAATCTCATCTGTTAAGATCAGTACTCTAAAAAGGATAACATTTGAATATCCACTAGGTACATCAAAACATCATTTAGATTCCATTAATCGTACTAACTATTCCACTAATAACAGGTTCCACAATATGTTGAGTAGAGTGGAATGATAGTTTGGAGGATCAAAAACACCCTGTCAAAATTTGAAGTCATTTGATTCACGGGAACCCCTCGCTCAAAGAGCTTGAAGTTTGTATGGGGAAAATCGACTAAATGTATGGGGGAACGAGCAACTTTCCCATTCTAGGTGGCGCTGTAGCTGGTAGATTATCTTCGTGTACAAAATGTAAAATCTTTGGATTGTTGCGAACTTCTTGGTTCAAGACCGGATGGGAATTCAAGTTAATCCCGAAAAGTTATTAGCGTTTCAAATGAACACCACCTGCCAATACTTTTGGGTGCCAATCGTGTAGAACAAGGTGATGCTGAGTAATGTTTTAACAAAACCAACCCAAAACCGGCGGACCATCTGGTGACCATTCGGAGCCAATATCCAGTTAATGTATCAAAAATCACCATTTAACTACATTTCATATAGTTGCAGATAAAAATCATGGCCTACTTTGATCTAATTTACGAAGCAATCAATTTTAAGGATGTTCCGGATCTTCCGTCATCTGGTAACCATTCGATGCCAATGACCAGCTAATATATCAGAAATCACCATTAAACTACATTTCCTATAGTTGCAGAAGCAAATCAAAGCAGAGTTTGTTCAAATTTACCCAGCAATCAATTTTACGGATGTTTGGGTTCTTCAGGATCTGTTTACCGCTGGGAGCCATTTTCCCACATCGCATATAAATGCAGAGTAAAATCAAGGCCTACTTTGATCAAATTTACTAAGTAATAAATTTTACGGATGTTCGGGATCTTCCGGTGGGTCATCTGGTGACCACTTATAAGCAATGACTGGCAAATATATAAAAAAAATCACCATTTTACTACATGCCATATAGTATCAGAACTAATCAAGGCCTACACGCAAACCAAAAATCTATTACAATGAATGTTAGTTCCGTTTCCTATCATCCTCTGTTCATGAACATCGCAACGAATGTTAGAGATTGACCATGCAAGCGATGTAATGGTTTTTTGTCTTTTTTATTTCGTGTTCTATCTACGCTTTCGACTATACCAGTAAGCTTGTAGAACGACGCACACTGTACACTGAAAAAAGTTTTCATATAGTTTTCATTGGGAACGCACATGATATTTTTCCAATAACAAAATTAATGATTTTTATCTGAAATTCAAATAACGTTCATACGATCACATGAATTGTATATGTCAAATCACATAAACTTCATTGGACACATAAGGTTCATGTGATTTTGTGATGCGATTCCCAATTATGAGATCACATGAAAGTTAAGTGAAATTCTAATGGATATTTTCCATTGGAAATGTGATTTATTTTTTGAGTGTAGAACATTGTAGAACGACACACACACTTGCCTCGAATCTCTCCAGCAGAAAAAGCATACGAAGTCGAGTATGCGAGAAAATGAGCTGCTTCACGAAATAAAGCCGAAGATGATACACGTGTGCAGCATTGCCAGTATTCCAGATTTATCTGGATTTTCCAGATTTTTAGTCGTCTTGCCAGATACACAGACAGACCACGTATATTTCCAGATTTTTTTAAATATGTTCCAGATTTTCCCAGATTTTTTAAACATGTTGCTTTTAAAATATCACTTCAATTGATTTACCCTCTAATCAAAATATGAAAAGCCAAACTTGCTACTTTAATTATTAAAGGCCATTAAAGTTGGACACTATTGGAATTTTAAGGTAATTCTGAAAATAGTTCACAGTGAAGTGTGAGGCGAATTAATTGTGAAATCAAATGAGAATTGCAAGCTTATTCTGAGTAGAGTTCCATCCATCTTTGTGGGTGTTCAGGCGTATTGTGAGTGCCACGAAGTGAGCGTTCGATTCCCGCTCTAGCCGGTGCACATTTTCAAAGAATTGCACCTGAAAATTTCGCTACTGGTCTGCTGGGTGTGGTGTGTTGTCCGTTGTCTAGTGTTAAATATGCAGTCTGTGCAGCCTCTTGTCAACTCTGATGACAATTGCATGGAGATTTTGTGAATAAAGGAAATACAATCCGGAAGAGAAATCATAGAAAATGTTTCTATGGAGATTCATTTTAATAAAATTTTAAGACATTTAAACGGAATTAGGCGCAGTTTCTAGGAGACTTTCAAAACCATTTTTGGATAGTACTTGAGTAATTAGGGAATCCTGAAGAGGATTTCAAACCAATCCTAACCTCACCTACAAAGCAGTTCAAAGGGAATTATCGGATGAGTCTGAGAAGAGCGTCATACTGAAGAGTGTACCAAGGAAATTATTAAGAATGTTGTAAGAATTTCATAGACAAAAATGGACAGAAAATTATGCTGATTTAGGGAATTGTGGAATTGGAGAGTGATTTATAAGAGATTACAAGAGGTAATGCTAAGAACTCATAGAATGTTACTAGAAAAGTTTGGATATAATCAAGATTATTTTAGGGGAATATAGAAAAGAGTATGATGGAATTCTAGGATGAATCGAATGGAACTAAAAAAAGGGCGAACATATCCTGTGAAGAGTTCTAAGTAAATTCAGACTAACAAAAAAATTCATGGAATTTAGAATCATTTCAAGATCCTGTGACCTTAAAATGAAGCTATCAGACTTTCATTTTAGTAATATAATAAAATTATTCTTCGCCGAGCATGCCCCTTTCTAAGAAATCTCTGATTCTAAATTTCGCATAGAATACGAACTTTTTTGTACGCCTCAGCTAGTAGGATGAATCTCTCTGATTTGGTATTGTGTACATATAATGACTACCAAATTAGATAGAAATATCTCTCTTCAGCTATCAGTCAATAATTGACGTGATAATTATTATCCTCTCTTTCATTCATACACAGTTGCAGATATTCTAGAGGCTAAATTTTCTGTTTTTTCAATGTCCCAATTGCGGGAGTGAGTGCTACTTCCATGTCCCGATCTGTTTTCTGTGGAATCCTCGGTGGAGTCCTACCGATTGCTGAAGGGAGATGTCTCCTTCAGAAAAAAAATCAACAAAAACAAAAAGGGCACCAAACGAATGTAAACATTTTTGGCTCTAGGCAGTGCTGTAAGAAAAGATCGAAAAATGTGTTCTCATGGTGGTTGAAGAGTGCTTGAGTGTGTCGAAGAGTGTTTTTGATGTGTTTAACACAAGGTGGCAGAGTGACTTACCCCCTGAGTAAGGTCTACATCGACTATTAGTTTAAAAAAATCCATCCCATCAAATTTGCTTGATTCTCTATTTCTCATTCTTTTAAAAAAAAAAGTTACAATTAAAAAAAAAACAACGCTAACAATATTTTCTTCAGTATTTTACCCACGTTGAACTCAATTTTTGAAATGCTGCGTAATGGATATTTTAACTTTTTGGGCACACTGTGTCAATAATTTTCAACTTTTGCATGATTTTAGCAATGCTAACAAGTTATCTTCTGGCGGAGAAGAATAAAGTGAACGTGGCCCTCGAATTCATAAAACATTGTCGCGAAAGTTTTAAAACATACCCTGGTTTCCGATCCATAGCAGCGATTTTATTCGGCGAAAGAATCAACTCTTTGAAAATTTCATTCAAGTGTATATCCCTGAATCGTTGGATGGTGCACTTCTGTAACCATCCGGAAGAAGGAGATCTTTTTCGGGAACGATTGCGCCTCCAGCTGTTCGAAATGCAAAATGTTGTAAAACAGTATCGCAAACTATCTGAGTAACTGCTTCCAATCCATCGGGAGAAAACCACCTGGAAGAATCCTGGATCTCACAGCGCTACTATCGAAAGATAAACAAACTTTGACGTTTAACTTTTTGCAGGCAACTTTGCCTCCATAAATGCTGCCCTAAATCTGAACGGGTTAGGATCAAACAAAAAGGCTTTAGATAAATACAATTCAGCCTGCAAGTTTTCTTCATAAAAGCCATTTTAAACCCTTATTAATGTGTTAAGGAATTCTTGAAAGCAAAACAACTTTTTCACAAATGACCCATGAAAATCAACTTTTATGCCACCGCCATGTTATGACATAAAACGCGGACCTGAATGGCAATGGGCCATGCTTCAAAAAATCAGGAACACCAGCAAAACTACACAGTCCACGTAACAGATCCTACAGTCTTACATGAATAAGTATACGTTGTATGAGGGGGAACATGAACTCGTTTAATTTTGCATTGAAAATGCTATGATAAATTCGATATTCGATATAGGTCAAGTAACACAATAGAGTCAGGTTTTTTTTTTTCGAAAACACTTTGAACTGTGATAAAAAAAAATGAATTTAAAGACGTGACAATTATCTAATCTAATCTAATCCAATCTAATTTAATCTAATCTAATCTAACACCAACACAGCCAGTTCTTGAAAGCATCCTGGAAAATGATATATATATATACCTACATAATTCTTCTTGTCTATTTGATATATGTTTCACATTGAAGATGCGTCACACATATCAAAACGGCCAGGCTTACTATGCAGCATTTAAGGGGCAAGATGATTCAGAAAACATCGGGCCTGTTGAAATCAAAGATTTAAACACGATGCTTCAGAATCCGTGGACATCTCGTACCGTACGTTCCGATTTTGCTGATTATATGATGGTCGTTGGAAGCATCAAAGCTAGAACCAAGTGATGCTCCATTTTCTTCTGACGGTTGGGGCATGAGCACTAACTCTTGCCCTAGCCTTTTATGACTTGTGGCTATAGCACCATTACTCGCTTTCTGAAAAGAGAAGAGGGAAAGGAAAAGGAGAAGGACAACGGGAAAAGCAACAAGGACTAAAATGTGATCCTTTGGTTACTGGAAAATCCTGATTCCCTAGTTCGAAGTTGTCACGACTAGGTGGTAGATCTTATACCAGTAACGCACTACAAAAAGGTGATCTCCCCACGTTACTGGTTTGAACAGATAAAAATTTGCAAAATGGAACGAACTCACCAAGTTTAGCCAATTGAACCTGAAGGCTGCCTGACATGTGTTGATGTAGAAGTCCAGACGAAGCTTGACGAAGATCAACATGAACTAGTCCGGTTTATGGTAGTTGCGTGGAATGTCTTCCTTCACATTCCGTAACCCTATTAGTTTTTTTTATATCCAGAAATTCGAATAAGTTTAAGTCTCAGAATCGTTCTAAAAGCTAAAAAATTCGTTGCGTTGCGTTTGCAACGGAGTAATTCGTAGATTGCATACTGGCAACTGTCATGTATCTACTTTAACGTTCTTATTCTAATTTCTTAAGGAAAACTATTTGGGAGTGAATAGCTTTCCATTCAGAACTCAGAACAGGAACAGCATGACAATAGCCATGGCCGGCCCGCTCCATCTTCTCCGTTACGGGGAAAGCAAGGATATTGTTGGTGTACCATCTACTTAACGAGAGGCCAGCGATTCACCGACGCCCCCATATATGCTACGGAGTTGAGTTAAGATTTGCTTAAGCAGGCGATACGACCTTAGGAATTGTTTTATTTTGGAGGAGCTTGGGAGTCAACCCACGATCTTCTACTCAGTTAGCAAAAAACAGCAGCCACCAAGCTAGCCGAGCTCCTCAATTTAAACCCTGGGACATAATTTGCTAAAGTTTTATGAATACTAATAGAATTATAATGCAACAACTGAAATCAAAAGGAAGCATCTCACCCAAATGATCTGTAATTGGTCCGCCTCTTCGTGATTCTTAAGATCATTGTTCTCGCAAATGGAGCTCCATCTCCTTGATCCTAATAATATCAAAAGCAGTTTTCCCTTACTCTGGCCTCGGGAAGAAGTACATCGGAATAAACGCACCGTCATTGCAGCATTGTCGATGAACCTCCAGATGTTGGCTCACGATTCCTGTTCCGATCAGCTCTAACTGTTCCACTCTCAGATTCAAACATTCCAATACACAAAAACACATGTTCGCAAGAAACTTCACAATTTGTTAAACACGGGAGCAAATTCAAACACGTCACTTCTTCAGCGCGACCTACTTCGATCTCCGAATTTGGAGACGTGGCAATTATGGACATAAACATGGACCCTGATTACCATGGGATCGTTCTCCGGAAGGTCCGACACACCCGTAAAAGTTTTCAATCCACGAAACTGATCCTAGAGCTTCACGGTTTCTCGACATCACTTGGAACTGAAGATTTTTTTAGATTATCGGACAGGCCGAGCAAGATTCTCAGAATGCTATGAAATTTCCCCAATATGTATAGTTTATTTTAAAAAATGGAGTGGTCAATTTTTCTAGAAAAACTTTAAGGGGAAATGGCTCTAATGTTGGCCTATGGATCTAAGATTGGGCCCAAAATCTGCTATTTTAGTGTTATCTAGATGAACGCGTCATCTGGACGATACTGATGGATATTTTTTGTCGCTATTGAAAATTTAGTCGATTTCTGAATTTATATATGGACCCAAATCAGAGGCATTTAGGCCGACATTTCATCCATTTCCACTACGTTTAAAATTCATAACTCATAAACCATCCATCTTAGAACAAATGTTAAATTACAAAACATAACTCATGAACCAAGTATCGTCAAAATGTATTTTTTTTTTAATTGAGATCGTTAGGAAATTATCTCTGATAATCTGAACATGAATAAATTCAACGGTTTTATAAAATAGCAAAGAAAATCAGGAACAATCATTGTCCGAGTAGCGATAATTTTCCTAAAAAATGCATTTTTCAGATTATATTTTCAGACTTATGTCCTAATCACTTCACTATAAAACATTTGTTCTACTATGCTTGGTTCATGAGTTACGAATTTTCAAGGTACATGATGTTCTGGAAAATCCAAAAAGTTTTACTAGTTTTCCGGGAAAATTGACAACCCCAAATTTTTTGAAATTTAATTTCGCTCATAAGATCATACAGTCTACATGTGAGCGAAATTTCATAGCATTCAGCGAACCCATATTGTCTGATAATAAAAATCAATCTTCAACTGTCGTTTATAAATGAATTTGGGGTCATAGCATAAACATGGAAACTAGGGTGAGGCTTATTTTTCAAAATCGTTCGGCGGCATATTTTCTCATGTGGAAAATGATTATTGGGACTAATTAAGTAACATATCAAAAATTTATAACAGCTTTAAGTGAGACGGTATCACTTTTGCTACAGATCAAGAGTGTAACAGTTAAGTGTAATGTTTTAGAATTTAGACTAGGGTGCTTTCATTTTAAAAAGTAGTTGTAATCTAGTAAGCCACCATCAGGTTTGATTTACAACCTCAAAATACTGTGAAAAACCTGGTAAAGATTGATGAAGGTTTAGAGGTCACATAAAAAGTGTGTATAGGAAGTACTAGGGTAAAATCTTCTATAGTTGCGGTAGGTTAGAATTGTTAGGTTCCTATAACTGTGTATGGAGACAAAAAACAACTGGCTTGTAAATCGTTGTCATGATAACCACATATTTAGCGTTTGGACTACTAGAACCAAGTCAACTTAGATATATTTGAAAATATTATCAAATATATCTCGATGATATTAAAAACATGTAGAAGATAGAGATTTATGTGCAGAACAATGTTTGTTCTACGGATTATTTTGTTTTTAACTCTAAGTAAAAAAATGAAGATATAAAAAATGGGTTTCCCGCCCCTTGACTAGAACAAAACTTAGAGCGATAGAACTGGAATTCAAAAATCCCTCATATTAATTCACCATAGTCTCCATCAAGACTTCAAACCATTTAAAGCGTAATCGTTAACGTCTTGAATGGAAATTTGCATTGAAGACGATAACGGACATTAACGTTATTAACAGTCCTGATCACGATAGTATTTTATATAATGTACTGTGTGCCTGAACGTCTGGACAGAATTTTAATATTATTCACAATGTTATCTCTTCAACATAATAGTCCCCTAGAATGGTTCACAATAATCTACTTAGCAATTTCAAAACATCCAAACATCGTTCAACTTTACCTGAATCGTAAGTAATACGCCGCCTTTCCGAATCACTGGCTGTCACCGAAAGCACCGCCCAAAGTAAGAGGTTTCCTGTTTCTGTTTCTCCGCACCGAAGAATACCCAGCTGTGTGGGGAAACTCTTACTCACCACCCGTCGTCTTCTCACACAGAACTATATAAACTTTTCCACCTCCCACTAAAGACACCAGCATCCAATTTAATTCACTTCACGTCAGGCAACACGGAAAACAGACACCGGAGCAGCACAAACTACCCAACCTTTGCTCGCTATTGTAGCCGCTCTACAGGAAAATTATCAGACAACTCCTGTTTTTATATGAACCAAATATCCCGATTCGAACTTCTCTTCCACTCGGGAATACAGAATAACTACAACATCCACTTCACAAGATAAACTCAGTGCTGCAAATCTTCAATTTCAATTCACCACAAAACTCAGACTGATTAAACCATTCAAAGTAACCGCGCGTTGCTCTCTGTTCCTTCCCTTATCAACTGACCAACGCGTGCTGCCAAAAATAAATCCCAAATTCAAACCTTGAATTGCCTGTCAATTAGGTACGTTACGATACTGTCAAATTTAAAACTAAACACCACATACAATTGATAACGTCTGTCGTTATATTTCACTGGCGCGGAAATGCACCACTTGATCGCTTGGCGCCTCCGTGAGCTTGGCCGATGGCTGATCCCTTTTCGGGCGGCAGAGAGATTCAAACACAGACACACAGTGAGAAAGGGGTCACCGTTACCTATAGGGGTGAAAATCCGCGGAAAACACGCCACTCGAACCTCGAGGAAACACGTCGTAACCGAACGAATTCACAGCGTGAACTGAGCCCTGTTGGTAATATTTTGCAACATTTTAGCAATTTCGAGATAGGCGCACACTTCGTCGACGCCGTCGTTGGTACAAGACATGAGACAGCATCCCCGCATAGGACTTGTGTTGATTCAATCTTGGAATAAATTCTGATCGGAGCGGGAGAGCACTGAGCGGATGCTTTCCACATGCTCACTGTATGCGAATGATTCGCAGCTCGTAGATTTGTTACAATGACAAGATTGCACGTGGTTTCTTCCAGGAGAAAATGTTCTGGCCATGAGAGATAGAGAGAGAGCAGTGCTGCTAGTTTCGATAATTATTCATATGACGTTAGAGTTATTATATTCAAATCGATGCAAATTGTGGATTGAAGATTGTGAGGCTACTCTGCAATTAAAATCTGGTATATTTTATGGCCTTGCCTGGTAGAGAGATCATCGGTTGCTTTAGAAGTGGAATGATATGTGATGAGCTGGTGATGTAATGTGACAGAACAGAGGAAATAGTTGAGAATGTGTGAATCAAATAAATGCGAAAGATGCTGGAAGCGTTTATTGAATTGCTAAACTAGGGGAAGAGAAGAACCTTATCTTTAAAGTGAGGAAATTTATTATTAATTCGCAGTATTAACATAAAAACGCAATAGGCTCCACTAGAATTAATTGCTGTGAATGGCTGTTGTAAGCCGCATTTAGAGAAATTCATTCTTGAGACTGGGGGACCGATGGTAAAATAGCTGATTGATTGACTCTCTGAATGCAAAAATAACTGGATGTATATGTCAAACACATACTTTACATCCTCTCCTTGTACCTTACAAGAACAAAATATTATCATAAAATCTACTGAGTTCATAATTTAAAAAAAAAGCGAAATGAGTCGAAGCAACTTTGCTCAGAATACTTAAGTAAGTGAAGTTAATAGTAAAGGATTGAAATTTTATGTTAAAATCAACCTGCGATGACTAGCCATACAAGTGTGGAAAATCAGACGAATTGATAGGGAATTCTTTAACACGCACGTCAATTACAGATAAGGTACACCGGAGCAAATTGAAATGCGGAGTACGTTGAAACGGAAGCCGTTACTATATGTGGAAGTGAGTTATCGCTGTGATTATTTTCAACAGTATAATTTAAACTTAAACGCATCCTATGACTGTCAAACCAGGTAGTTAAAAACTGCTTAGCGTGCTGCTCAGCTTTGTTTTATATGAAATTTACAACACACATTTTTTACGGTTTGCTTCAGTTTTCTCAAAAAAAGTAGAATATTCTGTATTTTACCCATTTTTATGCACTATGGAAGGCTAGTTGGAGTGATGTTATAGAAAAAAAAAACTGGTCACAAATGATGTTACAAAAAATATTCTCTTCATTTCAAGTATTTCAACTTGACCCACATGTCCTATGGGGCAAATCGAAATGAGTAAAATGAGGCAAGTTAAAATGGTGGATATCTCATTTTTAGAACAATAAATCACTTCAATATGTTGAAGGATAGTCAAGAAACAGCGATAGGTGTTTCTAAAAAAACAGCATAATTAAAAAAATAAAACTTTTATTTTTACCACAGAAAAGAGGTCGAGTTATCATAAGTATATAAAATCCTTTTTCACCATCAAACTAAATCCTAACCGGTGGATTACGCTGTTTGAAAACACATTAAGCTTATATACCGTATTACTTTCACTAAGTCACTATTTACTTTCACTATCACTACAAAAAACTCTAACAGATACGTATTTCGTTTACTTTACAAACTTATTCAGTGTCTACCCAACAAACAATTCAGAGTCACAAATAAGCATATATATTGGCCCCGTAACGTGGGTAGATCACCTTTTCGTGGTACGTTACGGGATGTAAGATCTATCACCGATTCCTAGTCTTGTCTACTTCAGATTAGGGGAACAGGATTTTTCAGTAATCAAAGGAACACATCTTAGTCCTTGTTACTTTTTATGCCTTGTTGATAGTGACAAGTCCCCGGGTTGCCTTGACCGAGGATGATCTTGAAACAAGGAAAAAATGAGTTAGTCTTCACCTATGTGATTCCAAATCTTCTATTCATTGTTCCCTAGTTTGAAGTGGTTAAGACTAGGGTTCTGATACATGGTCATTATCGGTGTCATTGCTTGTTTTTGTTGCTAAGAGATCCAATTTTGATTGACAAAGGAGCGTGCCTTTGGAGGGTGTTCCAGCACTCCGAAGGGTATAAATAGCGGGACCTTTCAATTAGAGTCGGATCCTTGCGATAAATGCGAGAATGACAACTGTAAAAAAATCGAATGCTTCATCATTTCTCAATAGTGATGGAGTAATACGACATGCACTAAACTAAGGACACGGGATATACTACAATAGATCAAATTACTGGTCGCAGTGGTTTTATGTCCCGAACAGAGGGGAAAAAAAAGCATATATATTGAATAAATGTTGTATAACAGTGTACAATGCTGAATAAAAGGGTTGTCGAATTATGTGCTGAAAAAGCTCATTGAGATCGATAGATGCACATTTATTCCATTGTTTTGATTAATTTACTTATTAAAAGCTGTAATAGCGTCAAATGTATTCCCAATTCAACGCCAGAAGTTTGATCTAATAACAAACTGAATAACTGTAATTTGTACATACATTAACACTTTAATTCGACTGTTTTCAATTGATTTACTTACATGTTTTATTAGACGTCTAATAAATGTTCTCTAGCTCCATTATTAGATTTCATTGCATTGCTTTACAATATTGCTGAATAAAGGTGAATACAGTCAGCATAATAGCTATTATACCTCTATGCATCCATGTTGTAATCACATGATTTGTAAATGCTTTATAAACGACGTTTTAGATTCATTATTTGACAACACTGATTCAGTGTAACAACAAGACGAAATCTGTAGATTAGTGGTTACCTTTTCCGCTTTCCAAGTAGAAGGTCGTGTTCAACCCTTTTTCATTTGTGTTCTACGTCTAATTAATTTAAATAGTAATCATCGATCACATGACTCACGACAATAAATGCATTGATCTAGTTTAAAAAATAACCTAGCATCCTTTCCTTGGAATTGGAGGGGTGAAGAGGGAGCATTGGTCTCATGAAAACAACGATGAATAAATTAATCATTCCCACACGGCCTTGAAGAAGCTAGAGTTGCGATCGGGAGTGCTGATAGGTATTCACTTTCAAGAAAGCTTTTATTGATTATTGAGCTGCCCTTATGATGAATTCTAGAATAGCTCAGATGACAAAGCAAGTGGCTGGTGATCGGAAGGTTCATGGTTCGAATCTCATGCAACGACATATATAATATATATGGAGTTCATTTTCTAATATCTGTGTGGTACGTGCCACGTCAGAAATAATGAAAACAATCACTTAATATAAACGCACCCTTCCCTGTCCCCGGCTCTCTTATTTTCGGGTTAATTTTCCCACAGTTCAATAATCGTTTAATAAATGTATAATAATGTCTTATTAAACGTTACTTCACATGAGAATCAAGCGTATACACAAAGCATCACTGTTTTAAAGAAGCGTGATGTGTAATTAACGCTGAATAATCAAAAAAAATTATCGTATAAATTATGTTATAACTCATATAAGTCGAATAAAAGCTTCTCAACATACCTTATACAAAACCAAGTAGTTCAATGTTGTGGTTGAATAAATTCTCCAGATTTATGTGAACAAAGCCTGAACAGAAGTTATTATTAAAAAATAGTACAAGTACTATTAAGTATGAAGTTGAATAAAATGGCCAAGAAGTCGTTTCTTCAATAGACGATTGTTTGTTGGGTAGTCTATGACACACGAAATACGTTTAGTTTTTTTTTTAAGTGATAGTGAAAGTAAATAGTGAATGTGAATAATGAATTAGTGAAAGTGCAAGTGATACAATAACACTAACTTCAATAATAAATTACCATCTGCTCAATCATTTCAGGTCTTTCCAAAGGCAACGCAAACTTTAAGCAGACGTGACACGTGTCAATAAACTAACAATTAACATACTGTCAATGTTACCATCAACTTAATCAATATATGGAGATTGACAATATTTATGACAAAATAACTTTACGTCATCCATATTATTGACTATATTTCCCCGAAATTTTATCGATATTTTGTCACGTGAAACGTCCGTTTTAGAAACTTAGCATAATCAATAAGAGCATCTCCACCGCGGGGCGCTAAACGGGGTTGAATACCCGTTTTTGCAACCCATGGGTTGTAATGACTCCCACCGCGGGGTGCAAAATGGGTGTGAAAAATAACGGTGAACGCACTCTCGGCAGAATTTTCTTACTCTCATAAATATCAAGAACAAATCTCGAGTTACTTTTTAATAGGTCCTAACTACATTTATCGATTCTCTCTTCCGTTGATAAATTGGCTGCATACATATTTTGGGCAAAGTTTTCTACATAGTCTGATGAAAGATAGTATGATTAAGCGTACTTGACGATAAGAGCAGCTTAACATGCTGTTGGACCCGACTTATTAACGAAGAAAATCCATCAATGTATTTTATATTGAAGAGTGACGCGAGATATGTCAAGCGATTTTGTTCCTTGATTTGTTTTCCGTCGATTTTGTTTTTCATAATGAGTACCAATGCTACCGACACCAGGAAGGCAGCTCCCACACCTGGACCCTACCTATCTACCAATAAACTCATGGATCAGGCACCAACGGCTTTACTTCGAAAGGAAGGCATAAATGTCTAGCGTTCAGACTCATTAGGGCCTAACTGCGAAAATCGATTCTCTTCATCAATTTTCTCTTTTGTTAATAGCTCGGCTGGATTAACATTTCTTTATGCATTTGATGTTGCTTTTGCTAGCTAATACAACCTTTCACTACACTGCCACAGTGCTCCAGAATGCAGATTTAGGTGAATATCCTTGGTCCTTATCTATTATTCATTTTTTAGTTTTTAAACTCGTATAAAATAAATTTGAAATTATTAATTTTTTACTATATTTGGGTATATCTTGTTTATTAGAAGATATACAGGCAATAACTACTGCTATAAAATTTGCGTCTTAAAGAGCTTTAAAAGTATTTCAAATATGACTTTCATGGAATTCATTGTCATTAACATGAGGGCCTTAGCGGCGCCGGTGGTGTAGTGGTAAGCGTGATTGCCTCTCACCCCAGCAGGCCTGGGTTCAATCCCAGTCGGCGCCGCCGGGATGTTCTGAGGCATAACATCTCTGATCACGCCTTCCTTCGTAGGGTTTACTTCCCTTCCGAAGGAAGGCGTGATCGGCTTGTTGGTCCCCGGTTCATGAGTTGATGGGTCGATAGGAAGGGTCCAGGTGTGGGAGCTGCCTTCCTGGCGTCGGTAGCATTGGTGCTCAGCACGGAAAACAAGATCGACGGAAAACAAATCAAGGAAAAAAAATGAGGGCCTTACTATAAGGAACAACTTTGTAGAATACACTTTTTATCTAAAATTTCAATTTCAGGCTCAAAACTTATCCTCCCACTTAAATCTGCATTCGGGACCACTGCGCACTGTATTTTAATGATTTCTTAAAATTGGTTCACTGAACTGTGGCAATACGAAGAGAAAATCTTTGAACAGAATCGATCATCACAGTTAAGCCCTTATGATTCTGAACGCAAGATGTCCATATAAGGATAACAGATATAACAGCTAATGACCTTGTTCTTCAATGCTAATGTGATTTGATATGTAGCATTATGAATGTCAGCACATAGTTACTTGTTGTTGCCCACTTTCCCCAAGATTCCAAGCCCATACTGAAAATATCTGGACGTGGTCATTGCTTCCCTGAGTTCTCATAATAACCTATAATAGTCATACAATTATTTCCATTCCTTTATTTAACGTCGGTCTCTGTTCCGCAATCTACTGCCAATCATCGACGGATATCGATTGCCATCCATTGACGGCAATCGAATGTGCAGGAAGGAAGCTTCCACACCTGCGTAGGATATCGCATCCATTCAAACACACATGGGCCGGGATCAACGGCTTTACTTCCCCCTTCCGAAGGAAGACGTAACCAGAGATTTTTATGCCTCAGAAAAATTCCACCGACCTCGGCTGGGATTGAACCCAGACCCATTGGGGTGAGAAAGCAGTCACGCTTACCACTGCACCACCGGCGCAGGTACAATTATTTCAATTGTTTTTTTTATAATGTAGATACATATATTTGCAAGAATGATCGTCATACCCCTAGCACCTGTCCGTTTTACCCACAACTGAAAAAAATATGTGAATTTTTGGACCATTTTTAATGTTAAATTTGAAGATTTAAAATCAAATGGCAACACTGCTTACCCACGTTTCTTGCTGCAACGTTCATTTTCAAACATTCCAGAAACCGCGCGCAAAATCCTAATTAATTTTCCCGCTATACGCTACCACCAACAAGTCCACCCGTGTTGATGTTGGGGAGGGATGCTGAGCAAAAAACCTACCAAACAAAAAACTGCACTGCAAGGAAAAACTCTGAGAGTAAGAGAACGAGAATGAGAGAGTGAGAGAGCCATGGTAGCAGCAGCAACATTGTAACGAAGCATGTTCGTGACTTTGCATACTAATGTCTGTAGGTACCTCCATACTGAGTAGACATGATGGGAAAGAGAGAGTGAGATAGCATCAAAACAACATTCTGATGGTTTGATTTATAGCAATGGGTGGAAAAGTCGAGTCGGCAACAACGGTGCGACGCTGGGTGGTGAAACATTGCTCACCTTTGAGATGGTGCGATGCTTCGCGACGGTTATTGTTAGCTGTTTTGTTGCGTATCCTATCATGGTAATGTAGTGCGACATTAATCTATACCGGTCTACGGGTTCATCGTGCATTTAGCTCGTACACCCAAAATGGATCTGTTGATTCGATTGGTGTGGATTCGTTTGGTGGTGGCTCTAATTTAGGGTAGGTGTTGCACTAATAAAGGTGTACCTATAGTTGCGACACGAGGGCTATGCCGGATTAATGGTGGAAAAGCAGATTTATTTATTTTTCAGCAGTGAACCTCTTCAAATGAAGTAGTTTCTCGTATTTAAAACTTTCAATTAGCTTAACAATGACGGAAATCCAATTATTATCCTTAATATTTTGAATCGTTAGCAGTGTTAGGTAGTGTTCCTATAACAGTGAAATCCATTAGAAACCAATGCGTTACACTATTATATGAGTCATATTTAGCAACTACCACAATATTACTTTTCATGAAGGATGATTTTTACAAAAATGCAATTTAATCATAATTATCAGCAATTAAATAAATGAGCATCAAAGTTCTATCACAATTATTAGGGGAGACTGGACTCACTTGATCTCTGGGTACATCCCAGCCTAGTTTCTCATGATTCTGAGCAATTTTTGTTCACATAAATTTCCTCAAAGTTTCGTCTAGACGGCAGATAATGTTATGGTCACATTTACGTCAGATTATGGGACGAATATATTTTTGAGAGCAGTTCGTATGTTTTCACTCCCTCAGACTTTTTTAGACAGCATGAAAACCTTTAATATTTTTTTTTTTTTTGATTTTCTTCGACAGCTTAATTTTGGACCAATTGTATGATCATGCTGCTAGAAGGAGATATCTTACTTTCCCGTGGGGCATATAGGTGACTTTGGCTATCGATGAGGACAATCAGAGGTTATTAAGCTTGATCAAATCAAATAGTGAGTGAGCCTACTGCTATCGGACTAAGTTTCCGTGCGACAATGAGTGGCGGGCAATTACATTATAAACTTACAACATATATTTCCCTGTGAACCTATGTGAAAATTGCAACAAGTTTTGATTTTTTCGCTGACATATATCCAAAATCAAAACAAAGAGATCAAGTTATTTCGGTTTTAATAAAGATGTCATTCTTGCCTTCACCGCAAGAAAAATTTTTATTGAAAGGTCCCGCTATATATACCCTTCGAAGAGTGAGGGCACCCCAAAAGGCACGCTCCTTTGTCAGTCAAAATTGGATTCCTTAGCAATGTCAAATGTCAAAATTAAGCAATGTCTTAACCACTTCAAACTAGAGAACAACGAATAGAAGATTAGGAATCACATAGATGAAAACTAACGAAGCAATGTTTCCTAGCTTCAAGATCATGCTCGGTGGACAAAGCTGAGTTTTGCCACTATCAATAAGGCATAAACACTAACAATGACTGTGTGCTCCTTTAATTACTGAAAAATTCTGTTCCCCTAGTTTGAAAAAAAAACTACAAGGGACAACCCTATGGGGTTTGTACGCAATGGTAACGTAGGACTTTGGTGACGTAGGACTGATGTTATTTGTTAACTGCAGCAGGTGCTTATTGGGACCTCCCTTAGCTCAGTCGGTAAAGGCACAGCTACAAAGCAAGACCATGCTGGAGGTGGCTGGGTTCGATTCCCGGTCCGGTCTAGGCATTTTTCGGGTTGGAAAATTGCTCGACTTCCCTGGGCATAGAGTATGATTGTACTTGCCACATAATTATACTAATGCAAAAATGGTACAGGCATCGCAAGGTCTCAATTAATAACTGTGGAAGTGCATCTAGAACACTAAGTTGAGAGCACGTAAAAAGCTAATATGCCATACGCAAAAAGCTTGAAATGCGAGGAAGAAGAAGATGGTGATAAAATTATTGAAATTGGTCAACGGGCAGCTGAATTATTAACGTTCAAAATCTTTCATAATTTGGTTACATGTTCCATCTTCGGTTTTCACAAAGTGTACCCCATATAGAAATCACAGACGTAGTCCTACGTCAAAAAAGATTTAAGTCCCAAATTTAACTCCAATCCTAATCGAAACCCAAGCAGGAGAAAACAGCCCATGAATACCAAATGCAGGTATGATAACAGCATAAGTAGCAACTTAAATATGGTATTGATGAGCCTGAAATAAAAAGTAAAATACCAAAAATAATACCTCAGAATTATAATGAGAGAGAGAAGGATTAGTATTTTCCATTTAATTCCACTACTTTATTTGCTTATCCTTGACAGATACGCGTATTTCGTCTACAATGAACAGACTTCTTTAGTGTCTTGTACTAATACTCGACTGAGTATTAGTACAAGAGTATACTGAGTATACTGAGTCGAGTATTAGTACAAGACACTGAAGAAGTCTGCACATTGTAGACGAAATACGCGTTTCTGTCAATGGATAAAGTAGTGGAATTAAATGGAAAATACTAATCCTTCTCTCTCTCATTATACAGGTATTCCACTAAGACGCCTACATTCATCAGGATACCTCAGAATTGTTCCACGAATAACGAACTGATAAATTATTTAGTTATTATAAGGTTGGCCACGGCCACATGGAATGTTCCATGATCCTGACCATATACAAGGTTACTGTCATCGGCAAAATTGCACAGTAGGTCAAGACAGATTGGTTAGAGAACAGTAGTACAGAATTTTCTCACTATGTGGTGCTAATGTGCAACTGAATTTCCTTTATAAAATATATCTTGAGATTAGAAAGATGTTTAGGTGACAAATGTCTTCTAATTTGTGGGCATGTTAGTTAAGAATTTTCTCACTACGCGACTCTTGTATGTGAGTGGACTTCACGTAGATGTCCTGACTTCGTTGATGGTGAGGAGTTCAAGATATAGCTTATAGATATAGAAAGTTCGCATATACACTAGCGCCACGTAGTAAGAAAATTCAAAACTTACCTGTGCACCATCGCCATTTGGAATGCCTTGAATGCCAGAAATAGAAGCTTCTTTGAAATCTAGAACCTAGTTTTATGAATAGGCTGCTTGTACGGATGTTCTGGATTTTCTGGCTGTTATCGACAGTCGACTTTTCTATGGCCTTGAAATAACCTGCTTAGCCACCAAGAAGCTCAACGACATCCTCGCTCCGGTATACAATACTTACGTCCGCATCGTATCCGGCCTTCTCCCTTCCACGCCTGCAGGCGCCGTGTAATCGGAATCCTCCCTTTCCGCTATCGATCTGCTACAGCCATTGCTACGAAAGCCGCTGCCCTCGCTGCTAAGACATCCGGGAACGAAAGGGTCTTTCTCCTCAACGAGGGGAACAGAGCCCTCCGCACTGTAGCCAACCGTGACCTTCTCACGGTGGCCAGGGTCCACTGGCATGGAGAGAAGAGTTGGCGATCAAAAACGTCGTCAAAATAGATAAGCGGATTAAGAGTGGATTCCAAGCCGGAGATAACTCTGTAGCATTGAGACGTTCTGTTTCAGAGCTTCTCGGGTCGGTTTATTCGGAGCACGTTCATCGCTTTACGGACGGATCGCGGTCACGGGCTGGAGTTTGACTCGGAGTGCTAGGACCGAACACTGCAACGAGTCAAAGTCTACCGGATGAGTGTTCCGTCTTTTCCACTGACGCCGCAGCTATTCTAGACGCAGCCATCACTCTGGCAGATCAACCGTGCCTCGTGTTAATTGACTCACACAGCGTCATCCAAGCGCTGGAAGCCGAAGCCCTGGATACAAGCCATTACACGGTACACCCCACCTTCAACGGTCTTTACGTGGATCCCCGGACACTGCGGTGTTCCCGGAAACGAGGGTGCGGACAGATTGGCGGGATCTGGTGCATCCCGTGAATACTATTATGGAAGCCTGGCAGCAGGAATGGTTCCAGTAGCGGACCACTTTCCTGAGGAAGACCAAGGAAACCGTACGCTCCTGGCTGGACAGTCAAAAGAACAAGGACCACCGGATCATCTCAAGACTCCGGACCGTCCATGCGAGGATTTGGACCACTTGCGAGGAGGTCCCGGTGGAACACCTTTCCGCAAGGTGTGTTCAATTTGCAGTATCCCCGCCTCGGTGGAACACCTACTGTGTGTCTGCCCGGAGTTCCAGAAGCTACGCGAACAACATGGACTCCCGGAGAACGTCAGTAATCTGCTTGGTTACGACCCCTCGACGTTGGCTGCGCTGATCGCCTTTCTGAAGGACGCCCACTTGTATGATCAAATCTAGCCCTCCGTCGGTGGCTGCACTGATCGTGTTTTCCTCACCTTTCTATTATTTTCTGCCGTCGGGGCTTCTCCGCCGGACCGGGCACTGTCTCCAGCGGCGGAGCTCTACCTTGTTCGCGCACCCACAGCCCCGATGTAATCATCACTTTACATTAAGTTTTTAAAATGTTGTCTGTCTCATTCGTTGGGTAATCAGAGCCAGATATACGTCCCGTTAATGTCAAATTGAAACCTATTTATTTAGGCAGGATCTAGCCTGACCATCTGCTGTATAACGTGATGACCTAGCCTATGGCTCAAAATCACGGTAATAAAGAAAAAAGAAAAAAAAGAAAAAGATTTTCCGGTGGATCCCCCCGTTGCCTCCTAATCACGAATTCATATTCATGTCACATCTACAAATGTTTTCTAAAAAAGTCCTGAGGTGGCCGTCTTACCCCGATACAAGACAAATTGTAACAGCTTCTTTAATACCTTATAATTTAATGAAAACTGTTTTTCTTATCTAACATCTAACACCTGTAAAGTTCCTTGAAATTTAACGAAGCTCCCAAAACTTCCAAGAAGTTCATTGAACTTTTTTGAAGCAAGACCTCTGACAAACTCCAACGAAGCTCCCTAAACTGATGCGAGGATCCCTGAAGTTCTTAAAAGCTTGCTGAACTATTTTTAGATCTTCTACAAAATTTCCTGCACTTATATGAAGTTTTATGCAACTTCTCAAAATGCTACGAAATTCCCGAAACTTCTTTGGATACTTTTTTCAAGACTTTCGCAAACTTTGTAGCGGAATCCGCTGCCTTTACATGTTTCCGCAAATATGCTTTGGTCAGGGCCCAAAAAGGCCTGGGGACAGTTTGGCGGATTGATCTCCTTAGGTACGAATTGGACCTTGTTGGCTTTATACCAGGCTACCGTGTCCTTGGAGTAATGTCCCAAAGCCAAATCCGGCCAAAACAGTACTGAGGCTTCGTTTTCGTGGATCATGGGTAACAGACGCTTGTTTAAACACTCACGCACATAAATATCCGTTGTCACAAACAGTTTGGAAAGCATACCACGCTCACAAATGGCTTACCTAACCATAGCATTTTTACCGATTTTTTCGGTAAAAATCGACTTATCCGCGTCGTCAACACTTTGGTCATCACGAACGGTATAGTACTGATCACCAAGAAAAGGGTTTTGTAATCAAATTTAACGTATGATTCTTCGTCCATAATCACGCACACCGATCTTCCGCACACCAACTGGTCGTATTACTTCCGAGCGAGTTTTTCACTCCGCTTTGGTTTCTTCTGCGTCTTTTACGTCTTTAGACCCATTCTTGGTCCGCTGGACGTTACTTTTCGAGCATCCCACTTTTTTAGCCACGTCTCGAACCGAAGCACTATTCTTGGGAATGAAAGCTTGCACGATTTTCCAGTCCAGATTTCGGTCCAGGGTTCGGTTAACGTCCAGATTTTTGCTTGTTCTGGAAAGTTGCTTTATATCCATACTTCCAAATCGCGTTTCGGACGGCTCCGATGCTCCCTCCTGCTAATTGACTCAGAGAACTGTTGGGGATAGTACACCATTTGTACATCTGTTTGCTTTTCCGGAGAAATGCTTCGCATTGTCACGGACATGTAAAGAACCGACACTTGCGATACACGAAACTGTTGGTCGAAATGTAAACAATGATTCAGCGTGATAATCAGCTGTTTAAGCGTTATCTGAGCAGGGGTGTTCCAAAGTCGTGCTTAGACATTCTAAGACACCCTATAGTACATTTTACGGATATTCCAGATCTTCCGGTGGGCCATCTGGTGGCTACTTAGAAGCAATGACTGGCTAATATATTAAATTCACCAGTCGGCCAATCTGTTCCAATTTTCAGTAGGCCATAATTTCGAACATTTTCTACGCACTGTGAAAATGTCAAAAACCCCTGCAAACGTAAGCCTGTCCGTAAAACTAGAAACCGCACAAAGCGCGTTAGGCCCTCCCCAAAAGTAAGGCAGGTGGTGTTCATTTGAAACGTTAATAACTTTTCGGGGTTCACTCGGATTCACATCCGGTCTTGGGCCAAGATGTTCTTAATACTACAAAGGTTCTAAATTTTGTACACGAAAAAAGTAGACCAACTACAGCGCCACCTAGAGCCGCACATATGAAAGTGGCTCGTTCCCCCATACATTTTTTCAATTTCCCCCATTAAAACTTCAAGTCCTTTGAGCGAGGGGTTCCCGTGAACCAAACGATTTTAAGGGGTAGCGTGTGAAATCCCAGGATTGACCTATTTTGAAACACACTAATACACATCCAATGAGTAAATTGTCTCTACAATTCCCATTAGCTGGGTCGTATAAACGTATGAAAATATGAGCTCGGCCTAGATTCATAAGAATCTTATGTCTTCATACTGCATCTATGGCATTTATAGTTTGATACAATCAAAGGTTTAGGAAACCATGTGAATTCCATAAATCCATCGTATGATTTACGCTGACCCAACTTATGACAAACAAGATGGTGGATCTAGTTTCGTGACGTAGTACAATCGAAGCCCTGAACCTGTTAATTCTTTTTGTTTGAAATCTACTGCTTTTCATTTTCAGACTGTAAAAATAGCTGATGCTGTTTTAAAAATTTCCGTATTAACAACCCGCCGCAAAAAGAAACCTGATCACGTAAGTGTCAGATTTGACTAACATTAATGATGAAATTATTAATCAGCATCATTTTCCCCAGCTACCAGAAACTGACGTGCTGGAAAAACTTTTGAGTAAAGCTGTCACCTCAATTGGCCAAGCTGTACCTGTTGTTTCATCTCCACCTTCGCAGAAAAAAAAACACATTGTAGACGGCGATTACAGCGGACATTTAGTTGGATTGTACATTCCAGTGTTCGCAGCTACATCAATTGGTCGAGTAACCTCATGGATTGCATCAACGTCGAAAGCGTGTTGATGGCTTCTGTCGAAGATTCACTAGTAATCAGAGCTCAACCGAATGATCCGGTAGCTCCACTGATTGCATTAGGTTTGTTTTGTTGTCTTTTTCTGTTTGGATTTTAGGCCGGTATTCCTTTTTTGCTGGATTCCTTGAGTTTTGGTTAGAAATTTGGAACAACGAATACCGGAATCCCATCCGGTAACAACGATACCTCTCTGTATTGCATCATGACGGACGAATCAGTAATAAATCCCAAATTTATATTTTTCATTGATTTTTCTTATTACATATATATATATAACATATATCGTACGTTTATATTGAAATTACTATGGCTAATTGAAAAAAATCATACGATATTATTTTGAAGTTTGAACGAATTATATTCTCAGTGTAATGAGACCTTTTTCGATCAATTCTCCGAACATGTTCACAATAATGCAGAGCATTTGAGTTCATTATTATTGGTGAGGATTTTTAAAATCGTAGTCTATCTTATTTTCTCTAGAATGAGGGTAAAGGCACGTTAATAATTTAGTTAACAGAACACAAAACTACGATCATAACCCTAACTCAAACTCATGAAACCATAATAGTTAAAATAGGTTATAATTGCTAAAAGAGTACATGACTAAACGTAGGTTGCACCAATACTGTAAATATCATAAACGAAATAGAAGCATAAAATTGATTAGAATCGTACAATTGCCTTGTTGTCAGCCATTCCAAAAAAGGCCTTACTAATGTAACCCGAAAGAATCCATCGAACGAATACAACATGCAGCTTTCTACCGCAGCACCACACTGCTATCACGATCAAAATGTCCACAACAGCAGCAACATCAACAAAATCCTGCTCCAACAGCGAGCGCAAAAATATGTACATGCTAAATCATATTTGCGCCGCGATTATGCTAATTCCCTTTGCATTATTCGCATATCATCACCCGCCCGTAGCATGGCGCAAAACTTTTACCCATCTATTCCTCTGGGTGCTTCATCGTGTGTTGTGGCGATGTGGGGTTGTCAACGTCTTTTGTGCCATCTTGAGAAAGGTTGTGTCCCTATTCCTCATCGACATCATCATCATCATCACCGTCTTCGGTTTGATGAAAATCATGGACAGCTAGTACACAGGGAAGCGTGCTGTCGAAAGGTGTAAATGGGGAAATTTGCAACGTAAGTAAAGCCCGCTTTTGCCAAAGGAATAAATTTCAATACGATGTAGGATGGGGATCGGTGAGCGCTTTAGTTATTCAGTTTAAATGCTAAAGTCGTGGTGAAGAAAAGTTCCATCAGGGTTTCCTCCAATGTAATAGTGTTCAATGTTTTGTCACTACGCAAAGTTATAATATCGCTTTGAGTAAGACCCCTGCAGAGATTTTTCATAACTCGGCTCACTTGAAATTAGGTCTATTCACAAGCGAGCAACAACAGCGGATAGCCAATGATTCTATTTATGAGGTGATGATAATGTCCTTCCACCGCTTGCAAACATACAGTCGAACCAACACATTCGCACCGAGGAACACAAGAGTACAATGCGATTATTCCCGTCGGATGCTTCATCTTTATCGTCATAATAGAATAAATGGCCTAAAAGAAACGGTTCTATTGGAAAATTGCTTTTGCAAGCAGTTTCGGTACCTTTGCTGCGTGTGTTGTTTTCTCCCCCGACCGATTCCGTAATCGGCTACAAAATGAATTATAATTTGCACTGGTTGTACACTCACATCGGCTACTGAATCATGGCTTGGCCATTTCCGTTTGTCACTCAAAACAAACTATTGCAAAATTTAGTGAATTATGTAGAGTGTTATGTCAAATGCAATACGATTCATAACTGAGTTTGATGTATTACGCGGAACTAACCAAATAGGACTTTTTGGCATAAAGTAAACAAATTTTTACTATTAGGGTTCGAGCAGGCCTAGTAAATTCATAAAGTACAACTCAATAACATAAAATTCACTAGTTAATTACATATCTGAAAACAATGGAAAGATATTTGCACAATGATGCTGCAATGAATATATTTTAAATGAAGTTCACAAACAATTTCAAAAAAACCTCAAAAGCCTATTCCAGCGCTTAAAGAAAGTGGTAAAATTTTGATCAATTTTTTTATAAAAGCTCAGAAACTTGCTAAGAAAGCTCCCATAATTCCAGTGTGGGTCCTATTGAGAATCAGGTTGCTCGGGATTATCCGAATATTTTCTCTTGGGATAATTTTTTTTATGATTTCTGGGGGACTGATTTGGACGAATTAAGATCCATAACCATAACTAAACAAATTCAAAATATGAAAGCTGCAAGTGATGATGGAATTTTTTAAATCCTCATCAAAAAAGTCTCAGAGAGTACCTTGTTTTTCTTGGTAAAATTATTTAACAAATGTTTTCATTTGGCATACTTTCCTAATAAATGAAAAAATGTTAAAGTTGTTCTAATTTTGAAGCCGGATAAAAACCCAACTGAAGCTTCTAGCTACCGTTCAATAAGTAAACTTTTTGAAAAGATAATTTTTAATTGAATGATGCTTCACATCAATACGAACTCGATTTTTGCGGATGAACAGTTTGACATAGAAAAAGCAGTCGACAGTGTTTGGCATAAAGGTTTGGTTGCTAAATTGAAAAAAGTTAAATTTCCCACTCTATACTATGAAATTAGTTTAAAATTATTTAACTGACAGAACTCTGCAGTTAAATTATCAAAACTCCAAATCTGAACGACTAAAGGTTGTCCCACATCAAATTGCATCACGCAAAAAACGCTGTAGAAAAATATCCATTGGGTATTTTCTATTGGAAATTTGGGTAGAAGTAGTTTAGAGTGTATTGTCTAGGTTGTATTTTTATCGCTGTCAGTTTTTCGAAAGTTGGAAAAAATGGCGTCACCCGAAAAGCAACGTCGCGAATTGAGCAAGCACCTGGAAAATCCTCAACTCTCTCATCGCGACATTGGAAAACAACTCGAAATCGTGCAGTCAACGGTGAGTCGTGTGATTAAACGTTACTACGAAACTCTGAGCATCAAACGGAAGGAGAAATGCGGTTAGAATGGATGTTCTATTAGTGATCAGTGATTAGTGGAATCTGTCCAAGTCTTTCGTAAACGTGGAGATCTACCTCAAAGAGTGTCTACAGAAGCGTCTGCTTCCTCTGTTGAAGCAACACGAGGGTCCTACGATCTTCTGACCGTTTCGTGCCACTATTCAAATGTTGTCCTGGAGTGGTACGAAGCCAACGAGGTCACTTTCGTACCCAAGGACATGAACCCCAACTCACGGGAACTAAGGCCCATCGAGAAATACTGGGCTATTATGAAGCAAGCACTACTAAAGCATCCTAAAGAGCTCAAATCTTAGGAAGACATGAAGAAAAAGTGGGTTTCCGTACAGAAGAAGCTGCAGCCAGATGTTGTACAGGACCTAATGAGTGGAGTTAAGCGTAAGGTACGAACGTACGGTTATGGTATTGAAGTTGAATGAAATAAATATGCCGAAAGCTTAATAATGTGTTATATTTTATTGTCTTAAAGTTTGAAAAGGATAGGTCAACAGGTAATTTTCTACCGCGGTTTTTCCGTGATGCAATTTGATGTGGGACACCCTTTACCTGTTAGAGCAGGAGTTCCTCAGGGTAGCATTCTTGGGCCTATATTGTATAACATTTTCACTTCGGGCCTTCCTGATTTACCTCAGGGTTGCCACACATCTTTGTTTGCTGATGACACAGGCATTTCCGCTAAAGGGAGAAGTATTCGTGTTATTTGCAGCAGACTGCAGAAAAGTTTAGATATTTTCTCTTCTTATTTACAAAAATGGAACATTTCTCCCAACACTTCCCAAACTCAACTTATAATATTTCCACATAAGCCTAGAGCTTACTTTTTGAAACCTAGGAGTAGTCACATAGTAAATATGACCGGAGTTCCTATTTCTTGATCAAGCCAATATCTTGGATTAGTACGTGACCTAAATCAACTTTTAAAGATCACATTGAGGGCGTTCAAGCCAAATGTAACAAATATATAAAATGGTTGTATCCTCTTATAAACAAGAAACCCAAACTTTGTCTGAAGAATATGCTCTCTAAACAAATTTTTAGACCAACCATGCTTTACGCTGTGCCAATATGCTCTAGTTGTTGCACTGCCAGAAAATAGCACTTCAAAGGATTCATAACAAATATTTTGAAGTTTCGTCCTTGGTACAGTACTACTTGAGTACATTGTATTTCGAATGTTGAGAATGTTGAGACAAATGTCCAACAAAATAATTAATAATTTCAGGCAAAAATTATTGCAATCCTCAATTACCACGATTAGTTCCCTTTATACTAAGATAAGATTTAGTTTGAGTTTTTAGCTTTAAGATGTCAACTTGCAGGTATAAAAGACTGAGTGCAGTTTCGAACGCATTTGGATACGGTTGTGTTTTAAGTTTGTTCTCTGTTTTGTGCGTGCATTCGCTAACATAGTTTTCGGCTGCATTTGCCGGATTAGCGCTGGCACTCTGCCTCCCGGGCGGTTATACGTGTGTGAGTGGTGATTTTCTCGCTTTCCGAGAAGTTTTAGAATCGAGAAAGAAAACATTATTCCTCATGTTTGCAAGCAACAGAAGATTTGACGCTATATCTGCGTTGTTTGAGTTTTTCTCCCGGACCAGAAATGTGTGACATCGCGAGTGATAATTTTAATTTTAGTTTATTTACGCGGTGATGATGTTGGTTCACTCGCAACTATTTTTGAAAAAAATTAAGTGTTTCCGAATGAAAGTGTACCAAAAGTGCTTGTGAACGTGTTTCGCAGTTGGGTGTGGTGAAATCCGTGCATTCTCGGTTGATTGTAGAAATTCGTATCACAAAATTGCCCACCGATTCCTTTTTTTCTTTTTTGCCGTTCGACGACGACAAGTGTGCTTTCGCGAGAGTGACGTTTATTTGATCCGTTTCTTTGCACGGGTGTGCTTTTGTTTTGTAACTAGCGTAAGTGTGCCTGCGATATGCTTGAGTGTCGGAGATTGTGATTAAGCTGAAGGATGCCTCACTGGATACGCCCAAGACTGGACGGGTGGTAGCTGGTGACCGTGAATGGTTCCTGGGGAAAGCACTAGATGCGTCCCTCCTCCCAGATGACCATGGCAATGCAGGAAATATTACATTAAAGGTAATTGCTATTAGATATTTTTGCAAACAATAACAGATAGCGGTCATGAAGAACCAGTGGAGGTGCCAAGCAAAGTTGTTATATCCTAAACAAATTTTTTTTTTTATATTTACTTTATTTGTACAGGCTCAATCGAATAAACTTTACAGAGCCGAGTTATCCTTTGCGTTATACATTATTGCTGTCTTAAATTTAAAGTTAAAGGAACTGGACCGAGTACTCGCGGTTGTCTCGAGGTTAGTGGAGATTTACAATTTTTTGGATGGGAAAAGGGAAGAAGGAGGTTTGAAATGTGGTTTACGATACAACTATTTACTTAATCCTAAAGCATGAAATTATTTCTATTCATCTTGGAAACAAACATTGAAAAAAAAAACCCCACACGTACAAAATACAAACTAAACACACGGTTAATCAAACTTACAATCTAAGGTTAATATCCTTAAAGTAAACATATATGAGTTTCATAAACTCCAGATCGCGTCTAGCCAAAATATCCCGAACTGGAACATTAGGTTGTCTACCTCGAGCCCGAAGGGAATCATAAAAATGTGATCTGACTCCACGATACTCCGCACAAGACCAAAGGATGTGATCAGCGTCCTGGTAACCTTGTCCACATTCACAGAGATTGCTGTCTTCCAACCCCACACGGAACAAGTGAGCGTTCAGACAATAGTGATTGGACATGAGACGAGACATCACGCGTATGAAGTCTCGACCCAAGTCCAACCCTTTGAACCATGCAAACTTCGACACCTTAGGGATAATTGAATGTAGCCATCGTCCCAAGCTCCCTTCACACCATTGATGTTGCCAGCTAACGAGCGACTGCTGACGATAAATAGAGAAAAATTCACTATAGGCGATCTGTCGATCATAAATGTCGCCTTCCATAGCGCCCGACTTCGCAAGTGAATCCGCCTTCTCATTGCCCAAAATTGAGCAATGCGAAGGGACCCACGCGAAGGTGATGATGAAAGAGCGCACGGATAAAGCACTAAGCAGTTCTCGTATTTTCAAGAGAAAATACGAGAAGTGCTTTACCGGCCTAATGGAACGGATAGCCTCGACAGAACTGAGACTATCCGTAAAAATAAAGTAGTGGTGCGGAAGAAGTGAAGCAATAGTTTCCAAAGTGTAGTGAATTGCTGCCAGTTCAGCCACATACACAGAACAAGGAGCTTCAAGTTTTCGAGAGGCGCTATGAAATTCATTAAATACACCAAAACCAGCGGACTCCTCTATTAGAGATCCATCTGTGAAAAACGTTCTTGCAGAATCAACATGGCCAAACTTTGCAGCGTATAATGACGGAGCAATCATAG
The DNA here is from genome assembly GCF_037179485.1 of Ochlerotatus camptorhynchus. Taxonomy (NCBI): domain Eukaryota; kingdom Metazoa; phylum Arthropoda; class Insecta; order Diptera; family Culicidae; genus Ochlerotatus; species Ochlerotatus camptorhynchus. The sequence goes on along the minus strand of NW_027040751.1, from coordinate 580,453 downwards.
GACGATGATGCTCTGGAATTCCGCGGATTTCCTGCGTCATAGATAAATCAAAATTCACTGAATTGCCAAAATCGGAGAAGACTACACGATTGGGAATATTTCTTGAAGGGCTGACATCCTGTGTTAAATAAAGGTAGTACAAAGTCATAAAACATGTTTGAGGATTTAGCTCCAGCAGCTTCTCAAAGTTTTCGATCACCAGTGGGTTCATTACTTCGCAACGGGTGAGGAGCCTCAGAGATAACTCTGAAAAACGGACGGATAGTGGCAACATGCCCGCCAGCACTTCGAGACTCATAGTATGAGTCGAGTGCATGCATCCTAACGCGATACGAAGACAACGATACTGGATCCGTTCCAGCTTGATGATGTGGGTTTTAGCTGCCGACTGAAAACAAAAACTACCATATTCTAGAACCGATAAAATCGTTGTACGGTACAACGTCAGAAGATCTTGTGGATGGGCTCCCCACCACGTTCCGGTAATTGATCGAAGGAAATTGATCCTTGGTTGGCATTTTCGTCTCAGATACTCAATGTGGGATCTCCAGGTGCATTTGGAATCGAACCAGACCCCAAGATATTTGAAAGACATGGAATGAGTGATCGGTTTACCCAAAAGTTGAAGCTTCGGTTGTGCTGGGCTATGCTTCCTAGAAAAAACGACCAACTCAGTTTTCTCCGTGGAGAATTCGATACCCAGCTGAATAGCCCAAGTAGACAAATTGTCCAAGGTATCCTGTAAGGGTCCTTGCAGGTCAACCTCTTTTGGCCCTGTGATAGACACTACGCCGTCATCTGCAAGTTGTCTCAACGTGCAATTGTCATTAAGACAATTGTCAATTTCTCTAACGTAGAAATTGTACAAAAGGGGGCTTAAACATGAGCCTTGGGGGAGACCCATGTAGCTAAATCGAAAAGCTGTAGAGTTTCCATGAGAAAAGCTCATATGTTTTTCTGACAGCAAATTGTACAAAAAGTTATTCATTAATGGAGACAATCCACAAGCGTGGAGTTTCTCTGAAAGAACTTCAACGGATACTGAATCAAAAGCCCCCTTGATATCCAAGAACACAGAAGCCATTTGCTCTTTCTTAGCAAATGCTAACTGAATTTCCGAGGAAAGCAACGCGAGACAGTCGTTCGTTCCCTTACCCCTACGGAAACCAAATTGAGTATCTGAAAGAAGGTGGTTCGTCTCAACCCATTTGTCGAGGCGAAAAAGGATCATTTTCTCCATCAATTTCCGAATACACGACAGCATCGCGATGGGCCGATACGAATTGTGATCTGACGCGGGTTTATCAGGCTTTTTAATGGCTATCACCCTCACTCGTCTCCAATCGTCGGGAACAATATTGAGCTCCAAGAACTGATTGTACAAGTTCAACATGCGCCTCTTAGCAACGTCTGGGAGGTTTTTCAGCAAGTTGAACTTGATTCTATCAGATCCCGGGGCAGAATTGCCACACGAAAGGAGAGCGAGTGAAAGTTCGACCATTGAAAAAGGCTGACTGATTTCGTCTACCGAATTCGCGGTTTCGCGAGGAGTCAACTGCGACGGCACGGAATCCGGACACACTTTTCGCGCGAATTTAAGAATTCATTGATCCGAGCATTCCTCGCTTTCGTTGTTGGTGGACCGGTTACGCATTCTTCGCGCCGTACTCCAAAGCGTATTCATAGACGTTTCGCGCGACAATCCGTCTACAAACTGCCGCCAGTAACCCCGTTTTTTGGCCTTGATGAGGCTCTTGAGTTCGCGTTCAAGAGATGTGTATGCGTCGAAATGCTCGCGTGTTCCGCGCTTCCGAAAAAGTTTAAACGCGTCGGACTTTTTACGGTAAACCTCCGTGCATTGTTGATCCCACCAGAGCGATGGTGTTTTCTTACGGATTGACGATCGCGGCACCGGTCGTGTTTGAGCTTGAAGTGCGCTGTCGACGATGAGATTAGAGAGGAAATTATATTCCTCCAACGGCGGAAGCTCTTCCACTGACGATACTGTATCGCCTATCGCGGATTGGAACTTAGTCCAATCGATGTTACGGGTTAGATCATACGCGACGTTAACGGATTCTGACGAGTTGAACCCACTGGCAATCGAAATTTTGATCGGCAGATGATCACTACCGTGCGGATCCTGGATTACATGCCAAGTGCAATCCAACGATAGTGAATTAGAGCAAAAGGTGAGGTCTAATCTGCTACCATTCGAGGATGGACCAGCCAAACGTGTTACTTCTCCATTGTTAAGTATTGTCATGTTGAAGTTGTCGCAGAGATCATAAATCAAAGTAGAACGGTTATCATCGTACAGCTCCCCCCAGCCTGTACCGTGGGAGTTAAAATCTCCAATGATCAACCATGGAGCGGGAAGTACCGCACATATGTCGAAAAGTTGTTTGCGATTAACAGAGACTCTAGGAGCAATATATACAGAAGCAATACAAAGGCTCTTACCTTTAATGGTAGCCTGACATGCGACAACTTCAATACCGGGGAATTCGGGAAGATTCACTCTATAGAAGGAATGGCACTTTTTGATCCCCAATAGTACCCCTCCTCCACGTGAATCCTCACGATCCAATCGAATAATGTTAAAATCATAAAAAGGGAGATCAATTTCTGAAGAGAGCCATGTTTCACAGAGGGCAAATGCATCGCAATTATTGTTATGGACTAAATACTTGAACGAATCTAATTTCGGAATAAGACTTCGACAATTCCACTGTAGAACAGTGATCAAATCCCCGACCTCGTTTGGAAAATTATCCATCGAAGGAGATGATAGCTGCAAGAAGGGGCCATTTTGAAGTCAATTGCTTCAAGAAGGATTTCACAGTGGGAAGCAATGTGAGGACAATGCTTTTCAGAGGATCAGAAATGTTGAGGTATTTGAGAATACCGTCCACAATGTCATCAAATGAGAACAACCCAGATGAAGAAGGGGTTTCTGTTCTTAAAATTGGGGCATCAGGGGTTTTGGATGTCCCCGGAAGAGGTGGAAAATCCTGGGTATAGTCAGTTCTGCGGAATCCAGGAGGAGTAGAAGTCTCCTTTTTTCCACCACTCCTTGATTTGGGCAAGCTGATTTGGGGTTCTTTATTTGCAACAATCCGTGAACGGATGCGCTTTCGTTTCCGTGCAGAACCTTCCGGAAAACTGAAAGAAGTTCCCTCCTCAGCCAAGTCAGAGTCAGTCTCGTCATCTGACAAAAGAGAAAAGGGATTTTTGTCATTGGTCGATGGCGTGGCTGTCTTAAGCATTTCTGCAAAAGACCGCCTGGAACGTTCCTTAAGGGAGCGTTTCATTTTGTCCCCGAGCTGTTTGTACGCCGGGCACGACGAGAGAGCATGAGGAGGAGTTCCGTTGCAGTACACGCATTTTGGTGCAGTAGCTGCGCAGGCGCCATCCTCATGCTTCTCCCCGCATGTGGAGCAGCGTGCCTTGTTGCCGCAGTTGGAGGCCGTATGTCCCAACCGCTTACAATTCTGGCAGTTCATGACCCGAGGTACAAACAACCGCACAGGAAGACGAAGTTTTCCCAGCTCGATGTATTGAGGAAGGGCAGATCCAGAAAAGGTCACCCGAAACGAGTCTGTGGGGGTAAAACTCATTTTACCCTCGCTGAGCGATACTGACTTCATTCTATGAACGGCCAGTATCTTTACCGGAGGAAGCAAGGGGTTCTTAAATCGGCCAACCGCTTGCTTCTCCAGTATCTCGGGGTTCAGGCTCGCCTCAGTGACCACGCCTTCGATCTCCACATCAGAGGCTGGAATGTACACCCTATATTCCAGTGTGAAAAACTGGGAAACAGCAATTTCATTGGCCTGTTTCAGGTTAGCGACGGTCACACGAAGTTTGTTGTGCCTAACCTTCGTTATTTCGGTCACGGCAGAGAATCGCTTTGTCAGATCATCAGATATCTGAACAACATTCAAGGGTTTGTTTTTGGGCTGAAAATAGACAACCCATGGGCCAGTCGAGTCATTCGGGTAGGCCCGCAATCTGGAGCTTTTCTCAGCCTGCCCATTGTCAGACTGAGACGACGAACCATGGATGACATCATCATTTTTCTTAGATGAATGGTCATCCATGTCGTCTTCTGACAAAACATCCATTTTGTTCAACTAGTGGGAGCGCAAAACGCTCTCCCACTGAACGCACAGACACAATACACAGAAAACAGTACAAACACAGAAATACAAAATGAAAATTTAACTAATGGGGGAGGAAAAGAAACAAAAAAAACAAAAACTTATCTGATAATTCTATACTACTACCACCGAGCGTTATATGTGTAGGCGTTTACGCAGATGGCTGGAAGAGACGCGCTGCGTGGATGACCTTCGTTGTGGTGCACTTGATCGAGGCTCGGTACTCAGCGCACACAGGCGTACGATGATTGATGAACGATGTAGATGTAGAAACGGGTGCTCACATTCGATGATGATGATACGTGCGCGGGTATGCGTAAGCGCGTATGCGTGACCACGCAACGATGATGCCCAAATTGGTTCGCGAATTTCCAATAGCACGGATTAATCGTTCCGAAAATGACACTTTCTACTACAAAAAAAAAACTCACTTTTCGATCAATTTACCGGGAACTATGCCAGGAGTCACTTAGTGAGAAAAAAAACTGATAATTTATATCAAGCGAATACCGAGAAAACTTCCAAAACAACGGAGCGCGAAACAAGTCGACCGTACTTCTTGCTAGGACGCAGTGAGGATATCCTAAACAAATGGTAAGTTACAAATTTGCTGTTTTCGTTATCGTAGGCGCCATCGTAGTCGCTGTCGTAATCACCGTCGTAGTCGCCGTAGGCAGTACCGTTAGTATATTTAAAATTAACCATCAACCGCTAAAAATATGAATTATCGCGTATTTCTGTTGGTCATTACATGCCAAGTGAAATTCTAGAACATAATTTCATTTGAATAGCTTGTTTAACCAGGTCTTAAACAATCGTCACGTCGGTCATAGCTTGTTATGATTGCCTGAACTATGCGTAAAGAGACAATCGAAACATTGAACGTCGCGTGAAAGTAGATCTTAATGAAAGCCTAATTACTCTTTCGTAGCTTTTAGTTTTAGGATATCAAAGATCGTCGGTTCCAGTGGCTTGCTTACTGAGCAGAAAAACGCGGTCCCAGGTCCTTTCATATTAAAAATGTATGGTAAGAACGCTTGTTTATCGTGTATTTTGTAAAACTTTTCGTTGTCGTCGGAGCAACCGGTTTTGCTTACTGAGCAAAACATCATGAGTCTAATCTCAAGCCCATCCACATTCAAGATTCTTTAATCGTTTTATTCGTTAACATGGTAATAACAGCAACTCGATGATTAAAAAGGAGCTCGTCTGCCTAGTGGCAAATGTTTTTGCTTACTGAGCAGCAGACCGTGGGTTCAATCCCAGGGTCCTTCGCGTTATATGATTGTTAGGACATCAATTCAGCTTATCGTTTACCAAAACGAACCCTGCTGCAAACCCAACCCTATTACCCAATATCCCAGTGATTCCTCGTGGAAGTGCAGAGGTGTTCTCGGCTTCCATCAAAGCGAGTGTCACGTCAACACATTCCTACCCCTTCCTTTCTTGACCTGTGTTCGAGCGCGGCCGGTGCTGGTATTGCCTAGTTTTAGATAACCAGTTTTTACACCTTGAGGATGATTGCTAGTCCCAAGCATCGTCTATTGGTTCTCTGTGTAATTACAACTGGTCTGGCAATAACAGAGTAGCAACCGTGGGCGGTCAATAATGTTCATGCTGCTCATGCTCATGTTAAGATGTCAACTTGCAGGTATAAAAGACCTGTTTAAAATTCTGAATTGCCAAGGCAGGAACAATGTAAAAATACTTAGATATATATCATAACAGTTAAGGCTGGTAAGTTACTTAAGTAGTTGGAGCACCTAGCTTAAAATGATATGTAATTCATTTTGAATTTGGTTAAGGGTTGGTTAAAAAAATCGTAATGAATCGTCATTTGAAATGGAACAGCTCTGCTTCCTTCTGCAAAGATATTCAGGAATACGAGGTCTTCAAAACCATCTTAAAATACATATTATATAACGCTATCTACAGATCCTGCTCATATGGATGGTTACAGTCTTCACCAAAGTTCTTCAGATGGACAAGACCTATCCTAAGAAACAGAATTTAGTTCAGAATTCAATCACCAGGCGACGGTAGTGTGACATTAATTTTGAATTGTTTACTCTAACTTAATATATGATCTAGATAGAATATTGCCATCTTCGGTAAAGTTGTTCAAATTGACAAGACCTATATTATGGTAAAGAGTTCAGCTCAGAATTAAATCACCAGACGGTGATAGTGTGACATTAATTTTGAATTGTTTGCCCTAAGGTTTCCGTCGTTGGTGAATTTGTTCAGATGGATATGACCTATCTTAGACTATTGATGAACAAAAGTGACTGTTATGAAAAATATCGTTCTTTTAATGAGAAAACATTTTTAAATAAACGAATCCTTAAATTTAATTGCGTATTTCTTTCTAAATGTGGATGACAGGATCTTCTGAGAAGAGTTGGCAACTAAAGGATTATTATTTTCTGACCAAGATTGTTGAAGAGAGCGACATTCTAATTAGATAAAATGTCAAATAAAAGCTAAACATATAAACAAAGTTAAGCTCCACCGATCCCAAGAGAGTTTAGATCATAACCATATAATTGTAAAACTTTGTTGAAAACAGAAACCTTCTATCTAGGCAAGCTGTCACGTGAAACTAAAAATTAGAAACAACGTGAAGCAACAGAACGAACTGACGAGTAAATATTGAGCTTAACTGTCTACCATAGAATAGGTCTAGTCTATCTGAACAACTTTGCCCAAGACGGGAGCCTTCTATCAAGTCAAGATGTTAAGTTAGGGCAAACAATTCAAAGTGAATATTAAATACACAAGCGCCAGCTGGTGAGTAGATTCTGTGCTAAACTGCTGAAAAAAGGTCTTGTTCGTCTTAACAACTTTGCTGAAAACGGAAACCTTCTATCTAGTCCATCTGAGCGCAAACAATTCATACTTAATAGCACATTAGTGACGAACGGCACCGGTGGTGTAGTGGTAAGCGTGATTACCTCTCACCCCAGCAGGCCTGGGTTCAATCCCAGTCGGCGCCGCCGGGATGTTCTGAGGCAATAACATCTCTGATCACGCCTTCATTCGGATGGGAAGTAAAGCCGTTGGTCCCCGGTTCATGAGTTGATGGGTCGATAGGTAGGGTCCAGGTGTGGGAGCTGCCTTCCTGGCACGTCGGTAGCATTGGTGCTCAGCACGGAAAACAAGATCGACGGAAAAAACAAACCAAAGGAAAAAAAAAAGCACATTAGTGCCACCTGGGGAGTGAATTATGAAATTCGTTACCTTAGGATAGGTCCTGTTTATTTGAACAACAGTACCGAAGACGGAAACCTTCTATCTAGTCTATATGTTAAATTGGGGCAATCAATGAAACATGAATGTCACACTAGCGCTGCCTGGTGAGTGAATTATATCTCTTTATCATAAACCTTCTATCTAGTTAAAAATGTTAACAATGGAAAATTAATGCCACCTGGTGAGGGAAATCTGAACAAAACTCTTTCTCATAAAATAGGTCTTGTCCATCTGAACAATTCTGCCGAAGACGAGAACCTTCTATCTAGTTTATATGTTAAGTATGGGCAAACAATTCAAAATTAATGCCACACCAACACCTCCTGCTGAGGTAATTAAGAGCTGAAACCCTAACCATAATATAGGTATTGTCCATCTGAAGAGCTTTGCCGAAGAAGGAAACCTTCTATCTAGTCAAGATGCTAAATAAGGCAAACAATGAAAATTAAATGTCACACTAGCACCGCCGGGTGAGTGAATTCTGAACAACTGTCCTTTAAGATACGTCCTTTCCATCTGAACAACTTTGCTGAAGACCGGAACATATGAACAGGATCTATAGATAGCGTTATATAATGTGTAGTTACGGAGGCGCAATTTGATCGTTTTCGTTTTAGCGCCATCTAGTGAATAAATTCTTTCATACACTATCCTTAGTTTTGAAGACCTCGTATTCTTGAATATGTTTGTGCAAGGAAGCAACATCTGATAAGATTGGGATCACGTGATACAAACATCTCCAACATCAAAATATGCCACTTCATGCCCCCGAGAGAAGTCTGATAATTTGAACAGAAATTCAACTAAATCTACTTTGGAAATCATTTAAAATTTCAGAAATCCATTGAAATTTCGTTGAGATACGGCAATCAGAACTTGGGGTCAAATTGACGCCAGGGTACAGACAACGTCAGTATCTCAATTAAAAAAAATCAAAAAAGGTTTTTTCAAAGGCTTTAGGAGCAGATTTTATCCATTATTACAGAGTTCCGGTGGACGTACCTCGTCATCAAAGAATTAGTAAAATCAATCGACAAATAAAAAAGTTCCAGCTTTTCAAAGTGGTCTGGGGTCAAATTGACCCCAAGGTAGAGACAAAGAGTTAACAAAAGTTGCTCACGTTTTCTACTGTCGCATACGCTACACTATGCTATGCTTTAGGTGTTAATGTTTAAGGTTTATTTTGATGTTTTAAAGTACAAACTAGCTTTTGAACGCGCGAGAACTCGGTCGGAGAGGTGTGAAATAAAAAAAAGCGCTTGTACTCGCCTTGACGTATGCTCAAGCCGAGTACAAAAACATAGTTAAATCCTGCTGAGAAAAGATATTTGAATCTACCTCATACCACTATTGGTGAAAATCGTTACTGGTAGAACTCGGGTGGATCGGTATGAAAAAAAGGAATATGTTTAGAAAAATATGACGTTCGCTTGAACGGGGTTGGAAAATATTGTTAGCTGCGCTTTCGGAGACGGAGACATCTTTCATTTGAATATCTTCTTAGCGATCGTCTGTCGCAGCTTGTTGTGATGCAAGGGTCAAGATGGCCCTAGAGTGACCATTTTTGCTTACTGAGTAGAATATCGTGGGTTAGAATTCAAGCCCCTTTATATCACTGAGGGGATAGGGTCATTTTCTTACCATGCTTTAAAACATTGCATTACTTTCCAAAGTGAATACAGAACTATTTTTTTTTTTCGAAAACCGTCCTTGCCATAAACAGGGCTCTATATTTTCGAAACTCTAAAATGAACTCCGCTTTTGATTTCTTTCATACAACGTGTTTAACGCATCATTTCTATGACATCTAGCTAGTCTATCAGCGAAGACATCATATAAAGAAGACTGGCAACTTTGCCTGAATCTGAACGACAGATACAATAGCGCTGCGCTTGAGTGAAGGTGGAAGCAACGCATAGCAAAATGATCAAATACACAAACCTTTACTCTGAGGATGTAATATTTGCTATCAAATTCGTTCGAAGCATTTACTTTTGAGTGGCATATGACGCGATTGTACCTGTCTCATAGCGTTCGTATGAGAAAATGGAAGAGTTGCCAGTCTTCTTAATTTGTTGTCTTTGCTAGCAGCGTGAAACAAAAATGAAATAGAAACACGCTTAGAACGAAAAGCTGGCTGTGGATTTTCTCGTCTTTGTTTGGTTCACCCTAATCATTGAAAGTAACGTTGATTTTCGAGTTGAAACAAGCCTCATTTTGGCTTTCAATTCCTTTCACCGACACTCTGTCATCTGCCCTTTCAATTTGTTCAATAAGCTATGCGATCCGTTTTCGTTTCTTTTTTTAGACAAACATATGGACTTATTCCTAGCCTATTAAGCACAACCCACCTTTAGTCTTTCGTAATCTAGCGTAGTTTAGCGCCAAACGGAATATTATTATTACAGATGGCTTCCAAATGTATTTACCTTTTCGTATGCACGGTTAGTTCTGATAAGGGGTCGTGAAATATTCGTTTATTGTTGAAAATGCAAAACTGCTTCTGGCGGCTCTACTTGTCCGACGGGTTTTCTTGGGCCTGTTAGCCATTTAAACGCCATTGGGATCCTCTTTGGCCTATCGAACGGAGAGAAAAATAAATTCACGTGTGCCTTTTATACACTTCAAGTGCGTTTTTTGTTTTCGAGATCTTATTTTGCTTTCTTCGACAATTCGTCTTGCAGCTATTGAATAGAAGCATTGTACCAAACGTTTGTTTGACACGTTCACGACGAAATCAAAGATATATTTGATGTTTTGTGCTTGATAGGCCGGGAATGGGCGATTACGCCGAAGTAGATATTTCCCCTATTACGTGTAATTCAATGCTTTCATGTTCCAAAATATCAACTGATTCACCCTCCATTTGCTAGCTTAAGGTGTTACAAAGAAACATTTGTGTAAAGAAAACTTTAAAAATGTGATTTAAAGTGTTACCGATGAGATTTTTTTAAAAAGTGATATTTTCATAGCTATTTTCGAAAAAATACTTAAAGCGCGAGATACTTGTTTGTTACGCCGAAAATCACAAAGATTACAAACAAGCTTAAGCTCCATACCAAGCCACACGCTTACCTATAATATCTTACTGGTTGAATTGAATCAAACCATGTCAAGTCAAGCTTATCTTGACCTTCTTCCCAAAAGCAGCGAATTGCTAACAAATCCAAATTTAAACACATGCATATAAACACTACACAGTAGGGCAAAATCTGTCACAACTCACCTTTGGCATTTCCATTTCGTTTGCTCCGAAGGGGCCGCTGCTCGTCGAAAATCATAATCCTCTCCTCGTCATCGCTATCACCATCGTCATCGACACCGGAAGTGCGATCATTATGTTGCCGGTGCTGATGCAAATCACCACCATCATCATCATCATCAGCATCACTGCCATCACCACCACCAACAACAACATCACGATCTGATCCAATTGGCCCCCTTTCACTATCGTCACCCATGATCCGCACTGGTGACGATGTGGAAGCCGCTCGATTCAACAGAACTGCAATTTCAAATTCATCCCCGCACTCTTTACTGGCAGGGCTACCACCGCCCGTTAGCGACCACCTGTGGGCCATTTTCACACACACGAGCAGACCGATTGATTGATCTGGATTTATTACGTCAATTAGCGTTCCGAGCGGCACTTTCAGAATTTATAAATCTCACAAAAACATAAATCACTTTTCCACAGCATTCGATTTGCTTACTATTTCCCTCGCAAATGTTTCAAAACACTGATTGCGCCGCGAACCTTGTTCGATCGATGTTTTCCAATCAAATCACTGATTCCGAATGCCTTCTTGGTTGCACCGCGCGGCCCAGCACCTGAGTTGGGAATTCGTTGATAATAGGGTGAGCTGGAAATTACCACTTTGAAGCCATCGTCGTCGTTGCCTTCCACGATATGATCGCCGCCGTCGCGTAGTAAGCTACAACCATCGCCGTCGTCACACACAGTTAATTAGAGTTAATTGCCAGTCTAATTGTATGCAAAACTGAGCAGCAAAGAGTTGGGGTTGACCGGCTGTTGGCGGGTCCGGCAGGTAGGCAAAGTAAGTTGTTTGGATAGCATTACATTATTGGGATATCGCACTGCCGAGGTGCAATCAATCCCGGTTTCACCGTTTTACCTCTATTATTCAGTCTACAGCTTAACAGTGTTCCTGGAAAATGTATGTCTCGAAATGGGTAACATGCGTATTCATTAGGGTGTCCCAAAATAGCTTTTTTGATATGCTTCCTGAGGGTTCACCCTCCAAATGATAGCTTAGGGTGTTACAAAAAAAAACAACGTTGTAACATTTGGATGGCACTGAAAGTAGTAATACTGAAGCACTTAGTAATCTGTTCTCAACTTTTTTTTTCAAAAAATTTACACGATTTTGAACATAATGATCGTGATAGGGAATATTTTTCTGCTTCCCAGATTTATAATGCGACGTTAATGTCAGACATGTAGACGTGCAGGATATTATAGATGCCTTACAAAATATAGATGCTTCTAAAGGATTTGGCCCTGATGGAACTTCCCATGCGGTCATAAAAACTCTAGCAGGCTGAATATTTCTTAACATTTGCAAACAAATCTTTCCTAGTGTCTATTTTTAAATATGGTAAAAACTTCGACACACGGAATTATCGCGGTATTGCCACTATCTCCTGCATTCCAAAGTTATTTGAGAAAATCATCATGGAAAAACTATTTGTTCAAATTTTAAAAAACGGATAGCTTGTACACAAAACGGTTTTTTTTTTTCAAAAACCGATCAACCACTACAAACATACTTGAGTCCTTTTATTATTCTTTAAATGTAATGGATAATGGTAACCACGTAGAAGCTTTGTATATCGATTTCGGCAAAGCATTCGATCGTATTGACATACCGTTGCTTTCTCTTAAATCGCTAATAAATGGGCTTTTATCACGGACTTCTCAAATGAATCGAATCACACTTAACTAATCACCAACAAATTGTAAAATTCAACGGAAAGCACTCAAATACAATCAATGTTACATCATTGTATATGTAAATTAGGTACGTTTTATTCTTAAAAACCTCAAGATCTTTACTATATGGGAATACAATACTTTTCAACATAAAATAATGATCGTATACAAGTGGTGCAAAATATTGTGTTGCAATTGAATGTTAAAAAAACAATAGAATCGCGTTCAGTAGAAAACGGAATACACCCACACGATATTGAAGTCACTCTTAGTAATCAGCAAATAGAAAAATGCGAAAGAGCTAAATCTCTTGGAATTGTATTGGATTCAAATTAACTTTCATTGACCATTATAGTGAAATTAAAAACACAGCAAATAACATGCTTGGTTTCATCAAATGTTTCTGTTATAACTCTCGTGATCCTTATACCATAAAAGCATTGTACGGTGCATATATCAGGTCAATACTATAATATTGTAGCATAGTTTGGGATCCTTTTTCGAGTGTGCATGAGGCAAGAATTGAATCGGTTCAGAAGCAATTATCATCTACCAGATATTTCCAAATCATACCAGGTTGCACAGAAATTATTTTAAAGATCTCCAGATGATCAAAGACATCCAAATTTCCACTGTCCAACAACTCAAATCATATCTCCCATGCATTTTTAAAGGGGCCTCCCTTAGCTCAGTCGGTAAAGGCGCAGCTACAAAGCAAGACCATGCTGGAGGTGGCTGGGTTCAATTCCCGGTCCAGTCTGGAATTTTTCGGGTTGGAAAATTTCTCGACTTCCCTGGGCATAGAAGTATGATTGGACTTGCCACACAATTATATCGATGCAAAAATGGTACAGGCATCGAAAGCTCTCAATTAATAACTGTGGAAGTGCATCTAGAACACTAAGTTGAGAGCACGCAATAAGCTAATATGCGATATGCAATAAACTTGAAATGCGAAGAAGAAGAAAGAAGATGCATTTTTAAAGATGCTCAGAAATTATTCAAAAGACATCCAAGTGGTCATAGATCTCCATAATATCCTCAAGATGTTTGTTTTAGAGTTCAGCTTGATCAGGAATCATTCTGAAGGTCTTCAACTAACCAACAATTCAATTCATGGTATTCTCAAGGATTCCAGGTTGCTCAGAAATTATTCAAAATAATACCAAATGATAAGAGATCACCTTGAAAAGCTCAAGATATTTTTTTCAAGATTTCAAATTGATCAGGTATCATTATAAAGCTATCCAAGTGTTCCATAATCTATATCGCATCTCTCAGATTTTCTTTCACGTGAAACACGGCAGTTTAGGCATTATTCCAAAGTCCTTCATGTGTTTTAAGATCGCCTCAACTCGTTTGGATATTTTTTCAAGACTTCAGGTTGGTTAGGACTTTTTCCGAAGATGTTTAACTGTCCATCAATTCAGATCACTTCTTTCAGATATTCTCTCGTAATGCCACGTTGGAAGATCAAAGTTCTCCACAACATTCTCTTGATATTGCTGTTTTCAAGGCTGTGTATCAGGTTATTCTGAAGATCTCCAACCATACAACAATTGAAATCTCGATGCTTACATTTTCTCAAATGTTACCAGAATTTTCATCAACTTTTCCAGGTAATCAATAATCTTCATAATAACCTCTGATTTATTTTTATTTAAGATTTGTGGTCCATCAGGTTTTATTCTGAAGATCTCAAACTGTCCAACAAGTCAAAATCAGTAATGACACATCTCTTTAAAATTCTCTGGATATACACTGAACTCTCCTCTACTCAATTTATTCTTAAAACCTCCCTAATTTGATGGTACCTTCAATATCGAATATCGAATTAGATCGAGTTGGCATGCAATCCGTCTTGGGTATGTTGGACAACATCAACTTGTTTCTCTTCAACTAAGTCTAAAACAGAACGGGTCTGCTAGAATCAAAATATTCTGGAGTATCGTTAGCGATGATCTCTCTAACTTAACATATCTATCCGGGTTCATAGATCTATGATACTTCGTTTAGTTCAGCTACGATTTAGTTCAGATACGGCCGGTTCTGTTCGTGACTCTCTGAATTTACTTGGAAATGTATCATTGCTGAAGACATCGTTCAAGTGGTGGATTAAGGCTACGCCATGTTATTATCACTAAAACAGATCTCTTCAATCATAACTTAGATATCTCAATGCATTGATAAATTTGAAAGATTTTAAGAAAATTTCCCGAAATTTCTCAAACATCAAACTACGGTATTAGAAATCTAGGTCATCAGACAAGCTTGCATTTTCATATTTTTATTGGTTATTTAATATCAAAACGTACAACTCCAGGGCAACTGTACTACTCATTCAAAACTGGTATAAGATCCAAATATTTATATCTGAGCACCACCTTAATGAGTTCTGGATTTCAAATGGCGGCAGACATCGATCTTCACCTTCTATTCGTCAACTGCTTTCCATAGATAGGGGAACTCATCGAGCATTCTTCAAGTATTATTGAAGAAGCAACGTATATGGAATTTCACTAAATGAAAAATCAGCAGCCCACCTAGTACAGGGTGTCGAGTCAATGAAGAAAACCAAGTAATTTGAAAAAAAAAATCCAGCTGCAGTGCCTACCTGTTTTTGGCAACCCCATTAGCTATTATACTAGTGCTTTCTGGACATTTTTCATGAAATACCACATAGACCTCTAACCCATGAAGAATGATCCTATACAATTTCATATTGAATAATTTGTTCGATAC
This sequence comes from Ochlerotatus camptorhynchus, assembly GCF_037179485.1. NCBI lineage: Eukaryota > Metazoa > Arthropoda > Insecta > Diptera > Culicidae > Ochlerotatus > Ochlerotatus camptorhynchus. The sequence goes on along the minus strand of NW_027040751.1, from coordinate 565,342 downwards.
ATTTTACAGAATGCAAATAAGACATAAATCGCGTGTTGCGAAAAACAGGAAAGCAGTGCAGTTTTCTAAATATACACATTTTAAACATAGTAAACGCTAGGTAATCAGATCAAACAGTAATGCTACGGATGTGTGAAAGAAACTGCAACCATCTCGATATAAATCTACTTTTTCTGGATCTTGAACTTGGTTCCGCAATTTTTCTATAAAAATTTACTCAAAACTTAACAGGATTTTATTTGATTGTTCTTTTCTTTTCATTTGCTTATTCTTTTCAGAATTCTTCTCAATTTAAAATTCTCTCTGGGAGTCCCTTGAAAATTTATGTAGAACACTCCAAAAAATTCTATAATTTCGTCCATAGATTCTCTTCGAATATTATTCTCTTTCACTGAATTCTTTGAAGCTTATTTTTTTTTTAAATTCGGTTTAATTCTCGGAATTTTTCGAAGAATTTCCCATTGAACTCACCTCAGAATTCTCAACCAAAAATTGAAAAGGGCCTACTAACTTTTGAGAGCTAACTAGTAATTCCCTTTCCCTACCAACCCGATCTGACAGGGGAATAGTCCTCAATGTTTGCTCAGAATTACCATGGAGTTCTTCTCTTAATTCTTCTGGAAATTGCTCGGAACTCTCCTTCAAATTATCTAGAAGTTCTTTTCGAAATGCGGATGGAGTTATCATCAGAATTTTCTTTGGAATTGCTCCCTCAAAATTCGATTCCCTTGGTATTTTTTTTACGAATTCTGGAATCCTCTTCACAAACTTCATGGAAATTTCCAGACAGGTGCTTAAACGTTTACTCTAAACTCACTCAATTGACTTGGAAGTACTAGTCGAAACTCTCGTAGAGATTTTCCTGAAACTCCCTAAAAATGTTTACTGAAATACCCTGGTGTTATCTCTAGAATTCATTCTAAAAACGATCCAATTTTGTTTTGGAAAAAAAAAATCCAAAATTCTCTTAAAAGTTCTTCAAAGTGTGTATCCTGAAAATCTACTCCAGTGTCCAGTCCAAGGGTGGTAAAATCTCATTTTAAGAAGTAAAAACAACGCGTTTTTATTATGTAAGTAAATTCCATATAACATGCAATAGCAGCATCATCACAATACTAAAACTTCACTGAGAAGCTAATTTTACGGGCTAACCAAGTTTACAATGAAGACCTAGAATACTCAATAAAGCCACTCTGTGCAGTCTAGACAATGCTTTTCTACGTATTCATGAATCATTATTCAACCATAAAAGTGGTACTCTAAGCAATTATGAAAAAATCCATCCAAGTAAGACCATTATCCTAAAATGTCATTTAGTTGATTACTGATCTATCCAGGCTGTTAAGAACACAATGAGGAGCAAGAACTACAATTACAGTACTTGTTCGCTAACTGCGCGTTCTTCAACTATGCTGTATAGTCACGTCAAAAATAAACATCACATTTAGTTTGACATTTCGTTGTCATAATTGGTGAGGGACATTCGAATGGCATATTAAGTGATAATATAAATAAATGAGTAATTATTTTCGTTTCACACAGTGAAAATATCTCAGTGTTTTTGACGTTTGACAAACCAGCCTGCACTTTTAGCCCAGCTAGCAAACAAGTACTGTATTCGGAAGAAACATTGTGCTCTTCTCTTATTTCTTTACCATTCGTGAATTTACTGAAAGGCACTCGAATGCGCTCAAAGGATAGATTTTTGTTGAACACAGCTGGATCGAGCAGACCCACCAATTTATTCCACGGTTAAATTTTGTGGCTCTGATGTTGGCCTATGGATCTTAGATTGGGCCCATTGCTAAAAATTTAATATTTATCAATTTTATCTAGATAAACGCGTCATTGGGACGGTACTAATGGATATTTTTGGTCGCTATTGAAAATTTAGTCGATTGCTGAATTTATGTAATGGCCCAAATAAGGGGTATTTAGGCCGACATTACATCCACTTCCCCTATTTCAATTGTAATTGTTTATTTCAGATTCATGGGATATGATTTAAACATTCGCGAAGTCAAAACTTAGTTATTCGGTATTTGCATAAAATTTTCGAACTCTGCACTTAACTCCATCCATTAGCGTTTGTACAGATTCCTCAGATACCGTGGTGGCCGTCTTTGTCCAAATTTGTTGGAAGTGTTTGATATTTTTGATTCCGTGTTTCTTTCCAGGAAGCTTCCACTTAATCAGAGCCAATATCTCTCGATTAGACGTAACTCTGATGGACAATAAGGCGGATTTGCGGTTTTTGGTACAATATTCACTTGATTTGCTTCGTACCACTCCATCACAGTTTTAGCATAATGGCATGATGCCAAGTCGGGCCAGAACAAAGGGTTTTCTTTGTGACTTTTGATGAAGGGTTTCTGCAGGGCTTCTGCAGGTACTCTTTCTGATAAATCTCATTGTTGATTGTGCCTGTAGTGACGAAAGATTTACTCTTTCGGTCACACGTGTAAATTGCTTGCCAAATAAGGTATTTTTTGGGAAATTTCGATGCCTTCTTCTTCCTGAAGTACTCACCTGTAGCATTTTAGGTCATATTAGAATAGAAAGCCAGCCCTGGAAGCTGCTTGAAATCCTCCAGGACATATGTTTAATCGTCCATAACAATGAATGAAAACTTTGTCAAATATTCGCAGTACAAACGTCGAACCCGTGATTTTGCTGTCAAATTCTGTTTGTCGTTCCGATTTGGAACTGTTTTTACTTTATACGACTTCAGCCCCATACACTGTTTTGATTTTTGAGGTGATTAACTCTCACCCCAGCAGGCTTGGGTTCAAACCCAGTCGGCGCCGCCGGGATGTTTTGCGGCATAACATCTCTGATCACTCCTTCCTTAGGAAGGGAAGTAAAGCCGTTGGTCCCCGGTTCATGTGTTGACGGGTCGATAAGTAAGGTCCAGGTGTTGGAGCTGCTTCCCTGGCGTCGGTAGCATTGTTGCTCAGTATGGAAAACAAGATCTACGGAAAACAAATCAAGGAAAAAAAAAGGTTCGAACAGATAGAATTGAGTTTTCCTTCAATATCCTCTTCACCTTTCGGTCCATGACAGGATCAGCACGTCCAACGTTTGTATCACATCTCGGTTTTCTCTCGACCGTCAAACGTCCCAAAAATGATTTGAGCACACCGTGAACAGTGTATATAGGATAATCCATTTTTTTTAAGTTCCCGTATTGACAAGTCAAGATTTGCATTACTTCCTTACAAAATCCGCTCGCGCACGTGTTTTTCATTCGTCGTCATCTTGAACACTAAACATGGAATGTAAACACCAATCATAGTCTTTTTCATCAATGACTCCCAGCCAGTGTTGGGAAAATATCAAAAAATCAAATCTCACCAACGTCCAAGATCACGCTTGTTTTTCGTAGACAAAAATCAACAAGCAAACAACTGCGGTTGATTTTGCAAGCTGTGATATCGCAGCTCGGAATATCAAGGTAACAAAACTCACCAGCTGCAAATCTCAACAAACTGTGGTGAGATTGAGTTTCATGATTTTTGCTTTACACCCGAATGCAACCGAAGTTTCCATAACGGCTGGCAGCAGTCACTTCGTGTCTGCCATCGATGAAGAGTAAAAAGAGATAGCAAACTATACTTTCTCTTTCTAAGAAAACGATGTTTAACAGAATCATTTTGGTGTCGAGTCAATTCTCAGCTTGATTTTTGCACGTTGTGAATAGTCTCGCAATATCAAAGTAGCTTGTAAAATCAATATCAAGCATGATATTTTTTTTCCAATATCACACATGATATTGCGAGCGCATGAAAGCGGAAAAATATCAATTGATTGCTGATTTTGCCAACACTGCTCCCAGCTATACCTCAGCGATATTTTGCACTCCTACGTGAAATATTTCAAAAGTTACAGTGATTTGAAGGTGTCCGGATTAATGTGGATACAGACCTAACAGCGAGTAATTCGGATGTTTGATGCTAGCGAAATTAGTCATACTTATTAATAGGTTTCTGTGATTAGCAAACATTTACCTGAATTTGAATGAAATTCTCTCAGATTCCCTGATTTTCCAGGTCCAAAAATAATATCCCTGATATTCCCTGATATTCCAGGTTTTTAGACGTAGACGACACCTTGCTAGAAGTTCTGGATGAAAAACCAATAAACTTTGAAGATGCTATGTTTCAAATAACAGACTTAAAGTGGGATCCCAAGTAACAATTTCCAGTTGAAGAAACACTTTCGTTTTGATTTTGTTCAGCTGCATGTTGAATAATAATTGCACAATGTGTTCACCACAACTTTAATAAAACCCTTGTTTACACTGGTTTGGAGAACCTATACAACTGCAACACAAAGGTGTTGTCTAACGTATTCAGTAAAACGTTTACCCAAAATCAATTTCTTGTTGAAGAAACGCTTCCATTGTGATTTTATTCAACTGCATGCTGAATAATAACTGTACAATTTGTTTATTACAACTTCTGTAAAACTCTTGTTTACACTGGTTTGGAGAACCTGTTCAACTACAGCATTATATGTATACGCGGTATAGGAGTAGAAGCAACTTTTATACAACGTTTATATATACATATTTAATCTCAAGCTTTATTATTTTGGTGAAAGCTCTAATACAACGTTTGTAGACACCTCCTAACAGCTGCTTCGAAATGTATTAGAGATTGAACCTGAGAGGCGTTTGTTACACTCTTTTATGACTCCTAAATAATCACTATACAGCAAGCGGTGAAAAGCGTTTATAGCACTTTTTAATGACTCCTTAATAACCGTTGTGTAAATACTCACAATATTCACAGATTAAAATTAGATTAACAATTGTCGTGGTACGCCAAAATAATTGCTTGTACAGTTTTTATTAATTTAATTTATTTGTGCACATTGAAAAAATATGTAATTATGCCGTAATTCACATTCTGTGATCATGGAGAAAGTAGTAACAAGCATCTGTTTAATCTTTGATTGATATTCTTTCAATTAATCTCTCTAATCATTAATTGAGAGAATTTATCTAGAAATGTTATCGTTGATTATATGATATATGTCTTAAATTAATGTTTGCATTTATATTAATAACACACACCTATATATAATTTACCTCTACTCCACCGAGGGTTTCTCGAAGCAAGATTCGAACTCATGATCCCGGATTGCCAGCCGCTTCTGTTTCCATCTGCTCTATTCTTGAATACATATTTTGATCATATGAGAGAAATATATGAAGCTCATCTTGAGTGACTTCTCTTGCAGTCGAATAATCATTGCCTTATGGTCATATAAACGTGCCTATCATTTGTGCTATTTTTAGCAACAAAATTGTGGTTGGTGGTTGGTCGAACGTAAACCTTCATTTAAGAGTGCTCCAAGCAGCTTTTGAAGCTTTTAACCAAATGGCAATACAACTACATTCTTGTACAACTCTGGCAGCTATTATTCAATGTTTGATCAACTCAGGTGTTTTATAAGAGCTTCCAATGGTTTGTTTTGATGCGTTTATTTCACGTTCTATATAGCTCTTGTCAATCAGTTTAACAAAGGTGCTATAAAAGTTATCGTAGGTCTTATAAAGCATATAGCTAAACCGAACGTAAACAATCATTTAAGAGTGCTCCAACAGCTTTTAAAACTTTTAATCAAATGGCAATACAACTACATTCTTGTTCAACTCTGGAAGCTATTATTCAACGTTTGATCAACTCAGGTGTTTTATAAGAGCTCCCAATTGTTTGTTATGATGCGTTTATTCCACGTTCTGTATAGCTCTTGTGAATCAGTTTAACTAAGGTGCTAAAAAAGTTATCGTGGGTCTTATAAAGCATATAGGTAAACCGAACGTAAACAATCATTTAAGAGTGCTCCAAGCAGCTTTTGAAGCGTTTAAGCAAAAAGGCAATACAACTACATTCTTGTACAACTTTGGAAGCTATTATTCAACGTTTGATCAACTCAGGTGTTTTATAAGAGCTCTCAATTGTTTGTTGGGATACCCTTCACCAGCCCAATCCAACTATGGAGTTTGGTAAAGAGAGATGATCAACCCAATTCGTACCTTCCTCAAAGTTGTCCTTGCTCGCTTTCTACCCCCTATAAAAAAAATTTCTAACGGAACTAATCTAACGGAACAATCAACTCTTTATTTTTATTTCCTAATCTATCGTATAAAATGACCACTTTAAGTCTGTTCTTTGAAACTTAGCATCTTCAACTATGTATAATCGTTAACTTCACGCAGAAGTAATACATATATAAATATAGTTAATGCAATAAACTTTGTTTCAAAAGTGCATTAACAAATTCTGTTGATCATATTACCCCGCTGGCGCGTGTTACACATTTTCCAACTTAGCATATTGCATAGGTTCAGATGCTTATTCACTATCCGAAAGCCGCCACCTTGATTTCCAAGTTGGCTATTGAAAAATTGAAAGGGGTCCTGTTTAGTATTAAAACCTGGCACTGTCCCGGAGGCTTTAGAAGTTGTTTTTCTCTCTCTAAGGTTATCCAGTGCGAATCTGAAAGTAAAACTATTTGCGTTTAAATCAACAGTGCAAAAATAAATAAAAAAAATTATAGGAGCGGTCTTTATTCGACCCAATCCCCATAGCGTTATTATTGAATTGGATTCGCAAAAATCGTAGGTAAAGTACCAGACAAAAGTATATATCGTCAAATATTTTCATCTCTTCAAAATAGTTCCCGCGGGATGTTCCATGTCCATATGGTTTAGAGCTAGCTTAGATATTATTTCATCATTAATGATAAATAGTCGGTTTGTTGTCTGTTGTCATTCTTATTTTTATCGCAGGGCATCGATAAGATACGATACGATATATCAAATTACTGTTCAACGTGGATTATCGACCTGAACAGAAAAAAAAAACCTGAGCTGACAACGCTCTTCGGGATTCCCTCTTAATACTTCTACATAGAGCTGGAATTAGGGCGTAACAGCTTTTGTAACCAATGATTTCTCTCGATGTTTTCTAGGAATTCAAGGCACGCCCACGCAAACCAACATAACCATCGGGTAGGGGAAGACTTCCCCTACCCGATGGGGATGTTGATTTGCGTAGACGAGCCTTGACTGTCTAGGAATCATCAAGAGAAGTCATTGTTTACAAAAGCTGTTACGCGCTAATTCCAGCTCTATCTAGACTTCAGGATACTTACACCAACAGAATATTTCACCTAATCAAAACAAACGTCTCAATCGTTCGATATCTTATCCGAACCATCTTAATCTTCCTTGATACAACGGCCGGTCACCCTTTAATTGTTGCATGATAATCCGAGAAGCGGGATTCCACGATTCACGATCACGACGCCAGTGGATTACACTCAAACGAGCGAGCAAGCGCGCACGCGTTTTATCAAGATTCCGAGTTCAATTAATCTCGCCAACCATGGCGACTATTAAACAATAAATGTCTTCATTAAAATCCACAGCGGCACGCCCTCCTCACCCGTTTTATTCTATCACAGCATTCACCAGTTTTCAAACGAACTGCGCAAGGAGAAAGAGGAAGGGACGGAGCAGTGCAGGGAAAATTATCACTGATCATCACCACCCCTCACACACTGACTGTCCACGCGCACTGGCTGCAGCTCGTCAAATTGTTTGTAAATAAACAATTTGCGTTCTTTCCAGGAAAAATTCACCAGATTTTTATCGATAACCACTGCATTCGGAAGTCGGAACTTATCAGTGCGCGATTTTTCCCGTTCCGCACCCGGCCCGATGGCTGACCGTAGCGATACTGAACGCGTGCTGTGTTGTGTGAGAATCTGACGACGAAGTATGCCTGCGAAGGTTTGCTGTTGTTGTTATTGCAATTAGCGAATGAACATACTTGCTGGTGGAGGAACTGTCGAACAAATCAAAGCGTCATGTTTGTTTCGGCAATCTTTGGAAGCCGTGCCCCTTTGCACAAAAATTATCAATCACGGAGGCTATTTTGGGGCCATTTTTTTGCATTACTAAATGATAAGAAACCACAAAAAATACTAATCTTGATTGAGGTAAGATATACCTTTGAAAAGTGATGAAATGGCAAAATAAATCAATTTTACCCCGGCTTTAAATAACTTAAGGTAAATCGCTGTGGAAGCATTATTTCTGATTCATCTCATTTACGCACTTTCAAGAGCACAAATATCAGCTCTCACGAAACATACATCAAGGAAACTGGTACTTCTGGGGTTTTTACACACACTAATGTTAGAGCCGGCGCCGGTGGTGTAGTGGTAAGCGTGACTGCTTTCTCACCCCAATAGGTCTGGGTTCAATCCCAGCCGAGGTCGGAGGGATTTTTCTAAGACAGGTCACGTCTCGTGTCTTCGCAAGGGAAGTAAAGCCAATGGTCCCGGCCCATGTGTGTTTAAATGGGTGCGATATCCTACTGTCTATATCCTACTGATTATATCCTTACTGTCTGGAAGCTGTCTTGCTGTGCACATTCGATTGCCGTCAATGGATGGCAAGCGATGTCCGTGGGTGATTGGCACTAGATTGCGGAACAGAGACCGACGTTAAATAAAGGGATGACTGAACACTTATGCTAGTTTACTAGCTCCACCAGCTCACCCAGCTAGAACGGATTTCAGTTGCTCCTAAAATCTCATGCTGACGCCCTGTTTACATTATGCTGATTCCTTTTAAGTACAATGCTAGGAAAGGGTGTCCACGTAATTTTTGCACCACTGACATTTGCCTATAACGTGCATTGTTTACATCCAGTAAATTTGGAGAGATTCTGATGTGAAAATTTCAAAATGTAACCGAAACAGCAAAGCAACCATGTAAACATTTTGCTCGCACACCGTGAAAATCCAACATAATCCTACCGCGAACTCGGAAGAAGCCGACTTTCAACAATTACCAGGTTTGGTATTTTTCACTGCCCGTGATAAAATCGATGTGGCAGATAAATTTAAGCAGAAACAAAGATCGCCATTTTTTTTTATTTGGCGGTAATCGAAATGGGATTCGACACAACCGGAACTGTGAATCAAAAAATGCTCTAAATGAGTGCCTCCAAAAACGTCTACTTCCATTTTTGAAGCAAAACGGTGGTTCACCAGTGTTTTGGCCAGATTTAGCCTCGTGCCAGTATGCAAAATCGGTACTAATCTCCAGTAATGTCCATCGCTTCTAGCTGCCACACTCCAACCGAAGCTATTGAAATTGTTGAAACATCTCTGACCGAAGCTGTTGCAACAAGCGTCGTTTCACCCAGCATGCCAACATACCATCTAGCGTCGCATCTCGAAGTGCCCATCGCAACGAAGCGTGTTTCAGATCGCATGTTTTCTGTGTACTACCAGAATGTCAGGGGTTTGCGCACAAAAATTGCTCAGCTGCGTTTGCTGTTGTCCAGTTGTGATTATGACGTACTTGTCTTTACGGAAACATGGCTCCGTGCAGATATTGATAGCTGTGAAATCTCGTCTGATTACGTTTTTTTCCGTTGTGATCGCAATGAATTGACCAGTTGCCATTTGCGGGGTGGTGGAGTGCTGATTGCGGTTAAGAACACACTGGAGTGTGAATCTGTTTCGATGGCTAACTGTAATGAACTAGAACAAATCGCAGTTTGCATAAAGTCACAACTTCGTTCGCTTTACGTAGTTGCTATCTATCTCCCACCTAATTCGAGTACCGAGTTATATACTGCTCATGCTAATGCAGTGCAACTTGTTGCAGATCGTCTATCGGAGTCTGACATAATCTTGTCGGTTGGCGATTTCAACCTTCCTAATTTGCGATGGCATCTTGACGAGGACATTAATGGATTCATTCCTTCGAATGTATCTACTGATACTGAGTTGAACTTTACAGAAGCAATGTTTGCCAACGGGTTGAGACAGATTAATAGTTTCGTCAACACAAATGGCAGACTGCTGGACCTTGTTTTTACCAATCTACCGAAATATCTTGACCTGATTGCACCATCTTCTCCGCTGTTGCCTATAGATAACCATCACACACTATTTACTTTATTTATTTACTACTTGACGAGAGTGACGCACCAACACTACTTGACGATCATGATCATTGTTTCAAATTTGACTATTCGGCATGCGACTTTGACTTGTTGAACTCTACTTTTATGGATATTGAGTGGGAACGATTATCGAATAATGGTACGGTAGATCAGATGCTATCAGCTTTTTACGAATCTCTCTCAGAAGTTATCAACCGTCATGTACCTCGAAAAAGACAAAAATCGATATCTGTTTTCAACCAACCGTGGTGGACTCCTGAGCTACGTAACCTTCGTAACAATGTACGTAAGATGCGCAACCGATATTTCCTTACAAAAACTGGGTCTGACAAAGCTAGACTCCGTGAGCTTGAGTTAGAGTACAAAGTCATTCTTTCTGCAACACATGAAAACTATTTGCTCAGTATTCAGTCAACCGTCAAGCAAAATCCTTCACGCTTCTGGGACTTCATCAAGAAACGGAAAGCTGGAAATGGAATCCCTGGGTCAGTCAACTTCGATGGAACTACTTCTCGGTCAAGCTCAGAAGCAGCCAATCTTTTTGCTACTTTCTTCGAGAGCGTGTTTAGTAAAGCATCACCCGTGCAACGTCAAAACTGTTTTGAACAGATACCGTCCCATAACATTAATCTACCGTGTATACAGTTTTCTCCAGACGAAGTACAGAAAGTTCTCGATGAGCTTGATTCAAAGAAAGGACCCGGAACCTGTGTTTTTGAAGAACTGCGCCGCTACGCTGGCGACGCCCATCGCTGCTGTTTTCAACCGTTCGCTCCAAGACAGAACGTTCCCAAATGCATGGAAAATGGCGTCCATAGTACCGATCCATAAATCCGGAAGCTTCAAGTGTGTCACCAATTATCGAGGTGTATCCATACTTTGTAGTCTCAGTAAGGTATTTGAGAAACTGATCCACACCGTTTTGTACAGAGCTGCTGCACCGATCATCTCCAACAGTCAGCACGGCTTTATGAAGCATCGTTCAACAACATCGAACTTAATGTGTTATGTATCAGCGATATCCCGTAGCTTAGAATCGAAGCAACAAGTGGATTCGGTTTATGTTGATTTTGCGAAAGCGTTTGATACAGTACCGCACAATCTCATCGCTGCCAAAATGAACCACATTGGATTTCCGACATGGATCACTGAATGGCTCTATTCATACCTGTCTAATCGCAATGCTTTCGTGATGGTGAATTCCGCACGCTCCAGGACTTTCAACATACCATCTGGCGTGCCACAAGGCAGTGTTCTCGGTCCTCTTATTTTTATCATTTATGTTAATGACCTGTGTGACATGCTCTCATCATCCAAACTTTCTTTTGCCGATGATCTAAAATTTTTCCGTGTGATTGTTTCTCCCACTGACTGTGTCGCGTTGCAAGAAGATATACATCGTGTGATAGTCTGGTGCGGTGACAACGGCATGCGCGTAAACAGCAAAAAGTGCAAAATAATATCCTTCACTCGCTGCAACAACGTTATTCACCATCAATATTACATGGGGCCGGATTCTCTAGAACGTGCAATTTCAATCTGTGATCTAGGCATTACGATCGATTCGAAGCTAAGGTTTAACGAACACATAAACATCGTAACTGCTAAAGCATATACTGTGCTTGGTTTTATTCGTCGTCATGCTTCTGGTTTCACCGATGTTTATTGTCTCAAGACGCTATTCTGCTCGCTGGTTCGCAGCATTTTAGAATATGCTTCCCCGGTTTGGTCTCCATTTTACGTTACGCATATCCTTGCGGTTGAAAGGATTCAGAAAAGTTTTATAAGGTTTGCATTGCGCTCCCCTGGAATGATCCAGTCAATCTTCCAAGTTATCCCGACCGATGCAAGCTGATTGATTTGGAATCCCTCTCTGCCAGGCGTCTCAAATTGCAACGACTGTTTATCTTTGACCTCATAACAGGAAACGTGGACTGTCCTGAACTTCTGGAACTGATTCCATGGAATACTCCTCCTCGACGATTCCGTAATTCCCCGTTACTTGCAATTCCATTTCACAGAACGAACTTTGGATTCAATAATTGTTTTAATTATTGTTTGCGTTCCTTTAATGATGTTTGTAGCGAGTTTGATTTTATTTTGACCAAACATGTGTTTAGTGCTAGAATAAGGCGTTTAGATTAAATTAGGTTTTAAGTAATGAGTCTGTACGACGTTTTTGGCTTTATAATTATTTTCTGTAAACGTCTATTGGTTTGAAATGTTCAGTATTTCACATCTTTATATTCATCATATTCATAAAACTTATGTTTTGATGTTAAAACTGATTTTTTCATACAACCTCTACTGCTTCGATTTAATGCCCAAAATTGTTCAAATTATCAGAATTTTCAACAAATATTTTCTGTATATTCCAATGACCGCACTAGATTCAGAAATAGGTAAGTAATTCTTGCTTTTGTTAGAAAAATGTATATTTTTGTCAGTTGAAAGCAATTGGCTACCATTGACTACCACTATATTGACAAAATTAAAGTCAATTAAATTGTTTAAAAATGAATCTACATTTCTTGCTGAAACTTAACTGTGATATGAAATCCCACTCCTCGGCAAGAGATTGAATTTTATTTTCGAACAAATTACAACGCATTTGCTGTCACGTTGATAGCAGGGGTAGGATGTGGCTGTCAAACATGAATCGTCGTCGTAACTGGTTCCAAACGTAAACAAGCCATAAGAAACCTACATGGTTTGTTTACGTTATTGTACGATATAATGTCATTGTATCTAAGCTGTTGCAGCGATCTTTGCAGATTTTGCATTCAAATGGCATGCTGACGCCATTGATTATATCAAGAGAAAATTTTCATTACGTCGAAAGTAACAAAGGTAAACAAAGTCGAGCTATCAGTGTCAATCGATGCTCCTGTTATTACACTATATAAAGGGTGTCCCACATCAAATTGCATCACGGAAAAAACGCTGTAGAAAATTATCTAGTAGACCGATCCTTTTCAATCTTTCAGACAATAAAATACATCCCATAAGTAAGCTTTTGGCATATTTATTTCATCAACATCTGGCAGCAGCAGCACTTTTTCTTCATGTCTTCCTCAGATTTGACCTCTTTCGGATGCTTCCGTAGTGCCTGCTTCATAATAGCCCAGTATGTTTCGATGGGCATTAATTCACGTGCGTTGCGGGGGGGGGGGGGGGGGGGTCGTGTCCTTGGGTACGAAAGTGATCCCATTGGCTTCGTACCACTCCAGGACAACATTTGTAAAGTGGCACGAAGCTAGATCCAGCCAGAAGATCGTAGGGCCCTCGTGTTGCTTCAACAGAGGAAGCAGACGTTTCTGTAGACACTCCTTGAGGTAGATCTCCCCGTTTACAGTCCCGGTAGTCACGAACGGCGCACTCCATTTGCCACATGAGCAGATCGCTTGCCAAATAATGTATTTCTTGGCAAACTTTGAAAGTATCTGCTTCCTTTCTTCCTCCGGAACATCAAACTTGTGCTGGGCGGTGAAGAACAGTAGCCCCGGAAGCTGCCGGAAGCCCACCTTGACGTAAGTCTCATCATCCATGATGCGACAATGAGGCTATGTCATCATCTGGGTGTACAGTTTTCGAGCCCGTGACTTTCCCATCGTATTTTGCCGTTCGTAACGATTTGTAGCCTTCTGCACTTTGTACGTATGCAGTTCCTTCCGGTCTTCCGGCTCTCTGAACGAAATAATTGGACAGATTCAACTTTTTGGTCATATCCCTGACCGAAGCATTGGGATTCCGCTTAAAGGCTTTCACGACACGCTTGTGATCCTGTCCATTATGACCGCATTTCTCTTTCCGTTCGATGCTCAGAGTTTCGTAGTAGCGTTTTACCACACGACTCACCGTTCACTACACACTTAAAGGGTGATACGGTCAAAATTTGGTCAATATCAACTTGACGTATTTCTTTCTATTTTGCATTTAAAAAACCTGAACACCCCTCATTTTGAAGGTGTGTGTGTGTAGAATGTTGCTCCTATTTTGATTTTGGAATTCACTCTTCAGTTGTCAAAATGCCGTCCAAGCAAGAAGAGCAGCGTATCAAAATTTTGCTCGCGCATCGCGAAAATCCGAGCTACTCGCACGCAAAGTTAGCAAAATCGCTAAAAGTTGCCAAATCAACCGTTACAAATGTAATTAAAGTGTTTGGGGAACGTTTGTCGACAGCCAGGAAGTCTGGATCAAGGCGAAATCGAAAACCGGAAGCCGCTGAGACGACAAAGAGAGTTGCCGGTAGTTTCAAGCAAAACCCTAACCTCTCTCTCCGAGATGCCGCAAATAAGCTGGTTGTATCGTCTACAACCGTGCATCGAGCCAAAAAACGAGCCGGACTATCGACTTACAAGAAGGTAGTGACTCCAAATCGCGATGATAAACAAAATACGACGGCCAAAGCGCGATCCCGGAGGCTGTACACGACGATGCTGACGAAGTTTGACTGCGTGGTAATGGACGACGAAACCTACGTCAAAGCCGACTACAAGCAGCTTCCGGGACAGGAGTTTTATACGGCAAAAGGAAGGGGAAAGGTAGCAGATGTTTTCAAGCACATGAAACTGTCAAAGTTCGCAAAGAAATATCTGGTTTGGCAAGCCATCTGTACCTGTGGCTTGAAAAGCAGCATTTTCATAGCTTCCGGGACTGTCAACCAAGAAATTTACGTGAAAGAGTGTTTGAATAAACGTCTGCTGCCTTTCCTGAAGAAACACGGTTGTTCCGAACTGTTTTGGCCGGATTTGGCATCTTGCCATTACGGTAAAAAGGCCATGGAGTGGTACGCCGCCAACAACGTGCAGGTGGTTCCCAAGGACAAGATTCCTCCCAACACGCCAGAGCTCCGCCCAATTGAGAAATACTGGGCTATTGTCAAGCGGAACCTAAAGAAGACCAAAAAAACTGCTAAGGGCGAGCAGCAGTTCAAGGCAAACTGGCTTTCTGCGGCGAAGAAGGTGGACAAGGTGGCTGTACAAAATCTGATGGCAGGGGTTAAGCGTAAGGCCCGGCAATTCGGATTTGGAAAAGCGGAAGCCTAACTGAATATTTTTCCTGAATTTTATACTAATTGAACTTGAAAAAGAAATTTAATTTGATTTTTTAAATAAACGATTTCACCAATTTACACGCGTTTTCCCTTGACCAAATTTTGACCGTATCACCCTTTAGATTATTTTACCGAAATCTGTGAAATTTTACCGAAATCTCAACAGTTGAACGTTCGGTAAACAGTTCGGTGATTTCTCACAGTTTTCTTGTAATTTTTCACAGATATTCGGTGAAAAATTACAGGAAATCTGAGAAAAATCACCGAACTGTTAACCGAACGTTCAGCTGTTGAGATTTCTGTAAAATTTCACAGATTTCAGTGAAATAACCTTAGTGTGTACACGATTCCGAGTTGTTTTCCGATGTCCCGATGAGAGAGTTGAGGATTTTTCAGGTGCTTGTGCAAAATCAATTCGCACGTTGTTTTTCGGGTGACGCCATTGTTTCCAACTTTCGAAAAACTGACAGCGATAAAAATACAGTGTAAGCAATACACTCTAAACTACTTCTACCCAAAATTTCAAGACAAAATACCCAATGGGTAATTTTCTACAGCGTTTTTTTTTCCGTGATGCAATTTGATGTGGGACACCCTTTATCCAATTTTAAAATGTATATACCAGTCAAATTGCTTTTTGACGTAATCACCTTCCAATCAAAATATTTTTCGATGTTACTAAAGTCACCCAATTTCTACGGAGATGCCGTTTGTTTTAAGTAACAGCGCAGAGAAACCCGTGAAAAGTGTTCTTTCGTCGTTTCGCTTTCTCATTATTAAAGTGAATAAATCGAACTGTTTATTGCTAAGATGATTTCGGTGGTCTTAAAATGATGAATGAGCGTAAGGAGACGCGATTGATAACTCTCCCGAATATCCTGGTAAACGCAAGTTACATTAGGGGGCCATCAAACGACATATAATAACTTTTGAATCAAAAACCAATATTTTTAGCATGAAAGCTAGCGATCTGCTTTGTATGGTTAAAATCCTGCTTAATATGTTAAGCATTGCTATCACTATGAGATTATATGTGTTTGATTGGAAATAGGAATAAACTTTATTTTTCTGGGATCGGTGCGAATGTTACTTTTGACATAATGAAAATTTGATCTGAAGAAAACACAAATAAACAATTTTATTCCAATTGGTAGTAAGTCATAATTAAGCTGCACAAAATTATATGTTTACAGCAAAATCAAGAATAACTTACCTTCAATTATATTATTATTATTAAAATCACTTTAACGCTCTTGGATCATTCGTGACCTGGCCGGGGTTGCCCCATATCTTAACTATGTTGTGATCTAGTGTGTTAAAACATTCATAATACTTATGTGCATTGATTTTTTGAACTAATTTGTGGAACATTTCATACCAGTAGAAGTTTATAGAAAATAACTATAAAGCAAAAACTTGTATTGAGCGTATTCCACGAAAAATGTTCTATATTTAAATGAGATGAAGAAATACACGTACACATACACTCCGTCAATGTCAAAAGAAGGGGCTTTACATATCCAGAAACTTTGTTCAAGATACCACTAGTCTAAAATGCAAGATTCACGGGATAATTGACCGTCTTTTCACAGGTCTGAACCACTGTGCGCCATCATGATCCCCTGCTGCTGCCCGAGCAAAGTCGGTTAACAAAATGCAAGCAAATCGATATTAAACTTAACTTCAAATTCTGCTGTTAACGTCTTGTTGAAAGTTTAATATAAGTTCATCTGTCGTTGTACTAACAATTATTATCAATTCGTTTTGTTTAACACATTTTAGGTCATTCGTGACTTGTCCGGGTGAGATTTTAACTCAAGTCTTTTAGTGTGAGAAGCGTGGATGCTAACAATTTAAACCAGACCCGTATTCAGTTAAATATTATGAATGCAAAATCAGTAATCTAATTGATTTCATTGAAAGCAGGAATAGTTTTCGGTTTGATTCAACAATGTAAAATTAAGCTCCAATTTTTGTTGTGTTAACCGTTAAGTCAACCCAAATGAGATCAACTGGAGTATTCAAAATAAGTTACATCATAACAGCACATTTTGATTTCAATTTGATCTCCAGCTTTGCTCGGGTGCCCATACAATCCAGCGATTGCTTGCTGATTTTGTTTCCGCCCCTTCGTAGTGTGAGGCCACCTCCACGTACGTTCTCATATTTCAGTTGATATCGGCTACTGATGAAATCAACGATGGAGCTCAACATTCCTGATTCAGTTGTGAGGCCACCAACCCCAAATAATATACCGCAGGCTGGATTGATAAACCTGCCGCTTTTGGGTGCTCTGAACGCACTATATTTCGCATGCGTATAACAGCACACATTTCATATGGGTCATCCCAGCTCAAGTGGGTACAGAATTTAAAAAAGTTGTGGTCGATGTCACCAAACTTGGCCAAAACGCTTATTTTGGCATTCTGAACAAACGCCCATTTTTGGTTTTACTCTGAAGTTCCTAGATCCTTCTGGGCTACAACCCTGGATTTTCGAGGTTTTCGAAAATTCCAACTTTCAGAAGAGATTACTCCACAACCAAATAAGCTATTGGGCTCAAATTTTCACCACACTTTGTAAAACTCTTCTTCTTCCAAGGGCAAATGATTTGGACTAATAGTTTTTGAGATATGACTGAGAGTGAGTGGTATTTTTGAGCTTTTCTGGTTGAAAATCAATGCAATTGATTCTCATTATATGAAATAATAGCTAGCTCATTTATTTACTTCTGTCCATAATTTAATTGTGGTCCTAAAAGTGAAAAATATGTTCCTATGGGATACAGCCAAAACGTTGTGCTTTAGATGTACGATGAAATCATATGGATTAGCAGGGGAAGGAAGGGCATAGTGAACAGGTGGGGCATAGTGAACAGGTGGGGCATTGTGAAAAGGTGGGCATAGTGAACAGGTGGGGCATAGTGAGCTTCCTGTGCTCTAGTCTTGAATTTTTTAAGGTTCAAAACCAAATTAATTGGTCATTGATCATTTCAATGGTGATATTGAACCAATTTATTTATTTCAAACAATTAAAGGTTTGGGACTGGATTAAGGGATGCTTATTATGCCCCTCTTACCCCTACAGTTCAGTTGTGGATGACAGCTGCTATTTGAATAATACCCTTTAATTTTTTTAGATACAATCTCACGAGCAAGAATACTTTTTTATTATAGTTGAGGGGATTAGAAGGAAAGGGGTGTAAGTGACATTGATCGATTCTCTTCATCGACTTTCTCTTTCGTTAATAATTCAGCTGCAAATACATTCCTTGATTCGTGATGCCATTCTGGAGGCTAGATGAGAACCTCCTTTATCAAACTATGTTGCAGAAATTGCAAAATCTGTTTATAAAGCTGTGGCTATCAAAAGAGAAAGTCTAAAAAAATAAATTAATTACTCAAATAAGGGTATTATTCAAGTATCAGCAGTCATCCACAACTGAAATTATATATACCTGCTAATCTATCTGATTTCATCGTACTTCTAAAGAACAACGATTTAGCTGTATCCCATTGGAACGTCTTTTTCACTTTTTGGACCACAACTAAATTATGGACAGAAGTAAAAAAATGAGCTAGTTTTGAATTCATATAATGAGAATCCTGCCCAGAACATAAAATTATTGTGCTATCGGCGTGAGGGAATTCAAGAAAAAAATTTAAAAAAATGTTAAATAGCATTGATTTCCCACCAGAAAAGCTCAAAACTACCACTTAGTCATCTGGTCATATCTCTCAAAAACTGTTAGTCCAAATCACTTGCCCTTGGAAACACATCTAGTAGAAGAGTTTTAAAAAGTGTGTAGGAAATTTCAGCTTCAAATATTAAGAAATAAAAAATCCCGCCCATGGTGAAACTAGGCAATTTTTTTACAATTTTGATACCTGCCGGTAATCAGCCTGTTTACTGTAGTTTCTTAAACAAAAACTAAATGTGTGTACACCTATAAGAATCTAAATTTAAAAAAAATCAAATTGACGTTCTAAGATCACGAATAGCTTATTTGGTTGTGAAGTAATCTCTTCTAATGGATGAAATTAAAAAAAACCCCGAAAATCCAGGGTTGTAACTGGGAGGGATCCAGGCACTTCAGAGCAAAATCAAAAAAGGCGTTTGTTCAGAATGCCAAAATAAGCGTTTTGGCCAAGTTTGGCTCAAATCGGTGACATCGACCACAGGTGGTGTACCCACTTGAGCTTGGAATGACCCATATGCAACTTGAAAATTCGGATTTTGGTGTATCGACATCTCGATATACATATCAGGTTAGATCTCCAAAAGTTTCGTAAACTCGCAGAGTCAGCCCTAGCTTTCATGATTCGGTACCATTATCTGACGCTATCTGACTGCCGCATAGTTTTTGAGCTTACTCTGCATATCAGAACGCCGATGTGCTAATAGCGCAACATCACCAGCCAAATGGAAGTAGTCGAGGAGCTCCATAGTGATAGGCTGCAAATACAGTCCACGGTTTGGTACACGAACAAAAATTGGATTGTGTCAACAGCAAAGATTTGACACATGCGCTGCGCTGTTTTTGGCACACTCTACGGAGTGACCAACCCCTTGATATCACGAAAAAGTTGATTTCTTTAACGAAATCGGATGAAAAAATATTTCTCATTCAGGAACACATTTTGCATCATATTTTAAGCCACAACTTGGAATTTGGTTGTTACATTTTTTTCTTTATGAGTAATTGATTAAAGTATGTTGATTTGATTAATTAAAATTTCGAAAATTTATGTATAATGATTTTGAACAAGTATTTCAAATCAGAGAAAAATATGTTGATGTTAGTAAACCTGTATTATGCAATATCAAAGCATAAGTGACATCTCACACTGGAAGTCTTGGGTTTGAATATCATCATGACAAGTCACAAAGGACAACAAAATTGGTTAAAGTGACTTCTGACAAATCTTGAGTATCTTGTTCTATATCTTAATTTCTTTAAAGGAATGTTTACTCTTGGTACAGTCATTATAATGTCTATAGTCTCAACTTCTACATATACTCAAGTCTCAACTTCTAAATCCTTAAAAAAAAACTGAGCAACCTAAGATTTTTGGACATCATTAAAATCAGCTACTGAAGCCAGAAAACGTCAAGGCTTAATAAAAAATATGCATCCTCTTGGATGTAATATTAAAATTTATTTTTTGACTCCTGTGCTAAAAATAATTCTTCAAATTGTTCCGTTCATTAAATATTAATATTTTCCATTTCAATGTAAGAAAGTGCTACATTTTACAATACAAATTCTAGTGGCAATATAACAACACACTAAGATTATTTTACTGATTTCTTCAAAATTTTACCGAAATCTCAACAACTGAACGTTCGGTAAACAATTTTACAGTTTTCCTGTAATTATTTACAGATATCTGTGAAAAAATCACAGATATTTGTGAAATTTTTTTCGAACGTTCAGCTGTTGAGATTTCGGTAAAATTTTACAGATTTCTGTAAAAAATTCTAAGTGCGTATGATAATTATTAATTTTTATTTTTTTCTAGTATGAGTAAAAAAATTATGATGGATTATTGTCAGGAGCCTTCTTTGGTGCAAAATGTGCAATAATTAATCCTCTTACATTTATAGGAATTGAATAGGAATTGAATGTTTAACAACATGTGATACCAGCGACTTGGTTGAGGAATGCATGTAGCATTTGACGTTTTCTAACAAGTGATAATGACCTCAATTGTGTCGGAATTCAAATGAGTAAGGTGGTAGACAGGCAGAATAATCAGGGTTTTATTCTTTTCAATCTAATGCATTTATTATAGTTTAGAAAGTAAAATCAGAAAAGAAAATTTTATTTAATATTACAGACTTTCAAAGCAAAATTGTCCATTATTGTATAATATCTTAGATCTGAAATAATATCAATCAAACCATTTTCGTAGAGCAGTACAGAGATTTCGTTAAATGAAAAATCATTCGATGCCGTACTAAGTTGTGGAAAAACTAAGAGTTACGTGCAGCTAACAGAAGACCATAGAAAGCAATGAATATAATAACACATTTTTCCGAACAGCTGCAAAATGCGCATCAATTGCAGCACCAGCGTCAACAAACCTATACAAGGCTACTTCCCCTTTCCGCTGTCCGAGACCGGTATAGCTTGGTTAAACAGCGTAAATCACTCAAATCCTCGCCAATATTGCGCGATGCTAAACACCGGTAGCCGTTGCAGCCGGTCAACCGACATCAGTTTACCGTCAATATTTACCTAATTCGTCATTAAAACGTACATCACCGGAGACAAACGCTATTTTTCAATTTACCCCGTACTTTGATCAAACATTACACGCCGCGGTGGTGGCGCTGCTGATCAGTGGAAGTTAGCATTTATTTAAAATCACGTCACTGGGTACAGCTTTTCAGAGGCTGCTGGCAAAACACTTTCGATTGGCGCGATTGGAATCGAACCCGATCACCACCACCATCCGTCGTCACTACCTCCGATCATGTGGTTCAAACAAACTGTCCGCTCAACCGCTCGTCAGCTTTTAGCCAGGGCGCGCAATCTGCAAAAGAGAACGAAAATTAAAGATGACAAATGATTTATTTGCACTTTGAGTTTTTACCGAGTGTAACGCGTGTGCTGCTCAATCACCTTCTGGTATGCTCCGCTCCCGCCACTGACTGGTCGGCCCCTTACATGCACAGCGCGGTTGTAATCGATCAGTCCAATAAATCATTGTTTACTATTTAAAATGTCATAGGGTTGAGTGTTTACTCGATGGGTACAGTTGTATGGAGTACATAAAAGTTAAATGGGCGTTAACAGTTCTTCATGAGGCCTCCTTTGGCTCAGTCGGAGGTTCAAATTCATGCTGGAGGCGTCAGATTCGATTCAATTAACAACTGTGGAATTAGCTACTGAAAAAACGCTCAGTTGAGGGCAAGTTCTAGTTGGGACATACATATCAACATAGGGACATCGATGAAGCAGAAGATTATTTAACAGTTTCCACATGAGCCCACAAGAGAGAAGCTCGATTTGAATAGATAGGATGCTATATTTTAGTTGATGTCAACTTCAGTGAGATGCCGGATATTGTTTGGTAAAGTACAGTGAAATAACGTATAAGCACAGACAAACAGACATGACACTCACAATCACATACTTTGCAAATAAAGTTTTAGTAGGGAATTGCTCGCATTTGTCTTGGTGGCGCCACTGAAGCGTTAAGCAAGCCACCTTATTTTGAACTTCTCAGTGATGCCAGTTCTTATTCAGCTCTTGAAAATAATAAGAGGGGCAAGGCTGGAGACACATACCACTTACTAATCGGACGAATACAGAGTTGATGAATATTACATCCAAACAGCTGCGCATTGGACATTCCACTTTTTTAACTAGTTCGTTTATTTACTAGGCTCAGTCGTGTGTGACACTTTGCGGAGCCAAAAATCCGTAATTTTTTAATTAACATTTTAAACAGCAGTAATCTAGGTTAGTATTGGGTACCAATTACTCGTGGCGGGCTCGAGGTTAATGGGTAACAATTTCGTTCGGAGGAGCTAGGTAGGAAACAGTTTTCTCAAGCCTCCTTCAGATACTACTCCCGAACGGTTCATGAAATGCTGGCTGGACAGGGGCAAGTTGCTCAGAAACAGGTGGATGATAAGACCGGGACACAATGACTGAAAAATATGTGGAAAAGTAGGGATGGTCACATCTAACTCTAACATCAGCCAAACAAAGGAATTCGTAGATCGCCTGCATGTAGGGAAGATCACAGGTTCCCAATACACATCTTACTTCACGCTTCACGGAAGGGTTGTCTACCTCGGGCCACTAGGGTATCCAATAGTCGTGCTCTGGAGGCGTAGTTACCCGGACAATGCCAAATTGCGTGATCGGTCATCATAACCGGTTCTGCACCTACATATATTGCTGTCAAAGAGGTTCTTCTGTAGAGATGTGCGTGTAGCGAATAGTGGTTGGACATAAATCTTGACATCACGCGAATGAATCCCCGACTCACATACAGACCTTTGAACCACGGTCTCGAAGAAACATTTGGAGTAATGGAATGTAACCACCGCCCAAGAAAATTAATTGTCCAATCGTTTTGCCAACTTAAAAGAGAACTCTGACGTAATAATGGGATAAATTAATCATGTGAAATTCTTCTATCATAAATCTCGCCTTGTTGTGCGCCCATCTTTGCGAGAGAGTCTGCCTTCTCATTGCCTGGGATTGAGCAATGTGAGGGAACCCATACAAAGGTAATTCTATATGATCTTTCGACCAGCAAACTCATCGGCTCCCTTACCTTTGAAAGGAAATAAGATGAGTGCCTACCTTGTTTCGTCGACAGAATAGCCTCAATCGAACTGAGACTATCCGAGAAGATGAAATAATGGTCAATAATAGTGGACATGTCGGAAATCATCCCCAATGTGAAGTTGATTCCTGCTAGCTCAGCACCATAAACGGAACAAGGTTCCTGAAGCTTCCGGAAGGCGGTTGAATATTCATTGAAGACATAGAAGCCAGTGGATCCATCAATGTGTGATCGATCAGTGAAAAATTTTCTATTGCAATTGACTTGTTGGTACTTTTCAGAAAAACATAGTGGTATTGAGATAGGTCGAAGTTGATCTGGAACTCCTTGAACAGCCTGTTTCATGGAGAAATCATAGTAAATGGGGGAACTGTATTTAGTAAATTGTACACGAGGGGTGTTATAGCACGGAAGGCTAATATCCGATGACATACAATAAGGTAGATTCGCACGAATCTAGACTGGGTGCTCAATTCGAGCATTGCTTCGAAGTTTTAAATCACAAGGATGTTACTGACACTACATCATATCAAGAACAACATGCGAAAGGGCATACAAGCTTTTTGTAAACAAACCTTCTTATGCCCTTTTCTCGCCACCAGTATGACACCAACCCAAACCATCAACATCACCGGGTAGGGGAAGCTTTGCCCTTTCCGATGATGTTGTTGGTTTGGGTGAGCGACCCTCGGCGACCCTGTTTAAATAGCCAATGTATCAACCAATTCAGATTGAGACAAATTCTCGGATGAGAGCTCCCAGAAACGGTTCTGCAGGGGTGTTATGCGCGCTAGAACCTCTAGGCTCATATTGTGTGTTGAATGCATACAGTCAAGGGCAATACGTACCCATGGGGGGATGCCTACAAAGTGGTCATGGCAAAGACCCGCAGCGTGGCGGCACCCCCGGAGAGATCGCCGGCGGTACTGGCTCCGATCGTTGGGTTCTTGTTTCCACGTAGGGACGTAGACTCCTGGCCGCGGAACCCAGGCGCGGATCAGGGAGAAGTGTCTAGAGTGACGAACAGAGAACTTATCGATATTTCCAAGTCGCTGGCGGTGGGCAAGGCCCCGGGCCCAGATGGGATCCCGGTTGTGGCTCTGAGGGCGGCCGTTGCGGAAAATCTAGACATGTTCCGTTCTGTTTTTCAGACCTGTCTGGACGTAGGCATCTTCCCAGATGCGTGGAAGCGGCAGAGGCTGGTGCTGCTCCCGAAGCCAGGAAAACCCCCTGGGGACCCGTCAGCATACAGATCCATTTGTTTGCTAGACACCACTGGGAAACTGCTTGAGAGGGTCACCCACTGAAGGTGTAGACGGCCTGTCAAGCAGCCAGTACGGGTTCCGTAAGGGCAGATCCACGGTGGACGCCATCCGCGACGTCATCAAGACGGCAGAGGTGATCCACCGGAAACGAAGGGGCATTCGTTACTGCGCGGTGGTAACCTTAGATGTGAAGAACGCGTTCAATAGCGCGTGCTGGGGGGCGATAGTCCGCTCGCTACACCAGCTCCAAATTCCCAGAGGGCTGTACAAGATTCTGGAAAGCTACTGTTGACGTACGACACAGAAGATGGCGAAAAAGTCTACGGGGAATCCCTCGAGGAGGTAGAGCTGACAGTGGCTCACTGCGTCAAGCTTGTGGAGGAATGGATGAGATCCAGGAAACTGGAGCTTGCCCATCACAAGACGGAAGTGGTCGTAGTCAACAATCGCATGTCAGTACAGCATGCGACGTTGACAGTCGGCGGAAGCACAATTAGGTCTGTGCGCTCTCTGAAACTCTTGGGGGTTATGCTCGATGATAAGCTCAGCTTCGGCTGCCACGTCGAGTACGCCTGCAAGAGAGCGTCTACGGCTGTGGGGGCATTATCCCGCATGATGTCAAACAGCTCGGCAGTGAATGCCAGTAAGCGCAGGCTCCTCGCTGGAGTCGTAGTATCTATCCTCAGATACGGCGGCCTTCGTGGGCTGCGGTACTGGATATTGACTGCCACAGGCGGAAATTAGAGAGCACACACAGGCTAATGTGCTTGAGGGTGGCCAGTGCATACTGCACTATCTCGAGAGAGGCCGTCTGTGTCATAGCAGGGATGATGCCAATCAGCCTTATCATTAAGGAGGACGTGGTGAGCTATGACGCGAGGACCGTTCGAGGGGGGGGGGAACAACGCGCGAGCTGCGTCGACCGCGAGATGGCAATCGGAGTGGGAAAACTCCACAAAGGGGAGGTGGACTTACCGCTTGATATCTTCCGTATCAAGCTGGGTCAACAGGTGCCACGGGGAAGTAAACTTCCACCTGACACAGTTCTTGTCAGGCCATGGCAGCTCTAGAAGCTACTTGCATAGGTTCGGACATGCAAGTACTCCCATCTGCCCCGCGGGGGGTGACACATCTAAATCTCAATTCTAGGTACTCAAAAAATCTCACACTAGCGAATCAATCTTCGAAATATTTTTTTCATTTCTCGCATCTACTTGCATCGTGCAACATCTTTTTGCAGGAAATCTTCAGAATCGCCATAAATCTTCTTTCTATCTACTCAGCGTGTGCGCAGCTAACCACAGCAAAACACTATTTTTCCTGCATCGTAGATAGAGTCGTCCCCCTCGATCTGCCCCAGGTGTGCTGGCATCGAGGAGACCGCCGAACACGTTATGTTCGCCTGTCCACGCTTCGAGCCAGTATCGAGCGCTATGCTAGCGATATGCGGAGCGGATACCAGTCCGGATAACATCGTTCCTAGGACGTGTGGTACGCGGTGGTGACTGCGGTCACCCACATAAAGGGTGATACGGTCAAAATTTGGTCAATATCAACTTGACGTATTTCTTTCAATTTTGCATTTAAAAAACCTGAACACCCCTCATTTTGAAGGTGTGTGTGTGTAGAATGTTGCTCCTATTTTGATTTTGGAATTCACTCTTCAGTTGTCAAAATGCCGTCCAAGCAAGAAGAGCAGCGTATCAAAATTTTGCTCGCGCATCGCGAAAATCCGAGCTACTCGCACGCAAAGTTGGCAAAATCGCTAAAAGTTGCCAAATCAACCGTTACAAATGTAATTAAAGTGTTTGGGGAACGTTTGTCGACAGCCAGGAAGTCTGGATCGGGGGGAAATCGAAAACCGGAAGCCGCTGAGACGACAAAGAGAGTTGCCGGTAGTTTCAAGCGAACCCCTAACCTCTCTCTCCGAGATGCCGCAAATAAGCTGGGTGTATCGTCTACAACCGTGCATCGAGCCAAAAAACGAGCCGGACTATCGACTTACAAGAAGGTAGTGACTCCAAATCGCGATGATAAACAAAATACGACGGCCAAAGCGCGATCCCGGAGGCTGTACACGACGATGCTGACGAAGTTTGACTGCGTGGTAATGGACGACGAAACCTACGTCAAAGCCGACTACAAGCAGCTTCCGGGACAGGAGTTTTATACGGCAAAAGGAAGGGGAAAGGTAGCAGATGTTTTCAAGCACATGAAACTGTCAAAGTTCGCAATGAAATATCTGGTTTGGCAAGCCATCTGTACCTGTGGCTTGAAAAGCAGCATTTTCATAGCTTTCGGGACTGTCAACCAAGAAATTTACGTGAAAGAGTGTTTGAATAAACGTCTGCTGCCTTTCCTGAAGAAACACGGTTGTTCCGTACTGTTTTGGCCGGATTTGGCATCTTGCCATTACGGTAAAAAGGCCATGGAGTGGTACGCCGCCAACAACGTGCAGGTGGTTCCCAAGGACAAGAACCCTCCCAACACGCCAGAGCTCCGCCCAATTGAGAAATACTGGGCTATTGTCAAGCGGAACCTAAAGAAGACCAAAAAAAACTGCTAAGGGCGAGCAGCAGTTCAAGGCAAACTGGCTTTCTGCGGCGAAGAAGGTGGACAAGGTGGTTGTACAAAATCTGATGGCAGGGGTCAAGCGCAAGGCCCGGCAATTCGGATTTGGAAAAGCGGAAGCCTAACTGAATATTTTTCCTGAATTTTATACTAATTGAACTTGAAAAAGAAATTTAATTTGATTTTTTAAATAAACGGTTTCACCGATTTACACGCGTTTTCCCTTGACCAAATTTTGACCGTATCACCCTTTAGTTTCGGAATTACAACGACAGTGGCGTGCCGAACAGCAGTTGCCTACTGCCCGGCTAGATCGATAGAGTATTGCTAGAGAAGCGTCATAGCGCTACAGCGGCCCCTCCCACGAAGTAATGCCTTCGGGCGGTTCCGGGGAGGTCAAGGGCCAAGCGCACAGGGTAAGGTTTAGTGGGTCGGGAGTGAAATTCTCCCATCCCCACACCCTGAGTTCCTTCTCAGGTGTCTGTGAGCAGATTTCCCCTGTATAAAGAAAAGGGTAATACGTAAACAACGATATTGAATACGTTCCAATTTGATTAGGTGGCTGTTTCTTGCCGAGAGGAAGCAAACAGAGCCATACTCAAGAACTGAAAGAATAGTCGTTTATATAGTTTAATGAGGTCTTCCGGGTGAGCACCCCACCATGTCCCGGAAATTGATCGTAGAAAGTTGATCCTTTGTTGACACTTTGGTTTCAAATACGTAATGTGAATACCCCAAGTGCATTTTGAATCAAACCAGACTCCAACGTATTTGAAGGTAAATTCTCAGCCCAAAATATTTAGACGCAAATGGGCTGGAAACCGCTTCCTTGTAAACACTACCAATTCAGTTTTTTGCGGTGAACCCCTCGATCCCCAAATTTCTGGCTCAGAAGAAAAGATTATCTAGGAAATTTTACAATGGTCTTTGCAAGATTTCCGCACGTGGACCTCTCAGGGAAACCACGGCATCATCTGCAAGCTGTCTAAGCGCAATGACGTTTATATAAGGTCTGGGCCAAAGGGCTTATTGGTGTTAGTGAAATGTGCAAATGTTAGTGGTGTTCGTATTTTATTGCAATGTTTATCTTTTTACACGAAACAGCTGTTGGCAGTGACTATTTCTATCTGTTCTCAGTATGTTGGTAGTGACGTATTTCTATCTGTTCGCAGATGTTCAGCAATGTTTATAACATTTTTGCTTCTAACACCAGCAAGCCGCCTGTTGGCCCAGACCTTATATAAATGTCATTGGTCCAAGCGTGCATCGATTATCTAAGCAGTTATCAATATCTTTGACATAGAAATTATAAAGTAAGGGACTTTAACATGAACTTTGGGGTAAGCCCATGCAACTAATTCTAAAAGTTGTCAGTTGACCTAGATTGAAGGTCATTTGTTTTTCTGACAGCAAATTATACAAGAAATTATTTAAAATACAGGGTAATCCACTACTGTGCAGACTGTACTAGGAAGGTCAGTTGAATATCAGATGAAATCAACGCTAGACAATCGTTTGTTCCTTTACTCTTTCGGAAACCAAATTACGTATTTGAAAGCAGGTTGTTTGATTCAACCCAATTGTCAAGTCTTGATAGGATCATTTTTTCTAATGATTTCCTCAGGCATGATAATGCCCCAGCGATGGGCCCAATCTTAGATCCATAGGGCCATTTCCCCTATTATAATGATTTTTTGTGTTTGACACATAAAACCTGTCAAATTCGCTTTCAGGTAGTCGCAATCAGCGATTTTATGACTTG
This sequence comes from Ochlerotatus camptorhynchus, assembly GCF_037179485.1. Taxonomy (NCBI): domain Eukaryota; kingdom Metazoa; phylum Arthropoda; class Insecta; order Diptera; family Culicidae; genus Ochlerotatus; species Ochlerotatus camptorhynchus. The sequence goes on along the minus strand of NW_027040751.1, from coordinate 536,381 downwards.
CGAGCGCTCACTCTCGCGCTATTTATCAATTTTATCTAGATGAACGCGTCATTGGTACGGTACTAATGAATATTTTTGGTAGCTATTAAAAATTTAGTCGATTGCTGATTTTTTTTTCCTTGATTTGTTTTCCGTCGATCTTGTTTTCCGTGCTGAGCACCAATGCTACCGACGCCAGGGAGGCAGCTCCCACACCTGGACCCTAATTGCTGAATTTATATATGGGCCAAAATAAGGGGCATTTAGGTCGACATTACATCCATTTCCCCTATACATCCCTTTTTGTAGCGCCTTTTTAGGTCGCTGAAGGTTCATTCCGGTTTCAAAATGTTTGTTCTAGAAAGTTAGGAAAAATCACAAAATTTCAACTCTGTTCCTTGTTTCGTTGCGAAGTTACAGCTATTTGTATGTGCCGCTTGGGTTATATAGACCCTAATATACTAGGAAGGTTAGATCTTTCCTGGATTTTTGCACAAGTGTATCCACCGCATAATTTTAATGATTGACTAAATATTTCAATTAACCTTCCCAGTACATTGAGGTTATTTTTGGTCTGGAAACACTGTGTAAATGTTTCCTAATGCAACAGTTATAGGAGAAACCTGCTACTTATTTCTTTACTTGCATTTATGTTGAAATTCATCAAATTTCACGATCATACAATTTGAAGTTATCATCAGTAATTGGGACCTGCCTTAACTCAGACGATAAAGGTGTCACCTTAAAGCAAGACCATGCTGGAGGCGGCTGAGTTTGATTCCCGTTCCGGACTAGGATTTTTTTTGGTTTAAACTATTTCTCGAGTTCCCTGGACAATAAAGTATAATTGTACTTGCCACACAATAATACTAATGCAAAAATTTTACTGGTTTAACAACTGTTGTGTTTTGAAGGCCAGCGTATAATCCCAGTGGGGGCGTAATAAAGCCAAAGAAGAAGAATCAGGAATTCAAATTCAAAATGTCTGCAAACATGAAACTCAAAGCTTGATTCATTATAAACGGCATAAATGCGGCCAGCCAAACAATCAGTCCGTCTAGTCCAAATTATCTGCAATAGAAATATGTTCCACTCTGCAACTACTTCATTAAAAATGATCGTTACAATTTAACGCAGGCATCTGGTGCAGCTCGAGATCAACATTCTCAAGCTAATCTGTCGACGATCTCAGTTCATTTAGTAGGACTTCCTTTGGCATTCATTTGCTCACTTGCTCGCGAGCTCGCCTTAGGTACTTCCCAATCTCTCTCTCCCTGATTCTCACCTCACGCGCGGTCGGAGCAGCACTCTCGCCTGGTTCTGGCCGCCCCTGGCCGCGGCTCCCGAACTGGACTGCACGAATTCTGTCAGCCTCACACCGTCGATCGGTCGGCGAGTCGAGACGAGCAAACGATTCGGATGTCGTGATTAGCATGTGACGTCTGTGATTAAATAATGATCACTGTACTGTTTGTGTACTCGTTTTCACAACCCTTCTTTCTAGAGGAAGGTAGATGGTGGCACATCTCAACGTTAGTTGTGCGCTTATAAACATCGCTCAGCCGGGGGGTAAGCGGAGGGTTGGAAGTAATTGGTTCAATCGTCTACCGCGAGAGCACCAATGTGTACAACTATACACGATATAATTAAACATCATCATGTGCACTGGGATGGCTCGGAGACCGGAGACATACCTACAGCTGTATAAGACAAGCAGACTAGATATTACGCCAAAAAAGTCAATTAAGAATCACGCGACCGGCGGTGATGGAAGCGGTGGCTCTAGAAAGCAAATTGTTTATTGTTTTGAGCGATCACTAACTACTGTTAATCGGGTTAACGAGCGAGTTGACATAACCATAACCTAACCCAACATGATCTGCAAATATGATGTTCGTTTGTTCAAGATTTAGTCGATTTCATTCATAGAAGGATTGTAAAAATTCCTGAACCTTAATCATAGGATTATACAAACGATGATAACCTTTTACCAAAGTTTTGCATCAACATACAGCTGATACTGAATAGAATACAAATCCGATTATCAGTAGAAAGAGTTCTACCTCCCCTGGTAGTTCGAGTCTAACCGTTGTCCTGAACAAACTGATAACAATGGAACCCGTATTGAAGTAAGTTACTAACATTCTTCCACTTCCATCGATGATGACCTTCCTAATAAAAGTTAATCCCAATCTCAAGGATTCTACTGCTGCTACTAATCAGGATCCAATGTTGCCATCAAGAGCGATTTCAGTGTCACCAAGAGCCCAACGTCAAGGTCCAATGGCATCACGAAGGTAGTTGCGTTCAGGAGAATTCAGATCAGCACAGTTTCCTCGAGCTGGACTCCGATTCATTGCTGAACTACACGGTTCTGGAGCTCGTCAACGCAACGTTCGCACAGTTCGGTTCGAATCACTTCCAAGTGATACCGGCCAGTGTTACGACTCTGTCCGTTTACTTTGGGAACGTTTCGGAAGTTTACTTTCTGTCGGGCTCGTTGCACTCGCTATCGATTCTGGACACCGATCTGCACCGGTTCTTTGTTGCCGAACAGGAGAACCAAGCACTGACATCGCTTGAGATTCGATCAAAAGCCCTGGGAACTGTTCCTTTCAGTATCGAATACTTAAAAGAGTTACAGAAACTGACACTGCGGGGTTGCAATCTGACCATGGTTGACGTAAAACAGTTCGGAGGGTTGAGTAATTTGGTCGAATTGGATCTAGCGGAAAATTCCATCTTCACCCTAGATATTCCAGTGAATATAAGGGTGGGATCATTGAGGAAACTGTTTATCGAAGATAATTTTCTAACGGAGGTGAAAAATTTCCCGATGGCGTTCCCCCGACTCAGAACTTTGGGCTTATACAACAACCGGTGGTACTGTGATTGGGTGGCTGAGGTGAGGAAACGCATCATGACAGCATGGATCGTTGTTTACGGAAGAGATGTGGATTGTGAAAAAAGAATTTACCATGGTGGTTTGTGTTGTGTTCGACGGCCTGACCGTGTTTCGAAGTGAATAAAATAATTGATTGAAGTGAGATTTTTTTTTTCCTTTACAAACTTATCTACAACATTCTACCACCAACTGAAGTCCACCATCATCATCAATCAGAATCAGTGTCGCGTAGATCGCACCCCCAGCAGCGCAAACATCATCGTCGCTGTGTTGTTGTGATTTGATTGGTGTGTACGTACGATAACTGATTGTTACTCTCACGATGACTCAAATTTAGTGCACCGCGCTGCCGGGTTCTCAGGATGTCCACAATTTAATCAGCAGAGGGGTGATTGTTTCAAAACACCAAACACTCGCGCTACACTTGGAAGGTGCCATCACCCCGGCTCCGTTGGTGGTGATCGTAGTTCACGATATGCAATTCTGCTGGATGAACAAAACAGCTTTGCACTGGCGTGCTTGGGTTAGCTTTGGTGATATTCCGTTGTTGTTTTTAAGAAAAATATAGTTCCAATCTAATGTTTCTCAGATCTCAGGTAGGAAAAAGGGGTCGTATCGAAAGCATGAGTGACGATTCCTCACTCAATCACCATGTGATAAACATCTATACTGGGCGGCTGCATGCTTTTTTTTTACCTGTGCCCAGTCAATTTGCTGTTGACTTGCTTGATTTCCTTGTTGAGACTCCACCGCCATATAAACCACTTGGGTTTGCCTCTTGGTTCCAATGCAGTGCATGCTTGCAGAATTTGTTTCCGCTCCTTCATAATGTGTGGCCGACCCACCCCATCCAAAATTTCGTTTATGAATATCTGTTGATATCGGCTTCTGATGACAGCATTCAAGATTAAGATGTGAGGCAACCAACATACTGTTTAAATAGCCAATGTATCAACCAATTCAGATTGAGACAAATTCTCGGAGACTCCCGGAACATATTAGGTGGAGGCCAGTGCGACTTTGAATAGTCATATTATTTTATGTCAAATTCTCAACCAAACTCAATCGGCTGTTTTCAGAGTAACACTGCATCTTGCACTTACAGAAGCGCTCAAAAGTCATTTTGACAATTTGTTTAATAATCTGATTTTTTATCTATTCAAGTTTTTTAACTTTGGTTTTTTCAGCTTTAAAATATGAGTGCTGTGTGACGAGTAACAGAAAACAACATATTAATTTTATTATATACTCACTAAATCTGATTTTATAACAAAATAGAAATTCATGAAGTTTTATGGCTTCTCCGAGGGCATCTCGATGTATTTTAAAGCTGTAAATCTGCTTAATTCGGGCGTAAAAGCCATAAGCAGTTGCATTTGGTTGGAATTATGGACTGAACCTTAACCCTAATGTTGAATTAATAGGTTTCTGATATACTTCTCCATTCAGCTAAAATAGCAACTAGAAACTCCGCCACGTTGGAGGTATGTGTTCTATACAGCGCTTTCAATTGGAATAAATAAATTCAACTTGTTTCACTAATCTTTACTAACCGACCTATTGAACTATTATTGAATAAAAATAATATTTTAAGATAAATGTCAACGGGAGCATTATAGGAGCATACGAGTCAATTTTGTCAGAAGTCTTTAGTAAACTAATATATTGAGTATTATACACAACGAGTGATGGCACGAGCACTGGTTTGTTTTACCATTTTTTCATTAAGATTTGATACTTTTCGCAATGACCATAGTGAAGACACACAGAAACAAACTGGCAAGCAGCAAAAATGTCGTGACATTTCTGAACTTTTTGCTGCCAACGACTGAACATTATGGCACAAAGAAGCAAGCAAGTGGTGTGCGCGTCATACATTTATGTCACGTAGAATGTTGTTGATTACTGACTAATTACTGCATTTATTTGATGTTTTTAGCATATAATTAATATATAAGTATGAATACTAACCATTCATATGCTAAAATTGTGCATAAACAAGGAAGTTGATCATTTACTGTCACACGCAAACTTATAGTTACAACTCAATTACTCCTATTCTCTATCTCCGCCGTTCTATAGAAATTTACAATATTGTACGTAAACAGCACTTCCATAGAAAAAAAAACTACTAGTGATTTTACATTGTTCCTGCCTTGGCAATTCAGTGTTTTAAACAGGTGGTCTATACTTAAAAACTAAAACTAAATCTTTAAATAAATATAAAGGGAATTAATTGTTGCGACTGAGGACTGCAAAGATTTTTGCCTGAAATTTGTAATTATTTTGTTAGACATTTGTTCTAAAGTCTTTTTTTTTCCTTGATTTGTTTTCCGTCGATCTTGTTTTCCGTGCTGAGTACCAATGCTACCGACGTCAAGGAGGCAGTTCCAACACCTGGACCCTACCTATCGACCCATCAACTCATGAACCGGGGACCAACGGCTTTAGTTCCCTGGCATCAGGGCGTGATTTAGGCGTGATGAGAGATGTTATGCCTCAGAACATCCCGGCGGCGCCAACTGGGATTGAACCCAGGCCTTCTGGAGTGAGAGTTAATCACGCTTACCACTACACCACCAGCGCCACTAAAAAACTCAAGTTTTTGAAAAAAAAAATATCCAAGACATGATCCAATTTTTCTTTCAATCTGCTATAATGAAAGAACATCAAATTTACTGAACTGAGTGTGGCGAAATTTTGAAATAATTTTAATAAAATGGGTTTTTTTGTTGTCGAAAAATATACTAAAATCCATCATATTTTTTCCGGAATGTGGTTTACTGAACTAACAAAGATAACTACGCAAAAACTCATCGAATATCATGGTGAAAACCTTTATGTTCTATTATTGCAATTATTCTATTCCGGAGACGAACCAGCCCAGGGCTAAAAATCTCCCTAATAAAGATAGAAAAAAAAATATTCTATTCAAATTCTTTCCGAAAACTCGGCATCACTGCATATGAACACAATAGTTCATCTGCTCTGACAGCTTGATTTGACAATTTGACGGCTCGCAATTCGCGTTGGAGTGCATTTTACAAATGTCAGAGAAGTCTATTGACCAATGCACGGAATGAACTCACGAAACAAAATTGACGTTTGAGCGGTGCCGTGTTTACTAAAAATGAACACATGACGTAATGCTCGCGTAACTTTAGAAAAGGGCCTATCAACTTTTATAAACAACTCGTTAAGTCTTTTTTGCACGCACCGAAGTACACCCACGCAAACTAACAACACCATCGAGTATGGAAAATTCTCCCCTTCCCGCTAGTGCCCTGGGTTTGCATGGGCATTCTTCGATTCACGTGAAAAGGGCATAACAAATTGTTTTTAAAAAGTTGATAGTCTCTTTTCTAAAGTTGCGCGAGCATCACGTCATGTGTTCATTTTTAGTAAACACGGCACAGCACAAACGTCAAATTTTCTCATGAATTTATTCCGTGAATTGGTCAATAGCTTATGTGATAGGAGTACAGAGCAATAGTAGCACAATAGAGGTAACCTAATACTAGAAGGTCCCGAAGAAACTATGAGATGGATAATAACTAGGTAGGTCGGGACTTTTCATACACATTTTCTGACAGTTGGTGAAAGGTCATTTTGGATTCATAGCGCCATAGCGCGGGTAAGTTGAATATTTATTAGCTGCGTCGTGGGAGATTTGCCCATAATTAATAACGGCAGATTTTCACATTTCTGGCGATCCTGCCATGAGACGAACCTGGAATCTTGGAGACCCCCGATAGGTAATAAAGGGCAAATCACCTACTTACAAGGAATATTGGAAATTTGAACGCGACCGGGACGGCCGTTCTGAATGCGAGTGAGGACGGATTTGCAAAAATCGTCTCCTCGCCGTGGCAAAGCCACAGGAGAGAACGCGACCGGGACGGCCGTTCTGAGAAAACGGGTGAGGACGGATTTGCAATAAAAAAAGTAGAAGGGTCTGTGCCTAGGGGCACGAACGGAAGCTTGACGTAGGACCGCTAGTGGAAGGAATAAATGTGAAGAGCATTTAGTTCTTTTAATTGATCAATTATCTATTATCTCAACTCTTTCCGTTTTTGAATTGTAGGCGTACCAAATTTGTAGTGATCTTTTTCAAAGAGAAAGTTGATTAAGAGAATCAATCATAATGACTTGTACCCCTGCTTCCAAGTTTGGTTACAAGATTACAAGTCTGAAGAAAATTTTGTGTGATCGTTGGGGGCTTGTAGTTCTGAATATGGACAAACAAGCACAGATAAATTCTATTCCAACTCTTTACTGATGTAAATAAATAAAACGGCCCTTTTCAGAGTCATCAATTTATTGAAGAGGACATCCATGGCCACTTACGCTTGGCGTGTTTAGTGTAGGTGGTAGCATCACGGACCTCATTTTCCAGGAACACCTTCAGCACACCTCGTAGATCAGACCGAAGATACGTTTGACACCACCATGGCGAGCCAGACGACCGATGGCGGTTATCTCGAAGAACTTTGCGATGACGCTTGGCGCCTCCTTTACCAGACCTTTTCCTCCTTTGCCACGACCAGTCAATTGTTGCTTGTTAGGTGCGAAGGAGTGGACTAGCCACCAACTTCCTACTGCTGCTACTGCTGTTCACCACGCCGTCCGAAGCGAAAATGAGCTAATGCCATACAGCAGCGCACTTTTATATCTTTTCAGGTTAAAGCAGAATGCTGTGCAACCAAGTGGTATAAAAGCTACAAAGACTCCTCCCATTATGAGTAGTTTGCTATCAAGTAGCCACACTGGCTCTTTTCTTTTTGCGTACGTGGTGAATGAGAACGACCCAAATTTGAGTTAAGTTCACTCTTAATCGCCAAAAGTGCAGGAACTCAGCGATGAGTAAATTTGTTTCCTGTGGAAAACCTAAAAAATCTGCCAGAAAATGAGGAAATTGACGAAAATTTTATTCAGTCTCGGAGTAGTACCAATAGACTGAGTGAATCCAATCTTTACTTTTCTCAAATTCGGGAAAAATCCCGGAAAAACCTGGGAAAACATGAGGCAAATTTACTCATCGCTGAGTTCCTGCACTTTATTTCTTATTTCTGAGATAACTAAACTCAAATTTGGGTCGTTCTCATTCGCCGTGATATCACCTTGAAAGATATCGGCGCCGGTGGATAGCGTGATTACCTCTCACCCCAGCAGGCCTGGGCCCAATCTCAGTCGGCGCCACCGGCAACATCTCTGATCACGCCTTCCTTCGGGAAGTAAAGCCGTTGGTCCCCGGTTGAGTTGATGGGTCGATAGATAGGGTCCAGGTGTGGGAGCTGCCTCTCTTGGCGTCGGTAGCATTGGAGCTCAGTACGGAAAACAAATCTCGCGTCACTTTTCAATAGGTCCTATCTACATTGATCGATTCTTTTCATCGACACTCTCTTTCGTAAATAACTCGGCTTCACAAATGTTTCCTGCCGTCTTCGTCGAATTAGATGCTAGATTGTTGCTTCTTCCATCGAAAATATCCAGCCGTGGCGATTCAAAGTTGATCAAGGTTGATCAAAATAATTTGTACCCCTGCTTCCAGTTTGATTACATGAGCATTTTGTGTGGTCGTTGGTTCTGAATATGGACAAACAGGCAGATGAATTCTATTCCTACGCTTTACTGTAATAAGCTTGGTGGCCCTGAAAAGAGCCGTTTTGTTTCCAATGTTGGTGATGATTTACCTCCGAAACCAAACAGAGTGCGTCTCTGTCACTTCAAAAACGTAGATGACATCCATGGCCGCTTACGCTTGGCGTGTTTAGTGTAGGTGACAGCATCACGGATCTCATTTTTCAGGAACACCTTCAGCACACCTCGTAAATCAAACCGGAGATACGTCAGACACCGCCACGGCGAGCCAGACGACGGATGGTGGTTATCTCGAAGAATTTGCGTTTGGTTCTGAACATGGCTCCCTATTCGCACGCGCCCGAGGATCGGAGGCGAATGCCACTTCGACTTGTTTCGTCTACTTACTACTCTCTGACGACTGTGCTGGGGAAGCAGCATATGCATGTAGGTAATTGGTGGATTTGTTAGTTAATTCGACGCTTTTGGACAATGCTGGACATTTACCAGTTTTTCAATAGTTTCTTGTTGAAAATCAACATTCGGAAGCATTGTTATCGATGCGTAACCATATTTCTGATCGATTGGTGGTAAAATTATTGAAATTGGATCAGGGGCAGCTGAGTTATTAACGTTCAAAATCTTTCTTAATATGTTACATGTTCCATTTTCGGTTTTCACAAAGTGTACCCCCATATAGAAATCAAAGACGTAGTCCTACGTCAAAAATCGTCTCCTCGTGGTGGCACGGCCACAGGATAAGAACGCGACCGGGACGGCCGTTTTGAGAAAACGAGTGAGGACGGATTTGAAAAAAAAATCGTCTGCTCGTGGTGGCAGTGCCACAGGATAAGAACGCGACCGCGACGGCCGTTCTGAATGCGAGTGAGGACGGATTTGCAAAAATCGTCTCCTCGCCATGGCAAAGCCACAGGAGAGAACACGGCCGGGACGGCCGTTCTGAGAAAACAAGTGAAGACGGATTTGCAAAAAATCGTCTCCTCGCAGTGGCAAGGCCACAGAAATAGAACGCGGGGCACCACGTTTAGTGGCCGTAAGATGAAATACGTAGTACATTACTCGAGCCATGCCGGACAGACGGGTGAGGACTACCCAGCGGGCTCACCGCCAGATCAGACGACTGAAAAAGCTGCTCTCGCAGGCTCGCATAGACCTGGAGCAGCGTGCTACTGAAATTGCTAGACTTACCAAAGAGCTTGTTAAGCTGCGGCTCTTCAAGGCATCGCTCGGTTCCCTGGAGGAACGTTCAAACTCCAGTAACGCCGTAACGGTGCGGAAGAACATCACCAACGATTCAAACACGCCCAGCTCTCAGGGCATTTCACCGAATATGGATCAAACGGACGAGTGTAGCAAAGCCAATCCCCGGCATCATCTGCACAATCATGGCATCCACCAGGTGCAGTTTATGGACAAGATGTCCACCTCGGAGATGCAGAGCTCGTTTGCCGATTCGGAACTTTTCGAGGACCTTGCGACCTCATCGATCCATTCCAAAGATTCGTACGTACACACGCAGGATCGTGCTTGCGGAAGCGACGATAACATTGATGCCGAGAAGCAGCGGCTTGTCAAGATGTACGAAGCTCGCATTGAGGAGCTAGTTAAACAGCAACAGGCCGACGAACAGCAGAATCGCATGTACAACAATTATCGCGTTGATGCTTTGCTGCAGAAACTGTCCGAGTTGAACAAATACTGGTTTTAATGTAAAAATGGAGGCGAAAAATTTTGCGGAGCACAAAAAATATGGAAATAAAATGGCGGGTGGCGCCATGTTGTTAGTAAGATTAAAACTGACAGCATTCAGTTATTCATTATCATTAATTATTGCTCATAAAAAAACGTATAACTTTTATACCGAAGAAGAGGGATGAGATGGATAATAACTAGGTAGGTCATGACTTTTCATACACATTTTCTGACAGTTGGTGAAAGGTCATTTTGGATTCAAGCTGCCATAGTGCGGATAAGTTGAATATTTATTAGCTGCGTCGTGGGTGATTTGGCCATAATTAATATCGGCGGATTTTCACAGAAACGTGCTCAACTTTTTGGCTCAGCTCTGGTATTATCTTCGGTCCCAAGCTAATCACTGCACCCCTCGAATCATAGGAAAATCCACGAACCCCTCATTTTATCTGTCAAGCTTTCATAGCAAATCAAAACAAACATAGTGTAGTACTAGAGTTTCGACTAGAATGGGGTACGTTAATCGATTTGCTTGGGACTATGGGCTAGTCAAGTAGTGAGCCAATTTTAAATCGTTAGCTTCCAACCGGTGGTAACACCGTCAATAACAGTAACTTGATAATTTGACAGCTCGCTGCTAGGATTTTGCAAATTGTTTTCGAGGTTCTTGTAATTTGCGTTTCGGCAACCATTTGCCATATTTGATTTGTCGCATGATGTGTTTGGTTTGAGAATCTGGCTATTTTCCCGAGAAAATTTGGAACGCGTCCAGGGGTACTCCGAGTGGTCCTAAGCACTCGGTATAACCAACAATCAATACGAAACTAACGATTTTAAATTGGCTTACTACTTGACTAGCCTATTGGTCCCAAGCAAATCGATAAACGTACTCCATTCTAGTATAAATTCCAGTACTACACTATGTATGTTTTGATTCGCTATGAAAGTTTGACAGATAAAATGAGGGGTTCGTGGATTTTCATATGTTTCGAGGGGTGCATCGATTAGCTTGAGACCGAAGATAGTACCAGAGCTGAGCCAAAAAGTTGAGCTCGTTTCTTCGGGACCTTCTGGTCTTAAAGTTACCTCTATGGTATAACCAACCGGTGGAAACTGACGATTTTAAATTGGCTAACTACTTGACTAGCTTATTGGTCCCAAGTAAATCCACAAACGAAGTGACAGACGACTAACTGGCGAAGAAACCCATTAAAATAATGTGGTTCACTGTAATAGAATTTTCTTGGAAGCTTGTGCCATCATCCACCAGATGGGTTAGTTTTTTGTTTTGATTTGAACAAAGTTGATTTTGTGTACAATGATTCTTTGACAGTGTGCAAAGAGTGTATCATTTTGTCATTTTTTTATGCATTTCAGTTTTGAGTAGAGTGAAAGAAATAGAACCAAAACATTCTAATACATTTGGTGAAAATGCTACACTGATAAAATTCCAAAGATTATTGTTATGTGTCCCACACATGAATTTTTGCAATGTGATCAACAAATGATATCTATGTGTCGGACACATACTTAATATGTCTACACATAAAAGCCATGTGTTACCACACATACTATTCATTTGGCTCATAAATTTCATGTGTGCTTCTGGGTGGATTCTGTTTATGTGTGGTCACATGAAAATCATGTGGAATTTCACATGGAAACTCATCAATAAAAATGTGTGGAATTTTATTAGTGTAGTACAATCCAGTAGTAGTGTTGTTATGTGGTACAGTCTAGTAGTAGTGGTGTTGCCATGTGGTACAATGAAAAATTGAAATAGCAGGTTAGTCACCAAAGTTTTCGAGCCGCTCCGTCTGTCACTTCGTTTGTGGTAAATCATAAGCGTACCCCCATTCTAGTCAAAATTCTAGTACTACACTATGTTTGTTTTGATCCGCTATGAAAGTTTGACAGATAAAATGAGGGGTTCGTGGATTTTCCTATGTTTCGAGGGGTGCATCGATTAGCTTGGGACCGAAGAAGGTACCAGAGCTGAGCCAAAAAGTTGAGCACGTTTCTTCGGGACCTTCTGGTCTTAGAGCTCCTCTATGGTATAACCATAGAGGTAACTCTAAGACCACTGGGTCCCGAAGAAAATCATTATTATTTTTGGCTCACTCAGTACCAGAACAACGGTCCCAAGCAGTCCCAAGCTATTTCACTCACCCCTGCATGTTCTGCATGAATCCACACACCCCTGATGTTATCTGTCAAACTTTCATAGCGAATCAAAACAAACATAGTGTAGTAATAGAATTTAAACTAGAATAGGGTACGTTAATCGTTTGCTGGGGACCAATAGGCTACTAAAGTGGTGAGCCAATTTAAAATCGTTAGTTTCGTATTGATTGTTGGTATAACTGCCATCGGTTGTTTTGGTTTGTTATCCTCATGCGATTTGAGGTGATGTGTTGAGGTATAAGACCAGATTTTTTTTACGTTCCCTGGGGAATATCTGGATCTCGGCACTTGATGCAGCTTGTTCTCAAATGATCATGAGATGTTATATGTCACATGGTAAGTTTAGGCTAATGTCAAAATCTGGCCACTTTCCTGGGGGCTTCCTGGAGAGAGCTGTTTACTAGAAACGCCTTAGAAACCAGAATGAAAATGAAATACCTAACCTGTTAATTTTCCCATTGATTCAGAATAGGATTCAGTACCAAAACGTCAAATCCCATTAAACTAGAACGTCAAAATCGAAAACATGTTAGATACAACCAAAATTTATGGGGTTTGGCTGCTGTAGTAAGGGTTTGCGGTATAATACGGAAGTTTTCGGAATTTTGCAAAACTTTTGTGTATTGGTTTCGAAAACAGCGACATTCTGAAAGTTAAACATACGGAAAATGGTTTTGCGAGCCATATTCTTCAGATGAATACACGCAAACCAAAAATCTATTACAATGAATGTTAGTTCCATTTCCTATCATCCTCTGTTCATGAACATCGCAGCGAATGTTAGAAGTTGACCTTGCAGGCGATGTAATGTTTTTTTGCCTTTTTTATTTCGTGTTCTGTCTGTGCTTTCACCTACACAAGCAAGCATTTGCCTTGATTTTTATGTATAACATGGTAGAACGACGCACACCCTTGCCTCGAATCTCTCCAGCAGAAAAAGCATACGAAGTCGAGTGTGAGAGGAAATGAGCGCTTCTTGTTTGCTTTTAGGCTATCCTTATTCAGAAGCATGGAGAGAGCAGTGGAGAAAGCACAGGTCTGATAATCGCAACGTTCGTTGTTCGAGTCCAGTCGGCAACCTTTTTCCTATTTTTTTTCGACATAATTAATTTACCTCACTAATACACTCTACATTTTTCGGTCTCCAATTTTCTTGCATTGGACCGCAGCTAGGTATATCGCATCCTCGGTTCATGCGGTCTCCACTTACATCCTCTGATGATGAATCCCACATAATTGTAAGCGAATCTTACATCCACCGGTTGGGTGTAGAATCTGGCAGTATCTGATTGTTATTTCTAGAAATAGAAAAATTCATTTCGTCCCGTTTCGTTTCGTTTAGACAACAATGTGTCAGATGTTCTCAACTAAATTTATGAGTATGGACAATTCTGAAGTAAATAAGCCGATAAATTGAATTCATAGGGGCTTACAGAAGCACATGTTAACAATAAGCTGACAACTCCTGTACAGCTTTCGCTATGTTTCGCTATGTTTCATTAATTTCGGGTTTTTACACCGCTTATCCCTGAGCTGTAGTATACCCGTAATATACGTGTCTGATACTTGCTAAAGAAACTGAATTGGATAAAGAGGCAACATCTCATCCATTTAGCAGGTTGTCTGCTCGATTGGAATGGCTTTAACAGATATCCGATTGTTCCAATTTTGACTTGTCACCTCTTTCTGGATTAAGCTTCTCAATATTAGCCATAATGGCCCCTCCAATGAAAGATATTGTTTTTGAATTCTTGTGCGTCTTAAAATTTAACATTTTCCAATTTGGTGTAGTGTGCAAGAACAACTTTTTATAAAATTTAGAAGTGGAATAAAGTCTTTACATCGTCGGCGTAGTAGCAATTATACAATTATTATAAAAAATGATCACGGCAGCGGCGGCGAGTGAAAAAGTGTCGGCGGCCGAGGCGTGGCGCGGCGACGCACAGGTCTAATATTTACACCTGAACTGGTAGGTAAATGTGCATTTTTACTGCAGAGATGTGAATGGGAGAAAACATTGTACCAACATTGTATCCCCTCACATTTTCATGGCATTTACCAGCTCTACGTGAAATTACTCATTATTCTCAATGTAAGAACAACAATTCGGCCAAATTGTATAAGGTATAGAGAAATAAGCTATGAGGGAAGAGGTTTAAAATTGGTCAGAAACTGTTACGCCATTTAGTATGCCTCCTTATATTTTAAAATTGTACCTCTGTATTGCTCTAATATGTATCAAAATGGTCTGGTCCTAACAAACTTATTTACGAGTAGGGTAATGGATGTATTTTGGCCCACTATCATATTTTGGCCCATCTGGCTATATTTTGCGCATTTCATCAAATAAAATTAATAAAATTTTAGAATATTGTGGAAGTTCCATGAACATTATTACACTTCTATTTTTGTTTTCAGTTAAATGTTGCATTTAGTGGTAGTAAATTGAAAATATACTCACGCATTTTATACTGAACCCGTCCAAAATCAATAACCCCAACTTACAATAGTTATTATTTTTTAGATGTATACAATTTGAACATCCGAATAATAGGTTGGTTGGTTGTCTTTATTAAGGAGATTTTCAGCCGGACGCTGGTTCATCTCCGAAGATCCGAATAATACAATACAATAACAGCATCAATCAGATCCGATTGAAACCGTTTCTTAGCTCGAAGAAGTGATAATATGTGTAAAAATAGTGATGATGCTAGCATGGCGGAAACATTTTCGTCATTATCTAGAGAGAAAATATTTTCACCATGCCCGCTTAAGGTAGAAAAGGTGGGCCAAAATATGTTTTGTTCGTGGGCCAAAATAAAATAAAAATCGTCTTCAGTATTTGTGACATTTCCTGCTTATTTTTTGTCATATTTCGATGTACAACGATTTGTTTTGACAAAAAAAAACATTTAACTCTGATGAATTCATTGTAACAAAATCATACTTTTTTTCGAGAAATTGTATAACGACTTTCTAAAGCGGTCCAAAATACCTTCGTTACCTTATTTTTTTTTCAATTTGGGATGAACTGTAGTCAGCAACCTAACCAATCCGAACTTCCTGCCGGCCCCCACACACACCCCTGTGACCCAATTCGTTGTTGCTGATCACCGTCGAGTGTCGTGTTCCAGGGGAGGGCAAATCCGGAGGGCTTATCACCCCATTTAAGGTGATTGAATTACCACTTGGATTTTGCCTTGATTCCCATTGAAACCTTTCGAGAGGCAGCACACCAATCAACACACATTTGAAGCACTTGAACAAAAACAACGACTTGTGAGACGCGAGTTGTTTCCAGGAGGAGGTTCGCTTGAGATGATTTGGTAGGTAAGTGGGAGGTCGTTCGGCGGGAGCGTTTCTACTATTACGAAACTGCAATTTAAGTTCATTGAGCAAATTTTACATACGTTGCAAGTGTTATTCTTGTTGCTGCTGCTGCTGTTGAAATCCAGACACACGTACACTCCCCACAAACACTTCTCTACTTCTAGTGTATCACTGTTGCGTGGCGAACTGAAGTTATTAATTACTAATAATTGAACTAATTTAACACTTGAACTCGTGAGAGGGTGAGTCGGAAAGCATCGCAGGACGACAACGACGACCAACGACCAACGTGCAAGTTACTGACCACACAGAGCACAATTTGACACTAGCTGTACTGGCTGCCATTCATCATCAGCAGCTCCACTGGACCAGAATCGTTGGTTTTTCGGTCGGTCGGTCAGTTAGACCATCACACATCCCTCCCGCGGTACCATCCCATTCCCATCATCTGGACTCAGTTTGCAAAACCACAACCACCGCGTCGCCGTTTCCGAGGGTGTACTGATCACACTTAATTGTTCACGGTAATTAAAATTTATTTATCACTCAATAACTTCGACTGGCATCAATTCCGATCACTTTGACCCTCGTCATGAATATTCATCTCACATGCTTTGGGGGGGATATGTTTTTCGGCAAACGTACAACCAAAGGCGTGTCGGTTTATCTTCGTTTGGTCAAACTCAAATATTTGCGACAAAACAACACAACCCGTTGATCATCGGCACGATCTTTCGAATCCGCGACACCACAGTCATTACGCGACGAAGTCCAACATCGAACTACAAAAGCTGAATGGAATCAATTAGAGCTCGCTGAGCTGAGTACGAAAATTCACTACAGACACTATTGCCATCGCCAACGGCAAACCTCGATATAGCTCGATACCCTCTGCTCGGACGACCTGCCAGATTAGGGGAGGTATTTTTGCATCGGCTATGCTTCTCGTCTACACTGACTAGAGCTACAAAATGATGATCACAAATTGAGAGCGCTCTTGTTGATTTGGCTGGGGTTGTTTGTACGGAATTACATGCATACATGTTCATGATTCTTCCGGCCGGAGTGCATTGCTGACGAGCATTTGGAAAACGATACGATTTAAGAACCGAGAACATTTCGGATGCGGATTGTAATTGCTAACTACTTATAATAGGTCCGATAAGAGCCTTTCAAATTTGAACGTACGAACGTTCGTACTTGCCTAAGTGTACGTTAGACTTCACGCCCCTTTCATTATTAGAGGCGATTTCATGCTACACGATTAGTTTGTTTTCAACTCGAGAACTTGGTTTTATCTATAGCAACTAGAAATGCTGGTGCATCTGAATTTCTACAGAAATGAATCAAATCGTAAACAGCACTTGACACTCGGAGCGAAGGAAGGCCTTCGTGCGAATGTAAGTTCAAGTACAGGATGTAAATCGAAGGTAGACACTATCTACTGTTTTTTGTGAAGAGTTTTTCGAGTGGTATTCTAAGATGCGGTGGTGAGTGATGCTTATGAAGAACGAGAATGGTTTAACAACAAGCAAATAACAATTTCAAATTATTTCTTCAACACTGCATCAGACACAATGCAACTCACATTTCTATTTATGCTATCAACATTATGAGTTTTGCGCCACAGCGTTAAATATCCATTAAGCGTGAATATTGTTCCATCAAAGGCCAATTCAGAAGACTTCAGGATGAAACCTTTATGGATTGGTTCAGATGACTCTAACTGCAAGTTTGGTGAACTCAAAAGATAGATCCACAGGATTTTGTGTATGCCTTATGGCAGAGTGGAACAGGGGGGACGAAAACATTGTTTTAGAACTGATTAACTTAAAACTTAACTGAGATTCTGGAAATGTTCAACAACAAAGGCTTTTTTTTTATTGCATTTTTATCTATATTTCAGACTAAGATTATTGGTTTTAAGTTTGTGACAAGTCACTCCGTTCGTTCACTCAGTCCATAGTATCCTTACCACAAATGGGGATTTGTTTATGGGTATAGAGGAAAAATCATAAATAAAACCTTAACTAGCTAGATAGGGACTTAATTCAAACTAAAATAATAAATATAAAAGCCATATAAATAATAAAATTTATGCAACGAAATAAATTAAACTGTGTACCTCCTCTTGATGTTGCAGCCTTTGTCTCATACTGCAGAAGGCAAAATAAAGCCTTTATCATCGGATGTGATGCCAATGCCCATCATACGATATGGAGTAGTTCGGGGATCAACAAAAGGGGTGAGTCACTTTTTGATTTCATTTCTCAGCGAAATATTGATATATGTAATAAGGGTAATTCGCCAACATTCATTAATTCAATAAGGGAAGAGGTGTTGGATCTAACACTTTGCAGTCCAACAATCTCAGATCGTATAGTAAATTGGCATGTATCGGATGAAATTTCTTTATCTGATCATATGCAAATTATGTTTGAATTCACGATTAATGATGTATTAAAGGAAACTTACCGAGATCCTCGTAAAACAAATTGGGAGCTATACAGCTTCAGTCTTCAGAGTCAAAATGAGCCTATTTTACAGGATTTTGATTCAATTTCTAAGCTAGAAAAAGCTGCTAATTGCTTAATAAGCAATATAAATCAGGCTTATAATATTAGTTGCCCTGCAAAGGTGCGCACGACTAACAGAAATTTGCCATGGTGGAATGATAGATTAGAAAAAACTAAGGAAAAGGGCTAGGAAACTATTCAATTCTGCCAAATGCACAGCACACTGGTCTCAGTATAAAGAGGCTCTAAGTGAGTATAACAGAGAAATAAGAAGATCCAAGCGAAAAGACTGGAGGCACATGTGTGAAAACATAGAAAGCACTCCTGAAACTGCAAGGTTTCATAAAGTTCTCTCAAAGGACAATTCTAACGGCCTGGGAGTTAAAAGTTGATGGCTCTTTTACTATAAATGCAACAGAAACTTTGGAAATGATGATGTATTCTCATTTTCCAGGGTCTAGTCCTACTACTGACTGCATACAAGATACATCTCTAAGATGTGAAGAACAAAATGGTACTACTAGAATGAATAACTCTTGTGAACTAGTAGTGTTCAACAAGGAGGCTGTCAATCTAGCAAACATTCTATTTGCAGACTCTAGAATTGAATGGGCAATAGACTCTTTCAGCCCATTCAAATCCCCAGGTGTAGATGGAATTTTTCCAGCACATATCCAAAAGTGCAAAACTTTAATAATTCCTATTTTAATCAAGCTCTTCAAATCGAGCTTTCTTCTAGGGTACATACCAAAAATATGGAAGCAAGTCCATATGGTGTTCATACCGATGCGAGAGAAGTGAGTTGTTGTTATTCACATCGTCGTGATTGTGCGCTGTTAAATTTGTCGATCTTTTATCACACGGGCTATCGTTATTCGTTTTTTTCCGTTCGGTATACCCGTAATATTGTACTGGTTGTTAGTGGAAAGTGCAGTTCGTTGCGATAATCGTCTAATTAGAGCATATTTTGTGTTGTGAAAACAGTGAAAAAGTTATCCAATCAGACATATTGTAGTGTATACTGTCTAGCATTGGGCGATCTTGAGAATCCAATTCCTCTTTGCGTATTAGAGCATCTCCACCGCTGTTTCTAAATCACTTTTGGAAACTGAGTCAGCATGACTTCCGCCTGTGACCAATGCGCTGTTTAGCGCAGTTAAAGGCGATGAAGAATCCGTCTCCTGCATGGCTTTTTTTGCGACAGGATCATTCACCTAAAGTGCGGGTGCAGTTTCTAACGCCTTTGGATACGGTTGTGTTTTAAGTTTGTTCTCTGTTTTGTGCGTGCGTTCGCTCTCATAGTTTTCGGCTGCAATTGCCGGATTATCGCTGGCGCTCTGCCTCCCGGACGTTTATACGTGTGTGATTGGTAGTTTTCTCGCTTTCCGGGAAGTTTTAGAATAGAGAAAGAAAACATGATTCAACATGTTTGCAAGCATCAGAAGAGATGTCGCGATCTGCGTTGTTTGATTTTCTCCCGGACCAGAAATTAGTGGCATCGCGAGTGATAATTTTTAATTTCAGTTTATTTACACGCTGCAAGGTGCGTGAAAGAGCTCGGCACAATCGGTGTTGATGTTGGCTCGCTTGTAACTTTTTTTGTTGTGTTTTCGAAAGAAATTGATCGAAATTGTACCAAAAGTGCTTCTGAACGTGTTTCGCAGTTGGGTGTGGTGAAATTCGTGAATTCGTGGTTTATGTTCAGTGAAAATTCCGTGTCACAAAATTGCTCACCGAGTTTCCTTTTTTTGCCGTTCGACGACGACGGGTTTGCGAGAGAAAAATAAGCATCGGGAATTTGCTCCCGGATGTATTAATTTGGTGAGTACGTTCCAGTTGAAGATTGTTCTTATACATATCTCGATTGCATTTTCGAGGGGACGTTCGGAAAGCTTTGAGATTTAGGCGTTATTGCATTTACGGACAGATGAGTTGGTCGCCGGTAAGGGCCAGTAAGTGCTGCCAGCAGATGAATCAAGAGGTATTCGAAACAAAATTGATAAGAAATCTCCATTAAAATCGATTTAATACAGTATTTCATACATATTTCAAAACGATATACGTGCCAGATTTGGAAATAATATTTTTTGAATCTGGAAGTGTGTTTATGATACCATTATCCATTTGATAAAGGTAGAGTGAACATGCGGGGCTTATTGTAAGTAAAAGTGACCTCGGAATGGTCGTGAATTACCAGGCATTCTGAAATGGGTCACTGGAGCTGCAATAGAGCTAACACCTTCTAACTCCCGGACTAAACCTGCTTTAATTTAAAAGTAATAAAAAGCAGTTTTCTTCCATAATAACACTGCCGGACAGTGGGGGTTAGATTGTACACACACACACACACAAGTCCGGGTGGTGTTCATACCTAAGGCAAACAAAAAAGACAAAACTTCACCGAAATCATTTAGACCAATAAGTCTTTCATCAATATTTTTGAAGTTAATAGAAAAACTCTTAGATGAATATGTCAAATCGGATGTTCTTCATGGTAACCCACTATGTAGAGTCCAATTCGCCTATCAGTCAGGCAAATCCACCATAACAGCTCTTCATATGCTAGTTACTAAATTTAATTAATTAATTTATCTTTATTAGGGAGGCTTTCAGCCTGGGGCTGGTTCGCCTCCACAGTTACTAAAATAGAAAAAACCTTCACAGCAAAGGAAATTCTATTAGCAGCGTTTCTGGATATTGAAGGTGCATTTGACAATGCGTCTTTTTCGTCAATGATAAACGCCATGAGGAATCGTGGCTTTAATGAAAACCTAATTAAATGGATTGTGGAGATGTTATCCAAAAGAGAAATATCAGCTAATCTTGGAGATGCACTAGTAAAAGTAACAGCTGTAAAAGGCTGTCCTCAAGGAGGAGTTTTTTCTCCACTTCTGTGGTCTCTGGTAGTTGATGAGCTTCTTTTAAAGTTAAAGCATCAAGGATTTGAAGTAATCGGATTTGCTGACGACATTGTTATTATAGTTCGCGGAAAATTTGATAAAATTGTATTTGATAGAATCCAAAAAGCATTAAAATTCACACTATCATGGTGCACACAAGAAGGACTGAACATAAATCCTACGAAAACATCAATTGTACCCTTTACTAAAAGACGTAGAGTCTCTACCACTGATCTTAAACTAGGAGATGTTAAATTATCACTGTCGTCAGAAGTTAAGTATTTGGGAGTAATCCTAGATAGTAAACTCTGCTGGAACAGACATATGAAACAACAAATAGAAAAAACAACAAATGCTTTTTGGGTCTGTAAAAGATCATTTGGTAAAAAATTGGGTCTAAAGCCGAAGATGATACATTGTATCTACTCGGCTATTGTTAAACCCAGAATCACTTATGCATCACTAATCTGGTGGCCGAAAACCAGACAACAAACGGCACAAGTTAAATTGAACAAGTTACAAAGACTTGCTACTCTTTCCATTACTGGAGCAATGCGTAGTACTCCTTCGAAGGCATTAGATGCTCTACTCAATATTCTTCCTTTACATCAATTTATTCAAATGGATGCAATGAAAAGTGCTCTGAGGCTCAAACGGTCCATGAATTTCTTTGATGGAGATCTTATTGGACATCTGAGCATTTTAAAAGAGTTTCAAATAAGTCCACTAATTTTAATGAATGAAGACTGGATGTTAAAGCGTAACAACTTCAATCACCAATTCAAAGTTCCTAAAGTGACTCGTTATGATTGGAATACAGGAGGGCCATCTTTTCGTCCTGGGTCAATAGTATTCTATACGGATGGATCGAAACAATATAATATGGTTGGGGCTGGAATAAGTGGTCCTGGGATCAGCCTATCGGTGCCGATGGGAAAATGGCCAACAGTATTTCAAGCTGAAATATATGCCATCCTAGAATGTGCCACGATATGCTTAAAAAGAAATTATAAAAATGCAAACATATGTATTTGTTCAGATAGCCAAGCAGCGTTGAATGCTCTAAAGTCCAAAACTTGCACTTCAAAACTGGTTTGGGAATGCACTAAGCTATTGCTGCATTTGTCCTACTGTAATAAGGTTAACCTATACTGGGTTCCTGGTCATTGCGGAATCGAAGGGAACGAAAAAGCTGATCAATTGGCTAAAGTGGGATCATCAATGCAATTTATTGGACCTGAACCATTTTTAGGATTATCTTTTTGTGCTCTTAAAATGGAGTTCAATAACTGGGAAAGAATAAAGGTACAGTGCAACTGGAATAATACCTTAAATGCCCGGCAATCAAAACGTTTCATAGAGCCCAACGCTTTGCACACACAAAAACTGCTGACCTTATCGAAACACGATTTGAGTACATATACTGGTTTGATTACAGGACACTGTCCTAGTAAATATCACCTTAAACTTATCGGAAAAGTTGATGAAGACAGATGCCGTTTTTGTAAACTAGAGAGTGAGAGCTCTAAACATCTGCTGTGTGACTGCGTTGCACTATTTCACAAACGACGTATATATCTAGATAAGGGGCTTATGGAACCCTGGGAAATCTGGGCTGCTTCTCCCAATCAAGTTATACATGTCATAAGGAATGCATTACCTGTTTGGGATAATTGCCAACAACAGTAGTGGTGGTTGCTCATATAAATAGCATCTTGCCATTGCGTTACGGCAAAATCAAAAGAGGACACACCACAATACACAGCAAAAAAATAATTTTGATAGCACGTCAAAGTGGATGCACTACAATCATGTCGAAAATATGGTGTAATCTTACTTGCTAAAAAGGACAAAATTATCATTAATACAATGCATGAACTGACATTACGCTGCTTTTACTGCATTTGTTTATTTATGTGGTCATAAAAATTACATGAAATTTTCGACATGATTGTAGTGCATCCACTTTGATGTGATATCAAAATTATTTTTTTGCTGTGTAGATCAAAGTTATGATCGCGGTGGTATTATGTCCCCAACACAGGAAAAAAAAATTAAACTAGATATCATGCAAAATTAATCTAGGAGGCAAAAGACGGCTAACGACTAAATTTAAAAAAAACACAACACACTGTGAAGGTTTTGTACGCAGCCTCAACAACACGACACACCCACAATACACCCCTAAACGCTGGTATTTTTGATAGCAGTACTGCCTGATGGGTGGATGCTACACAGCAAAAAAATAATTTTGATATCACATCAAAGTGGATGCACTACAATCATGTCGAAAATTTCATGTAATTTTTATGACCACATAAATAAACAAATGCAGTAAAAGCAGCGTAATGTCAGTTCATGCATTGTATTAATGATAATTTTGTCCTTTTTAGCAAGTAATATTACACCATATTTTCGACATGATTGTAGTGCATCCACTTTGACGTGATATCAAAATTATTTTTTTGCTGTGTACCTACAACAACCACAGAAAAAGGCCTATTCGCCCGTTCCTAAGGATTGCAAATATATTGGCTCGGTCACTTGCTTGAGCACCAGGAAAGCACCCACACCTTAGCTCACGAAGAAAAAGTTGGTGAAGGAATTTATTCTCCATAAAGCGGTGGAAAGGTTCTACGAAACCACCAGAGTCGTCACTGCCATAAAAAAAGGTAAGCTGACATAAGTGGACGAAGCGAGACTCTAAACCTGCGAATCCAAGAGAACGAGACCAGTGTGATCGTCGGCAGTCGGCACGATTGTCACGAACGATCATCACCAGATATCGGGGAGGCCAGATCGGCGCAATCGGGGCAATCGGTACGATTGGCGCGAACGGCAAGGAAGGAGACCAAGGATTCGACTAGGCACGGAGACATCGTGCAATCCGTTGCGGAACCAACCAGCGACCCGAGCAAAGTCGGTTAACAAAATGAAAGCAAATCGATATTAAAGTTTGCAGTTCCTATCATAATGAAAACTCATTTTGATTTCAATTGTCGCGACAGAAGTCTGATATCATATTGTGCTTTCATTATGCAGTCAAGACTTTTTAAATCAAAGCAACTTAACTTGAAGTTCTGCTGTTAATTTCTTGTTTAAAATTTGATTTAAGTTAATCTGTCGTTGAACTAACGATTATTGTTTATTTGTTTTGTTTAACACATTTTAGGTCATTGGTGACTAGTCCGAGGTGACATTTGAGCTCAAATATTTCAGCGTAAGAAGCATGGATGTTAACCATTTACCACAGGCCCGTATTCAGTCAAACATTATGAATGCAAAATCAGTAATCAAATTGATTTCATTGAAAGCAGAATTAGTTTTCCGTTTGATTCAACAGTGTAAAATGTTGCTCTCATTTTTGCTGTGTTAACCGTTAAGTCAACCAAAATGAGATCAGATGGAGTATTCAAAATAAATTACATCATAACAGCAAATTCTGATTTCAATTTGATCTCTAACTTTGCTCGGGGAGCGTTCATCGACGGGCCCGACACTGACACCACACACACAAAAAGAAACCGTGAGTAGTTTACATTTAGGAAGAGATAGGGCTGTTAGGGCAAAAATTTAATAAATCGCCGTCAGTTATCAATTTAATTATCTTGTGTTTTTTCCTCTAATTTCGCAAACCTCGGCGGAAAGAAGCCGACCCAGAGTGTGGTTAGAGTCACTTGTAGGCTGAGCGGGCGTAACAAAAGGGACTTCGCATTTCAAGCTTATTGCTTATCGCATATTAGCTTATTGCGTGCTCTCAACTTTGTGTTCTAGATGCACTTCCACAGTTTTTAATTGGGAGCTATCGATGCCTGTACCATTTTTGCATTGTTATAATTGTTTGGCAAGTACAATCATACTCTATGCCCTGGGAAGTCGAGATATTTTCCGTCCCGATATTAAAAATTAATTTTAATATTACATCCAAGGGGATGCACTTCAATCATGTCGAAAATCTCATGTAATTTTTATGACCACAAAAATAAAAAAAATCAAGTAAAAGCAACGTAATGTCAGTTCATGCACTGTATTAATCATACTGTTGTCCTTTTTGGCAATTAATATTACACCATATTTTTGACAGGATTGAAGTGCATTCACTTTGATGTGATATCAAAATTACTGTAGATCGTGTAGATCGGACCGGGAATCGAAACCAGCATGGTCTTGATTTGTAGCTGCGCCTTTACCAACTGAGCTAAGGGTTTAAACAGTGCGTTCTTTGCACTGAAGTATCAGATCAAACGTGTTATTGAATTGTTCACGGTGTCATTGATATTTTTATTCTACTCGATACGACGAAAAAAAATAGGTGATTACGACCTCTCCACCTCATATTCACCACGGTAGACTTTGAAACATTTTAAAGATCGCACATCTGAAAAACAAATCAATATTCTGCGTCTTAAGAAATGGTCGAGAGACTTGAAATTGGATATATGTCAATCACTTTTAAGGCTTTAAAGTGGTATTTAATAAAAATTTCAATGGCTTATCGAGGAGAATGTCGTTATATTTTTAAATAAAATCCTAGAGGGATTCAGAGTAGATTAAAAGGGAATTGTGAAGATAGCAGCAGCACAGCTCTGATGCGAGTTCTAAGTAGAATTTTTATGTGATGCTGAATAGAATTCTAGACGAACTTCGAGAAGAATCTACAAGTCTGAATAGTCTGATGACCATTTCAAGAAAATCGATTCCTGAGAATAATTCTTAATGATTTCTGAGGCAAATTCCAAATTAATCGTACTGTGATGATATTTTCAAATGAGGAATTTGGAATCGATTGGAGTATTCAGTGGAGGATCACTAGAGTGTGATTTAGTAAATTTCAAGGAAATTCCAGAAAAGCCCAAGGTTATTTCAGGGGAATTCTGAAAAGATCTACAAGAAAAATCTAGGATGCTTCCTAAAAAAATTTCTAGAGAAAATTTCCAACAAAAATTGTGAAAAGTATCAAGGAAATTTTTAGGTTTCTTCCAACATAAGAAAATTATCAAGATTCTAGACATAAGTAGACACAAATTTAAGTTGATGATAATGGTCTCACCTCTTACCTCTACACAGGTTTGAGCTGGACGATTTATCTTTAAGATAATTACACACAAAGAAAAGTCGTTTATAGAATTATAAAAACCATTGGTAGATTTAAAAGTTTGCATTGGTTCTTTTTGGTAAAAAGCGGTTAGCTTTCAAAATAAAAGTCAACCAACCGTCATTTCAAAAGTTGTCCGCTCGATACTTTTAAAAGTTCAAATTTTCAAAATGAATTGTAGAACTGTCAAATGAAAAATGTATTAGTGTTGAAGTTAAATGTGGATTATTTTTGACTTGGAAATGTGGCATAGTTAAAATTAAATAGGCATTTTGAATTTAAACTAAAAAAATTTCAAAAAATATTTATTTGGCAAAAAAAATATTTTAGTTTTAATTTTAGTGGATAAATATTCAATCTTCTTTATCATTATTTTTCAATAGGATAATATCCAATTTTATTTTTACATTGTTATTGTTATCTTTGTTGATGTTTACGTTATTGCGTCTTGGAGCTATTCTCGCTTTGAGTAAACCTGCTACAGTAACAGGTACATGGTGATGTCACAGATGCAGGGTTAAGGGCAGAAGACAACCTCCAGCATTGTCAGCAGCGCGATTGTTTACCGGTGGAGATTTTACGGCAGCGGATAGCGGAAGGAAGGTGTCAAATTAGACCGTTTTCGGTGAGGGTTTCTGTGGAATATTAATTAAATATTGTTATATACCTTTAACATCTACTGTTGTAGTAGTCGTCGAACACTCACTTTCATTCCTAGCCATCTCGTCCGCTCGCAGATGACTATTGTTTCGGTTTATCTGAAATTAATAAAAATCTCTAATTAAACTCTACTATTGTTCTTAAATTTGATCGCTTACCTGATGCGATTATTATTTTCCACGGAGGAAAATTATTGTCCTTCCCAAGTTTTCCTCGCTCTTCGTGACAAATCTGACGTCAAGCCAAATTAAGCGGCAAAACGAGGTCCAGTGCTGCCAAAAACTTTGCCTAGAAAATGTATTTTTGACAGTTGAACAACTTTCATTTAAAAAAAATGCACTTTTAAAATTTCAAGTCGAAGCTGAAAGAAACACTTTCAAACCAAAAAAAAATAACTTTTATTGTTGTTAAAAAAACGAAATTTAGAAAACTTTTAATTTGAAATGGCATTATTTTTATTAAAACAATTTTTGTTTTTTGTGTGAAGTATGACATCTGAACCAGATTAGCAAAAAAAACGAACTGGTAACAGTCACAGATATAAATCCCCTCAACAACTTTCAGTTGCTTCAGGGGGTTATAAATGTGAAAAAGCTTAGGTGTTCACCTTTCTGTTAACCCTTTTATCCACGTCAAATATTCACAAGCATTCTCAGCGATTCGTGAATAATCAACAAAGTAGCAACCCCGCAATCTGATTCTATCGTAATTTTCAGCAATATCAAGAATGCTCACAAATCCCGACAATCAGCCAGAAAACCTACTACTAACAAAGCATCTTCCAAAAAAACTTCAAAGTACAATTTTTTTTATCAAATGTGTAAATTCAGTCCCCTATACCCATAATACGCGCGCGAGGCTCAAACTTTTGCAGACTATTCACAATAACTTTTTTTTATTAACTACTACTATTAAATCAAATATCAAAAATCCATCATGACCATTGTAGCGATGAAAATAGTTGTTGCAGTGCTACACCCAACCGGTGGATGTAAGATTCGCTTACAATTATGTGGGATTCATCATCAGAGGATGTAAGTGGAGACCGCATGAACCGAGGATGCGATATACCTAGCTGCGGTCCAATGCAAGAAAATTGGAGACCGAAAAATGTAGAGTGTATTAGTGAGGTAAATTAATTATGTCGAAAAAAAATAGGAAAAAGGTTGCCGACTGGACTCGAACAACGAACGTTGCGATTATCAGACCTGTGCTTTCTCCACTGCTCTCTCCATGCTTCTGAATAAGGATAGCCTAAAAGCAAACAAGAAGCGCTCATTTCCTCTCACACTCGACTTCGTATGCTTTTTCTGCTGAAGAGATTCGAGGCAAGGGTGTGCGTCGTTCTACCATGTTATACATAAAAATCAAGGCAAATGCTTGCTTGTGTAAGTGAAAGGACAGACAGAACACGAAATAAAAAACGCAAAAAAACATTACATCGCCTGCAAGGTCAACTTCTAACATTCGCTGCGATGTTCATGAACAGAGGATGATAGGAAATGGAACTAACATTCATTGTAATAGATTTTTGGTTTGCGTGTACAATAAGTATTAAAAGTCGTGTTGAAGTCAACTGGCTGATATGCCGCCATGTTATTGAAACCAACTTCTGAAACGTCACAATTCAAGTGTGAACTGCAAAAATGGCGTGACTAGATTGTCTTATTTTTATCAAATTACATTATTTTCCCTTTTATGCCATATGAATGGTTGACTTCGTTGTAGAAAATCAGAAAATAATGCTTTATGAGTTCAAAGTTTATATTTCACAAAATGTAAGCAAAAATATTAAGAATATCCAAAATATCAGCAACGCCTTTTTTGAAATTCTGGCTTGAATCTTTCATTTGTTTACAAATTATGAGCGTTCAGTGGGGCCCACAATTCGTGGGCCCGCAGCGATGTTAGCTCTTGTCAAGGTAAGGCCACCTAGCTGGTTGAAGTGTTTTTGTCAGGGGGCTGGCAACCCTGTATCAATCCTATACGTTCGACAGTAATTATAATTTAATAATAGCCCGCCTGACGGTGGAAAAAGACGGAAAATCGTGTTATAAGCAGAAAGACAAGAGCAGATGATAGCATCAAAAATATGGCCGCCAGCCAGGCCTCTCGTTTTTGTTTACGTCCTTTGTCAAATAGCCAAATGTCAAATGAAGGGCAAATCTTCTACAGCAAAACAATACCAAACGGCGCCGGTGGTGTAGTGGTAAGCGTGATTACCTCTCACCCCAGCAGGCCTGGGTACAATCCCAGTCGGCGCCGCCGGGATGTTCTGAGGCATAACATCTCTGATCACGCCTTCCTTCGGATGGGAAGTAAAGCCGTTGGTCCCCGGTTCATGAGTTGATGGGTCGATAGGTAGGGTCCAGGTGTGGGAGCTGCCTTTCTGTGGCACGTCGGTAGCATTGGTGCTCAGCACGGAAAACAAGATCGACGGAAAAAACAAACCAAAGGGGAAAAAAAAACAATACCACATTGAAATCAATACGTGAAATATTTCTGTGTCTAATGTGTCACGGAGAAGAAATTCTCATTATATTTAAATTCAAATAATTAATTGTACGAATATTATATAAAAAGCCAAAGATTCCTAAAATAAAAGACCGTATACCATTTAGACTCCGCAGAGGCACGCTGCCTCTCGGAGACCAGTAAATTGTGAGTTTCACTTTCACTTTGGATTCGCCTCAGTATTTCGACGGTTCGAATACTCTTCTTCGCCGGACCACGGAACAAATTCACAACGTAGGACCTGGTCAACCCTGGACGAAACATTTGGTGCCGTGACCAGGGGCCACATTGCGCATCTCGAAACGAAACACTTTTTGTACGAACGCTTGTATGAAAAAGTTTTTCGTTTCGAGAGCAAGCAAGCAAGTTTCCAACCCGAAGCAACGATGGAGGATACAAAGCAAAAAAAACTGTCGCGATCGCTTCAAATTGGTGTCACTGCATCGACATCGAAGTCAACGATATGGATTGAGGAATCGTCACTGCTCTATTGATTTCGACGAATTAGTACGGCACCTTCGATAATCGATGACCAAACGGACAATCAACAAGCTCTGATCGCATCAGTAATCGCCAGCAAAATGATTCGAACGCCATCGTCAGCGATTTTCATTCAACGGTAATCAATTCCTTTTCCGCTTTACTTTCCTGTCCTACGATTTCCTGAACCCTGATTGAATTTATTTGGCTAATGGCTCACTGGTAGAGTGAACGTTTCCGGAACACAGTCCTCCATCCTCAATTCAATCAGGTTCTAATCCCTATTGCTACCTCCTATGAACTCAGGCCTCGCACTCGGCGTGGTCAGGCCAGTGTTGTCACACACGGCACAGCCACCGCAACGAGTCTCACAGCGGCAGGATCAGCAACTCGGATCATTTGTCCCGCTATTCCTATATTCCTTCATACATCCCGACAACCTTGTTGAATGGTATTGATCACCGTCTATGGATTTACCTGTGTAAATTGCATCCAGTTCGTCAAGGAAGTCATGTCGGCTGAATGTATCCAGTCGCAACATTGTGAGTTTCATTTTCACTTTGGATTCGCCTCAGTATTTCGACGGTTGGAATACTCTTCTTCGCCGGACCATGGAACAAATTCACAACGTAGGGCCTGGTCAACCCTGGACGAAACAGTCGTTATGACAGCTATCCATACAAAATAATCCGTTAGAGATAACTTCTTCAAGATACAATTATAAGTCAATTCATAAAAAAATCATTGGATAACTGTTCAATATACAGTTTTACCGTGTGAAATGCAGTGTCTAGGCATCGAATCGAAATATTTTTTTTTTTTAAATATAATGAATTTTGTGAAGCACAGGTCAAGAAATGTGGTGTTCTTATTTCATCCGCATTTCTAGTATTATGTATATGAAAGTCTCTTCCTGGATCACACAAATATTGAGGTAGCAAACCGTTAACTACTTTTAAAATGAACACCATAGTCAAATATTTAATTCTTTTCTTCACTGATAACCACTGTAAAGCGTCCAGCATCAAAGTTGCGGAAGTGAATCTATTACATCTCAAAATCATACGCATTATTTTATTCTGCAAGCGCTTTAACTTCGATGTTTGTTTACCATTGGCCAAAAATAAAATGGAAGGGCAAAAGGCTGAGGAGAGATGATTGATTTGTATAGCTGTATTTTACTGGCAATAGTTAAACCGTTTTTCAATACTCTGATACACACCACGTCTCGCTGGCGTATAACAACACAGATTTCACGTTCGAGTTGAAAATTCGGCTTTTGGTGCGTTGACTTATCTGGTTGGATCTCCATACGTTTCGTAAACTCGCAAAGGTAGCCCTAGCCTTCTTGATTCGTGCACCTATGTCGCTCTTGGTCCCGCCGTCCGACGCTATTTGGCTGCCAAGATATTGGAAACTTTCGACCTTCTCCACTGCTTGCCCCAATACCGTAAAGTTGGACGGGTTGCCCGTGTTGATATCCAACGAGTTGGTCTTGTTGACGTTGATGGTGAGACCCGCCGCAGAGGAGCGGCTAGGTCATTTAGCTTACTCTGCATATCAGAGCGCCGTTGTGCTAGTAGAGTAACATCATCAGCCAAATCGAAGTCGTTGAGATGCTCCATGGTGATAGGCTGCCAAAGCAGCCCACGGTTCGGTACACGGTCAATTGCACCTACGATGATCTCGTCGATTACGATGAGAAACAGTAGCGGTGATAGTATAAAGGGCGAACACGAAATTATTGCGACACCGAAAATGTCATGCCAATTTTCTTATAATGTTTAGAATCAAACCAAAATTTTAGGGTAGTGTTATGCATATATTTACTTCAAAAATCAAAAGAAAAGTTAATCGATGGAGCCTTGAGTGTAAAATTGAACGCATTTTCGCTTGATGCCCTCCATCAAAGTCTTTACAGTGTCATCCGGTATCAGTTTCTCAGTTTTTTTTTCCATTTTCTTAACATGTCCTTCTCGTCTTTGACTGTCTTCTTGCTCTTCCGAAGTTCCCGCTTCATTATTGCCCAGTACTGCTCCACCGGGCGCAGCTCCGGAAAGTTTGGCGGATTCATGTCCTTTGGAACAAAATGGACAGAATTGGCCTCATACCACTCCAGGACACTTTTAGAATAGTGGCATGATGCCAAATCTGGCCAAAATAGCGGAGCTTCGTCGTGCTGCTGCAAGAACGGCAAAAGGCGCTTCTCGAGGCACTCAGATTTGTAGATCTCGCCATTTACTGTGCCCTTTGTCACGAAAGGCTCACTCCTCAGTCCGCAAGAGCAGATGGCCTGCCAAATGAGATATTTGGAGGCGAACTTCGACATTTTCTTCTTCTTAAATTTGTCGTCCACATCGAACTTGCTCTTGCTAGTGAAAAACTCCAACCCCGGAATTTGCTTAAAATCGGCTTTTATATACGTTTCGTCGTCCATCACACAGCAGCCATATTTTGTCAGCATCTTCTCGTAGAGCTTCCGTGCCCGAGTTTTAGCCGTCGATTGTTGCCGCTCATCGCGGTTTGGGAAGTTCTGTACCTTGTATGTATGTAGTCCAGCTCTCTTCTTTGCATTCTGGACGTAGCTCTGCGACATGCCGATCTTTTTAGCCAAATCACGGCTTGAGACGTTGGGATTTACTTTAATCATCCGCTTCACCTTTCCCTCCGTCTTTTTGTTCTCCGGTCCCGGTTTTCTTCCAGCTCCTTTGCCGTGGTCCAACGTCAACCGCTCCTGGAACCGCTTCAACACTCTGGAGACGGTTGAATGGTGAATGTTCAACATTTTTCCCAACTGCCGGTGCGACAGGTCAGGAAATTCCAGGTGTTTGGAAAGAATTTGTTCTCTCAACTCGCGTTGGTTCACCTCCATTTTCGTTGAATCGAAAAACACGACTTCGAGTTTGACAGCATGTACACAATACACATCAATGAGAAAGTGTGCAAAATTTGGTTGATTTTTACCCAATGGTAAAAAAGTTATGCCCTGTTTAATGTGTCGCAATAATTTCGAGTTCGCCCTTTACATCCTTGTCTCACACCAGCGACTACCCGGATAGGGTCGGACAAGGCTCCGTTATGCAGAACTCTGCACGTGAAAGCCTCATACTGCGCTTCGATGAGGTTGACGATTTTATCCGTGACTCCCTTGCGTCTCAGGGCGCCCCACTGATTCTCGTGATTGAGACGATCGAAAGCTTTTTCGTAGTCAATGAATACCAAATAAAGGGACTCTTGGAATTCATTGACCTGCTCGAGGAAGATGCGGAGCGTGACAATATGGTCTACACAAGATCTTCCGGCACGGAATCCTGCCTGCTGCCGTCGGAGAGTCGCATCGATCTTCTCCTGTATCCGATTCAGGATAACTTTGCACAGAACTTTGAGAACAATACACAGTAACATAATGCCTCGCCAATTGTCGCACACAGTCAGATCCCCCTTCTTTGGGACCTTCACTAAGATGCCCTGCATCCAGTCGGCCGGAAAAGTCGCGGTGTCCCAGATATTACAGAATAGTTGATGCAACATTTGTGCGGATAGCATGGGGTCAGCTTTGAGCATCTTTGCTGATATGCGATCGACCCCTGGAGCCTTGTTGGATTTCATGCTTCGGATAGCTGCTTCAATCTCCGGCAGTGATGGGGCCTCGGAATTGACGCGAGTGATGCGCCGCACCCTAGGCATCATGCCGAGATGTTGATGGCTGGTTGGCCGTCGAAACTTGAAGAAGTTGTTCGAAGTGCTCAAACCAGCGTTTCCGCTGGTCAGTGGGGTCGGTAAGCAACTGTCCAGTCGTGTCCTTCACTGGCATCCTCGGGTTCATCCTTGCTCCACTCAGGCGTCGTGAGATATCGTAGAGGAGGCGTATATCGCCAGTGTTTGCGGCTTTCTCCCCTTCGTCGGCCAGGGAGTTCACCCACGCTCGCTTGTCCCGTCTGCAAGAGCGCTTGACTTCCTTCTCTAGAGCCAAGTACCGTTGACGGGCTTCGTTCTTGGCTCCTCTGGTTCTCGCCCGCTCTATCGCGGCTTTTGCTTCTCTACGCTCCTCAATCTTCCGCCAGGTTTCATCTGTGATCCACTCTTTCCTCTCGGTGCGCAGCTCACCCAAGTTGTTTTCGCTTGTTTCTATAAAGGCATTCTTGATGGCCGTCCATTGTTCTTCTACGCTGCCACCTTCTGGAACGTCCGCAGCTCGAGTCTCAAGTTCTTCAACAAAAGACCTTTTTACCGCTGGATCTTCAAGTCGGCGTGTGTTGAACCGCCGCCCGAGTCTCTCCTCCCGTCGCTGGATCCGCGCCATGCGTAGGCGGATTTCGCCGATTAGAAGGTGATGGTCAGACGCGATGTCGGCGCTGCGTTTATTCCGGACATCAAGAAGGCTCCGTCTCCATTTTCGACTGATGCAGATGTGGTCGATCTGATTTTCGGTATGTCCATCACGGGAAACCCACGTGACTTTGTGCACTGGCCGATGGATGAAGAGCGAGCCCCCGATCACCATGTCGTTATTGCCACAAAATTCTGCAAACAGCTCACCTTTCTCGCTCATTTCGCTGAGACCATGGCGTCCCATGACACGCTCATAGCACAAACGAAGTGACAGACGGAGCGGCTCGAAAACTTTGGTGACTAACCTGCTATTGCAATTTTTCAGTGTACTACATGGCAACACCACTACTACTGGATTGTACCACATGGCAACACTACTACTGGATTGAACTAGCATTTTCACCAAATGTACTAAAATGTTTTGGTTCTATCTCTTTCACTCTACTCAAAACTGAAATGCATAAAAAAAATAACAAAATGATACACTCTTTGCACACTGTCAAAGAATCATTGTACACAAAATCAACTTTGTGCAAAACCAAAACAAAAATACTATCCCATCTGGTGGATG
Source organism: Ochlerotatus camptorhynchus (assembly GCF_037179485.1). Lineage (NCBI taxonomy): Eukaryota > Metazoa > Arthropoda > Insecta > Diptera > Culicidae > Ochlerotatus > Ochlerotatus camptorhynchus. Next base: position 501,622 of record NW_027040751.1, on the reverse strand, counting down.
ATGGCACAAGCTTCTAAGAAAGTTCTATTACAGCGAACCACATTATTTTAATTGATTTCTTCGCCATTTAGTCGTCTGTCACTTCGTTTGTGCTCATAGTCCGTGTTGTCGGAGCCGATCTTCGCATTGAAGTCGCCAGTGTAGATCTTGATGTCACCCTTTGGAACATTATCCACGACGGCATTTAGTTGACTGTAAAAATTCTCCTTGTCCTGTAGCTCGGCAGCATCGGTTGGCGCATAACATTGGAGTAAAGGGTGATACGGTCAAAATTGGGTCAATATCAACTTGACGTATTTCTTTCAATTTTGCATTTAAAAAACCTGAACACCCCTCATTTTGAAGGTGTGTGTGTGTGTAGAATGTTGCTCCTATTTTGATTTTGGAATTCACTCTTCAGTTGTCAAAATGCCGTCCAAGCAAGAAGAGCAGCGTATCAAAATTTTGCTCACGCATCGCGAAAATCCGAGCTACTCGCACGCAAAGTTGGCAAAATCGCTAAAAGTTGCCAAATCAACCGTTACAAATGTAATTAAAGTGTTTGGGGAACGTTTGTCGACAGCCAGGAAGTCTGGATTGGGGGGAAATCGAAAACCGGAAGCCGCTGAGACGACAAAGAGAGTTGCCGGTAGTTTCAAGCGAAACCCTAACCTCTCTCTCCGAGATGCCGCAAATAAGCTGGGTGTATCGTCTACAACCGTGCATCGAGCCAAAAAACGAGCCGGACTATCGACTTACAAGAAGGTAGTGACTCCAAATCGCGATGATAAACAAAATACGACGGCCAAAGCGCGATCCCGGAGGCTGTACACGACGATGCTGACGAAGTTTGACTGCGTGGTAATGGACGACGAAACCTACGTCAAAGCCGACTACAAGCAGCTTCCGGGACAGGAGTTTTATACGGCAAAAGGAAGGGGAAAGGTAGCAGATGTTTTCAAGCACATGAAACTGTCAAAGTTCGCAAAGAAATATCTGGTTTGGCAAGCCATCTGTACCTGTGGCTTGAAAAGCAGCATTTTCATAGCTTCCGGGACTGTCAACCAAGAAATTTACGTGAAAGAGTGTTTGAATAAACGTCTGCTGCCTTTCCTGAAGAAACACGGTTGTTCCGTACTGTTTTGGCCGGATTTGGCATCTTGCCATTACGGTAAAAAGGCCATGGAGTGGTACGCCGCCAACAACGTGCAGGTGGTTCCCAAGGACAAGAACCCTCCCAACACGCCAGAGCTCCGCCCAATTGAGAAATACTGGGCTATTGTCAAGCGGAACCTAAAGAAGACCAAAAAAACTGCTAAGGGCGAGCAGCAGTTCAAGCCAAACTGGCTTTCTGCGGCGAAGAAGGTGGACAAGGTGGCTGTACAAAATCTGATGGCAGGGGTCAAGCGTAAGGCCCGGCAATTCGGATTTGGAAAAGCGGAAGCCTAACTGAATATTTTTCCTGAATTTTATACTAATTGAACTTGAAAAAGAAATTTAATTTGATTTTTTAAATAAACGATTTCACCGATTTACACGCGTTTTCCCTTGACCAAATTTTGACCGTATCACCCTTTATGGTAAGGTTACGAACCCGTGTTCTAAATCTGGCAACGATTATCCTCTCATTAACAGGCTCCCACTTGATGAGCGCAGCACTTGCCTGGACGCTAAGTAGGAGACCAACTCCACGATGGCGGGGAGCGTGTTCACCTCGAATACCAGAGTATAGTAGTACCTGTCCCGACGGCAGTTTGTGTTCTCCAAAGTTTGGCCAACGAACTTCACTCAGTCCCAGGATTTCTAGGTTCATGCGTCGCGCCTCGTTGGCGAGTTGTGCCAGTTTACCCTGCTGGGCTAACGTCAATACATTCCATGATCCAATTCGTGTTCGTTGTTTTGCGCTAAAAGTCGTTGCCGTTAAATCAGTTCGATGTCTTTCTCTGTTGGTTTCTGTAACAATTGTAAAGGCTTCAGAGACAGTAGGTGGTTGGCCTAAGGTCTCCTATCCGCCGTGATGGGGCTGCCATCTTAGGTGTAGCTTCCGGCGAAGAGCATTTCTTATTCAGCCGCTGGATGCCAGTCAGACGCTGTTTGAGCCGCACCTCCATGGTGAACAGACGCTCGGGTTAGCGAAGCATTTCCTCTATCACCGTGCTATGGATACCGCGCCAGTGTTCGCGTCGCACCTCCTCACTCTGCTATTGTCGGATTGACAACATTGCCCAGGCTACGCCAACCAGCTGTGTCCATGTTTCAGCTGGCAGTCTTTTGTGATCATGTGACTCGTGGAGGCGTGAGGTAGGAACTTGTGAGGACCGGAGCCTAGGTATATCGCTCCTTCCAGATTGCCACTCACCATTTTGTAGCCCAAAAGCATGACAGTGTTAAAATTAAAACCAAAATATTTTTAGTTCGATTTTTTAAAATGACATATAGTTTTATTATTGTTAAAAATAAACGTTTGGAGTTTAAAAACCAGTGTTTTAAATGTAATAACATCATTTTTCATTTCAAAATCTATTGAAATTTGATTGGTGAGGAAGCAACAATATTAAATTTATATAAAAAATGTATTTACTCGATAGAACAATAACAATAAATTCATTAGATATGTCTTCACTGCCCGATACCAAGTTGAGCTGAATCTGCTGAAGTCGTTGATGCTCAACGTTGTTCACTCCTCCGATCCACATGCATTAGCATTGAGGATGGTGTAACGGAATCGGTAACGGGCATTTAGTGTGACATCAATCGAATTAGTAGAACAGCCCTAAGCGAGGAATATTTGGCAAAACATTCCGTCCCGATGTTATTGGTTGATTTGCTATTTAGATATCCAATTCGACTATTCTACTGGGGTTGAGTGCTGGTCATTTACAGGAATGAGAAGATGATCGATTCCACTGAAAAATATAAACATGTTGCAAAAAAAACCCTTGAAATATAATAATACATGATTACTAGATTCAGAATGATTGCACCTCCAACCCGATGAGATCAAGATCGTCCAAATTCGGCGCCCGATATCCGTTAAACTCGGCTATATTTGTCAACAAATCCATCGAGAGTTTCCAGGAGGATCAGAACGTTCAATAGCATCTGGATGATTTTCCTCCGGTGGCTGCTTGGATTGTTTCCCTCCGTCTGCCGTGAGTTCTGTCAGATAAATAACTTTTAAACCATTTATATGCAGCCGGGACGGAACTTGACAATCAAGCTTCTCACTATCTTAATGTTTTTGAAGAATGCCCTTCGGATAGTTGTGCGTGGTGTTTGACGAAGTTGACCAATGATGCCAGGTGTTTGCATGTAATATGCAAATGATCCTGGATAGCAGTACGTGATCGACGTGACACAGCGAGTCATACGGGAGAAAGAATAGATTGATGAGTGACCACTACTTTCAATACCTACGGCATGCTCAGTGAACGTTCTACCACTACAAATGTTGATCTGATAAGGAGAGTGAGAACGGCGATGGACACCCGACACCAATGAACACCCAGCAGGTCATCAAATCCTCATCGTAGCTACAACAGATCAGTGCTACTACTATTCGCATCGAAGACGGTCGAAGATCGAGGAAAGTGAAACATCACTATGTGATTTTGTATTACCTTAATTTTAAGTAAAACTACTATTTAATAAATGTGCTAGTTGTGTGGTCTAAGTTCAGTTTGAATAAATTATTATGTGCTAGTGTTAAGTGTTTAAACGGTGTTTTTCTGCATGAAGCTGCATTAGAGCTAAAACGGCTCCGAACATTGATTATGAAGTGAACCGCCATTATTTACACTGGGCTCACCAAATCATCAACAAACGGATAAAATCGATAGGCGATATTAGTGATTCCCGTAAGTCCATTAAACCCATTGAAGCAACATCTGGTCCTTCGAGCCGGATGGTCGTCGAGCCGATTCCGACCACCCGGAGAAACTACGGCAAATGGCACCATCGCCATTCCTGCATGTACATCTGAATAGAGGATATCGCCATCATACTTACCACCCATTCGCCATCATCCGACGTCCCATTGTGGAGGGAGCTGCTGATCAAATTCAATACAAGGCATTGAAATTTGATTGAATAGGTGAGTGGTATTCCAATAACTTTATGTTTTCATCGCATGTCTACCGGGTCTTTAAGTTGCTTGCATGTTCATATCGTCGACGAGATCTTCCTATGATCCAGCAGTCGAGCAGTTTGAAGCGAACGTTAGAGTGCTGAAGCAGCTTGGAGAGAGCACCGAACATTGGGATATACCGCTGATCCATTTCCTCACAAGCCGACTTGATCCTGTGACTCGACGTGATTGGGAAGAATGGATCAGCAGTATATCCCAATGTTCGGTGCTCTCTCCAAGCTGCTTCAGCACTCTAACGTTCGCTTCAAACTGCTCGACCAATTAATGCAGCTCAGCAGAGGACTCTCGACGTATGACCGGAAAATCGAACAATGCTTGAACATAATTGCGCTTTAGAACCTTCGGGTTTTGGAAATGCTCGATCAGTAAATTCCATGCAGCGGGATAATTAATGCCGCTAATCGGTATAGTTTGGATCAACTTAAGTGGTTCCTCAGCTAGTGACGACCAAAGGTAATAAAATTTTTGAATGCTGGAAAGTTCCGACGAAGAGTGGACAAGCGATGCGAACAAGTCATGAAACTTAAGCCAGCTTTCATAGTTGCCAGTAAACACCGGTAGCTTAACGTCGGGCAGCTTTACATGATTCGAACTATGGCTCTGAGTGTGGAGGACGGAAGTGGGCGTATTCACAGCAGGGATATGGCAGTGTTGTAGAAGAAAACCCTTAACGTTGTAGAAGTGTGTTTCAAATTCGGCTCTTTCTTTGAGGTATTGTTCTACAGCATCAGAGGACTCGTCACAAGTCTCTAAATCTAATTGTACCTTATTAAACTCAGTCCACAGCGACACGACCGCTTCCAAGCGTACGGGTACCTCGGCTCTGTCTCTCTCCTCCTGGTAAGATCCGACGAAATTCTTGATGAGTGAGAAAGATGTCAGGATACTGCGACGTCTCGTCTTCAGGAGTCGTAGTTTCCTTTCAGCGGCGGACATGTTGGTTGGTTGACGAATCCAAACCTATAATTGAGACCAGGTAGCCCGGACAAGAAGAAAATAACAGAATGGAGCGGTAATTACCTTCTAGAAGGCAATTATTAGCCTTGTATTTGTTGAAATTCTCCTTCTCACGAACTACTCTGCGTCGTTGGATGAACCCAGGACCAACAAGGGTGGTGACGTCACAGGGTTATAATTTTCTCGAATCGTCCACGTGTCTGTGTCCGCGTAGACCAACAGAGCTGGAAAACACACAGAAATAGCTGCTAAATCTCACCAAAATGGTAGTGTGAAGTATGGCTTCTCGATGCCATACGGTGCGGTGCGGTGCTAGTGTTCCAAAGGGCAATGGCTACTTGCTTGCACAACGATAGGTCACTGCAATCCATGAAGGACTTCAATCTCGATGAATCACTCCGGGGATGCCGGCCGGAGGTTCACACAGCCGTAGTTGTGGATCATAGGAAGATCTCGTCGACGATATGAACATGCAAGCAACTTAAAGACCCGGTAGACATGCGATGAAAACATAAAGTGATTGGAATACCACTCACCTATTCAATCAAATTTCAATGCCTTGTATTGAATTTGATCAGCAGCTCCCTCCACAATGGGACGTCGGATGATGGCGAATGGGTGGTAAGTATGATGGCGATATCCTCTATTCAGATGTACATGCAGGAATGGCGATGGTGCCATTTGCCGTAGTTTCTCCGGGTGGTCTGAATCGGCTCGACGACCATCCGGCTCGAAGGACCAGATGTTGCTTCAATGGGTTTAATGGACTTACGGGAATCACTAATATCGCCTATCGATTTTACCCGTTTGTTGATGATTTGGTGAGCCCAGTGTAAATAATGGCGGTTCACTTCATTATCAATGTTCGGAGCCGTTTTAGCTCTAATGCAGCTTCATGCAGAAAAACACCGTTTAAACACTTAACACTAGCACATAATAATTTATTCAAACTGAACTTAGACCACACCAGGAATGTAAAATAATGTTTCTATTCTAATTTGGATTTTATTCGGAGTTTCTACCACAGTTTAGCAGCTTGTACATCATTTTCTCTCAACACAATGAAAACAATTATAAACAAACAACAATATCCATCCCTTAAAAAACGCTGTGCACTCAATTTTTCAACTTTCCTTTCGCAAATATGAACAATTAAAAACGCCATTGACATCAACATTAATTCCGGCATCACTGCCAGCCAGATTGATGCGATCCCTCTATTCTTTTTATTCCACGATTGCTACTGTCAAATCGACCAATCTGGTTCGGATTTGATAGAAAATTGGCTCGAAATCGCTACCCGATTGTTAAGTCCTGTCCCAGATATGCAGTACTCGTAATTCCAAAGACCTTGATCGATCATAACAATAGAAATTCCAAAATTTAAAAAAAACAGACAGCAAATACCAAATTAAACGCGGTTTCACAATTGAAGAATCAAAGTGACGATTGACTCACAGATGGCAAATGGGTGAAAATGGTAATGACGTTATGATGTCTGTCAAATTGCATCATTGCGGATCTTAAAACTAGGTGTCGCATAACCAGTTTTGGTTTTGCTTTGATTCGCCAAGAATGACCTTCCCAATATCCCGATTGTTCTGGTATCAACAAACTATTACTATTTCAAAACCACTTCATTCGAGCAGTTAAAATGACGTTTACTACCACTTTAACTTCGTAATAGAAGAATATTCTGAGATTTTTTTCGTCTAGAACCACGAGAAAAGTAGCCAAAATATGTGCGTTTTATAAAAAAAAATAGTAATTTGTTGGTCCAGTTTTATGAAATCGCTGGTAGAAAGTCACACCCAAACTGCTTGACAAAGTGGTCAATTGAACTCTAACAGCTGGCCTTCAACAACAAGTTCAAAAAATGTCTCTAATGTGAAAACATGTTGATGGGACGAAAATCTTCCAGTTTAATCGCAACTTTTGAATAGGAAGCACTAAGGATTCTTTCCAAATTAGTGGCACATATCCAGTCTGCAATGATTCATTAATAAGGTCCAGCAAGATGTGGCCAATGACATGAAAGCAATCCTTGTCTACTCCAGTTTTATTAACACGGCACCGCTCAAACGTCATTTTTTTCGTACAGTTCATTGCGTGCATTGGTACTGCAGCGTGACGTCACAAATGAACTCAGTATTCATCGGATGAACTAATTTTTTGACAGTTCAGTGGTACTGTTTACAAGCACTTAAAGTTTTTCGAAAAACACAATTTAAAATTTCCGCGGAAATGTGCGGTGAAAAGATGTTGCTCGCTGACAATGCAGAAGTGTGGTTTACACGAGGGGCACGCAATACAAAGAAGTTGAAGTTAAAATGCAATCAAAAGTACTTAAAGCAATTAATGCGTTTTGAAGTAGTACTGACGGTAATTAAAATTATCTATCCGTAATTAATGTAATTTAAAGTATTGAAAATGTAATTAATGTACTTTAATTACGACATTTCAACTGTAATTAATGGAGTTAAAAAGTAGTTAATGTTCTACATTGTGTAATTAATGTAATCAAAGCAGTAGTCAATGGAATTAATTTAATTACAGCCGTTGCCTGCGTTGGAGTTAAAGGTTATTGCGTGTCCCTAGGGTTTACATCTCACTGCAGTCTAAAGAATTATCGAAAAAATCTACCCAAGAAAAAATCGACTAAGTCCACGTAAACAGTACCACTGAACTGTCATCCGACGGTGCAAAACTTTTTTTCTTTTCTCGGAAAAATCTCGTTTTTCCTTCGTCTTTCATGTCGGCTGTCACGTCGAAAATGGTTTACATGATCGAAAATTGATTTCAATTAGTTCTACGACGTTTCAATTTGGTGGTGTTTGCGCAGTTCCCGTTCAGTGTTTTGCTCGAATTGTTAAGTACATTAAAATCTTATTTAGTACATTAAAATCTTATTTATTGCATACATGTAGCAATGTGTACCTGAATCCTTTCCGATCGAAGAGTAAGAAGTAGTTTAAAGTTTTGCTTACTATTTATCTCATCAAATGATTTCATAGGTGGCTGTAACAGACGAACCAGCATACTGGAAGCAACCACCAAAACGGATCAGGGAGGATTTAGGGTAGAGAACTACTTCGGCCTAATCGCCCATTTTGGGCCTATCGAGCAGAAAACTTCAAATAAATCCATGATGTCAGAGTTAACAAGGCAATTATGCGTTTGGTATGATACTTTAGTTAATAAGCTACCAAATGAAGTCAATGAGAACGCGAGGTATGAAAGTTTGCACAAATTATTCCCAAAAACAAAAGAAGCGCTCCGACCGAATCAATTTTTAACTTCATCCGATAGGCCGAAGTGAATTCTTTGGCGTTTCAATGGCGTTTCAATGCGTTAGGCCGAGTTTAGAATCCGTAGGCCGAGTTTGGCCTCAAGAAGCAGTGTTAGACTTCTGACAATATTTCAACAATTGGTTTCTCTTTATCAAATCTTCTGGTACATACGGAAAGGTAAATAAATTTGGAAGCCATCAGTAATAAAAACATTCCGTTTGGTGCTAAACTGCGCTAGATTAAGATAGACTAAATGCGGGTTGTGCTTAATAGGCCGGAAATAGGGTATTTAACCCTATATAGAAAATTTGAGGATATTGTTTACGGCAAGAAAACGAAAAGGTGGTACGATTCATTCTCTGTTCGTTCTCGAGTTCGATGGTTCAAAGCTGTTAGTTATTCATTCTGTATGTGACAGGACAAACTTATGTTACACTCAGCGTTACACGTATGTGACAGGACAAACTTATGTTACACATCTCATTGGGTTCTCAATGCAATCATAATTAACAAGAACATCCTCCTACAAAACAATTTCGATATCGTATATGCAACAAAATCTTTTGAGGAACTTCGGGATATAGCGAATACGAAAGCATTTCATATAACCACATAAAATGTTAACTGCATTAAAAGGCTAACACGTTCTCAGTACAAGTAAAAATTACGACCTCGATCCTGAAAACTATGGTTTGTGCTTCAAATGAGGTTCCTCCACCAAAACTAAACACGCTTAAATCAATCTGCCATACGTACTTGCACCAATTTGAAACGTCAGCGACATCATACGGACGAAGAAATGAACCTGCAGCGCAGCAGGAACTTACCAGGCTGTGGAATAATGATCATGAAAATAAAGACATTTAGGCTTGCGGAGTGTTTCTTAGCACCGAATACCCATTTCTCGCTGCATCGCCGGATGCAATTGGGTCATGTAGTTGTTGTGGTACATTTTCCGTTGAAATTAAATGTCCATTTCGACTACGCAACAAATTTCTTTCAGACAGTCAATTGTCTATTAAAGATCTGACCAAAAACCCAAATTCATTCATAAAGATTCAAAATGATGCAAATGAGCTTGTTCCGGAACATGAGTATTATTATCAAGTTCAAGCACAAATACACCTCTCAAAAGCAGATTTGGCTATTTTTATGATCATGGAGTGAATCAGATTCAGTAATTATTTAAGTTCTCAAAATGATGTTTGGAACAAATGCCTAGAAAGAACTCGTCTTTATTTTTTTTTTAAATTTAATGCCTGAACTTTTGGGTAACTACTACCTAAATAAAATGAGTAACAATAATCTGACATTACATTAAGAAAACTTTAAATACATTTAAAATCGAATTAATTGTGTTTTAATAATTGAAAACATTGAGGATGCATCCAACACACGAAAATAGATTTAGGATTACGTGCTCGGTATCAATATTCGGCGACTGTGTTAGAGAAACCACTTTTTCCCGTAACGGAAACGCCTCGTTTTCTGATGGTAAAATTACACATTTTCGTGCACGAAACGTATGGAATTTTTGATTTATTCGATAGATAATAAAAAAAACGTAAGTTGATTGGAGGAATTTCTTACTAAAATTTTCAAAATCGTGAGATATTTGCGATCAATCAAATAAATTCTCTTTTTTTCTAGCGTCCTGTAGAAAACCTTTTACCTAAATTCGAAGTGTTTCTGGTTAATTGACAAGGTCATGTGGTATTCGGTCATTGCGAGAATGTGTATGTACCACTTCAATACTGTTACGCATTTGACCACAAACGTTTGGCTGCTGGGTACATTTTCAAATAGCTTTGGGGATGATGTGGCTGACGGCAAGGCGAGCGAACGTTCAATGAAAATTAACTCTTAAACAGCAATATGGTGGTTCTGAAAAGAACCGTTTTGTCGTGATAGTTGAGTAATGCTGAGCTATTAGGGTGTTCAACACGGATGAGGCTGGCGAGCTGCATGTAGTTTGGAACGAGGGTTACGCGCTTGGCATAGATGGCTCACAGCGACTCACGAAAAGCTACTGAATCCGATCAGTAGCGGTGCGGCTTCTTCCTCCTTCTTCGGTGAATCGAGGGTTCTTGAGGGCCGCCTTGATAGCTAGCTGCTTGCGGGGAACCTTTCACTGTGTACTTGAGAAAAATTTACAATGCTAGCTGCAATGCAATCGATGCTAATTTTAATTATCATAGCAACAGTTGCAAATTCGTGTAACTTTCAATAGTGACCTTTTGAAAAGTGATAAAGTCTTAATTCTTCACAATTAGACCACTTTCATGCCGTGATTGCCACAAATTCAGCACCTGATATTGCACCCCCAATGTTGCATTAAAAATACGTGGTATGTTAGATTTAAACTAATTGGAACTGAAATCAGATTGATGAACTTGACAAATGTCCAGAATATACTTTTTAACAAATTGATGGTGATCCTGAAAAGAACCATTTTGTCATGATAGTTGAGTATTACTGAGCTATTAGGGTGTTCATAGCTGGCCCACAACGACTCACGAAGAGCTACTGAATCCGACCAGTAGTTGTGCGGCTTCTTCTCCTTCTCCGGTGAATGGACGCTTACGTGGGCTGCAGCTCACTGCTTGCGGGCAGCCTTTCGTTATGTACTGTTCAACAATGTTCAACGCCACACACCGAAAGTACTGCTGCTGCTGATGACGACCGACCGGACACCACCACACACTGCAATTGAATAAGCTTCGTTCATCGAGACCGGATGGAATTCGATTTTGACATCTGTGTTAGGGAAAGCGTTTTTTGCAGGCAATCTGTGATAATTGTGAACACCATTGAAACAGTTGGATATTTGTGTAATTTTCAATAGTGACCTATTGGAAAGCAGATTCGTAGAAAAATTTCCAATCGATTGGATTGTTTAGAATTAAAATGTATCCGCTATTGACAGAGTTATAAGTGGTAAAAATCTGAAATTGCACCCCCAATATGTTGCCGAAAGACGTAATCCTACGTTAAAATACTGACTCCTGTAAAATAGTCTAAGTGTGTACCCTTCGCCTTAATATACGTATTTTTCTACCTGTCTTTGACTCTATTTGAACAAGCTTTCGCCTGCTCTCAACTTAGTGTTCTATAGATGCACTTCACAGTTATTAATTGAGAGCTTTCTATGCCAACCAATGCATGAATTTGTATATTGTGTGGCAAGTACAATGATACTCTATGTCCAGGGAAGTCGAGAAAATTTCCAACCCGAAAGATTCCCTCGAAAGGACCAAGAATAGAATCCGCCACCTCCAGTTTCGTAGTAACGTACCCTTACCGACTAGGCTATCTGAGACCCCACTTAATATACGTCGAATCGATTTGCGGTCTGCCCAGTTTTTTTAAACTCTCTAACAAATGTGGTGCCAATTTACAGTGGTTCACGAATGGAAATTAGGGGAAAATAAATATGTACACCCATTAATTACCACTTTATCATCATAGTATCTTCTGTGAAGCTGTTGCTTATAAAAAGGCACTCATTTTGATGAAAGTTGCAAACAGGGTGGTTCAAAAAATTACTTCGTATTTGATGTTAAATACACACGATTTTTTTTAACATCCTTGCATGATTACGTGACGTAACAGTATGGAGGGGAAAATGTGACAAGTGGAGAGGGGGTAATTTCTGCCAATTTTCGCTTGGAGTAATTAATGGACGCTCCCTCATAGGCTCCTTGAATTCCCCTTGACTTCAGGCAACAATTCTGGAGAGACTTTCTGATTCTCAAATAGTCTCTCTAAACTTCATAAATTTTCCCAGCTCCCAGCAAATGACATCCATATAACATATAAATTAAATTCAACTTGCGAATTTTAGTTTCCTCTGTGTAATTCATTCTTACAATAATTTAAAACTAAACAGTCGAAAAGTAAATATTTTCTATAATCGATCTTTGCGACCTGGTAGATTAGAAACCTATGTTCGAATGATTTACTTGCTGGGATTTTCTAATCAATGAAAAAGTAAAGATTACTGGAATGTAGTTTAAATATTAACTTAGCAATCATGTATAGCTAAAACTCAAAACGGTTGAATTGACTCATTAAAATTAACCAAAATAAAAACGAATTTAACAATAATACCGATCGAATTTTGATTATTTTCCAATCTTCTCAAAGATGGAAATGGATCCTTTTAGATAAGTGAATTTAGATACAACAACTAGGCGCACGGCGTGCGCCCGCAAACATGTTATTTGTTTATCCATTTCAATGTATGTATTCAACTGAGAATATTTCGTCAAGAATGCAGGAATCTTCAAAATGGCACCTTTTGATGCTACCAAATCTCGTATATCGTACCTCTTATCTGCTAGAATTACGTCTCCTGATTCAATGATGTTTAAAAATCCCCTATCATTCGCTATAAAGCTATCAGAGCATCGTCTTCCATAGGCTTGTTATATGAACGCAACGCTGCCGTTCCTGTTCATAGATATCAAAAATGATGTCATCTGATGCGAATTATAAGCACTATGATGAGCTATTGCTGCTCTGGTTTCAAGAGGTGTTTCCGAGTACACCTCGAAACAATGGATGACAAAAATCCTTCGCCTCCCAAAATACTGTTGAAATATTAGAGGATTGTGTCTGCTGGCGATATCTTTTGGAAGAATCGCCAGGGCTTATTTCAAATTCTCAAAGAGAATAAAAACTGTTCGGTGGAAGAACTTGGATGCTGTATTCGTGCAGACAGAATATTCGTCAGCTAATTCATGAAAAGGTGCGTTACGGCGTAGCTTCCAAAGTGTCATGACAAATTCTTCTTCGTTTGTCAACTGAAAGGCAGGTTCAAATAGAACGGGTTCCATGAAGCTGTATAATCATTTGAGCGTAGTGAGCATTTTAATTCCTGAATATTGTCTACACATGTCATTACTCGCAATCCAAGCCATGAACGTGATACACCAAAACTAGATGATTGCTAATTGACAATTCAAATTAATTGTAAATTTCGTCATACATTCGACTATGGATATAACTCGATATAACGTAACTTACTTTTCACTTCCATCGCCGATTTATCTCCATTCTCTTGAACACGGTATTGAAATTTGCATTGATTCTGAAACATCAAAAACCATACCTAATTACATTTACTCAGACCAAGCGCATCCATCAGAGCACATTTGTGCCCAATTCTTCGTTCAGCGTGAAACGTCCAAACCTGGAAAAAGCACCCTCTTGTTGCACGACATTATTCAAAATAGGAAATGTTGCACATCGCAAAGTGCTACACAACGCATACATTGAGCTTTTTCGTGGCGTGTTGCAAGCAAAAGTTTCTTATTTAAATGCGAAATGTAAACATCTAGGCGCATCGGAAACAGTGAATTGATAACTTTTCATAAAAAAGTATTAAACTTAATTTCCGCAAAAAAAATACAACGAATTTTATCTTCACCTAATTCCTCTTCTTCTCATTCATGGCTATAACGTCACGACTAGAAATTAACGATTTCTCTCAACTTGGACTGGACTATCAGGAATCCGCAATATCAAGAACTACACCCAACCGGAAATGTAAGATTCTATTACAGATTTGCAATATTTAGAACATCTATTACAGATTTGCAAAATTGAACAGATTCTGTAATATGGTCTATGTTAGCTTATTTTTCGAACATCGTTTGTTTCCACAAATGCATTGCGTCTAGAAAATCATCTCGCGAGGATTTATACAAAAATTTGCACCATTGCAAGAACTTTCTATTATAATTTTTGTATGAAACATATTCAGAGGATGTAACAAATCTGACCTTACATTGGCTGTAAGAGAAATTTGTTTGTACACTTCACGGTTTTGTGGAGTCCGTAATAACTATCTACTAATAAGCACGACTTCCACTGGTGACAACGCTCTTATTAGACAACGAAACCCCAACCCCAAACTCTTCTCCTGATCCTATCCTTCGACAATGTATCCCTCTAACCTCGGGTAAGCCGCAAGTATTCGGTCCAACTCCTACCAGACATAGAATTAAGTGAATGTTGTTACAAACAAAGAACGTAAAGCTAACGTGATTGATCGAACTAGACGACTTGTGTTCAAGAATGTTTCTCCGAATTTTTCTATAGAAAAAAAAAACAGTCGTTATTATATGATGTCACCAAAGATCCAAGGCACACACAACCATACACCATCTCGAATTCATTTCTACTGGCTTGATTTATAGTAGATCGTGCCCCACATGTTCAAGCTTGAACGAATCTTAACACCTTTTAGCGAAAACCATTCCGGTTTTCGCAACAAGTCCGACAACGCACCCAATATCTTCGCATAGCACTTCATCATAATCTTGATCAGTCCTGTCAGTGTATCAATAAAACCGTTCTTGTTCATAATCTTCCATTGATCTTCACAGTCAATAGTATCCTAAGCGGTTGCCTGAATAGGTAAGTGCCTTAATAGGTAATTGCTTGATATTCACGTCGCTTTTGGAAGGTCTCCCTCAACGTAGTGATATCGGTTTGATAACTTACCAAAAATCTGCATGCTTGCGGCGATGGACGACGGAAGACGATCTGAAAAAGCACTTTGCAGGCCATGGTGAGCATAGTGATCGCTCGGCAGATCTCGCTTTCTAACTTGACTCCCTTTTGATATATTGGGCACCTCCTAGAGTAGCTTTTCTGTATTCTAGATGCTGACTATCCGCCAATGCAGACAAGTAGTCAATTTATTCGAGCCCATTTTAACAAGTTACGCTCCGATACCATTCTTCCCCGCTGCCATGTTATTATTATTATTATTATTATTATTATCTTTATTAACTGACATAACCCCAAGGCTGCAAACTGCGAGTCGATGCATGTTGACATGGCTGGTTCTCGGTAATGCGATGATCAATCATTATGATTCAGCAACCATTCGAAAGGTATATGGCTATCTAAATTCATATATATCATGTAGAAACCCGATTGGACCTGTGGTTGGCCATCCGGAACGGAAAAACCCGGAAAAGTCCCGAACAAAATGTGTGTCGGTTCATGTTGACATAACTTGATTGAGCCACTATTTGAAAGAAATTATTATATACTTTCGAGTGACCAGTCGGAACGGGAAAACCCGTGAGAGGTGGCTCTGCGGCAATTCGGATACACCGAGAAAATGGTCAATTCCTGAAAGTAGACCAAGAGATCCGCGATTATCTCTAATTTGTATACAACTACCGGGCGGTCAGGAAACGTTCTTCAAGATATCCGGAATCACCGACCTACTTAGGTATACTTTCAGGTAAATGGTCAATTCCTGAAAGTCTACCTAGCGTTCCACGATGTTTTCTAGATTGCATACAATCATGAGCATAGAGGAAATATGCAATCTCCACATCGATTCTGAATTTCAAGCAATTATGAGCATAGAGGAAATATGCCATCTGCATATCGATTCTGCAACCGGGTGGGGTTCTATGGATATCCGGAATCACCGAAGAAATGGTCAATTCCTGAAAGTAGACCTATTGATCCACGATTTTCTCTAAATTGCATACAATCATGAGCATAGAGGAAATATGCCCTCATCATATCGATTCTGCAACCGGTGGCCAAAAAACGGCCCCCTGGATATCCGAAACCACCGGGAAAATGGTAAATTCCTGAAAGTAGACCTAGAGACTAAATTGCAAGCAATCATGAGCATCATGCTTGGCATACACAGTTTTTGGTTACGAACTGCTCATTTGCTGATAACTTTGCACACAGTTGACCAAAAAAAATCTTTTTAAAGCAGTCGATAGAATAGAGCTTAAGCTTGTTATAGATAGGTAAAAAAATTAGATTTTGAGTAATAAACTGTACTTGTTTTTGCCATGTAAAAATGAAGAGAGAAATGCTCGCTGCACAGCTCGGACTCCTAATGTAAAAATTCATTGGTGTTGATTCAAATGTTAAGATTTACAGATTCTTTGCATGTCTATAGTAAACTATAATCGTAATCTATCTATTACTTCAAAGAAAAACAAATTTTAACAACTGAGTGAAAAGTTATTAACAAATGAGCAGTTGGTGTGCAAAACTGTACATGTCAAGTATGTTGAGCATAGAGGAAATATGTCAACTGCATATCAATTCTGCATCCAGGTGGGGTCCAGTGGAAATCCGCAACCACCGAAAAAATTGTCAATTCCTGAAAGTAGACCTAGAGATCCGCGACTCTTTCTAAATTACATACAATCATGAGCATAGCGGAAATATGATATCTTCATATCGATTCTGCTCCCGTTTAGACCCTGGTGATATCTGGAGTCACAGAAGAAACGGTCAATTCCTGAAAGTAGACCTAAAGACCCACGATTTTGTTGCTCTAAATATCATATAATCTTGGGCAAAGAGCAAATATGCCAACACCATATCTGAGCGACCAGAAAACGGCCTTTCTGATATTCTGATTCTACAAGGTAAACAAAACATAGGCAGGACATTCGGACAGATTTATTTATTATTTTATTTTCTTAAACGATGATGGTCCCACCTCCACAAAAGTTTGAGCTGGACGAGCTATCTTTAAGATAATTAAATAAAAACATTTTAACCAGGTTTGCAAACAATATCAAGCTGGTTAAAATTACAGACATAAATTCCCTGTTAAATATGCTATAGACATCAACCAAAAACATTCACATGTGTAACCAGTTATCAAGAGTCCAAGTCTAATCCTCGACAATACTTTTATTTCCACTTGAACTGGTATTTACACGTATAAGATTCCGCAGTGCCTGGATTATATCCAGGGAAACGACTTCCAGCTATTTATACCTGTATTCCGCGTGCGAGGCTCAAACTATTTTAGACTACTCAATGTTATTTTTTTACTATTACTACTACAAAATCAAATAAAAACTAAAATCCATCATCGCCATCGTGGCGAACAATGTAGTTTTTTGTATATGCTACACAAATTACTAAAATGTCTTTATTACCGTGTCCATACAAAATAATCCATTAGAGATAACTTCGTCCAGATACATTATTTATCAATTCATAAAAATATAACTGCTCAATAAACATCTTTTACATGTGAAATCCAGCGTCTCTTAAATTATGTAAGTGTAGTTGCACGCTTGATGTGTATAGGCATCGAATTGAAAACATTTATTCCTTTAAAAAATAATGATTTTTGTGAAGCATTATTTAAAAGATGTACTAGACTGTCTACTGTCTTACTACTAGACTAACATTTTAAAAGCGCGTAACTCCAAAATGAACATATCGAGAGTATCGCTTCCGAATTTTGATGACCTAAAAAATAATCGTATTTCACGACTTTCCATTTCTGGATAATTTTATAATCTTGACATATAACCTAGTTAATAGTGTAATCTAAAAACACAAAAAAAGTTTTCTTTGTCATGAAATCTAGACCAAAAATTGAAATAGGCGGAACAGCCATACGTAAACAATGGCTTTAAACAGAAAATTCTCAAGAATCAAAACACTCCCACGCAAACTAACAATGCCATTCGATAAAGGAAGTTTGCTCTATCAGATGACGGTTTTAGATTGCTTGAATGTGATTTGATTCTCGAGGAATTTGCATTTAAAGCCATTGTTTAAGTTTGGCTGTTCCGCCTATTTCAATTGTTGGTCTAGAAATTGAGAATAAAGCATCATACGTCCTGATAATTTATTACATGTTGTTACCCCCCGGATCTTCCATCCTTTGAACTGCCAACACTGGTGTTGTTGTTCCGCCTTGGTTCTTCGTTCGCAAATTTTGTGATAGTGGAATTAATCATTTTGTTCGACCATTTTCCACAGAGATGGCGCTGTTCCGCTGGTAGGAAACGATAGAAATCCCCATATAGAAATTGAGAGAAGTGGGAATAATTCGCTTTCGGTGCATATTCAGGTGAAAAAAAGTCGTTCACAACATAAAGAAATTAATTAGGGACTTTGTCGTTCAGTTTTTTCCCGGAGCCAAATCGGGCGAATACGGTGGATGCGGAAGCAATTGGAGCCGTAAGTAATTGATTGTAGCCGTGGTTGCGATGCTCTTGTGCGCCGGCGCATTGTCTTGCAAAAATAACATTTTGTTTTCGCTTCATGTGAGGCCGTTTTGCAACGATTTCGGCCTTCAATCGCTCCAATAATAATGCACAGTTATACTCGCTGTTGATGGGTTTCCTTTTTCGAGGTAGTTCACGAAGAGTATGCCATGACAATCCCAGAAAACCGACGCCATAACCTTTCCGACCCATCGAGCCTCCCTCGGCTGTTCTGTGGAGTGTGATAGTGGATCCAGATTTCAGATCGACGCCAAAAGTTCACCCGATTCCGCATCAGCAAGTCCAAACACTCTTTCGAAGTGCTCTCGCGTTCGTGGTTTTGGTCAGGAGTGAGCTTGCGCGGCACCCAGCGGCAGGATAACTTTTTCATATGCAAAAATTCGCCCAAACTATGGCATGTGCGTTCAGTATTAATCTTTGCGGTATCTGCTAGCTCGCGTACCTTTACTTACCGGTCATGTATTTTTTCACATTGTCCTCTGTAACCGCATCAGAGGGCCTGCCGCTGCGGACTTGATCGGTAGTGGAGTTGCGGCCTCAAAACCAATATTTGACGGTGTAATCTGACGGAGCATTAGCCCCATAATATTTATCCAACTTTTCTTTTGTTTCCTTCGTCGTTTTGCCTCTCAAAAAATAATGTTTTATGAGAGAACGAAAATCGTTTTTATCCACACGGTTAGAAAAAAGTACCCAACTCACTTTTACCTACTTTTGACTAGTTTGTCTCCTTTTCTCTTTCTAATGTTGTCAAAAACGGAGGAGCAAAACCACCCAACAGGGGTAGTAAAGTGTGGGAACCCAACGTTGAGTATAATCATATTTACCTACTATTGGGTACAACTAACTTACTATTGGGTAGAAGGCGAGTGGAAAATTCCATACGAATTGCACACAAGTAAATGAAAACTACTTTGACCCGCATTACCTACTGTTGGGTTCCTGCACTATAGTGCCGAGATGAGTGAAAAGAACTTACTTTTGGGTACTTTTTTCTTACCGTATGCATACTCAACATGATGCCAAACACGTCAAAACAAAACTAAAGACAGTATCCCACTGAAATTTGGCATGTCTGCCTGAATATGAACGGACTACAAGGCACCATAACCTTTTTTTGCAGTAGCAGCGCATTCTGGCGGTCAAGGAGGTTACTTTTCACCCTACCTAGTACTTTATTCTGCAAACGCTGTATTCTCGCGCAACACGGAAAAGGACCTATCATTGTTGATCGATTCTCTTCATCGATTTTCTTTTTCGCGAATTACCCGACTGCAAATGAATTTCCCATTCAGGCGCAAGCTAACATCATCTTCTGTTGAACTGTGCTGCGAGCTTCGCGAGAAATTCGTTTATGTTGCCATGGGAAACCAAAGAGAAAGTCGATGAAGAGAATCGATCAACGAGGATAGGCCCTTTTCAAATGTTACGCGAGTATTATCGATATTTGTATTTCATTGGCCAAAAATAGAATGGACGGGCAAAAGTCTAGATGAGGGGAGATGATTGATTTGAATAACTGTATTTTACTACCAATAGGGGAAATGTCGGCTTCGGCAATACCTTAACCTATTATCGTCAGGGGGTAAACAAAGTCCTAGAGCACTCAAATTTGGCCAATAGATGCTCTGAAACACAATGTATCCACATGCCAAAATTGAGCTCTCAAGGACGTTATTTACCACCTGACGATAATAAAATAAGGTATTGCCAAAGCCGTCATTTACCCTAGTTAAATCGTTTTTCAAGCGGCATAGAATTCCATACTTCTTGGTAATTTTCTTGATGACACTTGAGTTGGTCATCAATAATCTCGCCAAGATATTTAATTTCCTGAAGGCAATCAATTTTCTCATCATCAATAACAGCAGAGACATCATCATCCACACGATTCCACGAAATTACCATGAATTTAGTTTTACTTATAATCAATTTCTATTATTTATACTTCAACCATCTACTTAGTGAACGCAAATCTTCATTCAAGCGTGAAACGGCTTCTTCTAAATCTTTAGCTGCAATGAATAACACAGTATCGTCAGCAAAAGATTAATATCACAAGACCGTAAAACTCGTCGCATGTCATTAATATACATAATAAATAAAAGGAGCCCTAATACACTTCCCTGATGCACTTCATGATCATTAAAAACAGTCTTTTGTGTTCCATTTGTATGCAGAACCCGAAATTCCAAAGCTCTTGATTGTTCTCAACAATAAGGGCCTAGAAATTGTCTCAAAAGCACGTTTTAAATGTCAGTGAAGCGTCAAGAAGTACTCCAAGATCTTTCACAGTGCTCTCACGTTGTAGAGAGGTACCACATAAAACGTAGTTGTGGAGGGCCAGTGTTTCTTTACGCTGAAAGGAAATAACAGAGCATTTAGAAACATTTAAGACCATACGATTCGTCTTGCACTAAGCTGCGAAGGCCTCTAGTTGTTCTTGAAGAAAGAAAGCGTTAATTGGTTTGTTGATAACATTATAAGGTCGTCAGCGTAAGATTTTGTGTGGCATTTAAGGCCGTTGTTACCATCGTTCATATATAGCAGTTTCTAAAGGTACGAGCGCAGCCATCAGTGAAGATTACCATCAATTCCTAATCTGTCAAACTTGGCCAGGACAATTTCGTGATCCATTTTATCGAAAGCAGCCGACAGATCCGTATAAATCTCATCTACTTGCGAGCCTTTCTCCATTTGGTGAACGACGAAAGAAGTAAATGTCACTAGGTTGGAAATAGTCAACCGTTTGGGAACAAATCCATGTTGATCTGATGAGATATATTGCAAGCATTTCTGTGATGAGAAGTCCAGGAAAATCAGTTCGAAAAGTTTTGACGACGCTCACAAGTCGGCAATACCTCAATAGTTGGAAAGAGTACGCTTGCATCCTCTTTTATGAACCGGGAAAACGAATGAGTTTTTCCAGCAGCTAGGGGAAAACACCAGAAGCCAACGAACAATCAAATATTGATGCTAACGGAGATGCAATTGCATGGATGCAATTTTTAAGAATAATGGCTGGAATGCCATCGGGGCCAAAACTGGTGGAGCTTTTAAATCGTTTTCTTACGGCTAGGACAACATCGGTTGTTATCGAATGGTGAGGACCAATGACTGGTAAAAGAGGTACATTGGCAGTGGCATCGACGATACTTGTAGGCTAGCTGGTTCTAAATCACCGTTGGACATGATTGAAGGAAATTCGGTCTCTTTTCGTTGATCACTAACATAGCGCCAAAATCCTTTCGGTTTTAGACTCCGTTGCAAACGATATTGATGTGCGTGATATAGCTGCTGATCTAGTCTTTTATATACCCTATTGGATCTTAGGTAATTGGCTTTCGAGGACGCAGTTTTTGCTTTCCTGATTTTTTTCAATGCTTTCCTTTTAACCTTTTTTAGACGTTTCAAACGAGAGTTGGTTCAGACTTGTTATTTTTGTAGCTTCTTTGGGAACAAACTGATCGTTACAAACAGTGATAGCAGCTAGGTTGATATCGCAATCACGTATTAGTTCAGCCCAATCAACACATGTGAGAAAGGAGCTCATACTGGCGTAATTGGCTTTACTGAAGTCGTATTATATGGTATTAGCACTAACGAAAGTACTTCGAACATCACACTGCAATTATAATTTCAAAGGAGGATGATGCCTGCAATCTTTTAACAACAAACATGGAGCTCAAATCATGCTGCAGTGAGTACCGAGTTCATCACTAACAAAACAGTGGTCCAAAACGTTCTTTTTCGTTCACGACGCCGTTCTAGATAGCTGAAGGCAAGCTGTGCTGAAAGCGTCCAGCAAACATCCGGATGTGAAACTATTCCCAGAGCCAGTGACGTCTGGATAGTAGTCGCCGATAATGATGATGTTATCTGAAAATACCTAACCTGCGGCGCTGCTGTACCGCGTGAACGGTGCTCGATGTCGTCGAATGATACTGCTCGATGCATACCAGAAATGAAGATGTTGACTCGGCGTGATAATGTTTCTGATTCTAGTGGATGGGTACATTGTATCGTGGGACGATCGTGGTTGCTGCCGATGCCTTATCTATTGCTGTGTCGTGGGAATGATGGTGACTACTGATGATGCGTGGTTTATTAAAGGAAGCTGATCTCTGGGTGGTGGTGTAATCTTGGTTGACCTGCTTGGTACCACTATAGCCAAAAGATCCTGATTCAGGGTACAATTGGACCTTAACTTTTATATAAACTTGCTGGCACACATAAAGTATAGTTTCTTTCATAAATTTTTAATTATGTATGTGCGGGTGGGCGTTGGCCAGATTTGGATTATTCAGATATAATCCTAAATAGGACCTAGATTATGTAATACTCTATTAACCTCAAGTCTGTGCTCTGTCACAATGTTTCATTATGATTAATCAACACTCAAAGGGGTAAAATATCAAATTTGGGGTGAATTTGAAAGAAAGGGAACTTAGAGTGTAGAGCGCACTGCCCACTGGACGATTCTGAAGCCTGGCCAAGTGAGTGGGGTATGGGTTTATTTGATTGAACGTCATTTCCAATTTATATATTGATACATTCAAACCATTGGCATTTGGTATTGAGATGGGACAGAGATAGGATGCGGAGGGCCCGCTTAGGGGGAGCGTAACCCATGTTATGGTTTCCATTTATTTAATAGTTCAGATAGGCTAGCAACGACCGGTTTATAAAGAGAGAATCTACCATATGGTGCCCGTTCACTGATCAAAATCATATTCACATTGTCAGGCCCTGCCCAGGAATAAAGGGATTGACGATGATTTTTTAAGTTTTATTTTGCATTTGCATATAATTGTAATTTTAAGTTTGTTTTTGTAATTACAAGATAAATAGTTTAACTCATTTGAAACATTGAGTTGTATAAACTTGACGAATCATACATCTAACATAGTAGTGGTTACAGTTTTGCATGATCTAACAACCACTGCCTGCAACTAATGTTGGAGGGGCCGGCAGGGCTGATTACGGATCAAAACTAACATAACTCTAACACTAAAATGATCCCGAAACTAACGCTCATTCATTGCACTTTAAGTCATAAAGTAGTTTTATTTATTTTCGGTGAACATTGGCCAAAATTGGATTTTTATATAAATGTAATCCTAAAAGGACCTTGATTATTTAATAGTCTAGTAACCTCAAGTCCGCACTCGGTCACAATTTGTATTGTGATTAATCAACACTCAATTAGTAAAGTATAAAATTTGAGATGAATTTGAAACAAAGGGAACTTGGAGTGTAGAGTGCACTGCCCACCGGTTGATGCTGAAGGCTGGCCAAGTAAGTGGGTTAGGGTCTAATGATTTCTGAATCGACAATACAGTGTAATTATTTTATACTCTCTATATTATAATCTTTGAATCAGTTTTAGGGTTTTGGGTTAACAGAGGCAGAGCGCGGAGGTTTATAAAGTACTATCAGTTAAACAGTGTTTTTGAGATTGATCTATATATATTCTTTGGTGTTTCCTAGCCGATAATCAAGTTGGTGTTCGATGATTCAAAGAATGGATGGGATAAACATTGAGCTGCCCAAAGTTGGGCGTTGTTGAACTTGTGGTACTTGCACAACATTTTATATGAGTATCCAAGTAACCAAATAGTCACAAAGTAGCTTTGAATGTGGGTTCAGAGTGAGACAATGTCACTGAGACACAATATGGTAACTTGGGTGTTCGGATAAAACTATAACTTATACCTAGAAAAAAAAACTAATTCTGGTTGTATCTCTTTTTCGTTCCGGGTGGTGAGCGAACATGATGAAGAAGAAGAAGATGGCTTGCCCCGTCTCCGAACGAGTGTATTGTTGATGGACCTGGTCTACGATTCAAGATTGGTTTCTGTAATGATAAGTAGGGGAATTTACGTATTCTCGTCAATCTAAGCAGCGTCTGCACTTCTACTAGCATATTCTCAGCGTCACGCACATATATGATGTGTCTGTTTGTTTACATTCATGTGCTGCTTGCTTCTCTATCCATTCCAATCGACAGCATTTTTCAAAACGTTTTGAAAGCGTTTTTACAACGCTCCAAACTTCTCAGGTGAGTGTGACTATTGTCGGCAGCCTCTTTTTCTTCGGCAACCTTCCCATTAGAACTGCGTGTTAACCAGCTGTTCTATTATCGGCAACTCGAAATCAACCCCATTTTGTAGTGCGTATGCTTTATTTGAAGAAAAATGTAGCATTACTGGATTGCTCGATCGTTCAAATATAATCAGATTGAAGCTGAAAGGCTAAACAATCGTTTGGACACATTCAGGGAAGTGCGTTGATGGGAAAACATAGTGAAATTAACGTTTAAATTTAGGTTGCCGAAAACAGTCAATGGGTGCCGAAGCCAACATTTACCCTATCACCATCTTCATCGAAATGTAAGTATTATTGACAATAATCATAACAATCAATTCGTATATACATTGAAATACATACATAAAAGGGAAGGGATGGTCCAACAGGGCACCCGATTGAAGCGATTCGGACGGGGAGAATGGGAATGCCAACTCCCTGTTGATAACATTTCGTGGATAAAGGGCGGGCTCTTCTCCCAACTCATTGGGGCATCTTCCTGTTTGGGGGCTTGTCTTTTTGACCAATTGGCTGATCAAGTTGCTGGAAGGAGATTCTTTATTGTTCCGTAGATGCGTATAGGCGACATTGCCTATCGATCTATCCAATCCGTTTTTGGCCCTTCATACAGCGACATGTTGACGACAATCAGAGGTTATTAAGCTTGATCAAGGCAAACAGGGAAGAGAGCCCACTGCTGTCGGACTTAGTTTCCGTGCTACAATCGGTGGTAAACCACTATTATGTCATTAATTATTTATGTGCCATTAGATTTCAATAACAATGTTCTATTTTAAATTTACACGTCAAAATAATATCAAAGAATATTAAAGCATGCCTATAAAAATCGGGGCAGCCTCCCTTAGCTCAGTCGGTAAAGGTGCAGCTACAAAGCAAGACCATGCTGGAGGTGGCTAGGTTCGATTCCCGGTCCGGTCTAGGAATTTTTCGGGATGGAAAATTGTTCGACTTCCCTGGGCATAGAGTATGATTGTTTTTGCAAAAATGGTACAGGCATCGAAAGCTCTCAATTAATAACTGTGGAAGTGCATCTAGAACACTAAGTTGATAGCACGCAATAAGCTAAAAATACGATAAGCATTAAGCTTGAAATGCGATGAAGAAGAAGAAGACTATAAAAATCGGGATTAATGAAATTGAAGTTTCTTTGGTTATTTCAGAGTATTCCAGATTTTACATCTTGAAACTCTTTCTTCTCGTCTAAAACCGGATGACACTCCTCGTCGAACCCATATTTTCGTCGATTCCTCCGATCGCACCCAATAGCATCTTCTGCAGCGCTATTGATGGCTACTTTGACACTACTCCAGGATTCCTCAATGCTGCTTCGAGGTTTTGTGCTTAATCAGTTGTGTGATGTAGTGGTAAGCGTGATTACCTCTCATGAGTTGATGGGTCGATAGGTAGGGTGTAGGTGTAGGAGCTGCCTCCCTTTCGTCGGTAGCATTGGTGCTCAGCACGGAAAATAAGATCGACGGAACAGTTGTATATAGCCGGCGCCGGTGGTGTAGTGGTAAGCGTGAATGCTTTCTCACACCCCAATGGGTCTGGGTTCAATCCCAGCCAAGGTCGGTGGGATTTTTCTGAGGCATAAAAATCTCTGGTCACGTCTTCCTTCCTTCGCCGTTGGTCCCGGCCCATGTGTGTTGATGAATGGGTGCGATATCCTACGCAGGTGTGGAAGCTACCTTCCTGCACATTCGAATGCCATCAATGGATGGCAATCGATGTCCGTCGGTGATTGGCACTAGATTGCGGAACAGAGACCGACGTTAAATAAAGGAATGAAGGAACAGTTGTGTCTGCGGGTAGCATGAGTTGTTCCAGATTGTAACGAGGCGGACATCGATACCAATAGTTGTGGCAACGGAACATCTGTGGTGCAGTAGAGTGATGCAAAATTTGAAATTTTCGCTCCACAATTCTTAAACGATTCCAAATCGGATCCTGGCTAACCTCTCAAAATTTGAACCAATTTGGTGAGAAACTGAGATGGCACAAACCATTTGAAGTTTGTATGGGAATTACTATGGTAAAACCAAGATTTTTGTTCATGTCTATCTAATAATTCACCATATCGGTCCACTTCAAAAGTTTTCAACTGTACTTGTAGGAAATTTTCCCAGCTACAACTTTGCTCAATTTCACTTTTTAATTAAATGCAACACAGCTTAAAAAAAGTAGTGTAAATTTCCGTTACTATGATGCATATAAATGGAGCGTCATAAATCATACAAATTTACATTATAAATCGTGTAAATTTATGAGACAAGTCATGCAATAATCCATATATTGTATGCAACTTTCCA
Organism: Ochlerotatus camptorhynchus; assembly: GCF_037179485.1. Taxonomy (NCBI): domain Eukaryota; kingdom Metazoa; phylum Arthropoda; class Insecta; order Diptera; family Culicidae; genus Ochlerotatus; species Ochlerotatus camptorhynchus. Next base: position 474,798 of record NW_027040751.1, on the reverse strand, counting down.
CCTTTGTTTGCAACATTTCTTGCAAGCTGCTAGTTTACGTGAAAAGGAAGTTTACATGCATGAATGTTTGCATGCATAGATGTTTACATCACCAGTAAAATTCAGATTTTTTTAGTGTGAAGGATCGAAAGTTATCAATGGTTCAATGCGCTGATGTCTTATGATCATGCTTAATCAACTGCTCAGCAGGCAACATTGGTGTTTCTGGGGCGTTGAATAGGACATACAAACCATGGCTACTATGTCACACTGCAAAATACAGTGTTGCCTACAGAGCAGCTGCTGGATCATGTCATAAGTGTACCAATCTCTTAAATAATTAATAACTTTTTCCTGTCTCGTTTTACATAGAAACAATTTTCAGCAAAGTTGTAGCTGAGAAAATTTTCTATAAGAATGGCTATCGAACTGTTTCGCAGCTCAATATGGAAAAAGACTAGAAGGCAATGAACAAAAAGTTGAGATTTCCCATAGTAATTTACATGTAAACTTCAAATGGCTTGTGCGAAGTCTGTTTCTAACCAAATGAGTTGTAGCTTTGGGAGGCTAATCAGGATCCGATTTGAAACCATTTAAGCACTGTGGAGCGAAAAAGTCAAATTTTGCATCAGTCTAGTGGTGCAGCTATAGGTCCTGACGTCAATGATATTTGGCAGGTGCCTTCCATCAATCAAAACATGGTATGCTAAAGGGTGATACGGTCAAAATTTGGTCAATATCAACTTGACGTATTTCTTTCAATTTTGCATTTAAAAAACCTGAACACCCCTCATTTTGAAGGTGTGTTTGTGTAGAATGTTGCTCCTATTTTGATTTTGGAATTCACTCTTCAGTTGTCAAAATGCCGTCCAAGCAAGAAGAGCAGCGTATCAAAATTTTGCTCGCGCATCGCGAAAATCCGAGCTACTCGCACGCAAAGTTGGCAAAATCGCTAAAAGTTGCCAAATTAACCGTTACAAATGTAATTAAAGTGTTTGGGGAACGTTTGTCGACAGCCAGGAAGTCTGGATCGGGGGGAAATCGAAAACCGGAAGCCGCTGAGACGACAAAGAGAGTTGCCGGTAGTTTCAAGCGAAACCCTAACCTCTCTCTCCGAGATGCCGCAAATAAGCTGGGTGTATCGTCTACAACCGTGCATCGAGCCAAAAAACGAGCCGGACTATCGACTTACAAGAAGGTAGTGACTCCAAATCGCGATGATAAACAAAATACGACGGCCAAAGCGCGATCCCGGAGGCTGTACACGACGATGCTGACGAAGTTTGACTGCGTGGTAATGGATGACGAAACCTACGTCAAAGCCGACTACAAGCAACTTCCGGGACAGGAGTTTTATACGGCAAAAGGAAGGGGAAAGGTAGCAGATGTTTTCAAGCACATGAAACTGTCAAAGTTCGCAAAGAAATATCTGGTTTGGCAAGCCATCTGTACCTGTGGCTTGAAAAGCAGCATTTTCATAGCTTCCGGGACTGTCAACCAAGAAATTTACGTGAAAGAGTGTTTGAATAAACGTCTGCTGCCTTTCCTGAAGAAACACGGTTGTTCCGTACTGTTTTGGCCGGATTTGGCATCTTGCCATTATGGTAAAAAGGCCATGGAGTGGTACGCCGCCAACAACGTGCAGGTGGTTCACAAGGACAAGAACCCTCCCAACACGCCAGAGCTCCGCCCAATTGAGAAATACTGGGCTATTGTCAAGCGGAACCTAAAGAAGACCAAAAAAACTGCTAAGGGCGAGCAGCAGTTCAAGGCAAACTGGCTTTCTGCGGCGAAGAAGGTGGACAAGGTGGCTGTACAAAATCTGATGGCAGGGGTCAAGCGTAAGGCCCGGCAATTCAGATTTGGAAAAGCGGAAGCCTAACTGAATATTTTTCCTGAATTTTATACTAATTGAACTTGAAAAATAAATTTAACTTGATTTTTTAAATAAACGATTTCACCGATTTACACGCGTTTTACCTTGACCAAATTTTGACCGTATCACCCTTTAGGCCAATTTCTTGATTTCTTGATTACTCAATTTGTCAATTATAAATGTGAACCAGGCTTCGAGGCTTTACTCAACGGTATTTAGAGGATCATTAGGAAGTTAACCAGGTTTGGCAAACCATCACACATTTTTTTCGTGGAAAATAGGGTCTTTTATCAAGCAAACACAACCGAGATTTAAAATTTTTAGCATTTATTTCGATCGGAACACTTACACAACAATATCGTTTATGTATGGGCACATTTTTGGTATTTAGGTCTAATCAATCGTCATTTGTACACATGAAAAAGAGCTTATCCTTCGATCTACGGCCTCACAGATCAGATGACCCTAACTAATGGTAGTAAAACTGGTATAGTAAAATAGAGTGGCTTTCTCGTGTCGCCGTGTCAAATGCACGAGTCTGAGTAATACATGCTAACAGGAATTGAAGCTTCCGGGCAAGGTCTGTCCTAGAGCTTTCCATTCTCGACGCCTTCTGATTGCTGTTTCCGTTTGCCAAAGTTCTCACCATCTTCGATGGTTTCCGGCAGAGGATGTCCTTGCGTTTCGGGCAGGAAGAATACAAAGAAGGCGCCAATCAGTGGAATCACTCCGAAGATGAGCGGTGGCAACCAGTGAGAGATAACTCCCATACCGGCGACAAATGGTGCAATCATCGAGCCGATTCGAGCAATCATAGATGCAGTTCCAATACCGACGTTCCGAACGACCGTTGGGAAGAGTTCACCCGCATATAGGTATACTGTCGGGAAGGAAATACTCATTCCTACAAGACCTATAGAAGCCAGTGTTACGTTGAGCCAGGTCACGGACGGAGGTACGAAAGCGATGGCCAGCATAGTTAAACCGGTCAGCGTGTTCGAAGTGATCAGGGTCTTTTTTCGACCGTACTTCTTCATCATGTAGATACAGACCAATGTTCCGGGGAGTTCCAATGCTGCTCCGATGGCTACGTTGGTATATATGTCTCCACCCGAGTGGCCAATGTACTGAGCCACACCGAAGAAAGCCAACCCACAGACGAACCAGTTGAAGCACATGTAGAGAGTTTTTGCTCGCATGTTGGGCGTCCGGAACAGATCCAACAAGTTACCCTTGGCCACACCTCCGTGGGTTTTCGTTTTTGCGTACTGTTCCACATCGGTTCGGATGTGCTCCGTTGGTAGTTTATTACGCTTGGCTGCCTTTTCAAGTACCTGAATGGCTCCCTCAGTGTTACCGGAAGTGAACAAATACCGCGGTGATTCCGGAACCAACCAGTAGTAGGAAACCAGCAGAACGGAGAAGATGGACAGACCAAACTGCAGAGTGTGCCAGTCTCGAAGGAAGTACGCGAAGCCAGCCAACGTCAGGTGACCCAGGTTGAACGGGATCTGGTACAGAACGGAGAACAGCTCACGCCATTTCGGGCCAATGATCTCCATCACCAAAACGAAACTGGAAAAAAGCGGATTGTAGAATGTTAATGATATGTGTAATAAATTATTGTGATAAAAATTCAAATCAAAAATCGTTCCTCACCTCGTCACCATGGTTCCTCCGGTGGCAACGGCCGTAATGAAGCGCAGAACTACGAATCCCCAAAACCATGGGATAAAGGCGGTTCCGACACCACTAATTAGCTGAATTATGACCGCAATCACCAACGGTGGTCGACGTCCATACCTGTATAGATAGAGGTAATAAATTATCACGAATCCAGCCTTCAACGAATGTCCGCGTTCCACACTTACTTGTCGGCCAGCGATCCAAACAGCACACCGCCAACGAGAATGCCAAACATGAAAATAGTTTGCGAAAGGTTCACCAAATTGGCCTTCTCGCAGACCAGATCCCACTCACTGACGATCGTCGAACTGAAAACACTGGTATCGTAGGTCCAGCTGGTGCACTCGCTGCTACACCTGTCCAAGGTGCTATTGGACGCGCAGGTATAATTCATGGCTGCCCCCAGGAAGATGATACCCATCTGATGCCACGCCACGGGGAACTTGAGCGGGAACACTACGGCGCACACCAAGATGTGCCACCAACCGAGCTGGCCCATGGCCCTCTGTATCGGGTCCAGGTTCCATTTGGAGTCGCTCTTTTTCGCTGTCGTCGTTGCAGTCACTGCAAGGAGAAGAAACGGGAGGAGAAAAATGCAAAGCGCAATTTAGAATATTGACTGGACAAGCATTGACCCACTGACTGCTGCTGCTCCGTGGTTGAGCGTAAATCACTTGTGGGGATTTTTTCTTCATTTTCTTATTTGTGTGCTTAATTGTATAATGAGAACCAGTTACAGGCAGAAACACTGCACTTGAAGACTGCGAATAACCTCATTGCATTTGGCGTAGTGGTTTATAGAAGGGTGATCGTAAAAGTGAAATTAAAAACTGTCGTAAAATGGAAATTACGGATTTGAGCCCAATCTTCGGATTGATAAAGTGGAAATTTATATAGTAAGTGGTCAGGCAGCAATTAAACGGTCTTAATCAAACCAAATTAAAGAAGAATAAGTTAATTATTGAAACAATTTTTAATGTGTAACATACTTACTCAAAATATTGCACACTGTGCCAAAACTGATTCAGAACTGCACTTATTTCGTGCTGCTACATGGTGAGGAAAAGAGTTCAGCTCCTATTTGACAGACGCTAAATTCAGCACACCTGTGTCAATTTTGGCCTTGATTCATTATAAGTAAACGTGCACAGTTTTGTTCGAATGCGTTGACGAGTAGTGCATCACACCTCAACACCTAAATCGAATCCCAAATCAGCTACAATAAAAAAAAATGCAACTGAAAGCACTGGAAGCACCACATCCCACTGCCTGATGAAGTGAAAAGTAAAGCTTATGCTTATAGGTTTCAAATCCATTTGAGTTAACTCTTCTAATTTGACTGATTTTCATTTATCATATGCCAATCACATAAAAGTTACCAACTAAGCAGCATTCATGTAGAATTTACCAGATACATTTTCAATCATATCGTTTTCATTGGATTTTCTTATAGCACATAACAGGAATATGTCATAATGGTTCAGTTTAGTACACTGAAACAAAACTTAACATAATCACAATTGGCGAAATCCTTTAAATTAAATTGCATTTCCAATGAAGAAATCGCTTTTTGAAATCCATATGATTTTCATATGACCATCACTAATGACACATACTTCAGAAAACAGGAAAAAGATACATTTTATAGGTTTTTCCAAAAGTACAATTTTATATGAAAATCAATGGTTTTTACGTGTCATTTTCGTTCTGTGTAGAAGCTTGTACAGTGGTCAAAATCACAAAAATAAAAAAGGTCAAATTCACCACTACGTGATTAAAGCTTTTTTCCGTGCCTCTTTCCGTAAGCTGAGACGGTGCTACATTTACACCACATCAGCGGCGTGCAACATTCGAAGGACAGTTGAATAAATGGTTATCACAAAACACGTGTTTTTCAACGTCGACGCTGAAGCTGCACCAATCAATAGGAAGGTGCTAATTGAAACAGATTGTTGATGGGCCGCTAGTGTCCAAGTTTTCTAGTAAACATTGAAGAGACGACATGTCAAAATGGAACAATCGATTATCTGTCAAAGTCATAAGACGATTATCTGTCAAAGTCATAGGATAAATCAATCCAATCGAGCAGAAGACCTGTCAAATGGATAAGATGTCGTCTCTTTATAAATACAGGCTCTTTAGTAAACATAATCACGGGAGTAGGCTACTGATAATAATTTAATGATATAAACTGATATTTCCGGACTGATTTGAGATGAGGGCGTAACAGTATTTGTAAGGTCTCAGGACAAATGGCCGAATGACGAATGGCCGAATGACGAATAGCTGAATGACGAATGGCCGAATGACGAATAGCCGAATGACGAATGGCCGAATGACGAAAGGACGAATCACCGAAAGGACGAATAGCCGAAAGGACGAATGGCCGAAAGGACGAATGGCCGAAAAGACGAATGGCCGAATGGACAAGTGTCCGAATGGACGAGACTGAACGAATGAACGAATTTAAATTTGTCGGATAGGTGGATTAATTAAATTCATCCCTTTAATCAACTTGACAATCGCTGAAGATACATTTGATTTTAATGTTGCATAAATCAGCAATAAGATCATTCAGTTAGGAAACAGTCTTAACAACAACTGCAAGACATAATCTTAGATTTTCATAATTAAATTAGGTATATTTTAAAATAGAGACTATTCCTTCTTTTAAACATGAGCTGTTCTTCCGAAATATTTTTTCAAGTGATTTTTATTGCTTTTGCATAATTAATTTTAGAGAGATATTTCCTTCTTTTAAACATGAGACTGTTCTTTCGAGTTATATTGTAGCAGATTTATTGACGCTTCAGTTAGTCATGAGATTTTTTATCTTTAACCCTTTTGTTTTTGCTGTTTTTACACCGTGTATTCAAATCCCGTCACGCACATAACAGTTAAAACTGAGATCTGGTTGAAAGTGGTAGAAATAGATAAATCTTCTATTCTTCCGAAACATATTTTTGTAGTGATTTTTGACGCTTCGGAAATTATTATTTTTAATAGAGGTATTTTCTTCTTTTAGAGATGATGAGCTATTCTTTCACATTATATTATTAAAATCAAATAATAATACAAAACTCCATATTTCCATTAAGGCCGTTCGAAAGAAAGTATGTGGAATTAAAACAAAAATTTGCTCATTAGAGGACAGCATCAATTTTTCATTTATTGTGCAATTATTAAAATTAAAACCGTAGATTTTTTTATTTCATAAATGTAATCCTTGAAGTCTCGTCCATTCAGCCATTTTTTCCATTCGGCCATTCGTCCTTTCGGCTCTTCGTTCGTTCGGCCATTCGTCCATTCGACCATTTGTCATTCGGCCATTCGGCCATTCGGCCATTCGTCATTCGGCCATTTGTCATAAGACCTTTTGTAACAGTAAATAATAACTGAATTTCTCAAACAAACTATACCAACTGCGCAACTGCTAGAGGAATCATTCCCCTACCTGATGGTGTAAGTTTGCGAGGTTGAGCTTTTAGCAGTTATGCCCAAATGTCAAATCAGTCCGGATTTGTTTCATTCCCAATTGGTTTCGTAACTTTTGTGGGTTATGTACTGCCGTCATACGCATAAGTGTCCCATGTTCCATGCAATCTTTATTCTATTATTCGTTTATTCGTTCACATAAATGGAAGAACCAACGACTGCGAATTTGATGAAATCTTCGATTACAATTCAACAATGATAACATTAGAAATAGATTGAACATTGTTGATTGGCAAGCAATATTAAGAACTGCAGGAAATGTTGAATGTACAGTTGACGTATTCTACAATGTGTTGCTTGGAATAATACTTGAAGAAGTGCCAACTAAAAGAAGAAGATGTCAGACTCATGCAAAACATCCGGTTGGTACAACAGGGAACTGAAAAATTTTAAAAATCGTAAGCAAAAAGCGCACAAATTTTATAAAAAATATAATAGTGAAGAAACTTTGCCATACTATTTAGACATTTGCGATCAGTTAAATTTGGCCGTGAATATGGCATTTGAGGAGTATAATTTAAAATCTTGTCGTAGGAACTTCTTCAATTGTGTGAAAACCATATTGATCTGAAATTATAAGATGCATTTGGACGAGTGAGAACTCGGATGATATATGCGATTTGTTTGCAAATTTCTTCCAAGAAATCTATGCTACGTTTTCAGAAGAGGATCGTGACCGTGAATATTTTGAATCTTATCCAGAATTTTCAAATGACATCAGCGTAAGTCAAATCAAGGTTCATGATATCTTAAAAGGTTTAAACAATTAAGATGCATCTAAAGGTCCTGGCCCTGACGGTGTTCCATCAGTTTTTATGAAAACTTTAGCAACTGAACTTACTGCTCCATTGTTTTGGATTTTCAATATGTCACTGGAATCCGGAAACTTCCCTAAAATATGGAACAACTAGTTTTTAGTGCCTATCTTTAAATCGGGCAAAAAATCTGACATATTTACGTAATTATCGTGGTATAGCTATTATCTCTTGCATTCCGAAACTTTTCCAGGCGATTGTAAATGAAAAACTCTTTCTTCAAATTAAAAACAGAATAACTACTATGCAACATGGCTTCTTTAAAGGCCGTTCAACAACTACGAATTTGCTCGAATTAATTAATTATTCCTTGAATGCAATGGATAACGCAAACCATGTATAAGTGTTGTTTTTAACAGATTTCAGCAAAGCGTTTGATCGAATTGACATACCCATGCTTCTTTTTAAACTTAAAAAAATGGGAGTTCATTACGCACTCCTCAAGTGGCTTGAATCATATTTAACTGACCGCCATCAAACAGTAAAATATAAAGGAAAGACATCAAATCCCGTTGAAGTCACTTCAGGAGTTCCGCAAGGCTCCCATTTAGGTCCGCTTTTATTTATTCTCTTTGTCAATGACATATCTTTCATTATTAAGAAATTGAAAGTTTTAATCTATGCTGACGACATTAAACTTTTGTTGGAAATAAAAGATGCCAAAGACATCATCACATTCAAAGAGGAAATACAGATATTCCATACTTGGTTTCATAAAAGCCTGCTACAATTAAATATAAAAAAATTTAACTCAATTACCATTAGTAGAAAACGAATCCTACCCGATATAACAATCACTTTAGGAAACCAGATCGTAGAAAAGTGTGATAGAGTCAGGGATCTAGGTATTATTTTGGACTCAAAATTTACTTTCACAGATCATTATAACAGAATTATTAACAGAGCTAACAACATGCTTGCTTTGATAAAACGTTTCTGTTATAACTTTCACGATCCGTATACGATAAAAACATTATACATTGCTTATGTAAGGTCGATTTTAGAAATTGCAGCATAGTTTGGTCTCCTTTTTCAATCACACACGAAGAAAGAATAGAGTCGCCGGCGCCGGTGGTGTAGTCGTAAGCGTGACTGCTTTCTAACACCCCAATGGGTCTGGGTTCAATCACAGCCGAGGTCGGTGGGATTTTTCAGAGGCATTAAAATAACTGGTCACGTCTTCCTTCGGAAGGGAAGTAAAGCCGAAGGTCCCGGTCCATGTGTGTTGAATGGGTGCGATATCCTACGCAGCTGTGGAAGCTGCCTTCCTGCCTGCACATTCGATTGCCGTCAATGGATGGCAATCGATGTCCGTCGGTGATTGACGCTAGATTGCGGAACAGAGACCAACGTTAAATAGGAATGAAGAAGAAGAATATACACGCTAACTTGAAAGTACTCATTAATGAGTAAAAAAAGACCCATTTTGAAGAAAAGTGGCTTAACTCATTAATGATTAAACAATTTTACCCATTAATAAGTATCTGTTACCCATTAATGATTAACAATTACTCATTAATGGGTAACAGATACTCATTAATGGGTAAAAAATTTACTCATTTAATGAGTTAAGCCACTTTTCTTCAAAATGGGTCTTTTTCAACCATTAATGGGTACTTTCAAGTTAGCGTGTAGTCCGTTCAAAAGCAGTTTCTATTGTATGTACTCCGCAAGTTAGGTTGGACTGTATTTCCTCTGCCATCTTACACAGCTCGGTGTATGCTCATAAATATCCAAACATTAAAAGAGCGTCGTGAATTTGCTATAATTTCATTCGTAAATGATATCGTTTCACATCGCATTGATTCAATAGAACTATTGTCATCCTTGTGAAAATTGTAACAAAATTGTAAAAATAGCACTAAAGACAACAATTGTAAAACGGTCTACACTGATTGACGACAAATAAATAAATAAATAAATAAGTCCTTATAAGCCGTGGGTCAATTATGCGTGTAACGACAGTATAGCTAACATCACTATTACTCTGAAGTTGACACAGGAATCATGTTTAGTTTAATTTATGTTTCTTTATTTTCTAGACATTCAACCGTCGGTTAGTTCGCCTCTTCAGAAATCAAGATTTCCAGTAAATTTGTTGTGTTTAGATCAATATTCAATGGGTAGAACAAGCGTCGGACGAAAACCAGTCGATGGTTTACCTACCCGAGTAGACGAGAATATCAAATCAACAGCAAGTTTTACTATTAAAATTGAGGAACAGAAATCAAAAAATGTTATTATTTTGATTAATATAAGAGGTAAAATAACAAAAATAACATCATGAAACCTATAGGACCATAACTGAGTAATAGCAAAGCCAGTTTTGCCATATCTAAAGAATATCAAAAATCATAGCAGATTAATATCACATTTTGCTATACTTCATCAAGATATTGGTATGACAGATTGGATTTTTTTTAACAGCAAAGTGATATTGGTGACGAACAGATACTTGAATTTCCTGGATCGAATTCCACAGTATGCGGATTGTGTCAGACGGCCAAGAGGTATTTCAAGACTACATTTGGGATATTCCGTGAAAGCTCTACCACCAATAATCCACAGTGGTCAAGAGAGGAAAAATACATGGAAATTGGATTTTCCGCAAAATCTACTCGTTTTAGCGTTTTGATGTCTTCGAAAGAGATGTTGGAAATGAAAAAGCGCATATTTTCATTAGAATGATTCAGTTTTAGGGTGACTTCAAAAATCTAACTCTTCAGGGAAATGTTTAGGATTTTTTTTTTTCTTCAAAGTTGTAGAGAATGCAAAACCAAGCAACTTTGTTGAAGACGTCAAATTTTTATCTCATCATCTACGCATTCTACGAACTGAAACAATTAGAAGGTTCGGGTGATTCATGAAAAAATCAGTTTTTTGACCATAGCCTTTTTTGATTTGTATTTAGAGAAAAAATATGTTCTTCAGAACACTTTAAGAACTTTGAAAAACACACATTTTGATCATCTAATTATGACGTTTGGACCACTGAATCAAAAGATATAGTCATTTTAAGGCAAGAAACAAGTATTTTTCAAAGTAATATAACTTTAAAACGCGCAAGCCAATTTCAAATCTATTAAAAGTACTAGAAAGAAGACATTTGTGTTGGTAGAGGTATCATTTTTTTAACTCGAGATATTTGTCATTTTTTAGGGAAAACTGCTAAAAGCTGTTGTAAAATAATAGTGACAACTAATCTAAGCTGCTTGCTCGGAAAAAAATTTAACAACTCGTTCTGAGCTTAAATTTTGGATACAAACAAATTAAAGTGAATTAGTTGCTGTGATTGAGCAATTAATTATTGTTTAATTTTTTTTAATAACGATCAAGGTTATCAATAAAATGAACTAAAACAAAATTGAACAACAATTACAGCAATTACCCAAAGAATTCTGACTTTTTTGGCGTTCTCAGGACTCAATTTCAGGATCTTGGAGGATTTAAAATACACCAAAATAACATAAAACACCCAAAATAAACCTCACACCGCCTAAAAAGTATTAAATATAACAATTATTACAATTGTGGGCCTTCGATTGCCCAGTAAGTTAAAGCACATTATTAGCAAATAATATCCGTGCAAGTACTTCCAACTTGAACTTAATGAATAGCGCTTTCTGCACCGACACATGGTATGTTGTTTCCATCTCAGTAGCATTCGCGTCCAGCGATCATTGACGAAATCAACAATTTCACCCTAGGTTAGTCTCGCACTTCCATTTTCGAACTCAAAACAAACGTTGCTGTTGACGTCAACTCCAAACAGCATCAAACTTTAATTGTTTCAAACAAAAATATGACAATCATCGATCGAGCTGCAGCCAGTGAACGATGCATCCGGGACAATAGCCTCTACCGGCAAAACATGTTTTTCTATCTCTTAACGTTATGATCAGTTTCGTGTCATCAGCAAAGTTGATCGAATGGACAAGATCCGTTCAGTAGTAAACAGTTTAAAGAGTGTTACGAGTGTGTCCAAGTTTTGATCGTAACACCCTTTAGCTGGGAGTTAACTCACTATTTGGCGCAAGATTACAAATAAAGTTCATCTAGTAATAACGCAGCATCGAAACCGGAAAGAAGTTTCCTGCCATCAGCAAAGTTGTTCAAATGGAACCCCGTATTTCGATCGACCTCGGTGGATACCAAGTACGACAGAAGGACATTCTCCGCTCGGTGGCCACATGTACGTGGACCGATCGTACAAGCCTGCAGTTTCCCAGCTCGTCGTGGAACGAGTGCTAGAAGCGATTTAAAAAAAAATAGAAATTACTCATAATAATTAGACATCATAAAATAAGGATTTTAGAATTTCCCAATATTGTTTTCTACAATTCCTGCATTGAGGCATCACTGATAATGAATAATTGAAACACCAATAACAAAGAATATATAACTATTCTCTATAATTGGTCAAAACTAATTTTCTTAAAAACTTACACGGGGCAAAAGTGCCACCCCTATATTTATGAATAAAGTTATACAAAAATGTAAAATAAATTGCTTCATTGCCAAGTTAAGTCTTCATTAAGCTTGTTTTCACCAAATTTGACAAAACCAGCTACATGAAATAATAGTTTTCATTTGATTTCATTTGTAAACATAGTTCATTTGTTATGCACACTAATCTAGGCCTCTGCCGATCGGTAAATTTTGAACTACAGAACTGTTCGGTAAAAGTTTGAAAACCTTTTAAAAATCCATTAATTAGTAAATGTATTCTGAACTTGCACAGACTTTGTTTAGTTTACCCCATTTAGTTATAAAAATAAAATTTGTCAAATTTATTGATTTATCACGTTTAACAGTTATTGGAAAATTTTACCGACTTGATCTGCTCTTCAAAACCCAGTAAAACCATAGAGGTAACTCTAAGACTAGAAGGTCCCGAAATAACGTGCTCAACTTTTTGGCTCAGCTCTGGTACTCTCTTCGGTCCCAAGCTAATCGATTCACCCCTCGAAACATAGGAAAAACCAATAACCCCTCATTTTATCTGTCAAACTTTCATAGCGAATCAATACAAACATTGTGTAGTACTAGAATTTCGACTAGAATAGGGTACGTTAATCGTTTGCTTGGGACCAATAGGCTACTAAAGTGGTGAGCCAATTTGAAATCGTTAGTTTCGTATTGATTGTTGGTAAAACTCTACTGACTTCGGTGAATGACCGGTTATTGCCACTTTTATTCATATTCTAAGGAAGAAAGCCCTTAAAAAATGACAATTTTCTAATTCAAATATCTCGAGTTAAAAAAATGTCTTCTTTCCATTACTCTCAATAGATTTGAAATTGGTGTTTTAAAATTATATTAGTTTGAAAAATATTTGTTTCTTGCCTTAAAATGACTATATCTTTTGATTCAGTGGTCCAAACGTCATAATTAGATGATCAAAATGTGTGTTTTTCAAAGTTCTAAAAGTGTTCTGAAAAACAGTTTTCTCTAAATACAAATCAAAAAAGGTTATGGTCAAAAAACTGTTTTTTCATGAATCACCCTAACCTTCTACTTGTTTCAGTTCGTAGAATGCGTAGATGATGAGATAAAAATTTTACTTTTTCGACAAAGTTGCTTGGTTTTGCATTCTCTACAACTTTGATGAAGTAAAAAAAAATCCCAAAAATTTCCCTGAAGAGTTAGTTTTTTGAAGTCATCCTAAAACTGAACACCCTAATGAAAAGATGCGCTTTTTCATTTTCAACAACTCTTTCCAAGACATCAAAACGCTAAAACGAGTAGATTTTGCGGAAAACCTAATTTCCATGTATCCGTGTGTACCTTTTTTATCCGTGGGTAAAAATTGATGAAAATCTGGGTATAACTAGTTTGAAGTGAATTGTTTACATGTGCAAAATTTCATAACAATCGGTTCAGTGGTTATTGAGATGTCATCGAAACAAGAAGCAAATCGCCGGAGAATTTTGCGCGCCGTCATGGAAAATCCGACTGCGACCATGAGATGGATCGGAAGACAACTGAGAATCACCCATACAACTGTGTCTCGCGTGGTGAAATCGTTTAAGGAGTCCCAGACGACCGAGCGGCGGGCTGGAAGTGGAAGAAACCCGAAGACAGCTGACCCTGTGATGGTCCGGAATGTGTTGGATTATTTCAAGCGTAATCCGAACCTGTCGATTCGCGACGCGGCTCTAAAGGCAAAGTGTTCCGCCTGGTTCGTTCAGCAAACCATGAAACGAGCTGGGCTTCGTGTATTCAAGGTCTGGAAGGCACCGAACCGACGTGATCAACAAAACACGGCGGCCAAATCCCGCGCAAGGGAGCTGTATCGAGAATGGTTAACGAAACCGATGTATGTGGTTATGGATGACGAAACCTACATCAAAGCAAACGCAAAGCAGATACCAGGGTCTGCAGTTCTACGTTGCCAAATCACGGTTTGATGTTCCGGAAGACATAAAGAAGAAGAAAGTGAACAAATTCGCCAAAAAATACTTGCTCTGGCAGGCCATATGCCAATGCGGTAAACTGAGTAAACCGTACATCACAATGGGTACCATCAACAGAAAGAAAGAGCTGGAGTAGAAGAAAGAATGGATGAAAGTGACCAAAAAGGTCGGCTCCATCATTGCACAAAATGTAATGAGGAGTCTTAAGGGAAAGGTGCGGGTTTTCAGCGATGTAAAGGAAATTGAATAAAGTAATTATGCCGAAACATAATCCATATGGATTAGTTCATTCCCTGAAAGTTTCAAGAAAATCCGAATTAAAATAAATTTTTGGCGAACACTTTTGTCTGGTGCATTTTTTTCGAGTACAGGCCTTAGTACTAGTGATACTACAAACATTTCCAACTCATTAAATACGCGTCAATCAAGCAATACCGCTGATTCAAAGTTCCAGTACATTATTAATTAATACTTCTTAGGGGGCATCCAGTAAGTCCGTCAAATTCAAAGGCATAACAAATATTGTAAAGGGTAAATGCACCACTAGTGGAGGTACGTTAGTACAATGTGTTCCTATAGTGGTTTATGGAGTCTCAGCAATTAAGGTAGTGAAATTAAATGGAAATTACTAATCCATCTCAATTTCCTTATATAGAAATTGCACTATAGACGCCCACATTTATCACGCTTATCAGTTGCTTTTTAGTTAAATTAATCTATTTTTCAATTCAAAATTTCATATAAAAAGATAAGCAAAAATAAATAGAACATTTAGAAGCTTCTGCAAAGTGTTCATTTCTACAAGGTATCAAGAATGATTTGAGAAATTTGGAAACAAACAATTTCCAAAAAATCTCTTTGAAATTGTTTAGCCTCAACAAATCCTCAGATCATTCAGAGCGATGCTCAAAGCAAGTGTAAGCTAAAAATTATACCCTATCGGTGACAATATAACTGGAACTAAATAATATTCAGAGCAATATGATTCATCAAGACTTGAGCAACACACCTTATCGCACAAATAGGCACATTCCTGTTTGAACGAAAATATCCTCTGTTTACAATTGAAATTATCGTAGTATTAAATTCCATAGCTTTCGAACGCGCATTTAAATATCTCAATACCGCAAACCTTGAATCAGTTATGACTCATCTCAACAGATATTTTGCCAAAAAAAAACCCGAAGGCCTGAATTATTGAGAATTCAACTACATCACAAACCATGAAATAGTGAAAGCTTTCGGTTTGCTATACAGGGAAAATTCACCACTTAGTGAAAGTTTCAACATTTCTTCCATCGCTCGCTTGCAGCAATAGGACTCGTCGTCACCGCCGTTGGTTGGCTGCAGTGCAGTGAGATGTGGTGAGATTGAGATTGACGGCCTGAACTTCATCATGCTTTTGCACACATTGCATCGATCGGTAATGATGCAGATGAAATGTTACCTGCCGCAATTTTGCCGGGAAACGTAACCGGTAGAAAACACGTGCTAACGTTGAAGTGCATATTTGCTTTGGCCATCATTTCGTGAAATGCAAGCAGTAGCGGCGCGGGTGTTAATTGAAACGTGACTTTTCTTTGTAAACAATAACGTTTGTGGCATCGGGCTGCTCGTTTTTCAGTTGGTAGAAACCGGATCGTGCCAAAAATAGAAAACTCAGGTACACCTAGTATGTGTATGGGTCGTCCACATATTATGTAAGGGTCTATGAGCGTTTATTGAAGCCCCCTTCTTTCTTTGTAAGACACTGTTATTTTTTAAGTTGACTCCCCACTCCCCTGGAATCTTAGTATGATTTCAAAAATTTCAGAAAATCGTTAAACACAGACGAATCCAAAATAAATTAGCTAAACCGTCAAAATATTGTCAAAAAATAGAACTTTTTGGCACTGGATGCTAAAAATTAAAACTTATGAAAAGTAGGCCAGAAGCCCAGTATTGAGTGCTAAAACAATATGTTCACCTTTCCTGATTAATTTATTTATCGCAGGTGCTTGAAATCGTCATCCACGTGGAATAGTTTATTTTCTGTATAGGTTTTACAGTGATCCGGCTGGTACTTCAACAAATCTTCGTCGAGAAAAAAATCAGATAAATAAAACTGACCCAGCAGTTATAATCTTCCGGATTTTTAATGTGTGATGATTTTAGTTGTAGATAAGTTCAGATATGTGGAAAAAGTAAAATATGATCACTCCCGATGGAAATTTGCAAAAGCAGCCACAAAATACGCGTTAATTTGAGTTGTAAATTTTTTGTATGTAAACAAACGGTTTGGTTGACGTTTTCTCTCTTTTCGCCTAGCGCACTCCACGCTGATGGATGGTGTATCATAAAAGTTTATTGAGTTGGGAACATTTTAATATCAATTAATCACTTACACAGACGTCAATGTGTTTATTATATGGGGGTACACTATGGGAGTACGAAAAATGAATATGTAACGAAAAGTGGTCAGGTTTTGAACGATTAGAACTCGGCTATTTCATGATAGATTTTCAATATGTTTGCATCAATCGATCGGAATTTTCTCAATGTATCAATTCCAAAAAGTAAACGTCGAGTAAATGCAAGAATCAATTAATCACGAGCATGCATTCCTACCCCGAGACCTACTGTACCAACCGTTTTTTGGCATGACATCAGCCGCTATATAAGAGAGCGGTCGCAGCATCGAGAACTGAACTATTCCGGATAAATGCAAAGAATTTGTGTTTTCCACAAACCTTATGAGTGGTGTCAAGGTCAAGGTGCGGGCATTCGGTTATGGAACAGAGATCCAATAATACATTGAAGTTGAAACCTAATCATAACGTTGTAGTTTATTCCCTGAAAGTTTGAAGAAAATCCGACCTAAAATGAATTTTTGGCGACCATTTTTGTGTGTCTCACTTTTTTCGAGTACAGTCTTTATGTCCAAAAAAACTTTCAAAATATATTCGAAGGGATGTTCATTGTTGCCTCTGTTGTTGTCAATATTAATAATCGGCTTCAACTTGGTGGGGATAATTTTGAGGATCAAATGCAAAATATTTATTTTCATTCTACACAAGTATAGCACACACACACACACCGATCGATGGCAAATTATTGCCTCATTTTGGCTCTGGGCTCATTTTGATTTCAAAGATCGCTTCTGATTTTGGCAATTCTGGGTTGAATTATCTAGGTGTATATCAACAAAAGCGTATTCGTTGATGTATAAACAACTCATTTGTTTTGTTTGTACGTTACAGCAAAGATTTTCAAAACAAACACAATTCATCTACACTGGGTTGAAGCGCTACTCCTTGCGTGTGATGGTAAATGATAACAACAGACATTAATCACATGATCAAAAATAGGGGCGAAAAAAAAATCGCTTAGAAACAGATTTTAGTGTAGCACTCTTCGATATTCCGTACATCAAGTAGGGGACAGAAACATCTTGTTGGACGAAAAATACAATCTTCTACGATTAATGCCATTTTTTAAGTAGTGTCCTAGGTTTCAAATCTATCAAAAGTTTGCATTTTTCATAAGCTCCTTTTAACAAATTTAAATTTAACAAGGACATTATTTGTTATTTAAATTTCGAACACTTTTTTTTGCTTTTGTTTTCTCAAACTTACTAAAATTTGATTACCGTGTAAATGCTTCCTAGAAATACTTGATTTTTCCGCTCAACTTTGTCTCAGATGTGATTTCAATTAGCACGATTATTGAAAAATGTCGAAAACGCCATTTTGTAAACAAAAATTCAAAATTAAACATGGATGAATTTTAGACCAAATGTGAATGATTGCCCACCACAAATAATTATGCAAAGTTTCATGCAAATCGAAGAAGGTCGAATCTAATTGAATCTAATCTAATAAGCGTGGAACTGCTCAGAGGCAAGGATCAGCTATAGATCCTGTACCTAAGAAACGTGACGTGTTAAGGCGAAACTATTCTCTAAACATTAACTAAGAAGACCATACAAACAAACAAATGCTGTGCCTTTCTAGTGTTGCACAGTGTAGTCGTTGGCAGCCTTCCAAAGTGCAAAGCATGAAACCGTTCTTCTTCTACCTCTTTCAGTGTGTTTTGTTTGCTTCTTCCTTTTTCCCCTTTGTTCAGGTCATAATTACTGCGACCAACACATTGAGCTGTTGCGATATGTCCCTGTCCTTTGTTTAGTGCATGTCTTAGTACCTCATTACTGTGGAAAAGTTATTAGATATTCGGTTTCGATACAGTTAAATCAATCATACTTGCTCTTCTCACGAGAAGCCTGATTTAATTGTGCGAAGAGGTCAGGAGCCATTCCAAAGACGCGCTCTCTCATCAATCCAAACAGGTTTCACAAGAATCCTCATTCAATTGTGATGTTCCGTGTAAGTTGAAGAGTTCTGTGACCTCTCCAAATACGCACCTTATCATCAATTAATATATTTGTCCTTAGTGTCAAAGACAAGCGACGATACTGATATTTGACCAAGGTCCGAACCTTTTCTTATTTCCAATCTTAATTCCGCGGAAACTCTCAAAAACGTCAACAACAAAAGCTTAGGACCAACGCCCTAGCAGAACACGTGTCACAAAATTGTTGTAACAACTCCTATGCGACTTATTTCGGTCACAATCAAGTTGCTGCAAATGTTGGTAACGGACGTGTGTTGCTTGGGCAAGAGCTTCATCAAGCCTGGTGTTTCTAGCCCGATAACCATTAGACTGAATAGGTCAAATGGGTTGAATGCCTAATGGCCGATAAAAAGAAAGTACGAACTTTACGATAGAAAATTAAAGGGAAAAAATATATTGGACTAAGAAAAAGTTGATTGGGATGGACTTTATTTAATATTCTGGAGCTTGAACAAAAATTAATGCTGTTAATTTTAGACGTGTTTTAGACTTCCAAAAATTCTGAGACTTAACAAGCTCTCCAGACAGTTGGTTCTCCTGTAGGGGCACTCATTTCATGGAGCTTAACCGTCACAGGATTATGATATAGAAGCTACGTGATTTGGTCGGTGACATTTATTGGAGGATTCTAGTATCAATATTTTGACAGTGTTTATACAAATATTTCCTTTATATGTACAGGGTGCGTGACGAATTTTTGCAGTAAATGGCATATTTGAGAAAAAATACACCAGTTAGTTATTCTAGCAATGAATTTTGTGCGATTTATTTTCTTTCGCAACATATGGAAGTTGTAAGTAAATTTATTCAAAAAAATTGCCTTCCCTTTCGACGACTGTAGTTAGACGCTTCCGGAAACTGCAGTATGCACGTTTTAAAATGTTTCGATCCATAGATGTCATCACTGCCTTGATTTTAGCTTTTAGCGAGTTTGGTGTGAGGGGTTCTATTGGTATCCCGTTGGACGACGCCCTATACAAAATAATCCAACGGATTGATATCGGGACTGCTTGGGGGCCAATTTTCTTCCTCCCAAATTTACGAAATATTTTCCGTAAGCCATTTCTGTGCTTTATTAGCAGTATGAGTAGGTGCTCCGTCTTATCACTTTCCCAAGCCTTTTTTAATATTATACACTGTTCTTTCAGACACATTTACCGACCGAATTATTTCTTTCATGCATACTCCGGCGCGCAACAAAGCGACAACGGCTGACAGATTGCTCTCTTGTTTCGACATCTTTACGTTTACTCAACATTGTTTGTTTAAATCTTACACCTAACAGTATAAGCTATCCAGTGCTGCCAAATATATCTAAATCATGATGCACAAGCATGAGAAATTACTATTTGAAATTTACTGCAAAAATTCGTCACGCACCCTGTAGATACAATCTTAACTGTATTCATAATTTATACTGTAGTACAATTTAATAATGTCCTTTTAATTTAATAAAATGTTCTAAATACACCACATCATATTTTTGACGTAGGACTACGTCTGCGATTTCTATATGGGGGTACACTTTGTGAAAACCAAAAATGGAACATGTAACAAAATTATGAAAGATTTTCATAATCACCAATCGATCAGATTTTCACATCTGTTAAATTTGAGACTTTATCATTTTTCAAAATGTCTCTATTGAAAATTTAACGGATGTGCAACTGTTGCTATGATAATTAAAAATATCACCGATGGCTTTGAAAAGCGATTTTCCTAACACAGATTTCAAAGTTGAATTCGATCCGGTCTCACCAAATGGTGTTTATTCAACCACCGCGTGGTGAGTGGCGGTGTTCTCCAGTACACAACGAAAGGCTCCCGGCAAGCAGCTAGCTACCAAGGCTGGATTCAACCGCTGATTGGATTCAGTTCCAATCACCGTTTGTGGTGGTGTCCGGCCGTTGGCATCAGCTGCAGCAGCAGCAGTGCTTTCGGCGCGTGGCGTTGAACATTGTTCTCCAATACCATAACGAAAGAGTGCCTGTGAGCTGCAGCCCACATGAGCATTCATAGAAGGAGGAAGAAGCTGTACCGCTATTGATCGGAATCAGCAGCTCTTCGTGAGTCGCTGTGAGCCATATATGCCAAGCGAATCCTCTCTCCAACGTAAAAATTAACCCTTTAGACGGAAGCTAGGCTCCCTCTGAGATGAGTCATTAAGGTAAGTCGCATACTCCCAATTGTAGGAAAAACCCAATTGTAGGAAGGTGTTTTCCTACAATTGGGAGCATGCGACTTACCTTAATGACTCATCTCATGGGAAGCCTAGCTTCCGTCTAAAGAGTTAATTTTGACGTTGGGAGAGGGGACTCTCCGTTCCGCTGACACACCAAAGTACACCACCTTCACGAACGACGCTAATCAGTACGAAGCGTCCACTCGAACCTTACTTTTTTTTTAGGTTTTCACAACGGGCTAGAAAACGGGGATTGTGATTCTTCACGCACTAGCGTCAACTACGGGCGTTATCCTCATAGAGGCCGATTTGCTTCCCTCACGTCGAGCAGATACTATCGTTCACATCCGGGAACGAATAGAGGCGATCGCACTCTCGTTGTACACTGGGTACACCTTTAGACCACGGGACAAATCGGATCCACTCACGGAACGAGATCGGGAGCCGGTCCTCAAATTTCACTACACTATCTTCGCGCGGTTGCGGGCTGTTTACTAGATGCGACGCCAGTGACCTCCACGCGACAGTTTAATTTTACACCACGGACTCGATTTTTGATCTTATCGTTGGGAGGTTGGTACGCACAGCATTACTCAACCATCACGACAAAACGGTCCTTTTCAGGACCACCATCTCAGGCGTAACATCTTTTGTAAACAATGGCTTCTTTCGATGATGTCTTGAAAGTCAAGGCTCGCCCACGCAACTTTGTTCAAGACAGTAACTTTCTATCTGGTCAGGATCTCGAGATATATCACAGACGAGAATTTCACATTTCACTAGCGCTTCGTAGTAAGAAAATTTTGAACAACTGTCTACGATTGAAAAATTTGTGATATCCTGAACAACTTCGCCGACGACAGTAAGTTTCTATCTGGTCAAGAACTTGATATATTATATATTATGTGATTCAAATGGGTAGATTTCGACTATTTATTCACCAAATAGCACTCAAAATAAGTTAAAGTACTTAATTAAAAAACATTACTTTTAAAAACGTATTCTCACTTTGCCATGCAATGTATGTTTGCAATACGGCGCCTCTTTTAAGCCTACACATATTTCCCAATTCGAAGACGCTACAAAGAACTCATGTGAATCTCAGTGTTCTGAAACTAACACATGCGAGCATTGCACATGAACATGACATTTTATATTTCGACTCATAATTTGAGGCAACAAGAAAAATTAGATATTTTTTCTAAGCGTTAAAATAGAGGAAGTTTTTTATTTCTAATCTGTATCTTATTTCGTGTTATGGTTCAATCGAAAGAAGTAATCTTGCGCTTGTTTATAAATTTACACATGAACACATGAAACGAAATAGCACCTCCATCATAACTGGTGCTCCGCTTTATCGAAATCTAAATTATCTTCAAATATTTGCTTTTTGCCACTCGATGTGTACGGCGTACTGTGTAGGTACAACTGATTGACAGACAGCCCATGAGAGTGCTGATAACATTGCGGATTACGCAGCATCACGGAAAGCACTAGCTTCCGACTAAGTAGAGGTGCTATTGAGGCACTTTCCGATGAGAAATGAGATAATAATTGCTACCTACTCGGCACTTTTTCACAAACTGCGAGCGACTCAAGACGTAGTGTAAATCTGCGCTTGCGAATGAGGTGAAAGTGGTGTTCCGCTTCAAACAGCGACGACTGCCCATGCATGGGCAGTGATAAAGGTGAGAAATACACGTGCCGCCAAGAGGAACCGGACCAATGCGGTAATACATATTCCAGTTATACATGTTTGATTCTGTTCTTGGGTACCTACTCTTGGTAATCATATAGTGTTAATTGATGTTGATAAAGCCATCTGAGCCACTGAGACTTTGTGGGTGATTTTCGGATCAATTTGATTTGTGGCGCCAATATGAAAACTAAAAGTGCGAATTACCAATTTCATGCTTGATATCCGCGACATTTCACAAAGTCAAATTTAGATCAAGAAACATCCGAGTTGACTCGAGTTTACCAATGGAAAAACCATAAGTTTACAAGAAATGGCTATGAAGAAATGGTGAATTGAATTTCAAAACGTGATATACTCTTAATTTATTTATATGTCATCCTGGAGAAAGACCATGTCCCATCATGGAATGCCAAGCAAAGTGCGGTTTGCTACCACGACGTACCTACACTTGAAAGGACAATTTGCCATTTGTCTCGAACGTCACGGTCAATGTGAAGTAAACTGCTTCATAAAATATACATGTTCGTCAACCGCGTTTGACTGACAGTTTGTTAGCCAAGCGAAATTCTAATACAACAAAAATTTAAGCACTCAGCACCATTTGATTGTAAACAAAGGTGCAACTGATATTTACAACCTGCATTATTTTGATGTACAATTTGCGGGTAGCTACACCGCAAAAACGAAAACGACAAAAGACGGGTCAAAAATTTCATAGTTAAACTTTCGTGACGTATGCTAGCAAAACACGAATCAATGTCATTGCCATAATTTCAGATTCGATTGCTAGCCGGTTTTAGAAAAAGCACGATACATGGTTGTTTATAACTGTGTAGACTGACTAGCGGCAGTAAAATCTTGGTTTGCGTAGGTCAAGGTAAGGACCGGACAACTGAAAGTGCGTGTGTGGATGGAATCAGCTTGCAGAAACGTGAAAAATAAGACTTTTTTTTGTGACATCTACACCAACAACTTGTAACACGTGACTTCGATTTCAGTTGGAGCCGATAGCGTCAGTTTTCGTGATCCTGCTCAGCTCTGAAAGATGTAGATTTATTTTATAAATTAATGTATTTCTTCTAATCATTCACCGCTTTTGACTGACTGGGAGTGAAAGTTTATTCTCTTCCAATTGATTAATCAAAGTGACGATTGACTCACAGATGGTGAGTGGGTGAAAATGGTAATGACGTTTTGATATCTGTCAAACTGCATGAAGTTTTTTTTTTGTACATCATCATTTTTGTTATTGTGGATCTAAAAACTAGGTGTCGCAATTCCTTTGAATGAATCCTATGATATCAAAGTAATCGGCGTTTTTACATCCATTGGGCCCAACTTCGAAGTCATCTAAATTATTCAACGAAAAATAGTAGTTAGCTAAGATCTACTAAAAAGTCCTTTAAAATCATAGGATATATATGGGGATTGAACAGGAAAAAATCCGGACACATTAAAAACGCTGCCATTAAGACATTTTTTGAGTAATTTTTGTTTTTCAAGATTTCACTGAATCAAGCTAATGTCGTTTTCGTTTTTGCGGTGTAGCTACACCGGTGCTACACTGCCGTACACCGAAATATTTTAGGGTGTAGATATAGAATGCACCTTTGTTTACAAACAAATGATGTTGAGCTGTCAAAGACTCGCGCTTTTTCCTGCTTAAGCCTAGTACGCAGCTGAAAAGAAAACGGAAAAGTAATTTTTGAGGATTTTTCCCAAAAGAAAATTTGACAGCTATAGTCTGCTAAATTTTGAGATTATAGCGAGATGTCGTCAAATTGTAAAATCAACACTTATTAGTGTTTATGTTGTTTAAATGCATCCAAAACATCAGTTTTGCAATAAACGCCAACATTACCTAACGGAATAATTGATCAGACCATTATTCCGCAAGGAAAGTGAAATTGCATTCAGAATGCGGAACCTTCATGTCGATCACGATACCAATGTAATCGATCTTTCCTTTACCGATTTCTTTTGAACTGCGTACTCGGTCAAGAAATGCTGAGGAAAAGTAATTTCTTTTGCATTCCGTGTCCTATCCGGTAGCACATAAAAACGTCATTACTTTTCAGCTGCGTACCAGGCTTTACACTACACCAGTGCTACACCGCAAAAACGAAAACGACATAAGAGTGTTTAGGATCACGGTAGGCATTGGTTGTCAGGATAAATTCATTTGTTTACATCATGGCCTCACTGGAGTAAGCACGTCGCGACTCGATCCTGCACGCTCGAAACGAAAATCACGGTCTATCCGCTCCTGGCAGTTTTCGATCAAATTCCTGGGCATACATTTT
Source organism: Ochlerotatus camptorhynchus (assembly GCF_037179485.1). NCBI lineage: Eukaryota > Metazoa > Arthropoda > Insecta > Diptera > Culicidae > Ochlerotatus > Ochlerotatus camptorhynchus. The sequence goes on along the minus strand of NW_027040751.1, from coordinate 449,958 downwards.
ATACCTCGGTTGACCGGAAGAGTGTTAAATCAAAAAGAAGTCGAAATTCCCCAAAAAGTTCCTTATCTGGCAAACAATCTGCAGTTGTGAGCTGAAAAGCGAAACTTTCGTTACTTCTGGGAGCATGAACCAGCAAATTTTCCAGGAGGAGTTCCTTCGGACTAGACTACTGCCTTTTCTGGAGCATCATGAGGTGGATTGCCTATTCTGGCCGAACTTGGCAAGCTGCCACTACACAGATAAAAAATCTGAATTTTAACTATCGCGTAGAATCTCCCTTCATTCCATTTTGACCTATACTTGGCATAAACAGCGAAATCGTTTACAAGCTTGCATACAATATTGCTAATTTATGCGATATTGCGCTTTAATTTACACGAAATATCGCGTAAATTTATGTCAAATCTAGCGTTAATTTTATGTGCGCTATATCTCGCAGAAATTTACATGAATTTTTCAAACGGTGTACTCAAATTCCACCAAACAGTGGTACAGCGAAAACGGCGTCACAGTGGTGTTCCCAAGGAGATACATCCGGCCAATATTCTGGAACTAAGGCCAATTAAGGAATACTGGTCAATTGTGAAGCACATACTGTAGAAAAAGGGTGGAACTGCAATTGACCTGAACGATTTCAAGCGGAAATGGAATTTGGCAGCCAAACAAGTGGGAACAGGGCTCGTGCAAAAGATGATGGGGCGTGTATGAAGAAAAGTTCGAGCATAGGCCACTATGGTAAGAAGGAAGACTGAAACAATGGTCTTACAATAAACATAATACCATAGAGGCTACTCTAAGACTAAACGTGCTCGACTTTTTGGCCCAGCTCTGGTACTCTCTTCGGTCCCAAGCTTATCGATGCGCCCCTCAAAACATAGGAAAATCCACGAACCCCTTATTTTATCTGTCAAACTTTCATAGCGAATCAAAACAAACATAGTGTAGTACTATAAATTCGACTACAATTGGGTACGCTTATAGATTTGCTTGGAACCAATAGGCTAGTCAAGTAATGAGCCAATTTTAAATCGTTAGCTTCCACCGGTTGATAATACTTACTAATGTATAGCTGTTACATTGAACTATGAAAAATAAAGCGCAAGATTTTCTTGCCCGAATTTGTTCGTGTTCAACCTTAATCCCAAAAACTTCCTGGGTCAATCCTCAAATTTTCCTATGCTCTCACTCAGATTTGATAGGTCCCTTTATATGTTTAAAATCCTCATTAATCCATCTACCGGTGGTTCTGCGTCATTACGCCGAATGGTCATTAGGATGAATGCGAAGAAGAACTCAGAACGCAAATGAGCTAACTTGGATATGTTCCGGGAGAAATAGGCTCTAAGACTTTGTTCCGTTTGGTGAATTTTCACTTCAATTTGACACTTCGAAAATAAATTATAACGTTCGAAAATCCCTCTGTTGTTGATCGTCCGATTTTGGGGAACGTGTTTGTCAAAATTGATTCCTGGTCTGTCAGAAATAAGTCTCGTACAATAGCAGGTTTATTTGAAAATTTTCCAACTGTCAAATTTAAGTGCAAATTCACCAAAAGGGACACAGCCTAAGTCATACACCCAAATAAGCGTTTGATACCCTTTGGAAAACAGAATTTAGTGTATACAATTCAGGAATGTTCCGGGTTTCTCTGTGATAGTGATCAGAATATGAAATTAAGCTATTCAAACTTATACGAGACAGGCATTTGGCATAATCAGATTTTTCATTTCAATATGATTATTTTTCACAAGAGTAACTTTTTTAAATGGCAAGCCTAAAAATGGATTTTATTTTTCAAAAAAATATAACTTGAAAATGGTTTATCTGATCACAATGGCATCTTAAAAGAAGTTGTAGAAAATGTCAGGTCAATATCTTGAAAAACAACAAACCCCGAGCAGAATAAAAAATAGCCATGTTTTGATAATTTGAATACCTTCCGATAATCTGCTTCTATAATGTAGTTTCAATAACACAAATCCAATATGTGAACATCTATTAAATTTTAAATCAAACAACCCTTCAAATTGGTAGGTCAAGAACAAACATAACTTGTTTGGCTGCGGAGTAATCTCAATTCAAAGTATGTTGAAATGATTTTTCAACCTGAAAGAACCTGGACTCACTCATTTGATTATATCTTATAAACCATACATCAAAATCCTTTCATTTTCTTAACGAATATTTTAGATGGTTATTATAATAACTGGAAAAAAATTCAGGTAAATATCTTGAAAAATAATAAAAGCCGAGCGGTATGAAAAATAGCCATTTTTGGTTAATTTGGGTACCTACCGATAATCTGCTTCTACACTGTAGTTTCAATACTGCGAATCAAATGTGTGTACATTTATTGAATTTAACATTAAAAAACATTCAAATTGATAGGACCAGGACACAAATAACTTGTTTGGTTGTGGAATAATCCTTATTCAAAGATATAACATTCAAAATTAAAAAAAAAACAGAGTTGTAACCCAGAAGGTTCCCAGCACTTTTGAGCAAAATCCAAAAAGGAGTTAATTAACCATAACTCTGTGTACACTTGAGCTGGAATGACCCATGTGTTAATTATTCAAAGAACTTTTGAAAAAATGGCTATTTTTCAAATCTTGGAAGGAAACGTGTTTCTGCCATAATGTTAGGCATTTGGCGACCTTATTTTACAAATCCGAATATTCTCCTTTGATTTCATAGAGAGTCTATACTCTTGTCTCCCTTCCTTGTTGCGCAAAAATAAGGTGTACCATGATCACATTAATTGCCAATAGTTACGATCCTTCATCATACCGATGCGAAATAAAGACTAAAAACGTTAAAAGCATAAAGTTTAGTAATATGAGGAAGTTGCTTAGATTGAAGGTTGGGTTTAGACCATTCAAATTCAAACAAATTGATTACTATCCAAAAAATTGCACGGGTTCCAATTTTTGGGACGTTCAAATTTTAAATTAATTTTCATAACAGTCAGAATTGGAGTCAGAGTCGGGACTTTTTTATTTCCGACTCCAACTCCGAATTATTTTGCTTAAAAAAAATCATCCAACTCCGACTCCGATTGTACAATTAATTTTACGTTACATATTTGTTTACTTTCCATGATTTATGTCGAATTTGAATTACTTCACGAGTAAAATAGATATTTCTAAGTGAATACGTGTGCTTTTTTTAACTTTATTTTTTAGATTTTTAGCCGTAGGCTAGTTCATCTCGTAGAGTATAAGTGTACTATTTTTCTACTAATTTTGTAAGTTTGAAATTCTAAAAAATATTCCACGTTTGAGATTTTACATCTTTTGCAAAGTTCAAGTTCTTCAAAATTGCCAAAGACTAGGAGCTTCTTTAATTTTCGGTATCCAATATCCCAAAAAAATGTTTAATTCGAATTTATGTCTGCTTTAAAATGATGAAGCTAGAAAAAAAACATTAGCTAGGATATAATCAAACGATTACTTTTGCTTGTAAATAGTGGTTATTATTATGCTAGTAAAAAAAATACTTCAATCCGTAGCCATGGTGGTCGGTTTTTAGGTTCGTGTTTACCACCTCCTTTCCTTTTCAATCAATCTTTTCACGTTTTCTGTCACAAAGTAATTGAAATAGATCTTTGTGTTAAGATTTGAGTAGAAATTTTCAATTGGACGCAATTTAGATACATATATAGGATTGAAACCTTGGTTATTACAGATTACAGGTATCGATAAGAGTTTGATTTCATTCATCGTCCTCCTTTCGAAATTCTTGCGAATGGAACGATGCAAGGTCAGCTCAAAACAATGCATATTTTCCTCATGGTATTTCTTTATAAACCGAGACACTTGTTGCAAATTTTTGCTGCTTCTCTCTGGACTTCAAAATATTTGCATCCAACTCCAAATTTACGTGGTTGTATTTTTCCTCCTACGAAACCAAATGAAATCAAAGATGACCACTTCTAGGCCAAATAGGATAAAAAAGTAAAAATGTATGACTGGACCTTTTCCGATTTGCATGAAGTTTTGCATAATTATGTGTTATGGGCAATCATTCACATTTTTTGCAAAAATTCGGCCATTTTGGATCTTGTATTTTTTTTAATGGCATATTTGACATTTTTCAAAAAATTGTAGCACGAAAAACGTCACTTCTGATCGAAATGACGCTTGAGACAAAGTTGTTTAGAAAAGTAAAGTCTTTCTGGGGATAATAAACACGGTATTTTTTTTTATAATTTTGAGTAAAAATCCAAACAAGTGTTAAAAATTAAAATTTCTCGAAAAACAAATCTTCAATCTTTAAAATTTATTTTTTAAATAAAGTTCGTGAATCATGCAAACTTTAGAAGTTCTTAACATCATGTAAATCAGAGACGGTCGCGTTTTTCCGAAAGACTGCTCAGATGCCATTGTGCCTAAATTTGTCTTCTAAGTTCACCACAGCGAAAGAATATCGAAAAAAAATATACTCACGCAAATTTAAAGTCGGAAGAAATTAACAAATATTCGCATGGAGTATTCCCACTTTTTCAGCCTGAACTACAGAAAATCTATGTACTAATCCAAGATTAGAAAGGGTATGTGAACAGTAAATATGGCAGGGCATTTCAAGATTCATCACTTTACGAAAAAGATAACCATAATCAAACAATCAAATTTCAATTATTTTTACTATTGAAATTCGAGTACATTAAAAATGATTGTTAAATTTTTGTACCTAAAAAATATAAATTTAGATTTTTAACGAACATTATAACAATGACAATGTATGTTATAGGACTAAATTGGTTTGAGAAAACCAGTTTTTGTATGCTTATCAACCCCACTTTTCTACTGTAAATTTCCTAAATATCATGATTTTCATTATTTAACATGCATTTCGTTGTGATGTCATGGTAATCAGCCGGCGCCGGTGGTGTAGTGGTAAGCGTGACTGCTTTCTCACCCCAATGGGTCTGGGTTCAATCCCAACCGAGGTCGGTGGGATTTTTCTGAGGCATAAAAATCTCTGATCACGTCTTCCTACGGAAGGGAAGTAAAGCCGTTGGTCCCGGCCCATGTGTGTTGAATGGGTGCGATATCCTACGCAGGTGTGGCCTTCCTGCACATTCGATTGCCGTCAATGGATGGCAATCGATGTCCGTCGGTGATTGGCACTAGATTGCGGAACAGAGACCGACGTTAAAAAAAGGAAGGTCATGGTAATCGACAAAAATTTCCAATGTTTTTACAGTAAATGTCATGGTTACAATGACAATGACAATATTTGTATTTGCATTGGATTTTTTTTTCATCGCATAAAAAAATCCGCGTAAAATTTCTACTTTTCTTAATGCAACGTTCATAAAATAAAAACACCATCGCTTATTTTATAAGTCTGAAATCTGAAAATCATGCTTTCTTAAAGTATTACATTAGGTTGACTTAAGAATAGATTATTGTCTAAAAAATGGATGCTTGGTTATAGATTCAAAAGGAATTTTAAATTCGCTTATTCAATTCTGAGATATTCAATGACATCAGTTGAAAATGTGATTTGTGTATTTAATAAACAAACCGCACAACATCAATAACAAATATATTTCCCCCAAAAATATCTACTCTGATCTCATAGTAAACTGACCCGTACGTACACGTGTAGTCAGATATTCAACGTAAACAACGCAGATCAAAAAATCACAATACATCACGAGACAATGTACATCCGATGACCATTCGCTATCCGTTCGGATCATCGACTAAACTCAGGTTGTTGCCCCGTAACGTGGGTAGATCACCTTTTCGTGGTACGTTACGGGATGTAAGATCTACCACCGATTCCTAGTCCTAACTTCTTCAAACTAGGGGAACAGGATTTTTCAGTAATCAAAGGAACACATCTTAGTCCTTGTTACTTTTTATGCCTTGTTGATAGTGATAAGTCCTCGGGTTGCCTGGACCGAGGATGATCTTGAAACAAGGGAAAAATGAGTTAGTTAGTCTTCATCTATGTGATTCCTAATCTTCTAATCGTTGTTCCCTAGTTTGAAGTGGTTAAGACTAGGGTTCTGATGCATGGTCATTATCGGTGTCATAGCTTGTTTTTGTTGTTAAGGAATCCAATTTTGACTGACAAAGGGGCGCGCCTTTGGAGGGTGTTCCAACTCCGAAGGGTATAAATAGCGGAACCTTTCAGTTAGAATCGATTCCTTGCGATGAAGGCAAGAATGACAACTGTATCAAAACCGAATACTTCATCATTTCTCAATAGTGATGGAGTAATACGACATGGACTAAACTAAGGACACGGGATATACTACAATAGATCAAATTACTGGTCGCAGTGGTGTTATGTTCCGAACAGAGTAAAAAAAAAACTCAGGTTCGTGTTTGCATTTAGTCATAAATCCCATACACAGTTACCCAGCTAAATTATTCTTCATAAGTGATTAAATAGACTTTTCAACTTAATCTGCCATTAGAACCATTGTATTTGAAATTGATCTCCCAAAATTAAAAGCGCAGACACACACACACACTTAATTGTCATAACTGTTACTCACTTTTCCTATTAAATATTTATCACAATTTCTGCTAATCACAGCTAATCGATTTTTCAAATCTGCTTCCAATCTGCGCCTTCCGTTCGCAGACAAATGATCACAGATTACTAGCGCAGTAAACTCATACACTTCCTCTCACTTTTCGCGCAACAATCCCATCCAGAAATCATCAATCAACGTTCGCTGCTGCGCTCTGGCGTGGACCGGTGGTGGCTGGTGGCCTTCGGAGTGCAGTGCAATCTTTTTTTTCGTCGACAAAGAGCACAAATTGTATGTTGGCTTTCGCGATCTCTCTAGGACCCGTTCACGCTAGATGTAAAACTTTGTCACAATTAACTTAAACTTTTGAAATAATCCACCACGCGATCCGATCGTATCCAACTCCACCACCGCACTAAACCCGAAAAGTTTGTTTACCTTTGCTTTTATAACGATCATACCTTCTCTCGCAAAGCTCTCAAGTCGACCGTACGTCTGCCGGAGCGGTTTGTTAGTTTTACCTGTCCATCGAGCGAGGCAACGTAGCTTTTTCAATGTATAATCCTTGCAATGCTCTCACCCACCCATGCTGCCCATTCCAGGTGCGCGCGCGACGAGAGATCACATGTTTTTGTTCTCTCACGTGCGCTTATAAAAACAGAGAAAACCATGAGAGAGCAGCGATCGACTGAAGAGGAAGGAAGAATCCACTCGATCGGGGAAATCCACTGCTATAGGTGGAATTTTTGGAAAGATTGTATTTTATTCCAATCTACGACTAGGTGAGAACGAAGCAAAAAACCAGTTAATGATCGTATGCATGTAAACATCAGCGTATACACTGTAGTAGGTAGTCACGTCAATTGGGTTAGTTGAGTAGTTGAGTACCTTGCCAATAAGTCATGCATGTGTTTTATCTTCGTTATTTAACTGGTTGGAACCAGTATTTACGATCGAGTTGCGCTACGATAGGGTTGGGAAATTTGGAAAATCCCGCCGATTCACGAATAACCTGCTTTGGCTACGCAAGTTTTTTTCATGTTGGTAATGTTTTCACGACTTCAATGTGGAAAGAATTTAAATTTATAATGTGTAGTGTATAAATTAAAGATTATGTCAGTGACGTCGCGTAATCTTACATTTTACCTGTTCTTCGGCTTTAAATACGTAATTTATATTCACATTTGTATCCAAATCGAATCCAATTTGCCTGGAGTTTTCTAGTTTAAATGATTTGTAGATATTTAAATAAAACATTTTTTTCATTATTTTACGTTTTTAAAGACGAAGCACAGGTAAAAAGTGAGGTAACGCGACGAAACTGGATAATGTCAAGCAGTGTTATCTGGCACAGAGTTAATTAAAAATCATCTTTTCTACAAACAAAACGGATCAAATTTCAATTTCGAATGGCAACGAACACCTCTCAGATAGCAAATTAATCACAGCTTCAAAGCTAGAGTTTTGATCTGAGCGATAGCTGCGCTTCCCTTAGTCGACCACGACCACCAAGTCACCGGATCTCAAAGGTTTTACTGGTTGGAACCACTTGGTGCATGGCTGGTAAACAGGTGGTCAATGCGTACCTGTAGTTTTAAAATAGACCCTAATGTGACAGGCTGGGTGGTGGGGCGACCCCGGCGTAGTGGTTAACATCCATACCTCTCACGCCAAAGTCACGAGTTCAAATCTCACCCCCGTACAAGTCACGAATGACCCAAGAGTGTTAAAGTGACTATAATAAAAAAAAAAAAAAAAAAAAAGCAGGCTGGGTATGAAAACTAACCCCGGTGAGACCTTGGTCGTATGCTGTCAGGGAAGGGGGCTCCTCTCTCCGGAAAGCGCAGCTTATCCGAGCATCTGTACTACATGTTAGGGGCGGCTCGAAACAGCGACTATTCCACCTGTTAGGAACGGCTGATCATCGTCCTCGTGCCAGCGTGGGACTCTAAATAGAACTGTGCACGATTGGCCTCTGGCAAGACTTGTTGGCAGCCATCGTTGCAAACAATACTGAAAAAATTACGGACGACAGCAAAGGTCACGGAGGCCTTAGCCGGACTTGTAAGGTAAGTATCCATTGGTGCATTGGGTTAACGAGGTTAACGTAGGCAGGTATTAGGTTACTACGCAAATTGCCAACTGGCAGAGCAGTCTACGCAATACTCCTCCGGAAAGTGAGAGCTGATCCGGAATTGATGGAATTAGAGGAGAACGTGGTGAAAACCAGGTGCACCCAGAAAGGCGAGATGCTTTTCGAGTTGAAGAAAGATTCTACGGTGAAGAGGACAGCCTTCAAGGAACTCGTCGAAAAGTCTCTTGGCGGAGGGGCGAGCGTAAGAGGTCTATCCCACGAGACAGTGGTCGAGTGCAGGGATCAGGACGAGAGACAGAGCGTGAGCTGAGAAGTGCGTTGAAGATACACTGAGAAACACTTGGAAAGCATTCAATATCTTATAGATACCATTCCATAATGTGCATGTGGTCAAGAGGCTCTCAGATACCGATGTTCAGTACTTTTTCTCAAGGCTTTCATTGAGCCTGTAGAACTTCAAGATCTTAGTTCCATAATAATTTGAAGCACAGTAAATATCTTTATGATATTGTCAGAAGTCTCTCTTAAGCTTCATGGACTCATAAAGATTTTCAGGACATTGATCAAAACAATATTGAACCAATGTAACTTCTTTCAGCAATTCAAAATTCTGACATTTGGCAGCATTTTGCTGAATAAACTATTAAATTCAGTAAATTGAATTTGTTCTCACTATATGAGCTTCCAGCTTCTGTAAAAGATCGTTGATACAAATTTACGAATAATAAAGATAAAATCGCCAGACTCTTTTCCAAGTATCATTTATTAAATATAACCAGTGTCCGAGCCAGTGTCCTTACCTACATAATTTTATTTATTTGTAGTTTTTTTTACCTCTTCCTCCTCCTGCGGTTTGACCGGTGGTGTATGAATGCAAAAATACTTGCGACTGTGATGCTAACAGTTTGACAGCTCTTTGACTGGGTGTTAGTTTATGTTAGCTGATTTTTTCGGTAAAAATATCGTTTGCTGTTTTTCAGTAAAGCATTGGTTTGCTGATCATGATCCAGTAATTCGTTTTACAGATAATGAAAACTTAAATTTGGTGTGTAGGGAGAGAGAAAAACCGCACACAGTAGGCTAGCGAATAGGAACAAACACACAGAAACAGAAATAAAACGAATTTTCTACAAATCAAGCTGAACATTGCATTAGGTCCTAAGTAACATTGACAGATTCTCTTCGTCGACTTTCTCTTTGTATCCATACGGCCATCTTAAGACATTCCCAGGTATTTTCAGCACACATATCGATAATAGAAGCTTTCATCTAGCATCTAATACGACAAATACAACAAGAAACGGTTATGTGCTCAAGTTATTAATGAAAGAGAAAGTCGATGAAGAGAATCGATCAATGTTACTTAGGACCTAGTGCAATATTCAGCTTGAAATGTAAATAAACAGTATCATCGTTCATGTTATAAATAATGTTGTTTTCCCGTTCCAAATCTCTCTAGCTTTAATTAATTGAATGTGTTTGACATCACTCCGCGTTCGTGTTAGTTTTCGTTGCCCGTCCTCTTGTTGAGTTTGAATGGTGGGAAGTACATTCCACTACCAGATAAGGGAGACGTCTAGCGGCAGGTGACGGGACTGGCCGATGATGAGAAGTTCTCTCTCGTAGAGTTTTAGGGTATGCGTGAGCTCTACCGTTTCTCTGAGTGACTATCTTGAGTGTGAATTCATGGGGATAATAGGAAATTCCCGTTTGGTCGTTTAGTTGGAAGCTGTCTGGAACGATCCGTAAATCCTTTCTATGAATTATCCCTTGTGGAGTGGCGCTTAAGCCACGCGCATTTAAACTGGATCATCCGAGCTAGCTACAATGTACATAACAAACCTCATCCAGTCTATTTTGGAGAACTTTAAAAGACTTCAGGGTCTTAAAATCATTATTATCCTCGTATGGAGATTGTTCCTACGAAAGGTAATGTTGAAAGGCGCTCTGATATTGCATTCAATTGAGTTTACGTCTTCAGTGAAGTTTCTTGGATTAATTTAGGATTACAATTTGGTGGATAAAAATAGTTCAAGTTTTGGCCGCAAAGATGGCACAACGATACATTTTTTTTATTTCGCATGCTAGAGGTTTGTCTTTGGCAAATTTGTAGAATATAGAATTTTATGAAAAGTTGACCAAAACTTAAAGGCTGTACATCTTCAACAACTGAGATATACAAAGTTTGATTAAATTTTCCTGAAATTCAAGTTTTTCATTCCAAAGAATACTTTTATAATTTTTCCTCGATCGGCACTGATCAATTCAATCTTTTCCAAATCAATGATATATTTTTAGGGTTCTGATAAATATATATCACATTAAATTTGAAAAGAATACATGATTTTCTGAATAAATTATCTGATCAATGCACAAGTGAACATAAAATGTCATCAATTATTCAAAATGTACATCAAACCGACTTTAATTCCTCAAATTATATCAGAGGTTATTTTAGATATTCGCAAGCAAATTTTATAAAGCTTCGAATATCTCAGTTGTCTTCAGATGTACAGATTTTATGTGCAAATCATCTTTTCGTAAAACTCTACATTCATCAACTTTGCCCCAGACAGAACATCTCTAGCATGCGAAATAAAAAAGTTTGTATTCAGAGTTGGTTGGAAATGCTAACATGAAGCTTTAGTGTGATAATTTATTAGCTAGAGAATGATCTTTAGAAGAGGGTAGGTGGACAGTTCCGTTAGAGTACGGCAGTATGAAAATTGAATAGAAGTTGAAAATGAGCGAAGGGCCATTAATGCGACAGTTTTTAAAGTCAAACGCACATCTTTTGCCTAACCCGTACGATGTACGCGGAGACTTGAAGTATGTCTGTATTTCTGTTTGTATTGCTGTGCCATATTTGCGACCAAAACTTGAACTACTTTTATCCATCAAATTGTAGTCCTAATGAATACAAGAAACTTCACCGAACACGTCAACTTAATTGGATGCAATCTCAGAGCGTTATTATTATTTTTTGACGTAGGACTACGTCTGTCATTTCTATATGGAGGTACACTTTGTGAAAACCGAAAATGGAACATGTAACAAAATTATGAAAGATTTTGAACGTTAATAACTCAGCTGCCCCTGGATTAATTTCATTAATTTTATCACCAATCAGTCAGATATATTTCTACGCACCTGTAAATTTCAGACTTTACAATTTTTCAAAATGTCACTATTGAAAATTGCGTGAATGTGCAACTGTTGCGTTAAAATTATCACTGATTGCGTGCTAAAAGTGATTTCCCCAAAGTTGAATTACATCTGGTGGTGTTGTTCTCCAGTAAACAACGAAAGGCTCCCCGCAAGCAGCTAGCTAACAAGGCTGGCCTTAACCGCGGATTTGGATTCAGTTCCAATCACCGTGTGTGGTGGTGTCCGGACGTCGGCATTAGCTGCAGCCGCAGCAGTGCTTTCGGCGCGTGGCGTTCAACATTGTTCTCCAGTACACAACGAGCTGCAGCCCACATGAGCATCCATAGAAGGAGGAAGAAGCCACACCGCTATTGATCGGAATCAGTAACTCTTTGTGAGTCGCTGTGGGCCATCTATGCCAAGCGCGTCACCCTCATTCCAAACAACATACTAAGTGGGGTTAAAGTAACCTCTTTGTGAATGATTTTTTTTTAAATTTTAATCAATATAGTCCCCTTTTAGCTCGATACACTTATTCCAGCGATTTTTTAACTTCATGATTCCGTCCGAAAAGTAATTTTCCGGAAGGTCTGCAAAATACTATACATTAAGGCAACATTGGGGGTGTGATTTCAAAAACCAAAGTCGGTCGCGGCATAAAAGTGGTCTGATTTTGATCCAGAGATGATGGATTTTAATTCTTAATTCGCCAATCGATAGAAATTTTTTCTACAAATCTGTCAAAATTAAAACTATCATTTTTCAAAATCACGAATGTGCAACTGTTGCTATGATTATTAAAATTATCACCGATTGCCTGCGAAAAGCAATTTCCCTAACACAGATTTCAAAGTTTGATGTCATACGGTCTCACCAAACGGTGTTTATTCAATCACCGTGTGGTGAGTGGTGGTGTTCTCCAGTACACAATGAAAGGCTGCCGCAAGCAGCGAGCTGCAGCCCACATGAGCATCCATAGAAGGAGGAATTAGTAGCTCTTCGTGATTCACTGTGGGCCATCTATATCAAGCGTGTCATAAGATAACCCCGCTCAAATTTCTATTCCTACACAAAACACAAGCTCCTGCTGCAGTTAACATAAAGATTTATTATATATAAGACCACGTAGTCCTACGTCACCATTGCGTACATCCCCATAGGGCTGTCCTTTGTAGTTTTTTTTTTTGCTAAATTTAATTCCTGACCCACTGTGCATTGGTGATGACTGCACGATCGGAATCGTACAACTCGAATTGGTTGATCTCGACGGAGGCATGGTTCAGTTCTCCACTGGGTACGTTGATCAAGGCGTGCCTGTTACATTAGGTTTGTTCCCGTACTTGCTTTCTTGATTTTGCTGTAAGTTGCTGTTGCCGTCTACCCACCGTCATTTCTCAGCAATCCTTCAACCGTTTGAGCTGATTTTTTGTATGTAATTAGGCCCTTCCACAATCTTGACACTCACAAAAAGTCAACTCAGTTGGTTGAAAGACTGATGAAAAATGACGATGGGCAGACGGCACAACCCATCACGCAAATCTGAGATTCCTTAAGCTTAAGCAAAAATCAAGTACGGGAATTAGAACCCGACAAGACGACGCAGTAGAGCAAGAGCCTGGTCCTAATTTTGAAAAACTGTGAACTCACGTGAAAAAATCTTATTCCTTTGTATCCATAATGAAAACCAACGTCTGCTCCAGAAAAGTATACACACATCATTTATAACAATAATCGGCATTGTTTGTCCATCCATAGCTGTTCCGGCACATCAAGTAGTTCATCACATACCATTATGTGCTATGTGCTGATAAAGTCCAGTCATGCAATTAACACACCACAATTAAACTCAATTTAGCCACATTAATTATCACATGGACACATTCCGCGGTTCAAAACTCTCTCAAGGGTGAAGTGGACAAGAGCTACTTGTCCGCAAGTGTCATCGAACCACCACGTCGGCCACACCTCGCTCCAATGGAAGGGCTTATTTTCCGACAAGCTTCGCTTCTTATTCTGTCGGGTGATCTTGCAGTTGTAGTGTTGCACTTGTTTTAGCAACTGTTAATTCACCGGGACCAAGTCATATATGCCCGCGGTTGATTTGTCATGCACTCATCATCAGTCAGCCGGATGATTGACGCTGCCTGGGATATTAGATAAAATTGCCTAGATAAGGTAGGCAGGTACGCGAAACGCTAACTAAACTTTCACTACAATTGAATGACTGCTCGGCGATCGCTACCCCGAACAAAATGAAAGCAAAGTGATATTAAAGCATGTTGTTCAAATCATAACGAAAACACAATTTTATATCATACTAGGCTTTTATGATTCAGGAAAGATTTTTTTTATAATGAAATCAAATTAACTTCAAGTTTTGCTGTTAACGTCTTGTTTAAAATTAATTCAATTTCATCGGTCGTTGAACTAACGATTATTGTTTGTTTGTTTTGTTTACCACATTTTTGGTCATTCGTGACATGTCCGGGGAGCTAGGCCCGTATGCAGTTAAATACTATGAATGCAAAATTAGTAATCACATTGATTTCATTAATAACAGCATTAGCTTTCCATTTGATTCATCGGTGCAAATTCATGCTCTCAGTCTGGCTATATTAACCATTAATCCATACAAGACGAGATCAACTGTAGTAATAGTTACATCATAACAGCAAATTTGTATTACAATTTGATCTCCAGTTTTGCTCGGGTAGCGTGCGCTTCATCATCTACCTACTGGAAACTGACATAGACCGCGCTCTTCTCTTATGGCTTGCATCTTCCACAATTCATTCGAGTAAAGTGAGAAAAGTGCTCTCGGAAGTACCCAGGCAGATACTTCTACTAGATTTTCCATCAAAATACCGCGCTCACTTAAAATCGCTTTAGCTACCGCAATCAATCTATTGATGTAGGGGGAAAGTACCTATTTTGGCTATGATGCTATTTTTGTTCCATTGCTGATTCAAATCTCATTCATCGGGGTACATATAAATATCGCCCACAAAACGCACGAAGATTGAGAATTAATCGTTTTTCTGAGGTATGGTCAACATAGGAAACTATGGCCAAAACTGATGCACTTACCCTATGGTAATTTGTTTATGATTATGTGGTTTGTTTATTTAGTACCATTTGTCTATGACTAAATGTGCAGCTCACGAATGACAAAATTGTCGGTTGATACGTCCAAATAGTATTAAATTACATGCCTTCCCATGTGTAGTCAAACAGGGTGCAAGCACATGTATCTTTATTGCACTGCTTAAATTACTACTTCTTTCCAAACAATAGATATAGGCTACTGTCAATGGTATGACAAACAGACGGCTCGTAAAGCTTTCATCGCCTGAGTTTGATATGACTTGTGGTGGGGATAAACAATTGAAACGTAAATATCTCAAATTGTTAGTACACACTCCATCTATTTGGTTACCAACTGACTGGTAAAAGATGTAAAATCCACGAAACACAACACATGCCCAAATATTTGTTCTTGTTTCTATTTATATATTCGCAAGTTTCAGTTCAAGTGTATTGTATTATCATCAATCCGTATACTTGTAGTAAGTGGTTCGACCTTCAAAACACGCTGTAATCTTCCGTGAGGCACGAATGCTGGGTAATAAGTTAACTCCATGGAGTATAAGTATGTTGATTAAATTGTTCAACGGAACGAGTTTGCTTTCATTGTGAAGTTCAAACTAGTGAAAACATTTGTGTATGCGGATAGTGTTATCAGTTGCATGTCATTCTCTTTGTTTTGTTCAATTAGGAATAATGCTCTTGAACCGTTTACAATTTGGGTCACGAAGGCACGGTCAACAGGAATGTATTCTGATTTACGTCTACCTTTCTATATCAGAATGTAAACCACCAGTAAACTGCTAATGGGAAGTGACAAAGAGACATGAGAACCTACATTTTTTATCTCGATGAAAGAAAGATATAACCATAGAGGTAACTCTAAGACCACTGGGTCCCGAAGAAAATCATTATTATTTTTGGCTCACTCAGTACCAGAACAACGGTCCCAAGCAGTCCCAAGCTATTTCACTCACCCCTGCATGTTCTGCATGAATCCACACACCCCTGATATTATCTGTCAAACTTTCATAGCGAATCAAAACAAACATAGTGTAGTAATAGAATTTCAACTAGAATAGGGTACGTTAATCGTTTGCTTGGGACCAATAGGCTACTAAAGTGGTGAGCCAATTTAAAATCGTTAGTTTCGTATTGATTGTTGATATAACTTGCTGTTATAACTTGAGTGGGTTGTAATCAATTGTAATGATTTGTTCGTATTCAAACCTTTCAATCAAAATTCCATCTTTACCAAAATGAGTCCCATGGTTGTTCATTAGACTGATGCAAAATTGGACTTTTTCGCTCCACAGTGCTTAAATGGTTTCAAATCGGGTCCTGATTAGCCTCCCAAAGTTTCAACTCATTTGGTTAGAAACAGACTTCGCACAAGCCATTTGAAGTTTACATGTAAATACCTATGGGAAATCTCAACTTTTTGTTCATTGCCTTCCAGTCTTTTTTTCCATATTGAGCTGCGAAACAGTTCGATAGCTATTCTTATAGAAAATTTTCTCAGCTACAACTTTGCCGAAGATCGTTTCTATGTAAAACGAGACAGGAAAAAGTTATTAATTATTTAAGAGATTGGTAAACTTATGACAAGATCAAGCAGCTGCTCTGTAGGCAACACTGTATTTTGCAGTGTGACATAGTAGACATGATTTTTGTGTCCTATTCAACGCCCAAGAAACACCAATGTTGCCTGCTGAGCAGTTGATTGAGCATGATCATAAGACATCAGCGCATTGAACCATTGATAACTTTCGATCCTTGAATTAATTCAAAAAGAGGTCTTCAGCAATGTAGCTGGGAAAATTTCCTACAAGTACAGTTTAAAGCTTTTGAAGCAGACCGATATGGTGAATTATTAGATAGACATGAATAAAAATCTTGGTTTTGCCATAGTAATTCCCATACAAACTTAAAATGGTTTGTGCCATCTCAGTTTTTCACCAAATGGGTTCAAATTTTGAGAGGTTAGTCAGGATCCGATATGGAATCGTTTAAGTATTGTGGAGCGAAAATTTCAAACTTTGCATCACTCTATTGTTCATCCATTGTGAGTGATGGCGCTGTCAGGTGTTAGGGCGCGTTTCCAATCGCTAGAAATGTAGCTTTGTTAGAAATGGATGAGAAACTATGGAAGGGGGTAATCTCACTAGGAAATAAGTAAAATAATATATACATTTAACAAGAGCTCAACCTATCTACATTGAAATTATTGAAATGGTATTAAAACTCATCAGAAATTAAATTAATTGAAAATGCAAAAGATATCGGTGTTTGCTACAAGCAAACGTCTTTTAATTTCTGTTAATAACTAGGGTCAGCGAATACAAACACATAAAGCAACCAACAAAACAGACAAACGCTTGCCACGACTACCACGATAAACTCTCACTGCAACACAGCTCGATCGCAGTGGTAGAAGGATAATGATATATTGCTTGCCTGCTTTATTGCAGGACATAGCTTGATCGCAATCGAGAAAAGACATAACAAAAAACTACCATTAACACACGTGTGTCACCTTCGGCTTTACTTCATGAAGCAGCTTGCTAACAATTTGGTCGTTTACTACTACCGACCAGAGTGAGCTATATTACAAAGGCCGTTTGTCATGAAAAAGAAAGAAGAAGATTATGTCATTATTGCTTTCGATTGCTGACATGGCTTTATCATTCGGCTTGTTGATCGCTTGTCATTTTGTCATTTGAAAATATTTTTGATTCCTTGGCTAGGATACTAATCAAAGGGCGCGACTAGATTACTCCCAAATAAGCATTATAAAAAAGCATTAAATAGGGAAATCTAGTTTTAAACAACCGTCAACACAAATCCTGCTGAATCTCTAGAGCACGAATGGCGTTATAATCTGCACGAAACATGGCTTCT
Organism: Ochlerotatus camptorhynchus; assembly: GCF_037179485.1. Taxonomy (NCBI): domain Eukaryota; kingdom Metazoa; phylum Arthropoda; class Insecta; order Diptera; family Culicidae; genus Ochlerotatus; species Ochlerotatus camptorhynchus. The sequence goes on along the minus strand of NW_027040751.1, from coordinate 432,235 downwards.
ACTATCTGGCATCAACAGAACGTGGGCGATTACCGAGAGGGATGAAAAGGAGAGAGGGATCAGCGACAGGAGAGCAGAGGGTATATAAGGTATTTCACCCAAGCTCGGCTACGCGGTTTTTTTACTCGACTGCTATTGATTGAAGAATCATCTCCGAAAAAGTTACATCGGGCAGTTTGTGTGCGGAAAATACTTTAGTTGGTGAGATTGTGACTTATCACTGACACATTACTAGGGGGTGAAAGAGGTAGAGTGGTGTCCTTTGAACCTTTTGATCGGATTCCCTGGGTACTAGACTGATGCAAAATTTGAAATTTTCGCTCCACAGTGTTCAAACGGTTTTAAATCGGGTCCTGATTAGCCTCCGAAAGTTTAAACTCATTTGATAAGAATCTGACTTGGCACAAACCATTTGAAGTTTATATGCAAATTACTATGGGAAAACAGAACTTTTTGTGCATTGTCTTTTAGCCTTTTCACATATAATCTTCACATGATAATCTTATGGCAAGATTAAGCAACTGTATTGTGGGCAACACTGTATTCTGCAGTGTGGCATAGTAGCCATGATTTTTGTCCTCTATTCTACGCGCCATAAACACCAATGTTGCCTGCTGAACAGTTGATTGAGCATAATCATAAGACATCAGTGAGTTGAATCATTAATAACTTTTGTTCCTTACATTTGATCGAAAACTAGTCTTGAACAAAGTTGTAGCTGAGAAAATTTTCAACAAGTTCAGCTATTATTTTCTAAAGTAGAATGAACTGGTGAATTATGAGATACATATGAACCAAAATTATGATTTCTCCATAGTAATTCCCATATAAAATTCAAATGGTTTGTGCCAAGTCAGTTTCTCACTAAATGAGTTCAAATTTTGGGAGGCTAATCGGGGCTCAATTTGGAGCCGTTTGAGCACTGTGGAGCAAAAATTTCAAATTTTGCATCAGTCTACTGGGTACGTTAATGATCGAACCATTCGACACGTGCCCGATTTCATTGATTCCTTTCCCTACCTAAAAAATTCAACTCTAGTGCGCACAGAAGAAAATCTGGTGATCTCGAGTGAAAATAGACCGTCCGTCAACACACGGTCCCGTGTAGTCGGTGAGTGCCATCCTGCGTGGATGAGAAGACTTGTGAACGAATCCTCATTCCTCGTTTGATATCCAGGCACGGCCCTGCCAGTGAGCAGCCGCCAATCATCAGTCCGAACGCGATCGGAACGTTCATCCGCTAACACGTGACCCGACCCCAGTTGTTGGTAGTTCGCAACCCACACCACTACGAAAACCCTGCGAAGCGATCGGCGTATCGCACGATAAGGTACGTGAGTAACCAGTGTCAATCTCTACCTCGTAGTTAACCCGCTATTGTGGTCGATCTGCTGTCCGGCTGGGTCCATCGACCTTGACAGTGCCCATCCAACCAACGGCCACCGAGTGTTGCAATTATATTTGGCAAAGTAAATTTCTTTAAATATGAGCTTTTCAGCCCCATTTCAAATTAGTTTTCCTATTAATAAATATGTGCACTTTAAATACTTAAATTTAAATTGAATTTGGTCATGTCAATTCGTCTGTTCTTCCCTTGGTTTGCCCTGAGCATACTTGGCATGCACAGTTGTACACACCAACTGCTCATTTGTTAATAACTTTTTACTCAGTTGTAGAAATTTATTTTTCTTAAAAGTAATTGATAGATTAGGATCAAAGTTTACTATATTCATGTAAAGAGTAGGTAAATCTTAACATTTGAATCAACACCAATGAATTTTTACACTTAAAGTCAAAGATGTGCGGCAAGCATTTCTCACTTCATTTTTGCAGGGCATTTTTTTTTTATTTTCCTTTGTTTTGCTTTGCGTCGATCTTGTTTTCCGTGCTGACCACCAATGCTACCGACGCCAGGGAGGCAGCTCCCACACCTGGACCCTACCTATCGACCCATCAACTCATGAACCGGGAACCAACGGCTTTACTTACTACAGGCCTGCTGGGGTGAGAGGTAATCACGCTTACCACTACACCACACCGTTTGAAAAATTCATGTAAATTTCTGCGAGATATAGCGCACATAAAATTAACGCTAGATATGGCATAAATTTACGATATTTCGCGTAAATTTAAGCGCAATATCGCATAAATTAGCAATATTGCTTGCAAACTTGTAAACGATTTCGCTGTTTATGCCAAGTATAGCTCAAAATTAAACGAGGGGATATTTTCCACGATAGTTAAAATTCCGAATTTTTTTCTGTGCACCGGCGCCGCTACAGGGCAAAATCAAATACAGTTTATTTACTTTTTGTTTACGTATCTATAACAAGCTGATGGGCTCTATTCTATCGACTGCTTTAAAAATAACTATGTTTCGTCAACTCTGTGCAAAGTTATTAGCAAATGAGCAGTTCGTGACCAAAACTGTGTATGCCAAACATGGCCCTGAGTAGTTTGAAAAATTTATGTCAGAGTCTAATGTAAGTGAGAAGCGGACTGGCTGGTTATGAGCCTAGACTAGAGCCAATCGAGTAGAACATATCTTAAACCATGGTCCACTTAGTAATGGAACAAACTCTTTTGCTTATTACAGCGCTTTTGACGTCTATTTGTTGACACCAACAATAACAATAACAGTATATTTTTTCAGTTCATAAAACGCTCTTGCTTCGGAGACAGTCACCATGCAAGAGGAGCGTAGAGCAACAAAATAGTGCACAGTCACCTGGAAAATCCATCGTGATCCGCGTCCAAGCTGGCTAAAGTGTTGAATTTTTCTAGAAACACCGTATGGCGCGTGCTCAAAACGTACAGGGAAAACTTGACGACGAATCGGAAGCCTTAAAGTAAACGCCGGAGTGGAACAGCCAATTGTCAGCTAAACCCAGGTATGTCCGATCGCGATTTGAGTAAAAAGTATGCTCGAAAGCTGTATGACAGCCTGCTGACCAAGTCCGGTGGGTACATACTTATGGATGATGCAACCTATGTAAAAGTTGACTTCGGACAGCTTCCAGGAAAACAAAACTTTACAAGGCGAAGGCTCGGGAGGTGTACCTGGCATCCTGGCATGGATCTAGCAGAGAATTTGCAGCTGCGGCCAGAATACAAAGGTTTCCGTCACTGAGAAAATCATGAACTCGGAGGTTTACAAAATCGAATTTCTTCAGAAGCGCCAGAACTCTGCCCTTCATCCAATCACAGTCCGGTAACATTTTGGCCGGATTTTGCGAGTTGTCACTACAGCCGGGAAGTATACAACGGGCTCCAGTTTGTCCCGAAAACCCACAATCCGCGCAATTGTCCCCAATTCAGGCCCATTGAAAACTACTTGGTAAACTGAAGACAAAACTGAAGGTAAAGGTACAGTCATCAAAACGGCAGCTCAGGTGAAAAATTGGTGGGATAAAATCGCCAAAACAGTAGACGAGACCGTTGTGCACCGCTTCATATTTCAGTATTTCCCACTTTCTATGAAACTGTAAGCCTCCATTTTGGATTTCAAAATGGCGTCGGATGTCATTTTCCGGCCTTTGGACATCATCCCGATTCTAAAAATACCCATTTTTAGGAGTTCATATTTGATATCAAACATCCCTATTCTAAACATAAACTGCTCGGAGTACTCCGGATACTTCCGGAGGGAAAAATAATGGATAATATCCAAGTTAAAATTATCCAGATAATTTTAACTTGGATATTATCCGGAGGGAAAGAAATGTGAATAGGGATAGACTCCGTTTATTTCTATCCACTGGATAGGTCTATCCGGATAATTATATTATCCAGGCCTATTTCTTTACGATTTTTTGCAGTTTTAAAGCAAACCGGAAGTTGCCATCTTGGATTTCAACATGGGGCGAAACATGCATTTCCGGCTTCTATATGTCATACCGTTCCGGAAACTCCCATATTGAATGGTATTTGACGAGTTTTCGCAGCTTTTCAGCAAACCGGAAGTCACCATATTGGAAGTCAAAATGACGCCAAACATGCATTTCCGGCTTCTAGATGTCATGCAGGTTCCGGAAATACCCATATCTTATTATACTTGGAGAAAAACCCTATAAAAAAGCTATAAAATTGTCTCCATCATACGAGGGGATGTCCCAATGAGTGTGGAGAAGGGCCCACCTTCAATTCACGAAATGTTAACAATTGGGAGTTATGTACTTTAACTATTTTGCGTGAAGTTAACGATTTACATAGTTGAAGATGCTAATTTCAAATAACAGACTACTAGAAAGTGGTAATTTTTATACGATAGATGAGGAGATGAAAGTATATAGTTGATAGTTATGTTAGGGTACGGCAGTGTAAAAATTGTATGTAGAGCGTAGAAAGCGAGCAAGGACCAAACCCCCCAGTTGGAGAGGGATGGTCGTGGCACAATATTTTGAATCTACTTCTTACCGCTGATAGAAGGCCAACTCAAAACTGCTCGAAAATATGATTAATTCTCCTCTTCATTGTCTTTGAACTCATCTCAGATTACTTGAGGATTATGCTCGGAAATCAATTCTCTTAGTTTTATTCTCGATATTAATCCCTCCTGGAACCCTCCTTTGAATTGTCTTGGGATTCTTTACATTTTAGCGACATAAGGCCATTGGCGCCAGCTAGAGAAGACGAGTCGCACGCTAAATTGGAAACCTCCTCAGAATGCTCATGAAGTGCTCCCAGAAATTTCTAATTATTCTCCTCATAATTGGCTTGGTAATCGCCTACGATGAATTTTTCTTCATTTACCGTCAACAGTCACTCGTCAGCTGGTAGAATAAGTGGAGTGAAGGGAGTTTGGGACGATGGCTATATTCGATCATCCCTAAGGTGTCGAAGAGTCCTTGGTTCAAGGAGTTGGATGTGGGTCGAGTCTTCATTCGTATGATGTCTCGCCTCATGTCCAATCACTATTCGTTAAATGCTCACTTGTTCCATGTTGAGCTGGGGGACAGCAATCTCTGTGAATGTGGACTAGGCTATCAGGACGCCGATCATATTATTTGGTCTTGTGCTGAGCATCGTGGAGTCAGATCTGAGCTGTACGATTCCCTTCGGGCTCGAGGTAGACAACCTTATGTTCCAGTTCGGGATATTTTGGCTAGACGCGCTCTGGAGTTTATGAAACTCATATATGTTTACTTTAAGAATATTAACCTTAGATTGTAAGTTTGATTAACCTTGTGTTTAGTTTGTATTTTGTACGTGTGGGGTTTTTTATGTTTGTTTTCAAGATGAAGTTCATGTTTTAGGATTAATTAAATATTTGTATCGTAAACCACATTTCAAACCTCCTTCTCCCTTTTCCCATCCAAAAAATTGTAAATGTCCACTAACCTCGAGACAACCGCGAGTATCCGGTCCAGCTCCTTTAACTTTAAATATAAGACATCAATAATGTATAACGAAAATGATAACTCGACTCTGTAAAGTTTATTCGATTGAGCCTGTACAAATAAAGTAATTATTTTAAAAAAAAAATGCTTGGATATCTTCTTAGAAATGTTTTGGATCATAAAAAATGAGCATTTCCAAGCCAAACAGCAAAAAAAAATAATTTTAAATTCGACCTTCTCCGATTTGCATAAGACTTTGCATAATTGTTTAACATGGGCAATGATTACCATTTATGCATAAGTTCCACCATTTTAAGTGAAAACTTTCAAAACGGTGTCTTTTAATTTTTTCAAAAAATTTTAGCACGGAAACGAAATTTGTGATAGAATTGACGTCTGAGACCAAGTTGTAGAGGAAAATAATGTTTTTCTGGGAAAAATAATGCTTTTCTGGGAAAAAATATGTTTTTTTGGAAAAATATTTAAAAAATGTTTCATTAATGTAAAGCCAAATTTAAAGAAAAACATAAAACCTCAATGTCTAAATCTTTGCTAGCTTCATTTTTTTAATTTTTATTTTATTGAAAAAAAAAAGCCTTGAAAACTTTTGGAATGTTTAAAATTATGGATTCTAAAATGTTTAAACTTTTAGATGAAGCGTTTATTATTTACTTTATATTCAGAAAACAATGTTTCAGACATTTTAAGTTACACACATACACAAAAAAGTGTACTAACAAAAAGCTCAAAAATGTTACTTAAAGTTCTTGTTCTATGATTTTAATCAGATTTCAAGCGTCCATGGTTTTGAACATTTAAAAATAAATCATTTGCATTAGCTTTTTATCAAAACAAAAAAAAAACAAAAATCGGTCAATGACATTTTCTTATTTGTTGATACTTCGGTTTTATTTGTTTTTATTTTTACTTAAAATAATAAAAACAATATTTTATTTTTAGTTTTTGCCAGAAAGACATTATGCCTCTACAGCTTTGTCTCAGACGTCCTTTCAATAGGAAATACCTGTTTCATGCAACATTTTTTTTTATTTCAAACATGCCATTTTGAAAATTTTACAAGCTCTAAAATAGCTGAATTTTAGCAAACGTGGCGAAACGTTGCACCGAAGCAGCTTTCTTCAATGCAGCGATAAAAACTTTATCTGATCTTGAGAGGTAAAATAGAGAACCGAAATTCGCAATGCAGTGAGTACCGGACAAAAACTGCAACCATTGTGGCAATCAAACGGCTGAAACTCTCATAAATGTTGCGCTTGTGCTCGTGTCGGCCTGGCTTGGACGGATAGCAGGCATTATGAATGGATGGAGACGACTCTCTTTTGAAGACTTGGTGATACATGCCCTAGCAGGAATAGACAGAAGGAGGCGTGTGGATGTGCTTAGAGTTATTAAATACATCTGCTTTGGTTGTGAATGTAACGATAGATTTGATGTAGATGCACTGAAATTTCACCTAAATCTAGAATAACAAATCCCCCAACACAGTATTCGCTTGGGTTCCGGGGCATTGTGGCATCACTGGCAACTCCGACGCTGACAGACTGGCCGGGGCGGGACCATCTGGTGACAGGTACACTGATTAAGTTCCCCTTCCGGACATCAAGCGATGTGTCGAAACTTCCATGCAGGCTAGGTGGCAAGAAGAATGGTTGGCAAACCAAGGACCGCTTCTAAGGAAAATCAAGGAGAGCACGCGTCCATGGAAGGACCTTAGGAACCTGAAGGAGTAACGAGTCATCTCCAGGCTTCGCACAGGTCACACCCGGCTCTCACACGATTTCGGCGGAGGAGTTTTCCGCAAGACCTGCGTCGTCTGAAACATACCATCCACCGTCGAGCATTTCCTCTGCGTGTGTCCAAAGTACGCGCTCGTGCGGCAACACTACGGCCTTTCGGGGAATATCGACGACATACTGGACGACGAACCTTCAATCCTGACTACCCTGATCTCCTTCCTGCAGGACGCTGATTTGTTTTTCAATGTTTGATTCCTTCCTTTCGGGGGCACCGCCTTCCACGGTGGAGCTCTGCCTTGTTCGGATTAATCAATAAGTTAACTCAATGTCAATGTTTAGTTTGTTCTTCTGTGTTTCCCAAATTTTAAATATCGTCCAACCAAAACTCTGTAAATTCCAACTGTTTTTCCCAAGGCAGGCCTTATACCTATGATATTTTTTCCTGCAAAGTGAAGAACTACCGAACTAACAATTTTAGCTGCAGATCAGCTTATACAACCAAAAATTGGCTTATACAGCTAATTTTTGCCTGTATAAGCTAGTCTGCAGCTAAAATTGTTTGTTGGGTAGCCAATGGCTAAAATTCACTAAAATAAAGAAAAACTAGAATAACGAACTGTAAACACTGTTATCAAATGAACTGAAAACTTGTTTTACACCAAAAAAAATCATTGCTCATAACAAAAAATAAGTTTCTTACAAATTGGAGAAGGTCGATTCAAAAATACAATTTTGCCTGGAAATGCTCAAATATCACAATTCAGTAAAAATATACACGATAAATTAGTTCAAGTAAAGTATTTAAAACTTGAATAACAAAAAGTGCCCCTTTCAATATTTTTTCATTATTTTTCATTCAACAGCTTATGAAAAATGCTATCATCTGGGAAAATTTCAAGCTGAACACTTAAAAATTAACAAAAATCATAGAACAACAACTTTTAGTTAAATATTTGAACTTTTGTTTATAATTTTTGAACAGAAAACGATTTTTAAAGTCTGTGTAAAGCTTCACAGAAAATTTGTATGACCAAAAGTTCACAAATTGGTCCGAAAGTTGTTGTTCAACGATTTTTGTTAATTTTTAAGTGTCGAAATTTAAACTTTCCCAAAAATTCACATTTTTTATTAAAATGGAAAAGCATTCAAATATATATATTTGGTCGCTATTGGAAATTTAGTCGATTGTCCAAATTAGGGACATTTAGGCCGACATTGCATCCATTTCCCCTATGAAAAAAACAAAACTCGAGTTTATTTTAAAGCTTCAAAAATGTAGAGCCCTGGTAGGAACAATAAATTTTATTGTGAAAACAATTGCAAATGAGACGTTAACAGAGGGGTTGTCAGTAACCGTAAAAATGAAATTTTTTTCGAAGAATTTTCATCCCATTAGGTGAAATTATATTGTTCAAATTTTTGATAACAAAGAATTTATTGTAAACCTATTGTTGGGCAGCGGGGGTGTGAGCATCGGCTAACACTCCAGTTGATTTCTTGCACAGATCTTTTCGGTTTTCGCCTAACCGCCACTATATAGGAGTTACTTCTTCTTTTTTAAGGAAACACTTTGAAACTGAAATTTGGATTTATTCACTTGGGTTGGGATTCAACTTTGACCTGGATTGTTCGATAGTTCAATTTGAAATAATTTATCACTAATAATTCTGTTAACTCTAAACCTAATTTGCAACTACTACTAACGTAATTCATTTTATCCTACTTATTTCCAGTACTACTACGTTTATATAGCATTTATTTTTAGTAACAGAATGGTAGGTTTGGTGCGAATCTGTAACCTACTTTTGGGAACTGGTTGAGAACAAACACCTATTGTAATAAAAATGATCATTTGACCAATACAAAACAATTGTAATAGAATCATAGAATCAATGGTCAACAATAAAATGCATTGTATTTTATTGTAATTTTATTGGAATTTTATAGCAAATTTACTGTTATTTTAAACCGATAATTTGTTACATTCTTCCACCAAAAAGCAACTTGGTAACTTCAGCAAAAATATGTGCCATGAAATTTTCTAAAAGACTTGAATAAATCATTTAAGAGAAATGTATTTGGGTCATTCCGCGCCAAGTGGTCACAAAAAATTGCAAAAATGAAATTGACCTCTTCCGATTTGGACCAAATTTGTAGGGAATGTTCATTTAAGTTCAAATTTTAAAATTCAAAGTTTTATGCTTATCGGAGCACCCCTCGGTCAAGGGGCGCATTTTCCATTTTTCGTGATTCTTTGGAAAGCATTACTTTCTTTTGTTCATATCTCCGGAACAAATGGAGCTACAAATTGCATTAGGTATTGTTTTAATAAGGAAATTAGACAAGAAATCTAGATCTGAAACTTTTGTTTTTGTACAGTGTTGCCAAATATTTTTTATTTTTGTTTGAAAACTTTAAATGCAGTTTTCTCATAATACGTGTCGTTTAATTTTCATTTTAAGGACACCATCGTGTTCTTCATCCTTTTTTACATAAGAAACACTTAACGACAAAAAGTAATTTGCGTAGTTCCTGAGATATTGCATTTTGAATGAACGAAAGTCATAAATTATGAGGATTATTTTTTTAACGTTTCCTCGTAATAAGATTCATTCTCATGACTTACTTTGTTAAATAATACTTGATGGAAACAAAATAGGTATGATAAAACCAATAATAGTTTTTATGTAGTGTTGACATATTTAAATATTATTTAGTGGCTGAAAACTTTACATTAGTAATAATCTAAACGAATTGCATTATAAATTAAGACATTCCAATACATACAATATATCGATTTGTTTCTTATATTTTATTATAACAATGTAAAACATAAATTACAATTTACTTATTTTTCTTCTCAAGGCTAGCACTTCGTGATGATTTCTTCCCATTATTATTCGAATCCACTTGCTTTGCACGTTTCGTTGCCACAACTTTAAAAGCTGAACCAGTTGTGGCACCAGAAACAGTTTTCATAATAATGGTATCAATACCAGAAGGAACTGCTGCATGTATTGAACGAATACTGGGAATAGATCCAGCTGATGCAAAACGGTGGAAAAGTATTTGTTTTTCTTCGGAACAGATCTCAGATGACACAAATCTAACGTTTGTATTGCAATTCTTCATTGCCCAGTCATAGACCTCCTTTGGCGTGTGAATAGTGGCTCCTTGTAAACTAGCTCGCGTTGCCAATCTCTTCAAAGTTCATCCCAATCCGTCGCTTGGTCCTTTGCCATGTGCCGTAACAAAGTAGTGCCACTCATAGAGTATCTCAAATCCTAGGTATCACAGTTGTCCAAAATCTCGTACTTCTCCGATGGTGCGGTACCCTGGTTTTCCACGAAAGAAAATTTGGGGTGCCCACCAAATTTTCTTTCGTGGAAAACCAGGGTACCGCACCATCGGAGAAGTACGAGATTTTGGACAACTGTGATACCTAGGATTTGAGATACTCTATGAAATGGCACTGGAAAGCATGAAATGTTGTTGTGCTGTGCTCTAGAGTATCGGACATTATGACGCAGTTCAATGGTACAACTTTATTCTGGTTTACAGTGTAGGCATCAAAAGTGTGAACGGTTGCCAGCAAATTATTATAATGAATTCCCTGTACACTTAAAAAAACAAAAGAATAGTTTTCAGAGAAATCTGCCACTACAACGACTTCACCTTCACGTAAGCTATGACGAGTGAATTTGAAAAACTCGGATTGTTTCGCTACAATATAGACGTGCGGCTGGGATTGAAATGAATAATTCAAGATGAATTTTACCTGCAGATGGCTGGTCATTATCCATGTTTTTTTTTAACCGCCATATGACATTGCATGCATACTTTCCGACCTTTAATAATTTTCGGCAAAGTTATTACTGTACTCGTCATGAAACCGTACAGAAATTGGTTTCAAACTCTTGCGACGAATAACTGTATGCAGATTCAATGGGTTGCAGCACTGTCGTTGCATTGTCGCATACAGGTCTCCATATTGCTTAGCATGGCCATCACAGTCAAAATTGGATTCTTTAGCAACAAAATTAAGGAATGACACCGATATTGACCATGCATCAGAACCCTAGTCTTAAGCACTTCAAATTAGGGAACAACGAATAGAAGATTAGGAATCACATAGATGAAGACTAACTTACTCATTTTTTCCTTGTTTCAAGATCATCCTCGGTGGACAAAGCCAAGTCTTGTCACTATCAACAAGGCATAAAAAGTAACAAGGACTAAGATGTGTTCCTTTGATTACTGAAAAATCCTATTCCCCTAGTTTGAAGTAGTCAGGACTAGGAATCGGTGGTAGATCTTACATCCCTTAACGTACCACGAAAAGGTGATCTACCCACTTTACGGGGGGTAATTGTGTTTCTTGTGTGTTTTAGGGTGTCGGAAGGTGTTTATGGGTGTTTCTGCATGTAGACTAGCTGTTAAAACGTTTATTGAAAATTAATGCTTACTGGCTAGCATTACATCCACTTTTGTTTAAAATCAGAATTCTTTTTTTTTTTTGCTCTCCAAAAATTTACCAATTTAATCATGCACAGTGAAAGCACGGCATTTCAAAAATAATGCACACGTCGATGTAAACAACTTACAGGAATTCAAATTCCCAACACCTATCTAAAAGAATATTGTGTATATGAAATCCACGACGAAAGGGTATCAAACACATTAGAAAGAAATATCTGTCTTCAGCTATCGATCAATAATTGATATGATAATTATTATCCGCTTCATTCATATACAGTAACAGATATTCTAGCTTGTTAGAGGTTGAAATTGTCTGTTTTTCAATGTTGAGCTTGATGTTGAATCTTCTTTCCTAATTGCGGGAGTGAGGCCTACTTCGGTGTCCCGATCAGTTTTTTTGTGGAATCCTACCGATTTCTGGAGGTCCCTCCTTCAGAAAAAAAATCAACAAAAACAAAAAGGGCATAAAATGAAAAATTGATTGCATTACCAAGAACAGTGTGGCCAAATTTGCGACTAAAAACTTTAAACGTGATTTTTTTAAGTTGATGCATCTAAATATTTGGTTTGATTGCACAATCGTGTCCCACAGCATTTTTACATAAGATAGACTATCTAAAACAAAGTTCAACGCAATGTAACATTTTCGGAAAACAAATTAAAAAAAGTGTTTTTTTATTTTTCTGATGCATTTTCTAAAGCAATGGAATTGATATCCAAACCTATTATTTTAAAAGTTTTCAGAAGGTAAGTGCACAACGGACCTTAATCTATATTTTTTGGTACAAGAACGCCAAAATAACTATTTATTAAAATATGACATTTTTATTTTTATTTATATATTAGGCGTCTATGTTTTAAGCATCTCTGGCGCATCTTTCTAGTTCATTAGAAGTTTGCAGATACCGAGTGGAAAATGGTGTATTCTATTCAGGAGATAACCTTGTGTTAAAAACATCAGAAAAACACTCTTCGACACACTCAAACTTTTAGTCGCAAATTTGGCAACACTGTTCTTGGTAATGGAAACGATTTTTTTTTCTTTAAATATTATTTCACACAATAAGTCATGAGAATGAATCCACTTATGAAGAGGAAATGGAAAAAAAAAAAAAGTTTTACCCTCATAATTTATGACTTTCATTCATTCAAAATGCAATATCTCAGGAACTACGCAAATTACTTTTTGTCGTTAAGTGTTTCTTATGTAAAAAAGGATGAAGAACACGATGGTGTCCTTAAAATGAAAATTAAACGACACGTATTATGAGAAAACTGCATTTAAAGTTTTCAAACAAAAATAAAAAATATTTGGCAACACTGTACAGAAACAAAAGTTTCAGATTTAGATTTATTGTCTAATTTCCTTATTAAAACAATACCTAATGCAATTTGTAGCTCCATTTGTTCCGGAGATATGAACAAAAGAAAGTAATGCTTGCCAAAGAATCACGAAAAATGGAAAATGTGCCCCTTGACCGAGGGGTGCTCCGATAAGCATAAAACTTTGGATTTTTAAAATTTGAACTTAAATGAACCTTCCCTACAAATTTGGTCCAAATCGGAAGAGGTCAATTTCATGTGTTGTGTACACTTGGCGCGGAATGACCCATTTGTAAAAAATAATTTCTAAAAATCAATTTTTCAGAAGTTACTAATTTAAAACCATTAAATCGTGAACCCAGTGGCGTCGCTTTAACCTCAATCTACCTGTGCACCAACTCTCAAAACATAAACAATTATCAAAATATTGCTTGCAATGGATAGATATCGAGTTAACTAGAAGATTAAGTGAATTTTTCAACCGATTCGAGTATGAATATGGCATTAAATCTGTTTTTGAAAGTTGGTTCACAGGTAAAAAGTGAGGTTACGCAACGCCACTGCGTGAACCATAAGAGAAAGTTTTTTTTCTGCAAAGTTACTTCAAATAAACTCTTCTAAAATGTTGTCTAAAGTCTATCTAGAACAACTAAAAAGTTAATATTTTGTGCTCATGAACCATAAGGACTACCCTGATGCCTTTCACATTAAAAGAATGGCTAAAATAAATAGAGAAAACTTTCCTCAAGCCACTTTTTACCTAAAACTAATGGTATGGGCACAAACCATTTATTCCTCCTAAATACGAATTTTTAACCACTGTGCACTGTTAGATAATTTTTTGCGCATTTCACATCAAGTTGGACTAAGAAGCACGTTTTTTATTATTAAAAAGTTTGATAAAAGTGCACGTTTACGTGTAACCGTTTTAGTGTACTCGGTGCACTTATTTCTTATGATGCAAACAACAAGTGTTCTGAAGACCTAAAGACCTACATGTGCACTTTATCACACTTTTTCATTTTTGGAGCAGTCCAATTTTTGATGCAAGCAGCAATACTATTCCAGAACAAAGTTTATGATTATAGCCTGTATTTATGAAAATATATGTGATTACTATCAGCTCCAATAAAAATCTCAATATTGACCAAACCGCAACACACCCCCAGAAAATACCTTTTCTGACAGCAATTACATCAAAAGCTATAGCTAACAACGACCAAATCAATAAACAATCGATGCATCTAACCGCCATATATGCCATGGAATCACCTCGGCAACAACAACAAAAAACAGTCCACCAAATTGCAATTGAGCAGAACATTCTAGCCATTTGAACTGTTTGTATTCCTCGCATCAATTCAATTAAATATTTACACCGTCAAACCGATAAAATATCGCATTTCAAGCAGCTTACCTCCGTCTTCCGATCGGGTGCGCATTTCAATTTTAGAATCACCCATCCTATCCGCCTACCAAGGGGACTCACACGAAGTACACCAGATGTAGAAACGAGTACAATTTCCACTGGTGCTCCCCCTTGCCTAAAGTCGAATCAAGCTACAGGAAAACCGACACCGCTCACTAGTTCCGACTTGCACTTTCCATGGAAAACACACCGGGTATCTTCGTTCACTTTTCCAACAGTGATCTTTCGGATGAACCGATCTTGCACAACGCGAGCCAACCGCAAATCAACCGGTCGTTCTACTATGTTTGTCGTATGTGCTGTACGATGGTGGGTGGATTGCTTCTTGAATCCTCGACGGCCGGCGAACGAATAAAGACAACCGTAGCAACTGTAGCATGTGCTTGGTACGACGGAGGCATAATTTCCAGAAAAGTGAATGGCTACCGGCGGGCAGTTCCATCATCAGCAGTAACGCACACTCGGGACGCAACTTGGTAGTATGAACCGGGCACCTACACTTATTGTACAATGTATATTTTCAATCTTTTTTTTTTGGATTTGCGCTGCTGATTGCTAGATGTTGTTTCTGCTTCAAAGTTTTCTGGTGCGTCAAGCGAGAAATGTTATTCAATTTGGCTTTATAAACTGCGACTGCTACTTAACAGGGGTCAATAATATAAAGATATATCACTCTGGACTTTTTAAGGAAGATCGTAATTCCTTGACGGTGGATTCGGTTCTAGCTGCGCAAAATCCAGTTGTAGCTCGATAAGAGTTTGGTTTCACCTTGTAAATTTAGAATTGAACGAAGGAACAGGTTGATTCTGGCCGATAAACTGAGACCTCATAGTCCAGTAAGCAATCTTGTACAAAAAGATCATTACTCTATTAGATGGATTAAATTTAATATTTCTTAGACTCTAAAACTACTTGTTTTAGTTTTTTTACGCTACTGGGACTTTATGCTGGCTCCCAACTTAGTGTTCTTTGAGTACTTCCACAGTTTTATTTGAGAGCTTTCTAAGCCTATACGATTTTTGCATTTGTACATATCGTGTGGCAATCATACTCTAAACCCAGGGAAGCCGAGAAATTTTTCAGCCCGTAAAATTCCTAGGAATTAGGAATTGAAATCAGACGCCTCAAGCATGGTATTGCTTTATTTATCGATTTAGTTAGGGCCGTACGCAATACTGTTGTATTTTATATGGACTGTTTCAATTTGAAACTAGAACAGAAACGCCACTCACAATGCTGAGTTGCAATTTCATTATACGAGCACTATTTTGCACCAGATTTGCAACTGCTCGACTATTCGGATTTATTTCTGAGCGGGTTTGAAACACGAATGGAACTCTGCTTCAAATTTCGTACGATGTATTTATTGATATTTCTCGTAAATGTTCAGAGAACTTCAAATACGTTGTGAAAGGTTGTGAAGATTCAATATAAAGTCTGGAACGCGCAAAAATTGGTCATCTTCAAATTGGTGTATTTCTGTTAAAAATGCATAAAAAAAAACCTGAAATGCTGCATTTGGAAGTTGAGTTAATATACAATGGTTGCTATGATGAGTATTCACCGTTTGCTCTCCCTCCAGTTTTCAAAATGAAGGCCAAGCAAGAGGAGTAGCGTGTCAAAATTTTGCTCGCACAGCAAGAGAATCCGACGTTCTCACACGCCAAATTGGCAAAATTGCTGGATGTGGCCAAATCTTCCGTGACAAACGTTTTAAAAGTGTTCGGGGAGCGTCTGTCGACCGCCAGGAAACCTGAAAGCGGCGGCAATCGTAATCCGGACGTGGCAGCGACGACGAAGAAGGTGGCGGTGAAATATAAGCGGAATCCTAACCTCTCCATCCGGGACGTTGCTGGCAAGCTCAATGTCTCCCATACTACTGTACAGCGGACCAAAAAAACGAGCCGGGTTGTCGACGTTTAAGAAGATGAAAGTGACGGACCGAGATTACAAACAAAACACGCCGGCAAAGCAGCGGTCCCGAAAGCTGTATACGAATCTGCTCACAAAGTTCGACTGTGAGGCGGATTTCAAGCAGCTTCTGGGATAGGAGTTTTATACCACATCAGGAAAAGGGAAGGTGGCTGAAATTTTCAAAACCATCAACCCATCGAAGTACCCGAAAAAATATCTCGTCTGGCAGGCCATAAGCGGCATTTTCATTACTACGGGAACCATCAATCAAGAGAACTACGTCCAGGAGTGCCTGGAAATGCGGCTGCTACCATTGCTAAAGCAACATAATAGACCTGTGCTGTTCTGGTCGAACGTGGCGAGCTGCCACTATGAGAAAAAGGCAATCGAGTGGTACGATGCGAACAACGTGGTTTTGGTACCCGAAGACCACAACCCTCCCAACAGCCCAGAACTCCGCCCTATCGAACGGTATTGGGCCTTGGTCAAACGGATTCTCAAAAAACTAATAAATCTATTGAAAACGAGCAGCAGTTTAAATCTAACTGCTGTTCGGTGGCGAATAAGGTCGATGAGACAACTGTACAAAAATAAAAGGGAAGGGGTTAAGCGGAAGGCACGGCATTTCGGATTTGGCAAACCAAAAGAATAAATGAACATTTTTTCCTTTAAATATATGAATTGAACTACCAAAATAAAAATAAGACGATTTTTGTGATATGAATTTTGACTGAAAGAAACGATTTTTTTGTCGACCAATTTTTGCGCGTTCCAGTCTTTAAAGTTGGAAATTTCATAGAAGTTCGGGAGCATCATTTAAATAACGAAGAGCTTCACAAAAAAATCGGAGAACTTCATAGAGAACAGTAAACTGTATCACATAACATATGTGGAACTCGATCATCAAAAATCGAAACCATTTCAGTGATTTCATGTGGTTTAGAAGCACATCGATCTGTAAAATTGATTATACTAGCTGTAAAATGAGAAAAAGGATTAAGGAGATAGTCAATTCTATTAAAATAATTATAACGTGGTTTATAATTCTACGTCTTTTTAGCACTTCTGAACTCATGTAACCATTTACGTTCTTTATTTATAATTATATACTTTTACAAATACATACCCTTACTTCACGCAGCAAAATATTAGCGTTTGCATTAAAGGTAGACAGTTATCGCCGATTTTTTATGCGACGACCTGCCATTCAAGCCAGCGCCGGTGGTTTAGTGGTAAGCGTGACTGCTTTCTCACCCCAATGGGTCTGAGTTCAATCCCAGCCGAGGTCGGTGGGATTTTTCTGAGGCATGAAAATCTCTGGTCACGTCTTCCTTCGGAAGGGAAGTAAAGCCATAGAGGTAACTCTAAGACTAGAAGGTCCCGAAATAACGTGCTCAACTTTTTGGCTCAGCTCTGGTACTCTCTTCGGTCCCAAGCAAGCGATTCACCCCTCGAAACATAGGAAAAACCAATAACCCCTCATGTTATCTGTCAAAGTTTCATAGCGAATCAAAACAAACATTGCGTAGTACTAGAATTTCGACTAGAATGGGATACGTTAATCGTTTGCTTGGGACCAATAGGCTAGTCAAGTAGTGAGCCAATTTTAAATCATTAGTTTCGTATTGATTGTTGGTAAAGCCATTGGTCTCTGCCCATTTGTGTGTTGTACACGATATTTCAAAACTACCCAAATTTGGGAATAATCCACCCAGATCGGTCAAAACTGAACCTACCCAAAAATGGGTATACTGTGTTGGGAGTTACAAGTTGACAAATGAACAACGTTGATCGGATTCATGTCGATGTTGCTAATTTGTCAACTTGTCACTCCCAACACAGTTTACCCATTTTTGGGTAGGTTCAGTTTTGACCGATCTGGGTGAATTCTACCCAAATTTGGGTAGTATGTTTGCGGTTTCGATATTGGTCAGTGTCGATATCACGAATATTTTATTAAAAAGGGGCAGCCTTTTAGTCAGCTGTTTTGCATGAAGTTCCACAAATGTTATGTGACTGTTTGGAAAATGTATTTTAAAAAATGTTTCAGGGAGTAACATTGAAGTTTAGGTAATTTAAAAGAAGTGACATGCACTAAACTAATGACACGGGATATACTACAATAGAGGCCGGCGCCGGTGGTGTAGTGGTAAGCGTGACTGCTTTCTACCACACCGATGGGTCTGGGTTCAATCCCAGCCGAGGTCGGTGGGATTTTTCTGAGGCATAAAAATCTCTGGTCACGTCTTCCTTCGGAAGGGAAGTAAAGCCGTTGGTCCCGGCCCATGTGTGTTGAATGGGTGCGATATCCTACGCAGGTGTGGAAGCTGCCTTCCTGCACATTCGATTGCCGTCAATGGATGGCAATCGATGTCCGTCGGTGATTGGCACTAGATTGCGGAACAGAGACCGACGTTAAATAAAGGAAAGAAGATACTACAATAGATCAAATTACTGGTCGCAGTGGTGTTAGGTCTCGAACAGAGGAAAATAAAGAATTTCATAGTACATAGTCGGGAAAGTAAGATTTGCAAACCCCTAGAGAGCGCCAATCAAAGCGCCAAAGCTCTTAAGCAGAAACGATTATCATATCTATATCCATTAGAGTGGGTCAACTTTACAATACCCTGTTCTCGATTGCTCGTTCAATGCGTTCGTCTAAAAATGTGCAAAATTTTTAAAAATGTACTACACACTTAGCAAAACCTAATTTTACACTTGACGGAATCCATCTTTGACATAAAGGATGAGACGTAAACAAACATGTCATGTAAAATTAAGTGCTCCGAGACTGAAAAGTTCGTTACTCGACGAAAAGTACGTTTGATTGAGTTGAATTTCACGTCTGTTATGGCTCAATTTTATGTCAAAATTGACGCTCGTATATGTCAGTCTCAGAGCACCTAAATCGTAGTTAGAGAAAAAGAACAATGAATTCCAAAAGAAGCAATCAACAGCGGCAGAAGAGCAGAATATGGTGAGAGCTGTCCAATTATTATTTACAAATTAAATATCAAAATTAAACTTAATACGAGCCAGGTTTGAAAAGAATATTTTCGAACCTGGAAGCGTGTATGTATAACCAATATCCATTCGATAACAGTGATACATACATGCGGGGCTTATTGTGAGTGAAGTTAACG
The DNA here is from genome assembly GCF_037179485.1 of Ochlerotatus camptorhynchus. Lineage (NCBI taxonomy): Eukaryota > Metazoa > Arthropoda > Insecta > Diptera > Culicidae > Ochlerotatus > Ochlerotatus camptorhynchus. Next base: position 412,851 of record NW_027040751.1, on the reverse strand, counting down.
TTGGAATGGGCGTGACTCTCCAGACATTCTGAAATGGGTTGCTGGATCTACAATAGAGCTGTCACCTTCTAACTCCCGGCTGTCTGCAAATACCATGAATGCGACATTGTAGAGAGAGTTTGACCATAATAACAATGCCGGCCAGTGGGGGTTAGAGGGAATACACGCACACACACATACACACATACACTCACACACACAATCTGTCAAGTGGCTATCGAGATGGCATCGGAGCAAGAGCAGATCCGCCAAAAAATCTTGTGCGCTGACGTGGAAAATCCGACTGCATCCCACAGGTGGATCGGGAAATTCCTGGGAATCCATCATTCGACGATTTCCCGGGTGGTATAGTCATTCAAGGAGACCCAGACGACCCAGCGGCGGGCAGGCTGCGACAGAAAACCGAAGACAGCTGACCCGGTGAAGGCCAAGATGTTTCCATCTGGTTTGTCCAAAAAACGATGAAACATGCCGGCATTCACGTCTATAAGGTCCGGAAGGCATCGAACCGGAACGACAAACAAAACACGGTGGCCAAAACCCGCACCAGGAAGCTGTACCGGGAGTGGCTGACGAAACCATAGAGGTAACTCTAAGACCAGAAGGTCCTGAAGTAACGGGCTCAACTTCTTGGCTCAGCTCTGGTACTCTCTTCGGTCCCAAGCTAATCGATGCACCCCTCGAAACATAGGAAAATCCACGAACCCCTCATTTTATCTGTCAAACTTTCATAGCGAATCAAAACAAACATAGTGTAGTACTAGAATTTCGACTAGAATAGGGTACGTTAATCCATTTGCTTGGGACCAATAGGCTAGTCAAGTGGTGAGTCAATTTTAAATCGTTAGTTTCCACCGGTTGACGAAACCGAGGTGCATCGTGATGGACGACGAGACTTACATCAAGGTGAACACAGTTGCCGGGGCAAAAGTTTTACGTTGCCACATCACGGTTGGCCGTTCCTGAAGAGGTAAGGAAGAAGAAGATGGACAAATTCGCCAAAAAGTTCTTGGTTTGGAAGGCCATCTGTGGCTGTGGCAAGATGAGCCAGCCGTACATCACGACGGGCATCATCAACGGGCAAATCTACCGCACGAAAAAAAATTCGTTCTGAAATTCGTCAACCTCCCGTAAATTTTTCGGTTAACGAAAGTACACCATGAATAAAAATCATGAAATCGTGAACATTGTTCCACAAAATAAACGTAACGCCTGCAAAGGCAACAAAAGTCATAGAATCGTGAACTCTGTTCGGAAAATCATGTGTTGTCATTCGTAAAAAAAACCGACGATCTAAGCCATTGTTTACGTTTTGAGTTAGACCCTTCTGACATGTTTCCTCTGAGTTCTGGCAAACGTGATTTATTCATGACAGTGATTCAGACTACAGAGTTATAACATGTTATAGCGCTATCTTGATGCTGGTTTCTGTGTTGCAATTATTTGACAACCGTTATAAGATGTTATAACTGCTCAGTCTGGCCAGCGCTTTATGTTCATGCGTTGTGATTGATACCGTGAACCTTGTTCTCGAAAACGGGAACATGGTTCATGGACTGTAAAATATCAACTTCATTATAATTACCAATATTTTAAATGGAGTGAGGAAGTTGAATAACTGGAACAACGGAAGCCTTGAAGCAGGTTTTACCCGCATCCCAAACTGGCAGCAGGTATCTGTCCAGCAGATGCAATGAACACACTTTCAGCCGAGTTTTCAGCACAACAAATCAACACCACCTTCGACTTCTATCGGAGCCACTGCCATTGTGCCGGACCACCATTCTGATGATACGGCTCAGCTCACTCACTAATAATCGAGACACTATTCTTGACTGATCCTAGCACTCTATAAGGAAATGACAGCTGCAGCATTGCATGTGATCCAAGTTCACGATTTCAGGAACGAATATCACACTTAATATGGGCTCATGGATCACGAAATCATGATTTTATTTTGTGTTTTCTGTAGCGTTATGAAATCGATGGTCGAGCTGAACAGGTGTGACTTAAGTTCATGGATTTGGGATTTGTTTCATGAAAATGTTATTTACTCGATCACGTTTACGGGAACTAAGTCATGAATTCAAACGAACTAGCAGTTCATGCTTTCGTGATTTGTTGTTCACGAATATCGGAACGGTTTTTTTTTTTGCGAGCGGAACGAGTGCCTCCAGAAGCGCCTCCTACCCTTCCTGCGGTCTCACGGAGACGAGACGCTGTTTTGGCTGGATTTGGCATCCTGCCACTATGCACAACCACTGTGAGACTGGTACAGAGACAACAATGTTGTTTTTGTACCAAAAGACGGCAACCCACCGAACTCACCGGAACTTCGCCCGATTGAGAAGTTTTGGACCATCAAAACACCTAAGGTGTAGGAGAACGAGCTGGCTTTGAAGAAACACTGGGTAAAAGTATAACAGAAGTCGGATCCACCATTGCCAAAAACCTTTTGAGTGGTATCAAAGGCAAGGTGCGGGCATTCAGTTGTGAAGCGGAGATCCAATAAAGCAATTAAGTAGAAACCTAACCATAATGTTTTAGTTTATTCCCTGAATGCTTGAAGAGAATCCGATTTAAAGGGAATTTTTTGCGACAATGTTTGTGTGTCACACTTTTTTCGAGGCCAGTATTTACTTTAGACCAAGTGTTCCAAGCTCATATATTTGCCTGTAGGTATGCGTGGGGCAAAAGGCAAAATTCATATAATAATAACTTTCTTATCAGTAGTGTAAACGATTTGCAATCTTCAACGAGAGACGACTCTATCTGCGATGCAGGAAAGATTCTGTTTTGCGGCGATATTAGCTGCACGCACCCTAAGTAGATAGAAAGAAAACTGATGACGATTCTTAAAATTTCCTGCAAATAGATGATGCACGATGTAAGAAAAGATTGTACTCGAAAAAATGCAACACTTTCTTTTCGGTATGAGCATGAGCATGAGCATGAGCATGATTGACCGCCCACGGTTGCTACTCTGTTATTGCCAGATCAGCTGTAATTACACAGAGAACCAATAAACGATGCTTGGGACTAGCAATCATCCTCAATGTGTAAAAACTGGTGATCTCAAATTAGGCTATACCAGCGCCAGCCGCGCCTGAACGCAGGTCAAGAAAGGAATGGGTAGGAATTTGTTGACGTGACACTCGCTTTGATGGAAGCCGAGAAATCCTCTGCACTTCCACGAGGAGTCACTGGGATGTTGGGTAAGAGGGTAGGGTTTGCAGCAAGGTTCGTTTTGGTAAACGATAAGCTGAATTGATGTTTAAACGATAGGGAGGGGTTACTGTATAAATAAATAAAAAGGAATGATCTCAACCAAATAACCAAGTGGAGCTGCACCAAAAGCAACCGGCCAAATTCATATTATATTATAATAAAATAAAAAGTAAATAACAATCATAAGCTATTTGATACACCTTCTGGTCCTTCAGGATCTACAGGACAACTTTTTTCTAGAAATGAAAATTATAGTTATATAATGATAGTTATATAGTGATATAATGGGATTTTAAAAATGTGAAATAAAACTAATTTACTAGTCATGCAATATATAAAATAATGTTAAATAAACAAGTATTACAAAATACAAATAAGCTCGATTTCAGTTAACCTCAATACATTCAACTGATTTCAACTTCTGATATTTTATTGGAATTGAAACAAACACTTTATTATGCACCATGGAATTTCTTAACGCAATATGGAATGCTTTTTTAAAATATTGGTAAACTTTCATAATGCATAAATAGTCAGAAAAATCGAGGTTATTTGGACAGTTAACAGTTTTTATGCAATTGTAATCATGCATTCCAATGTTTTTTTGTATTTTCCTGAACGAAGGCTGAAAATAGTGAATCATTATAATATTAATCTAAAAATGTCGAAGAGCTGAAAATAAACTTAAAGATTTAAATCAATGCGTCCAGCCTAAAAGGAGGGCTCGCGAACACAATAAGCTTCCTCATCACTCATATTCAGAATTTGATTAAATACGTATTTACAAATATACAAACAAATATATCAATAAGTTATGTAACTTTCTATCCTGGAAAGGAAAAATTAAATGGTTAATTTCACTGTCATATAAACGTTAAACATACATTAGAGAAAATCAAATGATGTTACGTTGCTTCTTCCAGTTGTGTTTTGACCCTGTTATAAATATTTATCAATGAATATTTAATAATAATATAATAGGACCTAGGATGTATTCAAACTCAAACTATATCAAGATGGAAATAAAATCATAGTGAATTATTCGTATACAACTAACCGTAAAAAGCCGAGGAACATGCATCATGCGACCGAGGTCATCACTCTGACAAATGAAACGATGAACGATGAACATACATAAATCTCGAATACTCCCCCGAAGGGACGCATCCACTCCCGCAAACAATGCATCCCATCGTCAATCCGGCGCAACCAGCATCCCGCCCACGCATGCCAACACCACCATCAGATAGGAGAAATTTTCCCCTACCTGATGGCGGCGCCCAACCCGGGGGCAACTTGACAAGTCCAGTACATTTCCAGTGTACTCCGAAAATTTGGTGCTGGTGGTTCTGTCAAACTCACAAATTTCAGAAGTGTTATCTGAATAGGGCGAATGCAGATATGTAAATAAAGTAAATAAAATACCGAACATAAAAACAGATAGCCTCATCTGTTTCTTGAAACTTCAAGTTGGTGGGGAACAATGTTAATTAAACGGACGGGTGTAACAAAAGACAATCACTGAAATTTATTCGTTTTAGAAGCTCATTATGAATATCTTTTGTTGAGAGACGCTTATTTTAATTTAATTTATTTATTTCTTCATGTTTGAATGAATATACGAAATGTTAGTGTTCACACAGCAAACCTGCTACTCACCGCGAATAAGAATCAATTTTGTATTTTTTTTCACCCCTCAATAGAAAGATGGGGAAGTAAACTGTTTTTAATGATACGGCTTTTTATTGCAAGTCTTCACCGCACAAGTATGCTCAGAAACATTATTCTTAAGACTGATAATATTCAAGAGCAAAATATAATAGAATCAACCAATGTGTTTTTATTTCTATTTGATTATATAAGAAAAACTTCCATCAATCTGTTCCAATTTGTTTGGATTTATTTCATTTCACCACGAAAATCATAAATCGCTCTTTTCACATGGCATTCTTGCTTGTTGTTTGACATCCACACATGGTGAAACAAAAAGTTGCCTTCCCATAGAGAAATACCATTGCGGCGGTGAAGGGCAGTCCCTTTGTTTACGTTGTGTGGCGACATCTACTATTTGCAAGTGGGTACGTGAAACTAAGATTATCTGTCACCTTGCCGGGGAGTTGGCGGCGCCACAACGCGCGGGCGAGTCACCAAACACACCAAACCGACAACCAAACGCACTGCCCACAAAAGCAGACACGTCCCCTCGAAAATGCAATCGAGAAATGTGTAAGAACAATCTTCAACTGGAACATACTCACCAAATCAATACATCCGGGAGCGCATTCCCGATGCTTATCTTTCTCTAGTCATCTCTAAACAACCACAACTAAACATCTTTCCACTCTGTGCACAAAGTAATGCATTTCGCAAAAACCTAATAATAGATCCACGCGGTCAAGTACCAGCTCCACCGTTACATTTCTTGGGTCGATTCTAAGCTACAATAAACTATCAAACATGACCAAACACAATCACGATAGTGAAATCGAAACTTAAACACACGAAATCTTTCCAATTCAGACACAATCTCAACACTTTCTTTTCGGTATGACTTTTTATTGCATGGGTAAATTTTTTTGAAATTTTGAGTAAAACTAGTTTAGAGTGTAATGTTTAGATCTTGCCACAATCTGTCAAGTTGTTATCGAGATGGCTTCCAAACAAGAAGTGCTTCAACAAAAAAATATGGGAGCGTTCGTGGAAAATCCAGGCCAGTCCCACATGTGGATCGCGAAACATATTGGAATCGACAATTCGACCATGTCCCGTGTGGTAAAACCGTTCAAAGAGACCCAGACGATCCAGCGGCGAGCTGGCAGCGGAAGAAAATCGAAAACGACTGACCACGTGAACGCAAGGAAGGTGAGGGATTACTTCAAGCGTAATCCGAACCTTTCGATTCGGAACCATGGCCAAGAAGGTCTATTCTTCCTTCTGGTTTGTCCAGCAGACAATGAAGCAGGCCGGACTTCATGTCTTCAAGGTAAGGAAGGCGCCAAACCGAACCGATAACAGAATCATGGTGGCTAAATCCCTCGCCAGGAAGCTGTACCATGAGTGGTTGGTGCAGACGAAATGCATCGTAATGGACAAAGAGACGTACATTGAAGTCCCACCTGGATGTTCCGGAGAAGTTTCAAAAGAAGAAGGTCGACAAATTTGCCAAGAAATACGTAGGGTGGCAGGCGATCGGTGGGTGCAGCAAATTCAGCATGTCGTACATAACGACCGGCACCATCAACGGCCAAATATATAAAGAAGCACCTGCTAGCCTTGCTCCGGTCCCACGAAGGTGACACTCTGTTTTTGCCGGATCTGGCATCGTGCCATTACGCAAAACCGGTGATGGAGTGGTATGAAGCCAACGGTGTTGTTTTTGGGCCGAAGGAGGCAAATCCGCCAAAGTCGCCAGAACTTCGCCCAATAGAAAAATTCTGGGCGATTATGAAGGGCAAGCTCCGGAAAACAGGGAAGGTCTTCAAAAACGACAAGGATTTGAAGAAAGAGTGGATGAAAGTGTGTAAGATAGATTGCGCAAGTGTTGCACAGGATTTTATGGGTGGCGTTAAGTCCAAGGTGCGGGCTTTTAGCCTAGGAGAGAACATTGAGTAAACCAACTTTGCAAAAACATAGCTAATATGTGCTTATTTATTCCCTGAGAGTTTCAAAAATATCCGACTTAAAATGAATTTTCGGTGATCATTTTTGTCTGTTGCATTTTTTCGAGTCTTTAGATGCGAAAAATAATAGAAGATTTTTCGAAGATTCATTCGCTAGTGTGAGATTTTTCCGAGGGGGGCGACACATCTAAATCTCAATTCTAGATGCTCAAAAAATCTCACACTAGCGAATCAATTTTCGAAATATCATCTTTCATTTCTCGCATCTACTTGCACCGTGCTTCATCTTTTTGCAGGAAATCTTCAAAATCGACATAAATCTTCCTTCTATCTACTCAGCGTGCGTGCAGCTAGCCACAGCAAAACACAATCTTTTCTGCATCGTAGATAGAGTCGTCCCCCTCGGATTTTTCAAGCATCTAGAATTGAGATTTAGATGTGTCGCCCCCCTCGGTCTTCGACAAAGTTGTTCTGCATAGTATCCCCAATCTATTTTGAGCAAATGAATAGGTTCGTTTCGTTTCCCATACATTTTCCCATACAGAATTTAAAATTCTTCCGCAAATCCAGATCATAACGAAATTCGTTCATATTTGGCACCAGTCCCTAACAACTTCAATATACATCAGAAGAGCAGTGGAGAACAGTGGGTTGTGATCCACCATACAAACTTGACCCACCCTAATATCCATCCTTAAGCTATGTATCATAATGTAATTTTGACATACCCTCCTTTTTTGTTATTTTAGGGTATAGCCGTGACTCAATCAAGTGAATATAATAGAATAAAGACGGTTTTGGCAGTTTTCTTAGTAGAAGCACAGATGCACAGCTTAGCAACACTCTTATCGTTTTCTCCGGTGGATGAGTAGGTATGTGCACGATCTTGATTGCCATATGTGTCGTTAGTCGAGCGAGGGTGTAGGTAACACATAATACGGTCAATTTCGGAGATCGTTGCGCTTTCACAAAAGTTAATGAAGCACATTTTGTCCAATTGGAACGAATGACATAGTGATGCTGCTATCTTATCAAGGTCAACAAGAGGTGACTCTCTTGCTCTCAATCAAATTGCCAGTGAACTAAGCCATTTTCAAGAATATTGAAATGCGCGGGGAAGTTGAAACGAAGGGTGTATGTATTAGTGGAAGTGTATTATCATAGTGATTATTTTGAATCACAGCGAATATCCACTTCGGCTTATAGGTACACTATCCGTTTCAACATCCTCGCGCCTTTCAACTTGCCCCGGTGTACCTTAGTATTTCGTAAAGCCTCGGCGATCGACTATTTAGGGATACATTACGAAAAGTGGTCAGGTTTTGACCACATATAACTCTATCAATAGCGGATGGATTTTAAATCTAATCAAGCCAATCGATTAGAAATTTTGCTACAAATCTGCTAAATTAAACACTTTATTAATTTTCAACACTACTGAAATATAAACAAATGTTCAACTGTTGCAATAGTGATCAAAATTATCACCGATTGTGTGCAAACAGCGCATTCCCTAACACAGATTTCAAAATCGAATTCGATCCTGTCTCCTTGAAGGGTGCTTATTCAATCACCGTGTGTGGTGGTGTTCAGTCGGTCGTCAGCAGCAGCAGCAGCAGTGCTTTCGGCGCGTGGCGTTGAACAAGCAAGCAGCGAGCTGCAGCCAGCCCACATGAGCGTCCATTAACCGAAGAAGGAGGAAGAAGCCTCACCGCTACTGATCGGGATCCATCTTCGTGAGCCGCTGTGGGCCATCTATGCCAAGTGCGTCACCCTCGTTCCAAACAACATAAAGCTCGTCAGCTTCATCCGTATTGAACACCCTAATATTTCAGCATTACTCAACCATCACGACAAAGCGGTGCTTTTCAGGACCACCACCAATTATTGTTGTTTAAGAGTTAATTTTCATTCAACGTTCGCTTGCCTCGCTGTCAGGCACATCACACCCAAAGCTCTTTGATAATGTACCCAGGAACCAAACGTTTGTGGTCAAATGCGTCAAGTATTGAAGTAGTACATAAAAATTCTCGCAATGACCGAATCACCGACAAACTGACATGAATGATCATACAAAGTATCATCAAATTTCTGATCAAAGCACACAACTGACATCTGCCGTCGTGTTTGCGATACACATTTTATCCTAGCCACGAACACACATACTAAATGTATGAGTTGGTTCGTGTCTAATCTATTCCGGGCAAATTATTTTTATCTAGAAAAGTGGTTTCTCTAACACAGTCGCCGAATATTGATACCAAGCACTGAGCATGCCAGATCGTACCTACAACCGGTGGAAACTAACGATTTTAAATTGGCTCACTACTTGACTGGCCTATTGGTCCCAAGCAAATCGATTAACGTACCCCATTCCAGTCTAAATTCTAGTCATACACATGAGGGGTTCGTTAATTTTCGTATGTTTCGAGGGGTGCATCGATTAGCTTGGGACCGAAGAGAGTACCAGAGCTGAGCCAAAAAGTTGAGCACGTTTCTTCGGGACCTTCTGGTCTAAGAGTTACCTCTATGGTACCTATCTGTATGCCCTTTAATGCAAATTTTAAGCCCCTCCTATTAAGAGAATTATGCCAAAAAAATTTGCATCAAAAAGTATGTTAGCGTCCGGTAGGCTCAGATCCTGTGATTGATGTGTTTTCCCTAATACATATTTCATTTCCGCACCACTATCATCTCCAAGAACATCGAGGACAAATTTCCACAGCATTGTTCTAAACTGCCATCCAAGCAAATGACTGATAAAAGAGTTAACTAAAGAGTAGGAGCTTGTATCTAAGACATATTTTGCTTGTACTACATGGACATCGACAGAGCACCTCAAAAACATAACGCTCAATTGCTTCCGAAATTCATAACCTATCGAACTTTTTCACTGATAATGAGGTAAGAAATCAATTTAATATTTATTTACTATTCTTTTGCTGCGACATCAAAACTACCTTTCGTAATCCTACGTCAAATCTACGGTCGTGTCTTGGATACAACCTCATACTTTTTTTTCTATGCTTGATCGGGTAGTTTCTTCTGACTGACATTGGCCAATTCTAACGATTTATCTTAAAAGCTCCTTCCAAGTTCCCCCAGGTCCGGGAATGTCTGCCGACTGCATCTAGAAGTTTCTCTAAACTTTTTCTGAATCCTTTAATTTTGTCGAACCTCTTAACGGAATCCCTTTATGAAGAGCTTTGAGTGGGTTGGTTTATTTCCTTTAAATTCCGTTATAATTGCTTATCTTTTGACAGATACGCGTATTTCGTCTAATACTTGCAGACTTCATCAGTACCAAGTGGTGTTGAGTACTTGGCACTGATGAAGTCAGCAAGTAGTAGACGAAATACGCGTATCTGTCAAAAGATAAGCAATTATAACGGAATTTAAAGGAAATAAACCAACACACTCAAAGTTCTTCATTTTTCTGAATGATTCTTCCGACTTTCCTTGAAAATTTCTTCCACCTGGAATGTCGGGAGTCTGCAAGCTTCCTCTGGAAGTTTCTTCTAACTTTTACCGGAAGTTTTTTTTTACTGCTCTGGAAGGCCTTTCCGGTCAGCATACATTCGTCAAAAGTGGATTTACTCGAAAGTGAGTTGAATTTTCCGGGCTTTTCCAGGATCAACTTCGTGAATGTTAGGAAAATCCAAGCGTGGCGACTTTATCTACGCTGCGGGAAAAATGTGTTTTGCTGTGGTTAGCTGCGCGCACGTTGAGTATATAGAAAGAAGATTGATGACGATTCTGAAGATTTCCTGCAAAAATATGATGCGCGATGCAAGTATCTAAATGCGAAAAATGAAAGAAGATTTTTCAAAGATTGATTCACTAGTGTGAGATTTTTTAAGCATCTAAAATTGATAATCGATAGAGGTTTCACTCAGTATTATTCACTATTAGTATACTCTCTAGACTAAGTAAAATGTGTATAGATGTTCCTCATATTAGTGAAGTTTGTCCTGGATTTCCACGACTTAATGATTTTCCTTATTAGAGAGTTGTATAGATTTTTCTCCTTTAGTTTACTTAAATCTTTGGTTTTTATTAGTAAGGTAGGTTCCGATTCAACACATTGTAGTTTCATTTTTATACCTGTGATCTTGAATTTTATACCTAGGGGATGAGTACTTAAGGGGGTTAGATTTTGATAAGATCTTTAGTGGGAATGACACTGATGAAGACTGCACATTGTAGTCGAAATACGTATCTGTCATGGATACCAAAATTTATTAAGTGGAATTAAATGGAAGATAACCTTTTTTTGCTGTTTTATTTAAGCATTCCGCTAACAACCCGATTTCATTACTTCAAAAATAACTAGGAATTTGGTATGACTGATATAGGATAATGGATATGATCTATTAGCCCATTGAAACGCTTGAGTATGTTACTGTATATTTTTATTATTTCTTTATTCTTTTTTTTTTTCAATATGCAATTAACTTATTATCATAGAATGTTAGTAAGTTTCTGTCTGTGATTAAAAAAGATATCCATATTATAACCAGAACTTTTGCATCGCGGGATGACACACTATCTTTACCAATAAGGATAATAAATGTTTCCTCAGTTGAAATGTAAAACGCTACTAGATAACATCATGACAATTAATCACTTACATACTAAAAAAGGTTTTTGAATGCGTAATTTAAATCATCTTTGTTTAAAATTATATATCAGCTAAAACAACGTAATAAAGCTTCACATTTTGGAAGAAGTAAAAACAAGTATCTTGGCTATAGTAAAACAAGTGAGTCACATAATACCTTTTTTTCTACGGGAGCCATCCTCGTGGCATCTCAGAGTAAGATTGCTATTTTTGTATCGCATTGGCGGCGTATGAATGAAATAAAGGATAATTGATAAACAAAATCAACCAACTTTCGATCAAACAGAAACACATTTATCACATGTCACCTGCTAGTAACGTATGCAGCTCTCCATTCTAATGTCACAATCAAATCCGGTTAGCAGTTTTTTTTTATTCAAACACGGTTAAATCATTAGCAAAGATTTCTATTTTGTTTCATTTTTGTATGGCGTTTGGCTATGCCAAAGAGTGATGGAACTGATTTTCGATCAATTTTCCTATTTACTCCTCCGGTGTGTCTGCAACGACGTGTGTATGGCACAATTATTATTGTAAATATAGTAAATTCTGTTTACTTCTGTATTCGTATCTTCTGTTACTATAGTTTGGTTGAAGTTCCAACACTTTCAAGGGGTTTCGATCAGTTTGTCTTTTTCTTTTTAGGTTTTTGATAAATTTGTGTTTTAAAGGTAGTTGCATGTGTGGGTGTGTGTCTTTCAACTATAGTGTTGCCTAAACTAGATAAAGATTTTTTTGCTTATTTAATCTTTCACAAGGATTAATTGAACTTTTAGTTTTGTATTACATTTGTGAAGTGTGGTGGTTTATTTTTAGATGTGTACGTTTTTCTCCTTTATTTAACAGTATATTGTATCTTTGTTGCTCTTTCTATTGACGTAAGTCTAATTAAAGCGACAGAGCGGTTGTACATCCAAAAGCTTCAATAATAATGATTGAACAGTGCGTGGACTTTGTTGTGTTTTTACAAAAATTTCGACAGATTATACTACTACATTATGTGAGTGTATCCATGGATTCCTGCTAGGAATCCACGGATTTCGGGATAGTCATTGATTTTAATACTGTTAAAACTTCATCTAGCCATAATTTAAATATTCCCAAAATATGCATTTACTTTCGCCACAGTTAGTGTCAGTCACGGATTGTTCAAACCGGATGTAATTATTAATTTATTAAATCTGAACTAATCAATTCTAAAAAAACGTAAAATTTATTCTACACACTTCCATAAAATTGCTGTAAACATAATAAAAATATAAACAAGTGTGGAGGACCTTGAACAAAACAGCACACCTTTTTACGGAAATCCCGCACAACTTTTGTCTATGATTCTGATATTTCTCATACTTGTTAAGTTTTTAAAATGACTTGATCGAACAAATACTTTCTTCTGCCAATTTTGGAAGCATAAGATTACTAACCACACACTTGTCTTCCTTCTACGTAGTCGACGACATCTCGTACCATCTTTCGGAAGAAAAATAGAAACAACATCCCAAAAAGAGCTACGAGCCGCGCCAGATTCTCACATGCGCCATTAAATCGATACATCTAAGAAACACATACTTTCACAAAATAGACGCTGGCTGCTGCAGCCACACAAACACACCCCAACAAAAACGACCATTCCGGAAATGCTACCAAAATTACGAATGATTCGTCTTGTCCTTTCTTCGTCTCGCCAGATCGGACATTCCAACGGGGCCCAGATTGGCTGCCTGGGGAGAAGAAATCGCCCGAAACGTAGCATGTACGGCTCCTTTGATTGCTTCCGTATTTTCCGGTGAACCACCGATGTAATCTCCCGATGGTACAACCGTTAATGTCGGTGCCGTCCCAAACACGGTTTGTTGCGCCTGGCTCTGTATTCCACTTGTTTGACTGTAAAATAACCGTGAACGAGAAAGCCATGGATGTCGCAGAATCTGCGCTGCCGTCGGTCTCCGATGTGGAACAATGTGCAACATTTCACGCAAGAGGTCTTTAACCTCCTGCGATATGCCAGGCCATTTCTGAAAAAAAAAAACGGAATGGATAAATTTCGGTAAAAATTACTTTACTTCAGCTTGTCTTACTCCAGTTTCCAAATCCACCCTACCGGAACCTATCCTCGCTAGAATCATGTCCGGTGAATCGTTTGGCGTACTGGCAAACGGTGTCTTTCCATCCAGCATAATGTAGAGCAGAACCCCGAGAGACCAGATATCACAAGCCAAGTCATAACCTTGCTTCTTCAGCACTTCGGGTGCAACAAAGTTTGCCGTGTAGCACGGTGTCATCAGCAACCCATTGTCCGCTCGCAGCTGTTTGGCAAAACCTAAATCGCAAAGCTTTAACGATTCGGGTGTGTGATTGGCCGTGGCGTACAGCAGATTAGACGGTTTAAGGTCCCGATGAACTACGCCGTGCTCGTGCAGGTAAGCCACCGCCGACACAACCGTCTTCAAAACCGCACTCGCCTCCACCTCGGTCATGTACTGGATGGCGAGAATTCGATCCAACAATTCTCCTCCTTTCAACAACTCCATCACCAAATAGACGTACGAGGTATCCTCGTGCACACCGTACAGAGAGACTATGTTCGGATGATTACCGTATCGCAGAAGAATTTCCACTTCCTCTCTACAGTCATGGCTGGATTTGTCGATTATCTGTTACAGAATATCAAATAGATCATTTTTAAAACTAAGACAGACACCCGGCACAAGCCAACCTACCTTAGCTGCGTAATGTTTCTTCGTAGTTCGATTCTCACAGAGCCTACAGATCGAAAACGTTCCCCGGCCCAATTCCTGTATCAACGTGTACTCATCACCGAAAGCGCCCGGTTTGACGCCAGGAATTTCGTTAGAAAACGGAGACCTCGACGCCGGCTGTTGATTCATCAAACTACCGGTACCGTTGGCGAAATTCGGTGTATCATCACCCAGCAAGCCCGGCGCTATAAAGCTGAATCCACGGAAAATCTCATGAGCACTGGCACTAACCGGACCACCCGGTGAATCTCTGAAAAAAATCCTTTTTTTTTTAATCCCATCTTCATCAGCCCGTCCGCAATTTTCTAAACTCACTTTGGCGACTTGTTCGTGTACTCCGAATCGAAATAGAACGCATCATCACGGGAAACGGCTGGAATGAATGGTGGCCGTACTTCCTTCCGCTCGAACGCGTCCCAATCAACGTTGGTGAAGAATTCGTGCTTCTTGATGTCCTCGATCCCGTTCACACCCACCCCTAACCGATTCTGGGGGTTCCGTTTGAACAATGCCCGCAGCAAGCTTTGCGCCTCCGGACTCAGGTTTTCCGGCATGCCCAGTTTCGTTTTCAGAATCTGATTCATCGTGTCGTTCCGGTTGCTACCGTGGAAGGGCAGGTTTCCGGTCAGCATTTCGAACTGGAATGGTGGAATACGATTTGGAATTAGCGATAAATTGTAGTTGTAGTATATGCTTACCATAAGAACTCCGAAGGACCACCAATCGGCAGCGAATGTGTGGCCCTTCCGGTTTACCACTTCCGGGGCCATGTATTCAACCGTACCGCAAAAACTGTACGTTTTGGAACCATCCAGCGGCTGTTTCGACAGTCCAAAATCTGTCAAAGCTATGTGACCGTCCTGGGAATAAAAGTAAAAAGATGATCTTAGAAAAAAAAAATAGGCAAAACTGCAAAGCTGTTTCAAATTGTGAAAACGACAAAAACTATGAACATTCAGCCAAGAGTAGCATTGAAAATACAGTACATTCCCGATTTTGTCAGCCCCATCTGAAATCTCAGGCTGACAAAAACGGGAAATTTTCTTTTTCAATATTTTAGGTTAGGTTACACACTTAGAAATTTTTACAGAAATCTGTAAACTTTTACCGAAATCTCAAAAGCTGAACGTTCGGTAAACAGTTTCGCAGATTTCCTGTAATTTTTCACAAATATCTGTGAATTTTTCACAGATATCTGTAAATAATTACAGGAAAACTGTAAAATTGTTTACCGAACGTTCAGCTGTTGAGATTTCGGTAAAATTTCACAGAAATCTGTAAAATAATCTTAGTGTGTAGGTTATCTTTATTAGCGAGACTTTCAGCCAGAGGCTGGTTCATCTCTTGACGAATATTGGGGAATCCAGAAGGGGTCCCCTCTAGTGACAGAGTTTTGCAATATTTTACCCACACACTTAGAAATACCTAACCTTACACGTGACGGAATCCATATTTGACATAAAGGATGAGACGTAAACAAACATACTATGTAAAATTAAGTGCTCCGAGACTGAAAAGTTTGAAATTACGTTCGATTGAGCTGAATTTCACGTCTATCATGACTCAATTTTATGTCAAAATTGACGCTCGTATATGTCAGTCTCAGAGCACCTACATTCACATAAATTTTTCTAAGTGTGCATCAAAATGATTTTAAAATCAAGTTTAACCATTATTTATCCTCTATTAATGGAATTACTGATAAATGTTTACTATTCTTACATCAAATGGTACACCAAACGTTTCGAAAAGTAAGCGTACGGTTTGTTGAGCTGGTATGTACTGTTCGGTTTCCCTAAATTTTGCTTGGTTTCCAGCGCTGCAACCAAGGCTGAACCTCCATATCTCAGTATCAACGTAGATAAACCAGCCAGGAGCCGTCTCTTGCTACTGCTTGGTCCCAAGATGTTCGGTATGATTCTGGTTACCGCGTTGATGGCCTTCGCCGCCTTCTCGTACGCGTATTCTACGTGGTTTATTAAGGCCAAACGTTCGTCGATCATGACCCCCAGTCATTTCAACACGCAGATCTAGTTTATGGCGTGCTCCCCAACGGTGATTTCTGACCGCTGCAGCGCTTTAAAGTTACTGATCAAATACCACTTCGCTTTTTTTGTGGGCTATCTGCAGCTTCGCTCCATGCATCCTGTTTCCAATCATGTCGACCACCTCAGTCGCCAACATTTCTATCTATTCCAGCGTCTTGCATGCATGTTACCGTAAGACGACGTCGTCCGCAAAGCCGGCGATCTCAACTCGTTTGGGCAGCTTTAGCGTTGGACCGCCGTTTTAAATCACGTTTCAAAGCGTTGGACCAAGGATGGAGCCTTGTGGAATTCCCACCGTTATCCTAATCGATCTCTGTTCCATATTTGTCTCGTAGATCAGACAAATACAAAAACAAATATCAGATAGACGGCCTCCCAAACGGCGCTGTTGAACGCATTCTTGGCGTCGATCGTTATCACGGCGTAATATCGATCTCCTCTCCACTTCTGTTTCGACGCCTTCTCGGCTCTCTCGACAACTGTTCGAATTGCATCCACTTTTGCTCTTCCTTTTCGAAATCCGAACTGCCTCTCCGACAATCCGTGCTCACTTTCCGTGCATTTCGTCAGCCTGTTCAAGAGTTTTCCGAGTGTATCCAGCAGGTACTGCTACGAGTTGCTCGTTGGTGACTTCATCGTTATCTCCCTCTCCGTCTCCGTACGATGTAGGTGGCCAGGTCGTTGGATCGTGCTTCGAGAAAAGTCCTTCCACGATTACATCCAGGTTCTCCAAGCTCATTTCAGCGAGCATGACTTCGCCATCACGACGCGGTGTGCAGCAGCGTCTCGACCCATCTCCTTGAAACAGTCTGACTTGCTCTGCTTTATCTCTCGTTTATGTGCGTTTCTCTCTGTCTGCTTCTGTTCTTGCTCACTGAACACGTCTTCTGGCTCTGAGACAACTAGCGTGGAGGGTGCTAATTGGCTCGTTGCACCAGTAAGCTGGAGGGCGTCTGTTATTTAGCTCCAGTTTCCTCGGCATGGTCATGTCACATGCTCTCCCTAACGATTCTGTCAACTCGTCTTCCACTTCAGGTCACAAGTTCTCGTCCTCTGTACTGCCACAGGATTCCGTTGGTCGATGCCATATCGGATTGCCTGATGGTCACTATGGGTATATCCTTCGCACACTCTCCAATTCATGTTTTCCACCAGCGACGGACTGCAGTCCGCATAAAGTGACGTCAATAATGGATTCCCAGTCATCTCTGCGAAAAGTGCTGGTGGTGTCTTTATTGAACAGCCTGATTTCCAGCTCCGCCAGAGCTTCCAGCAGAATGTGCCCTCTTTCGTTGGACATCTGTTTCCCCACTCCACTACATAAGCATTGTAGTCTCCTCCGATGACTACCGGTCTTCGTTCGATCAGCTCTCCGGTAAGTCCAACCAGCGTCTCGTGGAACTGCTCCATCGTCCATCGGGTGCGTAGCAACTGCATATGAATATTCCGTAAATTTTGGCGATCACGGAACCTTCTTCTTCAATGGAGTATCTGCCCATAACTTGTATTGCAGCCTTTCCAGTTCTATCCGCCATCTAGTTACCGTTATCGGGAGGGACTCGATACAGGTGTGCAGTGTCGTAATAATTAAGGATTATTTGAGCTACCTCTGTTACTGTTGCGACAAAACAATTAAGTGTCATTTAGAGCGAAATGCTTGAGAATTCATGCTTAAAAACCAAAAGTTCTGCAAAATCTTCAGGCTGACAAAATCAGGGGTAGACAAAATCGGGAGCTGACTCGATATTGAAGGGAGTTCGTCCATAATTATAAGAAATTTTATAAACATTTCATCTGCTGTAATATCCAATCAAATTACACAAAGTTAATCATCCAAAAAATGTTTCATAAATCCATTTATGGAAGGTCTATAAGTGGTTGATTCGGAATATTCGGCCAATATGAACAAACGCAGAAAATAAGATCAATTATTGATTATTATTTTTACGTCATTATGAAACGTTTTGGTTCATGTTAGATTTTGGCCATTTACCACAATGTCGCCCGTCCCAATGCTGGATATGACTGCAGTTGTGATTGACATTCAATTAAATCGCAACTGATTGAATTATATCTCATGAAAATTGATCTATCACATAACGGATGTTGCTTCTAGTCGGTTTTGATCACTTTTCTGAATGTATCTGGAACATGTCTACATATGGCACTATTCCCTGAGCACTCAAAAAAGTGGTTTGATTTGTTTCATGCTAGGTTCTGTTGTGATTCACAGTTATGGACAATTGCCCCGAGGACATACGGAACATTATTGGATGTGGCCCGGGTAGAGGATGACGGTTCCCGAAATTTTATGAATCGCGGGATTCGGGAATACAACATAAGGCTTTTCCGGGAGTTCCAGTGAATCGGGAATTCCCGATTGAAGTAGTGCAAACTAAAAAAAACGATTTAATTTAATTTTTATTTTATCGCGTATCATATTGTCCTCGATCAAAACGCTTCCAGCGAGAATTGAAATTTCCTGCGACGCAATTTGTTTCTAGAACATTCCATGCAAAGAAGAAGAAGAATATTTTTTCCTTACGACGGCGCGTGTGTTTGGTGTTTGGTCGGGTCGCGAGTGTGTATATATACCGGGCCGGTTCACGAGTACCGCTTATATTAGTAAACCAGTAGTCTACAAATGACATTAAAACCAGAAGCAGTAACAGAAGAAACCGGAAGCTGTAGAATAGCTGTATCCAGCGGTGCTGTATTCAGGAGCAGCACTTTCCAGTAGAGAGACAATAAATCAAAGTAGAGCAGCAACGAACTTATTTCACTAGTCCACATCCTGGTCAGCCGTGTCCTTCATCGGTTCCGTGGTAGTTGTGTCACAAACGGCCCTTTTCATGGCTCCAGATCTTTCTTCTTTCGTGATGCACATTACCCTCGGGCCATTACTACACTGTTGGCATTCCGATCCAGTCCACACCTGATTGCATTGTGTTCATGGCCGAACATAAATTGGTCCTTCGAACCGGATACGAAACTGTTGCGAAAAAGTATACGGCGACAGCGCGTAGGACAGCAGTGATTGACAACGTAATCATCACTTGGTGAGTAGAAGTGAACATTTTGCTGCGTAGAAGCGCTCACTGGCAGCGTGTGTGCGAAGACAAGTATGCCATTGTATTAGGCATCCGATTGAACAGTATCCACCATCGCATAGTGTATGTATCCGTCACCTCGGTTCGTAGTATCCTTCCGTGGCGACAAACGCGTCGGTTCGTGTGCTTCCATATCCGTGTGAGTTGGTGTACATATTCCTTCGTCGTGACACCTTGAGACAGTGTGTTCGGGTTTAATTGTAGCGGATTATCTGAGAACGTTATCCACCGTCGTGACAAACCTGGAATATCATTCCGTCGGGTAACAGTGATTTTAGTTCGTAACATTGTGCTACCCCACCCACCAACCAAGAAGATGGGCATCCAGGAAGAATTGAAGTTGCTGATCCACAAGCGAGGCCATGTGAAGGCTAAGCTGACACGGATTAACAACGCGTTAGCGGCAGCAAAGGAGAGCAGGGAAAGGCCATCTTTACCGCAACTCCGAGTTAATGCCAAGAACCTAGCAGTAATTTACAAGGAATACAACGATAATCACGATATGGTCATCGCATCCGTATCCGAAGATAGTGTCAAGGCCCAGGAAGACAATTATGAAGAGTTCGAGAACCTCTATCATGATCGAGACGTTTATCGATGTCATTGAGAAGGAGAACCGAGTGAATGCAGCCATTCCCATGCCGTCACCAACGTTTGATGGACGGTACGAAGCAGATTCAAGGCTATGTTTCAGGATCTAATGCGTCATTCCACGGATTCTGATGCAGTGAAACTTTATCATCTGGAGAATTCCTTGAAGGGTATTGTAGTTGATGCCATCGACCTGGAAACTTTGCAGAACAATAACTACCAACGTACCTGTGATACCCTGGAGGTTAGATTTGGCAACCAACGCCTGATCCTAGAATCGCATATTCTAGGCCTCCTGAATCTGAAAAAGATGACGAAAAAGTCTTCGAATGACCTCCGGAACCTCGTCGATGAGTGTTCCCGCCATGTTGAGAATCTAGTTAAGCTCAACCAACAGCTTACTGGGATGTCCGAGGCATGGCAGGCCACAACAAAGACATATTTCTAAAGCCCTTTTCCTGCGAATAGCAGCCCGTCTACGTAATCCAACAACACTATCGAGTAGGAGAGAATATCGTACATGTATCAATTTGTAGTCACAGTTTATTAACCCATGAAAAGAAACGATTAGCGTAGAACGATCGATTAACGTGAGTAATAATCAATTATATGAACAACATCATCAAATTTATCGATGTTTAGTTTTGAAAATCGGATTTGGGGAGCAAACTAAGTTTTAACATTTTTTTTATAGATCGTCCTAAAAAGAAACAGACTTCTTGCAATGGTGTAAAATATAATGCAGTACGAAATCTGCCTATTCAAAAACACTCCGAAATGAAAAAAACACCCTTACCTGATCCAGCAGAATATTCTCCGGCTTCAGATCCCGGTAAATGATGCCCAGGCTGTGCAGGTGGTTGAGCGCGAGTGCCAGCTCGGCCAGGTAAAACTTGACGTCCTCCTCGGTAAACATTACCTCTTTGCTGAGCCGCGTAAATAAGTCACCTCCCCTCAGGAAGTCCAGTATCAGATACAGCTTGCCCGGCGTCTGGAAGGCATAGTGAAGCTTAACGATAAATGCGTTCCCCACGTCGGCCAGGATGTTGCGCTCGTTTGTGCTCCGAACCCGATCCTTCACCTTCAGTGTGGCCTTTTTTAATACCTACAAAGATAGACAATCGAACGAGACGAGTGGGTGTGAGAGAAAATAGTCGGAAAATACCGCGTGGGAGCTAGAGAATTTTCCGCTCGTGTCGTGTTGCTAAAATTGAATAAATTAACTCACTTTCATTGCATATAGCGTGCCGGCATCCTTGCCGACAATTTTTCTAACTAGAAATACTTTCCCGAACGAGCCTTCGCCGAGCACCTTGAGCAATTCAAACTGCGATGGGTCAGCTTTGTCGTGACCTTCGGGCACCACATCCCGGATGTCGAACTCCTGCTCGTCGTTCGATTTCAACGTACCATCAGCCGGATCAAGGTCCATCGCTTCGACGTCCAGCCCTGCGGTGCCGGTTGGCTCGCCGTACGGCTGGGGGTGATGATGTGGGTGGCTGTGGTGATGGTGGTGGTGACGATGCTGTTGCTGCCCGCCCGGATCGAGCTGGGGCGCCTGCTGACCGAGCAGCGCATCGTAACCTTCATCGACGACCATCTCGACATTGTCCTGGGACGATGACTGTGGGGCAAAAACAGAGCAGGAGAGGAAAGAAAACAATGCGGTCAGTGAAAGTGGGCTCTAGCCTCGGGTAATGATGGCATATGATACATTGACGGGGGATGATTTGCATTTGCAGAGTTGGTGACAAAAATTGAACAGTAAGACGACGAATACAGCAAAGAAGACGTGAAACGAATACGTATAGGATGCAAATAGTAAAAGTCGAAAACTTATTCTCTATGCGCAGTTTCAGGCAAAATAGTAGGTGGTGGATCTCTTATCGGAAGTGATCTCTTATCGGAAGTGAATAATCACTGAGATTATTTCTAATCTTCTAGTTTGCGGTACCTCTCAAAAATAATTAAAGTGAATATTGACGTCCGCTAAGACATACCCCAGTATACCTTAATTGTTTTTTAAGGGCAATGATTCACATTTTTGGTAAAATTCAGCCATTTTGAATCTTGTAAAATTTTCAAAATGGCGTCCTTGATTTTTTTTTAATAAATTGTAACACGGAAACTGCATTTTTGATCGAAAAGACAACTGTGACAAAGTTATAGAGATAAATCTAGATAGAGCTGGAATTAGGGCCTAACAGCTTTTGTAAACAATGACTTCTATCGATGATTTCTAGAAATTCAAGGCTCGCTCACGGAAGCCAACATCCTCATCGGGTAGGGAAAGACTTCCCCTATCCGATGGTTGTATTCGTCTGCGTGAGCGTGCCTTGAGTTCCTAGAAATCATCGATAGAAGTCGTTGTTTAGAAAAGCTGTTACGCCCTAATTCCAGCTCTATCTAGAAATAATGTATTTCTGTGAAAAACAAACAAAGTAATTTTAAGTAAAAATTTAAAAAAATGTAATAAACCCAAATATATCAAAATGTTCTTGCCGAATTTTAATTTTTTTTTAACATAGAAAAGCTAATGCAAAATGCAAACTTTTAGACTGTTCAAAACCTTGGATACTTGGAAACTGACAAAACTCGTAACACAAGACCTTTTGGTCAAATTTTTGAACTTATTGTTAGTACGTTTTGTTGTGTATGTTTTCTCAGAAAATGATTCAAAATGTCTCAAACATTGTTTTCTGTGTATAAATTACATGAAAAAACGTTTTAACAAATGTTCTTGTTCTACGATTTTTGTCATTTTATAAGTGCCCATTATTCTAAATACTCCAAAAGTTTGCATTTTTCACGGTTTATTTTTTTTTTTCAGAAATCGTTCAAGGTCGTTTTGGGATATTTATGTTTTAAACATTGTATGGAGTTTGTACAAAAATTTACTAAATCCAATTGCTTGTAAAATTTTCCTATAAAAATTTTATTTTCCCCTACAACTTTGTCTTAGACGTCATTTCAATCAGAAGTGCCGAAGAATAAATCTAAAATTTCAGATTTTACTAAATAATCCAGTTTTTGACTTTTCAAAGCCTGGGCTATCGAGGATTTTAGAACTTCAGAGAATTTCCATAAGAATTTTGATCAAAATATGATTGAGAATTTTGAAAGAAAGTTAAAAATTTGAAGGGAATTCTAGAATTATTTTTAAAAGGACAGACAATAGTTAATAAGGAATTTGAAGAAGAATTCCTAAGGAATTCTTATATTAACTCTCAAGGAATTGAAAAGAATTCCAAAAGAGTGAATTTCAAGGGAGTTCTGACTAGAACTATGAAATAGTTATCAGAAAAAACGCATGGTGGATTATAAGGATAATTCTGAGAAAATTCTGAGTATACATCTAAAACAATAATGAGAAGAATTCCATGGGAATTAAAGAGACAATTTAAAGGCTGACTAAAAGTAAATTGGTCCACCCCTCGCGTGCCGCTAGCACGTCAATCTTTGACAGTGGTTTATTTACACTTCTATAGAGAACAACTGGTGCAAGTTTGATCAAAGTATTTAGTCGATTGCGTTCAGAAATAACGTCAAATGGAACTCGAAAGAAGAAAAAATATTCACCCCTATTCTGTATTTCGTTTCGAACGAAATTCTCATACAAAAAAATATTTTTGTATGAGAATTTCGTTCGAAACGAAATACAGAATAGGGTTGAATGTACACAAACACCTGGAAAATTCGGAATGGTCCGGTTACAAGCTGGCTAAAGTGCTGAAGATGCCGAAAACAATAGTTTGTCGAGTGCTCAAAACCTACAAGGAAACCTTGAGTGTGCAAAGGAAAAGTGTTGAGGTGCGTTAAAGCCAACCCCGGTTTTTCGATCCGAGATGAGGCCAGAAGGTACAACGCCAACTTTCAAACGGTGCGGAGCATCCTTGACAGGGAAGGCCAGTAAACATCCGAACCGGCACATGAAGCAGAATTCCGTGGCCAAAAAGCGTGCAAGGCTCTTGTACGACTGTGTTCTGACGAAACACAAGGGCTGCACATTGATCGATGACGAAACATACGTCAAACTCGATTTTAAGCAGCTTCCCGGTCAAAATTTTTATTTATAGTTGTGGCCTGAAAACGAAACCATTCGTCACATCCTCGACAATGACATCCCAAGTTTACATCGAAGAATGCCTGAAAAAGCGTGTAAAGGGCGAACACGAAATTATTGCGACACCGAAAATGTCATGCCAATTTTCTTATAATGTTTAGAATCGAACCAAAATTTTAGGGTAGTTTTATACATATATTTACTTCAAAATTCAAAAGAAAAGTTAATCGATGGAGCCTTGAGTGTAAAATTGAACGCATTTTTGCTTGATGCCCTCCATCAAAGTCTTTACAGTGTCATCCGGTACCAGTTTCTCAGTTTTTTTTTCCATTTTCTTAACATGTCCTTCTCGTCTTTGACTGTTTTCTTGTTCTTCCGAAGTTCCCGCTTCATTATTGCCCAGTACTGCTCCACCGGGCGCAGCTCCGGACAGTTTGGCGGATTCATGTGCTTTGGAACAAAATGGACAGAATTGGCCTCATACCACTCCAGGACACTTTTAGAATAGTGGCATGATGCCAAATCTGGCCAAAATAGCGGAGCTTCGTCGTGCTGCTACAAGAACGGCAAATGGTGCTTCTCGAGGCACTCAGATTTGTAGATCTCGCCATTTACTGTGCCCTTTGTCACGAAAGGCTCACTCCTCAGTCCGCAAGAGCAGATGGCCTGCCAAATGAGATATTTGGAGGCGAACTTCGACATTTTCTTCTTCTTAAATTTGTCGTCCACATCGAACTTGCTCATGCCGGTGAAAAACTCCAAACCCGGAATTTGCTTAAAATCGGCTTTTATATACGTTTCGTCGTCCATCACACAGCAGCCATATTTTGTCAGCATCTTCTCGTAGAGCTTCCGTGCCCGAGTTTTAGCCGTCGATTGTTCTGTACCTTGTATGTATGTAGTCCAGCTCTCTTCTTTGCATTCTGGACGTAGCTCTGCGACATGCCGATCTTTTTAGCCAAATCACGGCTTGAGACGTTGGGATTTGCTTTAATCATCCGCTTCACCTTTCCCTCCGTCTTTTTGTTCTCCGGTCCCGGTTTTCTTCCAGCTCCTTTGCCGTGGTCCAACGTCAACCGCTCCTGGAACCGCTTCAACACTCTGGAGACGGTTGAATGGTGAATGTTCAACATTTTTCCCAACTGCCGGTGCGACAGGTCAGGAAATTCCAGGTGTTTGGAAAGAATTTGTTCTCTCAACTCGCGTTGGTTCACCTCCATTTTCGTTGAATCAATGAGAAAGTGTGCAAAATTTGGTTGATTTTTACCCAATGGTAAAAAAGTTATGTTGAATGTGTCGCAATAATTTCGTGTTCGCCCTTTTTTGCCGTTCATCCGCAAGCATAGGGGCAAAGTCATCGTTTGGCCCGATTTGGCCAGCTGCCACTACTCCAAGGTGGTTCTGGAGTGGTATGCTGCCAACAAGATCGATTTTGTCCCCAAGCTAATGAATCCTCCGAATTCCCCGGAATTTCGACCAATCGAAAAATACTGGCCAATTTCAAAGCAGCAACTTCGACGAAGCGGCGGGGCAGTCAAGGACATCCATCAAATGCGGGCAGTATTGAAGAAATGCGCTGATTCCGTGTCCGTTTTCACTGTGTGAGCGCTGATGGGCTCCATCAAGGGAACGCTGAAGAAAATTCAAAAGGTTTTTGAAGACAATTCCAAAGAAACTCTAAGGATTATTCCAAGATAGTTCTAAAATGGGAATTTCAAAAAAAAATCTGGAACCATTCCATAAGGAAATTTTAGGGGACTACTCCGATACACCGCATGAGTAAGAGAGGACTTATCGAAGTGTAGCTGCTAGCTACCTGTAGGTTGCTCATAACGGATGGCCATTATATATAATGCTTCGTTGAGAGTGTAAATAACGGGATTAGTTTGATTGCAGTTTTG
Source organism: Ochlerotatus camptorhynchus (assembly GCF_037179485.1). Taxonomy (NCBI): domain Eukaryota; kingdom Metazoa; phylum Arthropoda; class Insecta; order Diptera; family Culicidae; genus Ochlerotatus; species Ochlerotatus camptorhynchus. Next base: position 386,910 of record NW_027040751.1, on the reverse strand, counting down.
AGATTGGGCGACTGATTTTCGTATGTTGGTAAGTATTAACAATTATTTATATGACAATGAAGACAAACAAATTGATTATATTTTACTACCTTGATTATTTGAACCAGTGTGGATCAGTCTGTTTCTGTTTAATCTGACATCGAATTACAACAACAAGTAGTAGATCAGAATAATTTGCTTAATCAGATCGAGTCCGATTCTGATGTCCGGGAAGGAGAACACGATCCTCAGTTGGGTTTGGCTGACAAGCTTATTGGTGGTGGCAGTGTGTGTAGTGTATCCCTTCGTTGGCTTGAACTGCATGGAATCACCAAAACCTTGCAACCTTATTGTTGCCCAAAATTCAAACAGTTGGACTACAGTGCGCAACACGGACAATATAATATTAAAATAATTGTTATGTCATTAAAATTCATATACGAACGGCTTTTGATTTTTTGTTTCAGTTACCTAAATTATACCCTGATCTACCAGAAGAATTAAAAAAAAAATACTCGAAGGAATAGAATTTTTGATCATCTGGAGATCTTTTGAATAACCCCACTTTTTATCAGTTGGAGATCTTCAAACTTGCTAATCGTCATGAAGTCATACGGTTATTTGAATAATCTCTGATTCAGTAGAAGGTCTTCTGAATAGTTAATCAATCTGAATCCTTGTAAAAAATAACCAAGGGGCTTTGATATTCTCTGAAGTTCAGTGTTTATCTCTGAATTTGCATTAACTTCAAAAAAATTGGGAGTACTTTGAAGAAGTACCATGAACCGTGGAGAAATATGGAGAGCTCCGGAGAAGAGTTATGAATATCAGGAAAAATTCAGTCAGCCTCGTACATTTCAGGAAAATGTTGAAAACTTCATCTAAGATCCAAAGTTGTTTTCAGGAAAACTTCAGAGTAGTTCTGACGAGAACTTAGTTCTGATGATAACTACAGAGTAGTTCTGAGGAGAAGTTCAAAGTAATTCTGATGGAAATTTCAGAGTAGTTCTGAGGAGAGCTTCAGAGTGTGTCTGTGGAGAGTTTCAGAGTAAGTCTGAGAAGAACTTCAGAGCAGCACTGTGTAGAGTTTCTGAGTAGTTCTGAGGAGACTTTCAGAGTAGTTCTGAGCAGGCCTTCAGAGTAGTTCTGAGGAGAACTTCAGAGTAATACTGTGGAGAGATTCTGAGTAGTTCTGAGGAGAACTTCAGAGTAGTTCTGAGGAGACCTTCAGAGTAGCTGTGAGGAGACCTTCAGAGTTGTTCTGAGGAGAAGTTCAAAGAAATTCTAAGGAGGACTTCAGAGTAGTTCTGAGGAAAATTTCAAAGTAATTCTTAGCAGAACTTCAGAGTAGTTCTGAGAAGAAGTTCAAAATAGTTCAGAGGAGTGTAGTTCTGAGGAGAAATTCAGCGTAATTCTGAGAAAAATGTCAATGTAGTTCTGAGGAGAAATTTAGAGTCTTTCTGAGGAGAGTTTCGGGGTTAGTCTGAGGAAAAGTTCAAAGTAATTCTGAGGAGACCTTCAGAGTAGTTCTGAGGAGAACTTCATAGCAATTCTGAGGAAATCTTCAGAGTATTTTTGAGGAGAGTTTCGATGTAAGTCTGAGGAAAAGTTCAAATTAATTCTGAGGAGACCTTCAGAGTAGTTCTGAGAAGAATTTCAGAGTAGATCTGTGGAGAGCTTCAGAGTAGTTCTGAGGAGAACTTCATAGCAGTTCTGAGGAGATCTTCAGAGTACTTCTGAGGAGAATATCCAAAAAATTCGGGAAATTTATGAAACTCCCCGGGAGCATCCGGAACATGTCTGGCCAGCGTGGTTCTGAGAACTTACTATGGCGACCAACCCAAGTAACACAAATTAATAGATTTGTTGAGTAAACTGCTATGCAACCAAAACCAGTCATATAAAGGTTATAAAACATGGGTTTTTTTTTCCTTTACGTACCTAACACCACTGCGACCAGTAAGTTGATGTATTGTAGTATATCCCGTATCCTTAGTTTAGTGCATGTCGTATTACTCCATCACTATTGAGAAATGATGAAGTATTCGATTTTTTACAGTTGTCATTCTCGCATTTATCGCAAGGATCCGACTCTAATTGAAAGGTCCCGCTATTTATATCCTTCGGAGAAACACCCTCCAAAGGCGCGCCCTTTTGTCAGTCAAAATTTGATTCCTTAGCAACAAAATTAAGGAATGACACCGATAATGACCATGCATCAGAACCCTACCCGAGCAAAGTCGGTTAACAAAATGAAAGCAAATCGATATTAAAGTGTGCAGTTCCTATCTTAATGAAAACTCATTTTGATTTCAAATGTTGCGACATAAGTCTGATATCATATTGTGCTTTCATTATGCAATCAAGACTTTTTAAATGAAAGCAACTTAACTTGAAGTTCTGCTGTTTACGTCTTGTTTAAAATTTAATTGAAATTCATCCTTTGTTGAACTAATGATTATTGTTTATTTGATTTGTTTAACACATTTGAGGTCATTCGTGACTTGCCCGGGGTGGGAGTTGTTGTTATTCACATCGTCGTGATTGTGCGCTGCTAAAATTGTCGATTTTTTATCACACGTGCTATCGTTATTCGTTTTTTTCCGTTCGGTATACCTGTAATAATGTACTGGTTGTTAGTGGAAAGTGCAGTTCGTTGCGATAATCATCTAATTAGAGCATATTTTGTGTTTTGAAAACAGTGAAAAAGTTATCCAATCAGACATATTGTCTAGCATTGGGCGATCTTGAGAATCCAATTCCTCTTTGCGTATTAGAGCATCTCCACCGCTGTTTCTAAATCAATTTTGGAAACTGAGTCAGCATGACTTTCGTCTGTGACCAATGCGCTAAACCAGTTAAAGGCGATGAAGAATCCGTCTCCTGCATGGCTTTTTTGCGACAGGATGATTCACCTAAAGTGCGGGTGCAGTTTCGAACGCCTTTGGATACGGTTGTGTTTTAAGTTTGTTCTCTGTTTTGTGCGTGCGTTCGCTCTCATAGTTTTCGGCTGCAATTGCCGGATTATCGCTGGCGCTCTACCTCCCGGACGTTTATACGTGTGTGATCGGTAGTTTTCTCGCTTTCCGGGAAGTTTTAGAATAGAGAAAGAAAACGTGATTCAACATGTTTGCAAGCATCAGAAGAGATGTCGCGATCTGCGTTGTTTGATTTTCTCCCGGATCAGAAATTAGTGGCATCGCGAGTGATAATTTTTAATTTCAGTTTATTTACGCGCTGCAAGGTGCGTGAAAGAGGTCGGCACATTCGGTGTTGATGTTGGCTCGCTTGTAACTTTTTTGGTTGTGTTTTCCAAAGAAATTGATCGAAATTGTACCAAAAGTGCTTCTGAACGTGTTTCGCAGTTGGGGGTGGTGAAATTCGTGAATTCGCGGTTTATGGTCAGTGAAAATTCCGTGTCACAAAATTGCTCACCGAGTTTCCTTTTTTGCCGTTCGACGACGATGGGTTTGCGAGAGAAAAATAAGCATCGGGAATTTGCTCCTGGATGTATTGATTTGGTGAGTACGTTCCAGTTGAAGATTGTTCTTATACATATCTCGATTGCATTTTCGAGGGGACGTTCGGAGAGCTTTGAGATTTAGGCGTTGTTGCATTTGCGGGCAGATGAGTTGGTCGCCGGTAAGGGCCTGCAAGTGCTGCCAACAGATGAATCAAGAGGTATTCGAAACAAAATTGATAAGAAATGTCTAGTCAAATCGATTTAATACAGTTGAACAAATTTCAAAACTATATACGTGCCAGATTTGGAAATAATATTTTTTGAATCTGGAAGTGTGTTTATGATACCATTATCCATTTGATAAAGGTAGAGTGAACATGCGGGGCTTATTGTAAGTAAAAGTGACCTCGGAGTGGTCGTGAATTACCAGGCATTCTGAAATGGGTCACTGGAGCTGCAATAGAGCTAACACCTTCTAACTCCCGGACTAAACCTGCTTTAATTTTAGGGTAATAAAAAGCAGTTTTCTTCCATAATAACACTGCCGGACAGTGGGACTTAACTTAATGGCAACTTTTGGGACGAATACTGTAAAACTCAAAGGCAATTCAGAGAAAAATTCTAAGGGATTCCAATGGAAATGTGAGGATAGTTTCCAAAAATTTCCTGAATTCTGGGATTCTGAAGAGAATTTAAATGCTGAGGTTTATTCCTAAAACATTCGGAATAGTATTTCAAGGCCTTTCTGGAGGGTATTTCTAAAAAGAATTGCTAGGGAATGCTAAAGAGAGTTCCAAGGATATTCGGAAAAAATAAGTTCAAGATATTTCTGGAAGCATTATAAGGGAGCCCTGAGACGAATGTCAATGGAATTAAGAGATAATACTTAGGAAATGCTAGGGTGAATTGTGAATTTCCAGGAAATATTCAGAAGGATTCTGAGGAGGTTTTCAACATTCCAATCCAACTATGAAGTGAATTCCTAGAAAATTCTAAGGAACTTTACAAGTAAATTTATTGGAGATCTATAGACATAAATTTAGGCACTTTCTTGCAAGAGTTATTGAGAATTCGAAGATAGTTGTATAGTGTATTGGAAGAATTTGTATGGAGAGATATCCTGGCGTATTATGGAGAATCTTTAAAGGTTACACCGGCCAGTCGTAGAGGAATACTCAAATGATGAAATTCTGGGATGATTCTAAGGAATGTCTGTTTTTAGTTTGTTTAGAGTTTAATCGCATTTTTCTCTAGTTAAATAAGACTTATTCCGAGTTTGAGTTGTGGTTTGGAGTTCAATATCTTTAATAAAGATTTTCTCGGTAATCTCATACTCTCTAAGGGCAGCTTTCCATTTTTTACTATGTGCCTATGAAAAATAAGGGTTTTGCAAAAATCGTCCCAGCCCAAATGAATAACCGACTGCATTTTATTTAAAGACTTTTCTTCGACAAGCGATACGTGTATCTGACTTATTGATTTCAAATTTCTCTTCGATGCACACATTGCAGTTCTGAGAAAGTAAAACCCACGACGCTATTTCATAAATGGATGTAAGTGCTTTCATAGCATGGCTTCTGGGCCACATTCACCGAACATGGATCCTGAAAGTTTTTCACTGAGAAAACATGCTCACGCTCAGCTCACATCAAGGTCGCAATGGTGGACGTGGATCCGTCTAGCCGAGACCGTCATATACCATAGTTGGAAGGTAATAAAATAGTAAAATCAGATATCGAACCCATTTCTGCGAACCCAAGCTCCCCGCAACGCCAGCCACTCACGATGGTTACTCTTATGTACATATCCGCATAGTTTTCAATTAGACACAAACATAAATTCAATGCAATAAGCGCATGGTGTACAAACGACGTCGCATCGTTCCCCAGCCGCAATATAGATATAAAATAGTATAAGAAAAAAAAAACATGCAGTTGGTTTATGGAATATGGAGCTCCTCTGGATCGTCACCGGTGATGGTAGAGATTCAACGCGACAACACTTTTCCATATGGTTGGTCGATCATCGGTGTCGTCGCCACCGCAACCAACATCGTCGTGTTACCGTTTTGTCATGCGACACATTATTGGCAGAGCTCACATATGCCTGGCCATCGAATCAACCAACCACCAGCAATCGGTCTCTGATGGTGCATCTATCCTCCACACGGAACGACCTAGTTTCGTCCCACTTGGAGCAGAGGAGCGAACAATGTCAGGCAATTTTCTCTTCCTTATGAGTGCATTCGCGATTGCTGGGAAGGTAGACTGAGCGCATAATTGCCACACGTTGGAGTTCTACGAACTAACAATAGTGAGTCAAACACATCATGATTGACTGAGGGACGTTTGGTCAAATAGGATGCAGATTTAGATTTTTTTTTTAAATTTTAAACTACCTAAATCAAAACTACTAAATTTTGCGTAAAACGTTTGCTCTCATTTTGAGGTGGATGAATATTAGAAAGAGGCCCAAAATATTTGAAATGTTTACTATGTTGCAGAGTATTGAAAATGATCCCGGGACATAATAATAGTACCAAATGTTTTAAACGAGCTCCGGAGCCTAACAGAGACAAAGTCTTTCAAATTTTATTTTAAACCCACAATCTTGATAATGCATAAATGTTGGAGCTATAACTCGTGTTTCAAAATCTTACGGACGGACCTGGATGGTGCCGGTGGTTGAGTGGAAAGCGTGACTGCTTTCTAACCCAAGTGTATCTGGGTTTAATTCCAGCTGAGGTCGTTGTATGTAATACCAGTATCCATACGATAACGATGCATACATGCGGGGCTATTGTGGCTGAAAGTGACCTCGGAATGGGCGTGACTCTCCAGACATGCTGAAATGGGTTGCTGGATCTGCAATAGAGCTATCTCCTTCTAATTCCCGGACTAAAACTCTCCGGTCTTCATCAATAATCCACTGCGGGCCAGTGGGGGTTAGATTGAATACCCTCAAACACACAGTTTTAGAAAAATTTCATATCGTCACTTCCATAATGTAAAGTCCACTTACAAGTGACGAAGTTGCAGTGAGTATTACAGAAAAAAACATCCGGTAAATGAGCTCCAATCAATAAATAGCTTACTTTTACGGTTCACGGAAAACAAATTTGCAACTGTTGCAGTTGCTGATAGTTGATGTTACGAGAAAAGGAAACCATCCAATGAATAACGATCTCGTTTGCATTCATCACCTCCTGTCAAAGCAACGGTTCAGTAACTTCGTTCAGCCCTACGCACAGTACGTATTGATTCTGTTTGATTTTCATTAACATTTACATTCGCTTTTTTTATTTATTGAATAATAATTTAATTGTGAATATTTTAACAAATCAATGTTAACTAATTTAAAAAAAAAAATGAATTGTATACTTCGACAATGACAATAAAATAGGCTGCCAAACGAAGGAATAAAAAAACTTGCGGCAGAAAATATTAATTAAAAGAAAAAAGTTGCATGTTCGCTACAGTCTGTTGTAAGTGCTACCATTACATTTCCCGTGAGAATCATACACAGAGAAAGTAAGAAACCTATACTTACGTTTGATGTATTTGCCGTTTGTTTTGCATGCGCTTGAGACCACTGTGCTACTTGAAACTTTCTGCCGCAGTATAGATGCTAGAAGCCATTGCCATTGCCAAGATGCACTCTGAACTTTGAAATATGCACTGTGTACTACCGATCACCCGTTATTGGCCGCATCAACCAAACCGCTGGCTGGCGAACTTTCGAACCCAAGTTTTAATTGCTCCGAACAACTCTTCACCGAGCAAATGACTCTCGTCGTAGCAACTTCGATCCACTTTTCCACGAAACCGATAGGACGTTGATAGGATGCCAATTCACCTGTTTGTTATCTGTTCCCAGGGAGATACTGGTCGGCAACGGGCGCACGTGGGTTTGACGCTCTTTTCTACAGGTGGTTCATTCCACGTGCACCGCAATCCTCCATCCACCATCCACCATCCGAATATGTACATACGTATATGTTTTTACTGCAACAACTTTTTTCTATGTTTTACCATTATGCGGTAAGCGTCCCAGTTGTGGCACGACGGTTCAATTCTGATATGTTTCAATTAGAGGCATGTGGGCATTAACATGTAACCATTACGGGTACACCTACCGTTCATAGATAAAATATAGCAACCGGGGTTGGGTTAACATCGTAAACGTAGAACCACGAAATTCTCATAATCTGTTGACATTTCGAATATTCCCCAGGTTGACATTTGAACAAGTGAGATTATCTAGCTGTGTTTATCGATCCTACACACGCTGGTATTAAACGGAACAGAGGAAATCCGCAGTCGATATAAATCACGCACCCAAATGGGAATTTTAAGAAAAATTAGCATGAAAAGTATGCAGAAAATGCAATGTTTGACTGATGAACAGATTCTGTAATGTGGTCGCTTGAAGGTTTTGAAAATATTTTCGTAATTTTTACTTTAGCACCATTTTCAAAAAAAAAGTTTGTTTTACAAAATGCATTGCGCCTAGAAAATCATCTCGTGAAGTTTTCATACGGAAATATGTATCCTGGAAAAACTTGCTTGTCCATGTGTGATTGTGACTATGTGTGATTAGAAGCCACCACCCATGCAGGACTTGTCATAACGTACGGTTCCTCTTAATGACAAGATCAAACTTAACTGTTCCGTTGTGTGGAAGGCCAAAAACGGAGGTGTGGACCTGTAAACTGATGCACTTACACGATATCCACTGTAGGGATAGAGAATCTTCTTCCAACGGAACGCTCTTACTACAGCACATACATAGAATGCAATACACATTAAGATTTTCGTCTGAAATAGGGTGCATCAAACTCACTGTAGACTGTCAGAAGATAACTATACCCTCGATAATATCGATCCAAGGATTTCCATCAAAGAAGGCATAACTATAACATAAAATGTAGTGTCATTAAAAATTATAAATGTGAAATTGTCTGGAAAAACTTGCTTTTTCATTGCAAAAACTGCCATTACATTTTATGTAGGAAACATATACAAAGGATGTAATAAATTTAACCATACATTAGATGTAAGAGATTTTTTTTGCCAATCAATTGATATCATAAAATCACACGCGTAACACTCGGATAAAAAAGAAATATTTGTGAAAAATTGCATTGAATTTAATGCTGGCCTAGATATATGGAAATCTCATATAAGCTGGATACCCGATCCGATTAAAGTTCCTCAGGAATGACGTAATGTAAAAATTATTGCTGATTTATAACAAAACAAGGATCATCCACGTGATACGTCCTACAGAAAAATTATGTCCTCTTTTTCGTGCAAAGAAGAGGCTGTCCACAAAGCACGAGAACAGTTTTTTGAGACATTTTAGACACCTACCTCCCACACTTCCCCAGCAAAGAAATGTTCAATCATCCATGCAAATTTCTAATAAAAAAATAAAGGCCTTGGACACCCACCAGAAATCGTTTTCTTCAGCCTAACGACGATGTTTTGAACCGATGAAGCTTTGATAAATGTATATGCCACCAATGCATTGTCGAGTCATAAAGCAGAATTTAAGGTTCGTTTCTCAATGTCGAATTGATGATTGGTAGAAGTCTAGTTGATGTCGTATTGGCTCAGGTTTTTCGTCCGCAATTGAATTACTTCAAGCGTATCGTCATTTGACGAAACTCATCGAAATGATCCATTCGAGTTTTGTGCCAAATGTTTGAGACTTTGAACTAAGAAGAACCCGGGACTAAAAAAATTTCTAAATTCTAAAACTTGATATATTTGGTAGGTTCTGAAAAAATGAAAATATGAAGATACCAAAGAATCCAAACACAGAAATCAACCTGCGATAAAGACAAAACGCTTGCGACGACTACCACGATAAACTCTCTCTGAAATATAAAAAACGCAATAGAGTTTTGCCATTATTAATATCCATTACTGACAATGCGTTATCAATTGGCTCGTTAATCACATGTCATTTTGTAACATTAAGATGTTTTTGATTCCCTGAAAGAGAATTAACAATTTATCAAAATCGAGAGCTTCGAAAACGATCTAAAACAAGGAGCAATGTTCAAGATCCAAGGTCGAAAAAAATGGCCGACCACAATTTCTTCAGACACCCCTCTCCCCCTATAATGCTACGTAGTTTAAGCATGGCCCCTAAGGAATTTTCAAGGCGAACCTAAAATGAATACTAGAGATAACTCCAACGAAGTTCTTAGAAGAATTCCTTGGGAATGGTCAGCGGCGCCGGTGGTGTAATGGTAAACGTGATTACCTCTCACCCCAGCAGGCCTAAGTTCAATCCCAGTCGGCGCCGCTGGGATGTTCTGAGGCATAACATCTCTGATCACGCCTTCCTTCGGAAGGAAAGAAAAGTCGTTGGTCTCCGGTTCATGAGTTGATGGGTCGATAGGTAGGGTCCAGGTGTAGGAGATGCCTCCCTGGTGTCGGTAGCATTGGTAAGGAAAACAAGATCGACGAAAAAAATCAAAGAAAAAAAATAACCAGTGATGGTAAATGTCATTTTGAATGAAAAATTTCACGCGATTTTTACAGAGATACTTCTGTCACTATTATCGAATGAAAAAACGATGATAGGGATTTTTTTTTTCGAAATCTTATAAAATTTTTTTTCATGGTATAACGTGATAGTCTTATGATCATCACAACTACTAGCTCATTTAATGATATTATTGATATTTGTAGCACGAAAATCTAATAATACATTCACTCTACCGATTACATACTGTTGTTTGCCTAAATTCATATAAATAAGTTTGAAATTTTGATATCAAAATTGTATGAGAATTGTTCTCATGAGTTCTTGATCATAGCGAAATGACAAAAAAGCTCATGATAGGTAGTTTCGACTCGTCATAGTGAGAGGACCTGTTTTTTCATGACGGCCGTGATATTTACCAACTCTGGTTCTAAATAAAAATTGCAAGAAAAGCCGAAGAATAATTCAAATCTAAAGATTACGCGCAGGGTAGTTTTGAATAGAATTTCAAGATAATTCCGAGAATCTCCTGATTTCAGATTAATTCTGAGGACATATGAAGTGGAGTTCTGACTAGAATTTTTATGAATTTGTGAGGCACACGTCAAGTAGGTATTTTTGAGGAGGATTCCAGGAGAATCCTGAAGAGAATTCAAAGGAAATTATGAAGCTAATTTTATGATTTTCTGAGGGTAAATCCTAAAAAGTTCTGTGGAAAATTCCAACTGAAACCTTTTGAGAATTTCAGCGGAATTCGAAGCATAATTAGCAAATAAGAATAAGAATTTCGGGAGAATGTTTTGGAAATGTGGAATTTAAGGAGAATACCAACGGGATTCCGAAAAAGATTCGATGCAAATATTGAGGAAAATGTCACAGAAATTCTAAGAATAATTTTATTTTTATCTGAGAGACATTTAAAGGCATTGCTTAGTCAAATGCTAAGAGAAATATGGCAGATTATTCCGTATAAGTTTTGAGGAGAATTTCAAAAGAATTCAAAAGATAGTTCCAAGAGAATTCATAGGATATTTCCTAGGGAATTCTGAAACAAAATGCCAAGCATTCTCTTTAAATTCCCATGAAATTATTTCCGGAATTCCCTTTAAATTCACTTGTAGTAATCCCATGAATTCCATAAAAAAAGCTCATCAGATTGCCGTAGTAATACACAAAGGAGCCCCTTTAAAACTCTCTCAAGTATTAATACACAAAGGAGTCCCCTAGAATTTTCCTCCAAATTCATTTTAAATTATCTCTAAGGTTCCATGAAAATTCATCATAGAATTTATTCATGAAGGTTTGACTCCAGATTCCTTAAAATTTCTACACCCCAGGATTGTGAAAAATTGTCTAAGTTTTTTTTCCTTGATTTCCTTCGATCTTGTTTTCTGTAGTGAGTGCCAATGCTACTGACGCCAGAGAGGCAGCTCTTTAACTCATGGACCGGAGACCAACGGCTTTACTTCCCCGAAGGAAGGCTTGAAAAGAGAAAATTCCGACGGCACCGACTGCAGGGCACCATGTTAAATAAATAAGTGACCAAATAGTGACTTATAGTTGTAAAAATAGTGACTAAAAAGTGACCTAAGAGAAGGCGCATCAAATAAATGTTTCATGTTTAGACTTATTGAATTATTATCTCATAAACACTTATGTACGATATGAACGCGAAAGATTCAATAGAAAGTTTATAACCGAACCCTCGGTATTAGTCACGGTGTCTACTAAATTCAAAATTCTGGAAAACCGGGAATAATTAGGAAATTTTTTGTTTATTAAAATTCTTACTAAGGAAAATTTAAAGAAAATAATGAATTTTAAAATACAACCATTAAATTTTTCTCGTTATTTTTATTCACACTTTGAACTTAAAAGATTCACAGTGGATTAATCTTCAGTAAGAAAAAAAATTTAAAAAAATTGTTTTTTTTTTTTTTTTTGTTTCTGAAGACCACTATTCTTCTGTGAAGTTTCCAATGTTTTTCAAATTTATGGAACTTTTGTGCTCCCGAAATTTTCATTGAATTAGAACGAAATAATTAATATAGCTCTATGATTTTCACTGAAGTTCTCCAGATTTTCCTGAAGTCCATAAGACTGACTTCCCTTAAATTATCGACACTAATTTAAAACTTTTTCAATAGTCTAGACTTTCCTGATGTCTAAGCGATTACTGAATTTCTTTAAAGTTCTCTAGACTGCCCTGAATTTATCAGTATTTTCTAAGAACCCGCAACTTTTCTGAAATTGATTAATTTGCCTTGAAGTTTCGAAAATTTTCCTTGAGTATTATAACCATTATTAACACTCGCTTTTACCTGAACTTATCTATGCTTACCTGAAGTCCTCTAATTTTTTTAATAATCCAGCAAATTTTGTGATATATATTCATAATTCCCTAACGCTTCTGACGTTTTAAGATCAATCATAGAATACTTGGAATACCCTATAATTCCACGGAACTCCTTGTAAGTCGCTGCAAATTTACTTAAGTTACTGGGATTATTCTGAAGCTATCTGATCCTCCGCGAAGTACTCGGAAGTTCACTGAATATCATTAAACTATTAAAAAAATATCTAAATTTAGTTCTCTGGAATTTCTGGAAGATATCGCTGCTTGCTAAAAGTTCTCGCTTTTTTTGTATTAATGGAACTTCGTTGATGTTCTCTAATCAACTTAGCATTTTTTTAAGTTCTTGAAATCTCCATGATATAACACAGCTCAAAGCTTTGAATAAGTAGAATCAATTATAATCTTTAGAGACAAACCCCGAAGTCAAATTAGGGGGTTTAGAGCGCTATTGGGAAAAAAAAATTAAATCTTCCATAGTAATTTTCCAAAATCTCCATGCAAACTTAAAAAACTTTGCGTGACCATCTGTCTGGCTCGGAAACTACTGAACCGATCGGCGTGAAAAATTTTTATGCAGGGATTTTTGGGGCCGGAAAAGGTTCTTATGATGGTTCGAGACCACTCGAACTCGAAAGGGCTCCCATACAAATGAAACAGAAATTTCTGCATAACTCGAGAACTAATCAATTTGGCATGTCATAGGGGCTAGCTCCTTAGATAAGAATGGGGGTGCTACGTACAATATAGCATGTTTTTTTTAATTGGCGCATAAACACAAGCTAATAATATTGAATAACAATAACAGCTACTGCATATCCGTGAATCGTTTGATAATGGCATTTTCCGGTATTTACGTAACATGCTTCCTCCTCGCAAAACGTCAACAAAGATCCGGCTCACGCTCCTAGGCTCCTATAAGCTCTGGGAAGGTTGAGTGAAATGTGTGTAAACATTACATGTTGCCGTAGTTACGTAGTATCAAAATGTATGGCAGCTGATTTGATAACGTTAATCGTTTCTTGGAGCTCTCGAAAAAAGAACGCCGTGATGCATTCCCCTCAATGTTGTTATAAGGTGTAGTACTCCAATTTAATGTCATACTTCAAGAAATTAATCATTCTGCTCCATGACCCTTACGTCCCAACTGGAACTTTGCATCCGCCTTTAACTTTTTGTTCTTGGAGCACTTACACAGTTGATAATTGAGAGCTCTCAATACCAGTACCATTTTTGCATTAGTATGCTGTTTGGCAAGGAATGCCATGACCAGACCGAGAATCGAATCCACAGCTTCCATCATCGCAAGTCGCACCCCTACTGTCTAGGGGGAGCCCAAAAGTGTTGTATATACTCAGTAAACATTAATTTGAGTTTCAAACAGATGCCCATCATCATTATCATCATCATCTTCTTCACCACCGACGCACGTTTGCTTCGTCGATGTTGTCGCTTGACTACCTTTTTCTACATTTCATCATTCGGGATCAAAGCGAAACGAAAGCACGACAAAACAAAAATCGTAACGGATCTTCTTCTTCTACTTTTTTTTTTGGCGAACGAACTAATGTAAACGTGTCCTATGATCAAATTAGACGACCCACAAAAGGGGACGCCACCCATACAGACTAGGAATCACTTCTCATCATTAGCATATCGAACCCATCGTTTTTCGGCACCTCGTCCAAGACGCCTAAGCTAAGTAGGGCAAAATAACATTATGAAACCGTCTGGATTGGCTCGGCGGCTTTGATATGATTGTGGCACTGCACAGTGAGTCATGGACGGTCAACATCTCTGATATGAAAATCGTTGATTTGATATTTAACGAATAAAGGGGAAATGGCTCTGATGTTGGCCTAAGGATCTAAGATTAGGCCCATCGCTAAAAATCTGCTATTTTGTCGATTGCTGAATTTATGTATGGGCCCAAATTAGGGGCATTTAGGCCGACATTACATCCATTTCCCCTATATGTTTTTTTTTATTTGATTATTTGACTCATCATTCCATACGGGAAATACATACAATGAAAGAATGGCATTTCGCTTCCCAAGTAACAATTAGGGTTTTATGAGGGTTCTGAAGACTATGTTTTAGGCGGCTTGAAGAACGCTTCAAAACCATGATAAATGAAACAAATTGCTCTTTTGGATATAACTTTTCACTCAGTTACTCAGCAACTTAGTTTTACTTTAAGCAATTGATAGAGTAGGATCAGAGTTCACTACAGACAGGCATAGAGTAGTTAAATTACAACATTTAAATTCACATCAATGAGTTTTTTCTTTGAAAGTCCGGAATGAGCAGCGATTATCTCTTTTCATTTTTGTGACGCAAAAATGAGAACAGCTTTACTTACCTTACCTCTTTTTTAGTTAAGCATACCAACCCTGCTTGCCATGACATTTGAACTCGTGACCTTTTAGCGTGAGATGTATGCATGCTAACCACTATGTCGGGCATTGTGTAACATTGCAAGCTTAACTTTGCGCACTTTTTCTATAAATTATGTAGTTCCTATTTGGATGTCAAGGTTTTGAAGGTCAAGTGTATGGTTCTTTTAAAACTTGAATAAATTCGAAATTACTGGAACAAGGCTTTTTCTTGAATATCAGATAATTTGTAGAACTGAAAAATGTTTTAATAACCACGAACAGCTTCCTAAGGCTATGGACAGATTTTTTTTCTAAACGGTACTACTGTGCGCTGATGGTTGAGATTGGCTGCGGGAAAAAAGGATAACGAAATTGTGGCAATTCAACGAATTTTCAGCCTACAGCCAAAAAAGAAGAAAAACATACTTCCCTGCAAACATGAAGCAAGCGCCTTCACCGTATGGTTGCTCACTTCGGCCCAGGAACATATTTTTCCTAAACAAGTAATTTAATCAGGAATGTTTTTGAACAAACTGTGGCAAAATTGGAGTGATACTTTTGAACTTTTAAAAATTCATCGTTGAATCAACACTTTGGCTCATCACACCCTAGCGAAATAGAAGTTTATCGAGGCGCATCGAATAGCTTTTGCCGTGGAATTATGTTCACACCTTTAGGTTATCGCGTGTTGCTCGAACTGCTGTGAACCAATTTCCCAGAATGGAAGAATTTATCCTGGTGGCAGCGTATCTCCTGTTTGCTGACTGTTGCCGAGCCTTCGCATTAATTGGAAAGATGCGTAGGATGGCACCCGGTGGCGTCAAAATGTGACAATTAGAAGAGTTGTTTTTTTTTCTAATCTGGAGCTTCATTATAATCGGCGAACTGGAGTCTACCAGGCCGAAATGGACGGTTTTGTTTTCTGTGAAAGCTTGAGTGAAAGCTTGAGATTGCGTTGTCAACGCCAGATTATTGGATGGATGTCTATGAAGCTCGCAGTAAATGAGTTGTGGAACTGATGTTAATGGATTAATAAAGGCGATTTTAGCAACAATGAAAGGCTTTTAACGGTGAATAAGAGAGTAATCTACGTGGTGTTTTGGTAGTCAATGTGAATAATCGAGTCGAGTATTATAACAAGACACTGAAGAAGTCTGCACATTGTAGACGAAATACGCGTATCAGTCAAGGATGAGCAATTAAAGTAGTGGAATTGAATGGATATTACTAATCCTTCTCTCTTTCTTTATACAAGGTAATTCACTCTAGACGCACACATTCATCAGGAGTTAATGTGAAACTAAAAAAGGGGAGGAAGGAAATTTTACAGTCCTCTGTCTCCACATTATTTCCTCGTGAGTTACTAGTTTTTATACAAAGAGAAAAACTACTTACAGCTAATATCAGAGTACTCATTCGGGTCCTTACCCCGTACTGTTATCCACTCTTTGTTTTTACGCCACTACAAGGCTGATATAAAAAGCCGTATATCAGCCTTATATTGCAAAAATTGGTCGATTTGAAGTGCGTAAGATAGAGAAGAGATAGATATAGATAGATATAGATAGAGATAGAGATAGAGATAAAAGAGTAAGAAGCCAATTGTCTCCACGCCCGATCCAACCCGAGAGAATCTCGACAGTGTCATCAGTGGTGTGAAATACACCATGCGCTTTATGCATGGGGAATACAAACTGATGGCTTCACAGGTGTCCCATTACAAGGAGGTTGAAGAGCTGGTGAAGCAAAGGGAGATGGAGTACTTCTCCCACGATATCAAACACGATATCACGACTCAAACCGGTCTACAAGAAGGCTCGTCATGACGCCTCTCATAAGTAGCATGACCAGTAGTCCACCTGGAAAATGATTCAACATACCTGATGGATCTCCAATACGATCGAGCCCTTTTCCCCCTACTATCAATTCCAATGCTTGGGCTACAAAATGGTGAGTTAGCGGCACCGGTGGTGTAGTGGTAAGCGTGATTACCTCTCACCCCAGCAGGCCTGGGTTCAATCCCAGTCGGCGCCACCGGGATGTTCTGAGGTATAACATCTCTGATCACGCCTTCCTTCGGAAGGGAAGTAAAGCCGTTGGTCCCCGGTTCATGAGTTGATGAGTCGATAGGTAGGGTCCAGGTGTGGGAGCTGCCTCCCTGGCGTCAGTAGCATTGGTGCTCAGCACGGAAAACAAGATCGACGGAAAACAAATCAAAGGAAAAAAAATGGTGAGTTGACAACCTGGAAGGAGCGGAATACCTAGCCCTAGTCCTCACAAGTTCCTACTTCACGCCTCCTCGAGTCATGTGATAACAAAAGACTACCAGCTGAAACATGGACACAGCTGGGTGGCGTAGCCTGGGCAATGTTGCCAGTCTGGCAATAGCAAAGTGAAGAGGTGCAACGCGAACACTGGCGTGGTAACCATAGTACGGTGATAGAGGAAATGCTTCACCAAACCTGAGCGTCTGTTCATCATGGAGGTACGGCTCAAAATGGCGTCTGTTCTTCATGTTAGGAGCGGCTGATCACCGTCGTAGTGCCAGCATGGTACTCTAAACAGAGCTGTGCCCGATGGTCCCCCGGCGACCCCTGTCTCGCCCAACAAGCCGCTCTGAAAAAAAACAAAGTTGCAATGTTGCAAATACTGAAGAAAGAAATACGGATCGGAACAATCGGCACAGACCTACGCGACGAAATAAGGACTACGAAGAACATGGAACTGCAAATCGCTCGGCTTCCCGGGTTGCGATAGGTTAATCTATGACGAACTTCAACCACGCAACATCGAAGTCGTAGCACTGCATGAACTTTGCTGGACGGGACAAAAGGTATGGAAAAGCGGGCATCGAGCGGCTACTTTCTACCAGAGCTGTGGCACCACCAACGAGCTGGAAACCGGCTTTGTAGTGCTAGGTAAGATGCTCCAACGCGTGATTGGTTGGCAGCCGATCAACGCGAGGATGTGCAAGTTGAGGATTAAGGGCCGTTTCTTCAACTACAGTATCATCAACGTGCACTGCCCACACGAAGGGAGACCCGACGACGCGAAAGAAGCGTTCTATGCGCAGCTGGATCAGGTGTACGACGGCTGTTCGCAACGGGACGTCAAAATCGTCATCGGCGACATGAACGCTCAGGTAGGACGGGAGGCAATGTATAGACCGGCAATCGGGCCAAACAGCCTGCATGCCGTATCGAACGACAACGGCCAGCGATGCGTAAACTTTGCAGCCTCTCGGGGTATGGTAGTTCGAAGTACCTTTTTCCCCCGCAAGGATATCCACAAAGATCACCTGACCAACACACAGAAAACCAAATCGATCACGTTCTAATCGACGGGAAATTCTTCTCCGACATTATCAACGTCCGCACGTACCGCAGTGCGAACATAGATTCGGACCACTACCTAGTTGCAGTACACACTACTAAAAAGTCATGTAAATTTCAGTACTCTGAGACCGACACATGTAAGCGGGCCTTTTGACCTAAGAATCAGTTGAAAGAAACGTGAAAATCAATTCAATCAAACGTTCTTTTCACCGACTAGCTGATGTTTCGGTTTGAGAACACTTAATTTTACATGAAATTTTTGTTTACGTTCTATGATTTGCGTCCAATATGGATTACGTCTCGTGTAAAAGTAGTTTTTTCTAAGTGGGTATGCATGCGTTTAAAACTCTCGACGGTGCATAACACACGTCGAAGTCGAACGCCGCGACCCAACATTGAGAAACTACGGGACGCCCTTGTTGCCCAGGACTACGCGCAGCAGCTCGAAGTTGCACTACCCACGGAAGAGCAGCTTGGCGCAGCTTGGCGCAGCTTGGCGCAGCTTGGCGCAGCTTGGCGCATCCGTTCAGCCATATGTAGTACTGCTGCAGCGGAACTAGGCACTGCAATCCCGGACCGAAGAAATGACTGGTTTGACGGCGAATGCAAACTGTTAATAGAGGAGAAGAATGCAGCACGGGCGAGAATGCTGCAACACCGCACGAGATTGAATGTGGAGCGATACAGACAAGCGCGGAACAGACAAAACTCGGTTTTCCGAAGGAAGAAGCGTCAGCAGGAAGACCGAGATCGCGAGACGATGGAAAATCTGTACCGCGTAAACGACACACGGAAGTTCTATGAGAAGCTAAATAGTTCGCGCAAAGGCTACGTGCCGCAAGTCGATATGTGCAAGGACTTGGACGGTAACCTTCTCACGAACGAGTGTGAGGTGATTGAGAGGTGGAAGCAGTACTATGACGAGCACCTCAACGGTGAAGCAGCAGAAAACGAAGGTGGCACGGCAACAGACCTTGGAGCACGCGCAGAAGACGACAGGCTACCGGCCCCTGATCTTCAAGAAGTTGAGGAGAAGATCGGTCGGCTGAAGAACAACAAAGCAACTGGTATAGATCAACTACCAAGTGAGCTATTAAAATACGGTGGTGAAGCACTGGCTAGAGCGCTGCACTGGGTAATTGCCAAGATTTGGGAGGAAGAGATATTACCGGAGGAGTGGATGGAAGGTGTCGTATGCCCAATCTACAAAAAGGGCGACAAGTTGGATTGCTGTAACTGAAGCGCCCATACTCCGTTGCGCATCCATGTTTCACTCCCGTGTTGAAGTGCCCAACGTAGAGCAACAACTCGCGTGGTCTTTCTTTCTCCGTAAAATGAAAGACAGTGCAATTCCATTTCTACTGTATGGAAAAAGCTCTTTGATGAATCAGTTATCCTGAGGTTGGAACTGTGCTCGTCCGCACCTAGCAAACCTCGGATAATAAACTCATCAGAACAACTGCTCCGATTCTTTATTATTCGAAACCTTTTATACATGAATTTGTTACTTAAACTCTACACAATAGTTTTTCTCCAGTATGTACATATAAAGCGAGACAGATAGTTTTTCTCTTGGAAAGTCGGTGTCTGTTTTTTTAACAAGAATTAATGCTCCTCGCGGTAGGAACGGCTATGTAGGATGCTTACTCACCAATGTTTACTTTGACCTTTCTCGAAGCACCTAGTTAAGCCAGCGCGCATCGCTGACGACGCGGTAGCAACTGTTTATAAACAACTGACCCTGGAAATGTGCGACATTGTCACTGCTGCTGTTAAGTTGTGTATTTTCTACTACCGTATGGGGGTCTATTACTGGTTAATTTCTTACTCAGATTGATATTGGATTTTGAGGCCTTTGCATCCCCTCTTACTTAACCAGCTTGAGAATAATATCGAAGAGATTCTTCTCAAGGATATGCGCTGGTAACTATTCTATATTTGCTAATTTTTTAACTGGATCTTCTTATTATGGTTCTTACTCCTACTGTGCCTTTCTTAAGACACTACTTTGTACTATTAATTAACTTATTCAGTCGTTCATAAATTTTGTCATTTGGCTAAATCATCTGTGTTAACAAGTTTTATCATGTTAGCCTCTAATGGACACCTTATGCAACGTTTGTTTGATTCGAAAAAAAAACTTGCAAAGGCAAGGCCTCAAAATCCAATATCAATCTGAGTAAGAAATTAACCAGTAATAGACCCCCATACGGTAGTAGAAAATACACAACTTAACAGCAGCAGTGACAATGTCGCACATTTCCAGGGTCAGCTGTTTATAAACAGTTGCTACCGCGTCGTCAGCGATGCGCGCTGGCTTAACTAGGTGCTTCGAGAAAGGTCAAAGTAAACATTGGTGAGTAAGCATCCTACATAGCCGTTCCTACCGCGAGGAGCATTAATTCTTGTTAAAAAAACAGACACCGACTTTCCAAGAGAAAAACTATCTGTCTCGCTTTATATGTACATACTGGAGAAAAACTATTGTGTAGAGTTTAAGTAACAAATTCATGTATAAAAGGTTTCGAATAATAAAGAATCGGAGGAGTTGTTCTGATGAGTTTATTATCCGAGGTTTGCTAGGTGCGGACGAGCACAGTTCCAACCTCAGGATAACTGATTCATCAAAGAGCTTTTTCCATACAGTAGAAATGGAATTGCACTGTCTTTCATTTTACGGAGAAAGAAAGACCACGCGAGTTGTTGCTCTACGTTGGGCACTTCAACACGGGAGTGAAACATGGATGCGCAACGGAGTATGGGCGCTTCATCTGGTGACAGCGGAAACTAAACCGCTATTTTCAAGTGTTGGAACGCCAAAATTTCGACTGGCTGAAATCAGTAAGTGTTAAAAAACCAAAAAGTGACTTTGATTAAATTACAAAAAAAGGAAAAAGTGAACTAGTGATTAATAAAGAGTACAGCACATTGGTGCACATCTGGTCAACTATAAAGATATGGGGACTTCATCTGGGAACTTCATCGCAGACTCAACAAGGAATAACCCTGATCCTGCTCCTGATAGTGTGAGTACACAGTTAAAAAAAAAAAATGTGTAAAGTTCTGATACATTACCGTATTATAAATATTTTACGCGTACAATATTATAAATAGTATACATTTCATCTTTGTAAGCAACATTTATTGCAAGATGCTTAATGCTTAATCAACCACTTTAAGGGAACGTTAAATTAATTTAAACAAATTTAAAAGGCCAACAGGCAAATTTGAATAACAAAGCAAAAAAAATGAAAAAAAAATGTTGTCTTGAATTTACGCTGAAAACGTTTTTGATCCATTTAAATTCGCGAAAAAGCAAGATAATAGCTATAACCATAATTTAATAAGGGACTGAGAAATAGTCGCATTTTTACTCGTTTGCTTCGAAAAACAAACAAATATGGCAGAGTTCCCAACTGAAAGAGCTATTCAATGTATTCCAGAGTTCAGAGGCGCGGCCTCAGAATTACCATCGTTTCTATACCAGTGTGATTTCTTCGCTAAGAAATTGCCAGTAGAAGAATCGCATGAACCTTTAATTCAGGTAATTTTGATGAAATTGAAAGATCCGGCATCAGGGTATTTCAAACGCATTTATGCGGAAACATGGCCCGAAGTGAGAACCAATCTCGAAAGAGAATTTGGGACAAATGTTAAACTGGAAGAAATTTTCCAGAAAATCGAAACTTTGGAGCAAGGACCAAACGAATCCTTTCAAGATTACAAAGATAGGGCATTAACATTAAAAGAACACGTGGATGAATATGAAGAAAATAATGCCAAAGGCAGAGAGTCATATGCACTACGGAATTTGAGGATACATTTTTTGGGAGGTTTGAAAAATAGGAACTTGAAAAATATGGCAAAATCACAGAAAAATAACACCTTCAATGAACTAGTCAAATGTTTACAGGAAGAGTGTATCTACGAAAAACAAGTTGAGGATATCGAAAAAAGACTTCAGTGTATTCACATCGCTGAAAAATCAAAATCACAAAGGAACCGAAATAATTGGGATAATCATGTCAATCAACCCAAATATTTTAACCAGTATCAACGAAACCATCAACAAAACAATTCGTTTGATAGAAAATTCGGATCTCATAGAGATTTTCCGAATAATTTCGTTAGGTCTAATCAAAGGCCGTTCAATGGAAATCAAAATGTTTACAGGGGCACGAGTTGCGAATACCAAAAAAATAATAATTTTAGCAGAAATATGAACAACAATAATTCACCGAATAGGTCTGACAATTACAAACGGAATGATAAGGGAAACAACAACATAAATTACCAAGGTGAATACAGCAATAGATACAATGACGAAAACCGCAGAGAGAATTTCAGTATCAGAGATAATTTCAACACAAGACATAAAAAACTAAAATTCCGGAATCCTGGAAAGACACATGTTACAGATTCCCAATGTTTTCACGCTGGGATAAAATTTGACCCAATCATTACAACAAAGCATAAATATCCAATGTCAAACTCAAACTCAAAGATGGCAATTCAATGGCATGATATGAAGAAACGGCGAAAGATAGCAATTCAATGGACAATGGATAACATACAAAATAGAAAAGGAGTGCAGTAAAATCAAGTCAAAACAGTTTTACAGTCCACTATGAAACTATCACAAGCTCCAACTTACCCTTGACAGAATGGAAACCGAAAATTTCTAACGTTCGGAACGAACTCAATACGCGAAACAAACAGTAATAACAGAAAAATAACGACAGACTCAAATTCAATACAAATAAGTAAATAAACGGTAAACTAGCTCAACTCATACGCAAAAAAAAAAAAAAAAAAAAAAAAAAAAAAAATCAAACGATCAATATCCAGGACGGGTCACACAATTCCCACAATCAACTTGGGAGAAACCAAAGAACGAATGACATAGGATCGACAGGCAAACGACGAGTGGCACAAGAGATGGTACGAAACTGAAATATAGAATCACCGAAACCCACACCTAAAATCCGAGATGGACCAATTGAGGAGTCAAGGCACAGTCAAGATGGATGCAGTAACATATTGGACAAAGCGCAACGAAGGCAGCTACTATGACAGGATGCTACACACCAAATATCAGAAACAAGTAACGCTCATGAAAAGACGTCATAAATGAATGAATCACAAGTCAGGTATACAAATAAGGTTTTATTCTCCCGCGCAATCGTTTGTGATCAATCTTTTCTAGATTAATCTCAAGCTCAATAAGTATAGGGGGATGCAACGCCCCATTTTCCGTAAACCCAAGATTCACTGACTCAGCGTAAACGTAAGCATAGAAAAGATTAGCAAATGAATAACCACCACACGCCAAACAGGTGGAAATGTTTTCATTCGGTTATGTAAACAAATAAACATTGAAGGGCAGCGTAACGTTCATAGTGGCGCTCCAAATGGGAACAAATAACAGGGCCATGCAGAGTAGCAAAATTAAATATCAATATAAACAAATGAAGACGCCAGAGTATGTCGCCACGTTCGAACAGGGGACATGACTCAGGAAAGAGACTAGAATATATGCTAATGAATTAATGAATGAACACTATGTACTAAGAATTAAGAGGCGGTGACTTAAGAGAGGCGGTTTGGCCCGCTGAGAGCATGAGAGTACACATAGAGACAGAGGAGTTGCACACAAGTTATGGCAAGAATTATGGCTTGCTAGGAAGGTTCTAGAAAGTAGAAGAAATAAAGAGAGTATAAGTAGTAAATGGTTAAGTACATGTGAGAAAAAGGAACCACTGTATCGTTGATTTTTATATTGTATATAATCTGAGTAGAAATCTATGTAGTAAAAAAACAAAGACCCGAAGTTTATATACCAAGAACGGTTTTAGAAGAACTAAGAGGAAGGGGTTAATAACTGAGAGGGAACATGATATTATAGACTGAGACAATACTATCTCTACCACTAGGTAACCGAATCCAAAATAATATGTAAAGGGAAAGTCAAGTAAAATCCGAGTGGGGGTAAACCCCATAGTTAATATGTATTAAAGTAGATAAGGTGGGTATAGTATAAAAAGGGTTAGTTCTTGAATAAAGATGGGAGTTGTTCTGATGAGTTTATTATCCGAGGTTTGCTAGGTGCGGACGAGCACAGTTCCAACCTCAGGATAACTGATTCATCAAAGAGCTTTTTCCATACAGTAGAAATGGAATTGCACTGTCTTTCATTTTACGGAGAAAGAAAGACCACGCGAGTTGTTGCTCTACGTTGGGCACTTCAACACGGGAGTGAAACATGGATGCGCAACGGAGTATGGGCGCTTCAGTAACTACCGCGCGATCACACTGCTGAGCGCCGCCTACAAGGTACTCTCCCAAATTCTATGCCGCCGCCTGTCACCATTTGCAAGAGAGTTCGTGGGGCAATACCAGGCGGGATTCATGGGTGCCCGTGCTACCACGGACCAAATTTTCGCGATTCGACAGGTTCTGCAGAAATGCCGCTAATACAACGTGCCCACACATCATTTGTTCATCGATTTCAAATCCGCATACGACACAATCGATCGAGATTAGCTATGGCAAATTATGCACGAGTACGGATTTCCGGACAAACTGACGCAATTGGTCAAGGCGACGATGGATCGAGTGATGTGCGTTGTTCGAGTATCGGGGACACTCTCGAGTCCCTTTGAATCTCGGTTACGGCAAGGTGATGGACTTTCGTGTCTGCTGTTCAACATCGCGTTAGAAGGTTGGATCAGAAGAGCTGGGATAGAAACGAGTGGCACGATATTCAGGAAGTCCGTCCAGCTCCTTGGATTCGCCGATGACATTGACATTATGGCACGGAACTTTGAGATGATGGCGGAAACGTACATCAGACTGAAGGCTGAAGCTAGACGGATTGGAATTGCCATCAACGCATCAAAGACAAAATACATGAAAGGAAGAGGTTCTAGGGAAGACAATGTTAGCCTCCCACCCCGAGTTCAGATTGACGGTGACCAAATCGAGGTGGTCGATGATTTCGTGTATTTGGTGACCGCCGAAAATGATACCAGCAGAGAAATTCAAAGACGCATTATGGTAGGGAATCGTGCCTACTTTGGACTGCGGAGGACGCTCCGGTCGAATAAAATTCGCCGCCGCACGAAGTTGACTGTCTACAAGACGCTGATTAGACCGGTGGTCCTCTACGGCCACGAGACCTGGACTATGCTCATGGAGGACCAACACACCCTTGGTGTTTTCGAACGGAAGGTGTTGCGTACCATCTACGGTGGAGTGCAGATGGATGACGGAAGGTGGAGGAGGCGAATGAACCACGAATTGCACCAGCTGCTGGGAGAACCATCCATCGTCCACATCGCAAAAATTGGGCGACTACGGTGGGCTGGGCACGTCGTAAGAATGCCGCACGACGACCCAGTGAAAATGGTTCTAGAAAGCGACCCAACAGGAATAAGAAGAAGAGGCGCGCAGCGCTCAAGGTGTAGAAGGTGACCTGCGGACCCTTTCGCAGACTACGAGGCTGGCGAACTGTGGCCATGGATCGAGTAGAGTGGAGACGACTTCTTCGGACAGCAGAGGACAACAAGGCCTTAGCCTGATTGGTAAGGTAAGGTATCAGTTCCAATGCCGCGTTGACACCGCTGTCGACACTGATATCCAACTGAAAACGTCCGAAGACGGTGACGACCGGTGTCTACGCTCCATCTAGGAGGTGATATCCCAGGAGGTCAAGTATCTACACGTGCCAGTATCCAGACAAGTGAGCAATACTCTGTTCTTCGACAGATCTACCAAAGACCTTATTAGACTCCGTAACTCCATTAGACACATTCCAGCGTAACGGGACACCAGGAGGAGCCGACTTTCATTACCATTTTAAATCCGATATCGAAAATAAGCTTTGTGACCAAGTGATTAAACCGGTTTAAAACTAAGCCTACTAAATGTACTATCTGATGTGATATTCATTTTAGGATGTAACGTCTTAAATATAGTCAATATAACGTGATACATTTCGTAACGTTACACCACCGAGTAACTTTTTCGAGTAACGATGGTATAATAGCTCTGGTAAAAGTTTTAGAACCCTAGGCAATTCTTCTAAACACCAATCAAAACTAAACAGTGTATTGTAGTTTTCGAAAAAAAAAACGAATTGTTCTAAAAAAAAATTTAAGCGTCGCGTTACACTAATCTTCAAACAGTGTTTTGCAAATGGTGTACCGTTACGAAAATGCGGTCGTGATAAATATGGTCATATTTTTTATATTAGCGATAGTCGATCGATGAAAAAGTTTCAAAAATACGGTTTTTAGTTCAATATAGGGCCAACAATGTCTTCGTCCGCTTTACCCTTCTACAGAATATAGGTAATAAAAGATCGCGTCAAAAATTCCGAGATCAATTATTCAGCAACCGAATTGGACGCAAAAACCGCCAATTGAAAAGTATAATGGTCCCATAGAACGCAAATGAATATTTTTAGAATCGGATTACTGGCAACCACTGAACTTAATTGGACGTAACAACCGTCAAATAAAAGGTATCACGGTCTCATAGAATACTAAAAAAATGTTTTGCAACGTCTATGGAGTTTTCAAGATGGACCCCCCGCGGTGTCTGTTCACCTCTTCACGGCCAAATCTAAGGTGGCACAGATAAAGGTACAATCCTTACATCGACTGGAGCTATGTGGAGCGCTGCTGGCAGCACAGCTGTTCGAAAAGGCAACGAAAGCGATGAAGGGATCATTTCGCGTCTTATTCTAGATTGACTCCACATGCGTCCTGCGATGAATCCACTCCGCCCCAAACACATGGACATGTGGCAAATCGAGTCGCCAAAATACAAAGAATCGCTGAAAACCATTAATGGGGACACGTATCGGGTGTCAGCAACCCTGCAGATTTAATTTCGCGTGGAATCCAGCCGATCGCAATCCGAGAATGCAGTTTGTGGTGGGAGGGTCCATGCTGGCTAAAGGACCAGAAGACGGGATGGCCACATAAAGAAGAGGTCACTTTAGAGGAGGCTTCAGAAAGGCGACGTCACGCTATAGTCTGTGCTGGTACGACAGATCCATCGTTCAGCATTTGGTTCATTTCCAAATTCTCCTCGTACACCAAAATGCTCCGAAGTACAGCGTATTGGTTAAGATTGATGACACTTTTACGTCACACAAGATCGGATGGACATGGATTCTTAACTAGCACAGAATTAAAACAAGCAGAACTGGTAATTGTAAGCATGCTTGGCATACACATTTTTTGTCACGAACTGCTCATTTGGTAATAACTTCGCACACAGTTGACGTAACATAGTTATTTTTGAAACAGTAGATAGAATAGAGTTTAAGCTTGTTATAGATACGTAAAAAAAGTAGATTTTAATTCTAGTAATAAACTGTATTTGTTTGTGCGTTGTAAAAATGAAGTGAGAAATGCTCGCTGCACATCTTGGACTTTAAGTGTAAAAAATCATTGGCGTTTATTCAAATGTTACAATTTACCTACTCTTTGCATATCTATAGTAAACTATGATCCTAATCTATCAATTACTTTAAAGACAAACAAATTTCAACAATTGAGTGAATAGTTTTTAACAAATGAGCAGTTGGTGTGTACAACTGTGTATGCCAAGCATGATTGTAAGACATGTACAGCAAGAATCGTTTTCCAAGGAAATCGCAGCCCTGTCTAAAAATAGCTCGATACACAAGGGTTCCGCGTTACGCTGGTTTAAACCTGAACTAACTGACGACGAAGTTCTACGGGTAGGTGGACGATTGGATCAGTCGAATGAATCGTACGGAACGAAACACCCGATGATCTTACCAGCAAAACAATCACTATCTGATATGATCATAAAGCATTACCACGAACGATTGTTGCGTGCAGGTCCACAGTTGCTCCTAAGCACGGTTCGTTTACGATTTTGGTCATTAGGAGGTAGAGATACGGCAACGAAACCCGTTCACAAATTTCAACGGTGCTTAAGAGTAAAGCCATCGATTCTACAGCAGCAAATGGGGGATCTTCCAACAGCGAGAGTTACAATTGCAAGATCGTTCTCCCGAACCGGGGTTGACTATTTTGGCCCGGTTTACATCCGTGATGTTCGACGAAGGCCGGCGATTAAGGCCTATGTAGCTGTCTTCGTGTGCATGTGCACTAAAGCCGTCCACATGGAGCTGGTTACGGATCTAACCACTTATCGTTTCTTGCAAGCTTTGAGGCGGTTCATAGCGCGGCGAGGAAGATGCACTGATATCTACTCCGACAACGGAACGAATTTTGTTGGAGCCAAGAAACAAATTAAGGAATTGTTTCGACTGTTGAAGGACCAAGAACATCAGGAAACGGTTACCAGGGAGTGCACTAATCAAGGGATACACAGGCATTTTAACCCTCCAGCTGCACCTAATTTCGGCGGGTTATGGGAAGCCGCCGTTCGCTCTGCAAAGCATCATATACTATGGGTGTTGGGAGGAAACTCTCAAGTTGAAGCTTGAGTCAGAGGAGCCCACAGATCTCGAGCAACTAACACCGGCTCATTTTCTGACTGGCGGATCTCTGCAGGCACTGCCCGATCCAGACTATAGCGCAGTAAAATTGAATCGGCTGAATCGATGGCAGATGGTACAGTGGCAGTTACAGAATTTTTGGCTGCGTTGGCGGACCGAGCATTTGTCACAGTTGCAGGGACGGATGAAAAACTGGAAACCAGCAATACAGGTGGACGTTGGCAAGTTGGTTGTCATCGTGGATGTAAATCTACCACCAATGAAATGGAAATTAGGCCGGATTCACTAACTGCATCCAGGACCGGACGGAATTTCACGAGTAGCTACAGTGAAGACAGCAACAGGTTTTCTGACAAGACCACTTGTAAAACTTTGCCTATTACCAACACCAGAAAATTAAATTCCGACGAAAGACGACATAAACGATTAGTTCTACCGGTGGTACCCATCCAGTACGTCGATAGGGAGCTTTGTTTATTTTTCTTTTCAGAAGTCCCACTACTTCAGGATGGGTGAGGATGTATACGATCAAGTGATAGGCCAACAACGCACACAGCCCCCACAAGTCATCACCTTTATTAGACCCTTGGTACTGTCGGAGTTCGATCGATCTCCGGGATTATGGGAGGAATGGATAGTCAACCATCAGTTAGCTTATCTTACGAAGGATGGGATCTGTCTCCACAAGATCACGGTCGGATACGGCCGAACAGGGTGAAGCCCTCGTGCACACTATTTGTAAGTACTTAAGAATAAAATGTGTTTAACGTAGAGTACTACAAATAAAATGTGTTTAGTGTATTAGACATGAGCATAAATTGTTTTCGTGTAATTGATTATGGAGACCCAGTGGGCATATAAACAAGATCACGGAATCCCGGAAGGTGATATACGACCCACACTCCAACCACCGTCACGCAAGGCTCATCGCGCGGAAGTAGGCTGCTCCATTGGCTTGGGCTCTCGATCAAACAGTGCTGGTCCTTCTAGAACGGGTTTGAATAGTGTTGGAATCAGTTTTACTGGTTCCGGAGATATGGCCGGAACAAGATCCGAAAAAAAAACTGATTTTGAAAACATCAGTCATCGTCATGTTTCTCAGCAAATACTGAACCGAATTGGACGCAACAACCACGAATCTAAAGGTATCATAGTCTTATAGAATTGTTTGGTTCAGTCAACTGGATTTGGAGATAAGCCCGGAACAAGTTCCGGTAAGTACGAGCCATGAGGCTAGATCCGACCTGAAATGAGTTAATCCCATCATGCTGTACTTCAAAGCACATGAGAATTCAAAACAAAAATCAATGATGGCCATATTGAGCGCTCAAGAACACATGGGCCACATTCAAGCATATTCCGGATACCCTCGAGGAAGTGGCCAGTTTTTAACATGTATCAACCCTTGATGCGATACCTTAAATAACATGATAATTCAAAAACAAGATCATTGGTAGTTATATTGAGTGTCCAAAACCACATTGGCCAAACCCGGACGGGTACCTTGGGAAAGTGACCAGCATATGACTTGAACTAAAACCCATTATGTGGCACTTAAAATGACATGAGAATCCAAAAATAAAGCCATTAGTAGTAATATTGGTTGCCCAGGACCACATTGGTCAAACCCAGGCGTGTTCCGATTTTTTCTCCGAGGAAGTGTACAGAATCTGACTTGAGTTAAATAGCATAATATATACGCCAATGTGAAAAATTTTGCAAGATTCAAAATGGCCAAATTTTAAAACAAATCTGAATGATTGCACATAACCCACAATAATAAAAAATGTCATGCAAATCAGAGAAGGTCGAATAAAAAAAAAATCAATATGTTCTTGCCATTTGGCCTGCAACTGCTCCTCAGCTACTGAGATACTCTCATCGGCCGTATACGATTATTTTCCACTTCCTTTCCAAATAGGTCAATCGTAAATAGTTACGGTACTTTAAAACATTTGAGCATCGATTTGGATACGATATAACAAAATATTGTTTTGCGTAGAACATTTTCTGAATTTTGCAAACAGGTTATAAAGTTGATTCAAAGGTAAAAAGTTACGTTACGCGATGCCATTGCTAATTACAAAACTTTATTACCATTGAGTGCAATTTTTAACCACATCTATTATTCTAGGTGACAACTAACAACGGTGATACATGATTCTACACCCAGCATAATTGCCAACAACACCATCATTGCAACGATAACTTTTCTCTGTTTTGTTCATTCGCGGTTTCTAAGCAATTCATACTTTTGCTATCATGATATTTACACGCAAATCAAACTACAAATACATCGAATGAAAGAATCAGTTTCTTAAATCTTCTGTTAAATATTTATAATAAAGATAAATCAATCAATCCCTTACGAAAAATGTAATGCTAGTCCATATAACTGAATTTCGATTATTCTAAAAATCTTCCGTCGACCACATTGCAGAATCTGATTAATTACACATCTCGCATATAATTTATACAAAAATGTAGAAGAATCTTCCGTTTCCCGGTTGGTTATACACTCTCAACTCATCCCGCCATATCACACATGTTTTTGCTGCTTATAAGTCGTTGTCGTTCAGCTTTAAGGCACGACAGAGCACTCCTTTTTATAGGCACTAACACACCAACAGATCGGTAATTACAGTTGAAGTATTACCCCATGACATGGGCGTATCCATCAGCACTCATCTAACGGATCGAGTTCGTTTGTTTTCCTCCCATAAAGGTGATCTAGTTCGACGTGATAATACCAGTAAGGCAGGCTTGATAAGACTTATTTCGAAAGAAAAAAAACACTCCGGCGTTATAAAATCATTAGATGTTATAATGATATTTTGTCATTGTAATGCCGCGGATACACCTGTATGACAAACTATGCAAACTTGTATAGTTTTTGTATAGTTGTTGTAAAGTGCTCATAATCATTATGCTAATAATAGTCATGCTCATAGTTTGTCATCCAAGTGTATCCGCGACATAAGTTACATGAAGGCATTACAAATTACGTGTTTGACACATAAAATCTGTCAATTTAGTTTTCAGCGACTCACAGTGAGCGATTTTATGATCGCTGAGTACTCCTCACTGAGGGGTACTCAAAGTTCATAAAATCGCTGATTGTGACTCTTCGAAACCGAAATTGGCCGATTTTAAATATTAACCACATACATTACAACCTGAATAAATCATTATAATTAATGATATAATGATTTCCTATATCCAAAAAACATGTTTTCGGGCGGAATGAGCTTCATTGTTAACTAAAAAGTAAGTTAACTAAAAAGGAACCATCCGCAAATTGTTCACACTGTCGATCCGAAGGAGGTATGAAATTCGAGAATATCATTGCCAGGAACGTTTCCTCAACGCTCGTTCGGGAAGTGTATTTTGGGAAAACAACCTCAATTTCCCCCCACCAACATCAACACGATTATTCTTTCAATCATCGATAACGAACCTTTGACAAGGAGCAGGAGGAGGAGGAGAAGTGCAAACAAGAAAACAGATGAAAGCCACAAGAGAAAAGTTACAAATCTGATTTGGCGACATGCGGGAACCGGCGCTCTTGGCACCACCAACAGATATCGTGTCGTGTCTGACAAATTGTTCCGGCTGATTTCCTCAAAGCGGTGTGGTTGACATCGCACAGAATAAAATAACCTGGGAAATGATTTCAAAATTCTATTATTTGTTAAAACGACAAACAATTTAGGACAGCGTTTTGCATTGCCTTACAGCTATAGAAATGAGCAGTGCGGTTTATATCAATTGTTATACTGACATGCAGGTTAAAAAACCTGTTTAAAATACTGAATTGCCAAGACATGAACAATGTAAAAACACTTAGATATATATCATAACAATTAAGACTGGTACGTTACTGCAGTAACTGGAGCACCTAGGTTAAAATGAAATGTAATTTATTTTGAATTTGGAACAAATAAAGAGTTAAAAAAAAAAAAAAAAAAAAGCAGTGCGGTTGATGCAGGAGTTGGAGACAGTCTACTACATCGAGGACCATCTGATCTCCCGTTTTTTATTATTAAAATTTCCCAAGGAATATTCCCTTGAAAGACCTTGTTCTTCGTCCATGCTGCCGTGGCTATTTGGTAAATCTAAAAAAAAATGATATGATATACCCTTTGCGTTGCGATCCTCAGCGACTCAGCACACTTGCACAGCAAAAAATATGTCAACAGCTCAATCACAATATGCTAGAACGCACCAAAATACGAATGCAATAAAGCAACAGATGGAAATCTAGCAGGTATGATAGGTAAATTTACAATGATGTGCTCAATTCCATCTAATTTCAGTAAATTCGCTGCCTGTATGCATAAATTTTACTTTCGTGACAAATAACATTACACCATATTTACGGCTTGGTTGTAGTGCATCCACTTCGATGTGATAATAATTTTTATTTTTATTGTCTGTCATAATTGTAATTAAGGGTCAGAAAGTTTCTAATCTAATCTAATCCCACACTAACAGCCAATACTTTGGAAATATCCTGGAAAATGACGACTTCAAGAATTCGTCATTTTTCTTGGCCAGACCAACTGCGCAGCATGTGCCGCAGAGAGGATTTTAAGGAGTCAAGCGATGTCGGAAATAAGTATCTAAAACCACTCTACAACTTGAGATCAAGGAAAGATAAGAAAGCGTGGACCTCCCGTAATGCTTCCAATTACAATTGAATAGTAGTATTTATATGTTTTCATTTGGGAACATAATTGCTATAAAAGTTAATGTATGCTCCTGGGGATGCTTTTTGGAGACAACTTAAGTTTATATTAGCAATTTAACCGCTAGATGACGTCCTAGCCTTAGGAAATATTATTGTCCCGGTAATAGCGAAATGAGGAAGCTCACGACAATAGGGAGGAAGCTCTAAAAGAGGACAAGTCCAGGAGAACTCAACGGAAATTTCTAAGAACTTACAAGAAGAAAGTCTAGCACACACAATGGACAGGTCTGGAGGATCCCTGGGGGGATGGGTAAAACATCTTGGTGATCAGTGACGCGGACTGCAGTCTGAATATCTACAAAATTCTGGAAGCAAATCAAACGCCTAAGCCAAACTATAGACTCCGAGGATTTTAACGGTAATTCCAGAAGATTGAAAAATCCACTTATTTGAAAGCAGTTGCAGCTTTTAATCCGTATTGGCAGATTACACCATTAAGTTCATGCTCTAGAAAAGTTTGAGAAGTTCAATATTTAAATGTTATGACCAGTGCGAAAATATTGCTGTGTACTTATTTTTAGCGCAGAAGTCTAATGAGATGCGAAATCTGCAATAATTCAGTTAACAAACCCAGGCCAAATCCGAGGAACCCTAATGGAGCGGAGCGAATAAAACCACGTGTGGCGTTGGCAACGGATAAACAAGTCTTCACCGCCTCTTTTTTTCTTTACTTGGTTAATGGGGCGCGGGACTCAGAGGTGGCAGGGATAGACAAATACCATCCCCTTGTTTGCCTCTTAATTTTTTTTTAGGATTTTTAAAATTTTACAAGTTCCTGAATTATTACTAAGGGTCTGTCCATTAGACTGATGCAAAATTTTAAATTTTCGCTTCACAATGCTCAATCGGTTCCAAATCTGGTCCTGACTTGGCACAAACCATTTGAAGTTATATGGAAATTACTATGGGAAAATCAAACTTTTTGTTCGTTGACTTCTAGCCTTTTTCCATATTACTCTGTTAAAAAGTTCTATAACTATTTTTATGGTTTTTTTTTACATCTACAACTTTGCAGCCAAACGTCAATTTAAATAGTTATTAATCTTTTAAGAGATCGATAAACTTATGGCATGATCAAGCAGCTGTTTTGTGGGCAACATTGTATTCTGCAGTGCATAGTAGCCATGATTTGCGTGTTTTATTTTTTAAAGCAGAGCGATATGGTGAATTTTTAGATAGCTATGAACAAAAATATTTGTTTTCCCATAGTAATTTCCATATAAAGTTCAAATGGTTTGTGCCAAGTCATTTTCTTACTAAATGAGTTCATATTTTGGGAGGCTGATCAGGCCCCAATTTGGAACCATTCGAGCACTGTGGAGCGAAAATTTCAAATTTTGCATCAGTCTACTGTTCATCAACTACGTTGACAGCTGAGGGCGGGTGGCGTGGGTTTGGAAAGTGTCTATAGCTCAAAAAAAAATTGTTTTGTTTTTTTGAATAATTTGTATGAACAACTGTCTACGCAGAGAGGATCGTAATCTCCCACAAACTGTCTTGTTTATGGACAACTCTTAAAATCGTAGCAAATTATCCAAATTCTAGTTCTTATTTTGTAAATGTATAAGATCTCAACAGTTTTTCAAAGACTTTAAAATTTTAAATTATGTTGACATACAAAATCTAAGTTTCTTAAGCTAGATCTAACTGGGTCTTTTGGTAAAATTTTGGACAGAAATTAAATTTCACTTTGTAATTATTTTAGAAAAAAAGAGCTTAAATTAAATAAGACCATGAAAAGATTTCGGACTAACATGAATCTTTAAGACTGCAAACTAAAAAAAACTTATGGAGTTCAATTTTTCCACTTTCTAAAACCCTAGAAGTTAGAACTTTTACGAGACCGACGACTTTGAAAAAAAAATAACACAACCTAGGAAAAATACTGAAGATAGATTTAAAAACAAACATAATAATTATTGGATAATATCAAGGTTCTTGGACTTGAAGAATGAACGTTAATTTAATTTAACTTTGAAGTACTTCAATCAGAAATTCTAAAGAATATTTTGACGCACATAAATGTAAATTTAGGGATAAGCTCAAAGAAATTCTGCGATGTTTTCAAATGTAGTTATGAGGAAAACTTCAAAAAAATCTAAGAATTGCTTAAAAGGTAGTTCGGAGAACCTCCTGGTGAAACTTAAGGAATTTACAAGGACAGCACACCAAATTAATTCTAAGTGGAAATCGAAGGTGTGAGGAGAATCCCACAACAGTCATAGCTAAAGACGGTGGTTACATTCAAATATTCCTAATGTTTCTTCGAGAGCGTGGTTTAAAGGCTTGGACTTAAGTCGTGACTTCATTCGCGTGATGAGTAGACTTATGTCCAACCACTACTCGCTGGATGCGCATCTCAATAGAATAAACATCGTGGACAGCAACATCTGTCGGTGTGGAAACGGTTACGATGACATCGATCACGCAGTTTGGCAATATACGGATAATGACGCCGCCAGCAACCCATCAAAGACGAGTTGGGAACCCGCGATCTCTCCTATATGCAGTCGATTTATGTGTTTCTGCTAATGTCTAGTAGAAGCATTTAATTCCTTTGTCTTTTGTCTCTCTTTATTAGTTTTTGTTTGTCTTGTCTCTCCGTCTCAATGAGTCTCATCGTCGCCCACTCCAGACGAATCTAGAACCGCACTACCATTCATACTGGCGACAACGCTCTGATGAGACAACGAAACCTAACCCCCAAGCTCTTCCCCTGATCCTATCCTTCGAGAATATACCCCTCTAACCTCGGGTAAACCGCGAGTCTTCGGCCCAACTCCTACTAGACATAGAAATAAGTGAATTTTGATACCAACAATGACTTATCGGCTCCGTAAAGCTATCGCGATGCGCCTTCCAAATAAAAGAACTAGATAATAAAAAAATAAGTCATAGCTGAATAGAACTCTAGGAGCATTCCAAGAGAATTATTAAAAGAAATACCCGGGAGTTCAAAGCATGATTTTACGGGAATTCTAGAAAAAATCAAAAGGAATGATAACGGAAGCTCCTAAGGAGTATTCTAAAGTACGAGATTTCTAAGGAGTTTAGAAAAGGGATTATAAGGAGAACTCTAAAGGAATTCGGCGGAGTATTGTAGAATGGCAGGGTAATTTAATTCTGAGGAGAACGCAACGGAAATGTTGAGGAATATTCCAAGAGAATTCTAAAGAGGAAAAAGGAATTATAACGAAAGCTCCTTAAGAATATTCTAAAAAGGGAGAATTTTAAGGAGTTTTCCAAAGGAATTAAAAGGAGAGCTTCAAATCAGCGGATTATTTTAGAGAAATTCTTACAAGAATTGCAATGGAACTCAATGGAAAATTCGACGAAAATTCTGAGGAACATTTCAAAGAATTTCTGAGCAGAAATTCAATAAATAATACTTTGAAAACGCTGAGGAAAATTAAAAGACAATTTTTAGGGGATATCGAAAGGGAATTCAAAGAGTTTGCAGACAATTCCTAGAGTGTATGAAGAAAATAATTGAGGAATACTAGAGAAGCTGGACTCTAAAGAAATACTAAGATTATTCTAAATAAATTCTTGAAAAAATAATATGTCAGGCATAACATTTTAAAACGGCACAAAAGCATTTGTAAACAAACTTTTTAAGGCCCTTTACACGCGAACCAAAGTACGCCCACGCAAACCAATACCACTTTCGGAAAGGTGACAGTTGCCTCTATCCGATGATGTTGTTGGTTTGCTTGAGCGTACTTTGGTTCGCGTGTAAAGGGCCTTAAAAAGTTTGTTTACAAATGCTTTTGTGCCGTTATCAAATGTTATGCCTGATGTGTAGGGTTTCACGATAATACCGATGTAAACAAATTGTCGAGATCCTAGAAACAGAATAAAATTATCAAGATCCAGGTTCGGGAAAGTAAGCATTCAAAACGTGGAAAAATTTGTGAGTTCTCATGCTAAGAAGTCTCAGTTCATCAAGACTCTGTGACTCAAATATTCGAAATGTCAGAATTTTTACATTCAAAGTGTTTTTATGTTACTTCATACGCGAAGTTAACGATTTTCAGAGTTGGTTGGAAATGCTAACATGAAGCTTTAGTGTGATGATTTATTAGCTAGAGAATGATCTTTAGAAGAGGGTAGGTGGATAGTTCCGTTAGAGTACGGCAGTATGAAAATTGAATAGAAGTTGAAAATGAGCGAAGGGCCATTAATGCGACAGTTTTTAAAGATAGACGCACATTTTTGCCTAACCCGTACGATGTACGCGGAGACTTGAAGTATGTCTCCAATTCTACAGGCAAAAATGTGCGTCCCTCTTTTTGCTCATAAACTGACTGCAGCTGTGGAATAGTTCTAGCGACGTTTTCATCACTACCTAAAGCCCCACGTTGCGAGAGCATTTCCAGTCGATGGTGTGTTATAATGCAGTTCTTCTTTACCTAACTATTGTGTTGAGAGAGATGACACATATACTTTGAAAATCAATGTAGGTAGCCATTTTGAAATCCGTCATCTCGGCCGTAGGTTTCGGAAAAAAAAACTGTCAAATACCCTACAATATGGGAATTTCTGGATCTGGAATAATGTGTAGATGTTGAAAATCGATGTCAACCGCCATTTTGGAATCCAATTTGGCGGCCTTTGGTTTTAAATAGAACTGACAAATACACTAGTCAACATGGCGACCGACATCAATTCTAGACATCTACACGTCATCCCGGTTTCAAAAATGCCCAACTTGTAGAAAAAAGTTGTTTCTAAAATCAATAGCCGCCATCTTGGATTCCCAAATAGCGGCAGATATTAATTTTCTACATCTGCATGCTATCCCTGTTCCGAAAATACCCACATTACAGGGTAATCTTGCATTTCCAAATGGCGGCGGACATCAATTTTCGATAGTTTTTCTTCTGGATTTGTACTAATCATGAGTGTAACCAAAATGAGAATGCCATTATCTTTATCTGAATCGTTCATTTTGATTTCCTGATCCTATTATCGTGGTCAGACGTCAGTTCGGCATCCTAGAAGCCATCGATCGTTGATTCCTTGTTGCGGCTAACGAGGCGGCACTTTGAGATTCCATTCAAAAACCGTATTAGGTGAATCACCAATGTCGTTTATCAGGGTTGGCATTCAATCGGCTTAAAACATTCGTCGTAAAGTACATTTCCGAACGCGTACTTTGAGCTACAGTAGGCTACAGTAGGCAGCATCGCAGTTCCTCGCTTACTCTTAGCAAAATTTACCAGTATATATGTAGACATGTGAACCCGATCTAGAACCGCATCTACGTACGGCTCCTGATCAAACGTAGCCGCTTTGACAGTCTTTGTGATCCGAATACCTGGACCGTATTGACCAGCTCCAATATCCTTTATCTTAAACTCTTGATTTAGCTTCAATTTGATTTCCTACGCCCAGCGCATGCAATTGCTGAACATAATTACGTCGGCTACGGGTACTGCAACGAATAGCATCTTATTACCATTGATCCTATAGTACACAGACAGGGGTATTATGCGGTACACTGAACGCAGAATTTCCGTAGGCCTTTGTCCAGTTTGCATTCCAGACTCGATTGGATTGCTTCAGACTGTAGACGGCTTTGTTGAGAAGACAAACCTTGTTTCTTCCGTCCATGAAGCAAGAGGTTTCTCCATATTATGTAATGCTTTATCAAAACACTTGCTTGTCTCTCCCGGGTTTAATTCCACAAAGTCAAAGTTTAGAGGGCTTCGGTTGTAAATTCTGGGAAAGTTCAGAGGACTCAGAAGACAAATCATGGAAAAACCAAGGTTACTTTTAGAGTACCAAAAAAGGTCCTAAAAACCTCCAACGCAACTCTAGGGAAGTCGAGAACATTTCCAACTCGAAAGATATTCCAGACTAAGCTTTCTGGCCATGCCTTGAATGACCAGACTATCTGAGGCCCCTGAGGTAAACATGTTAGCTCAATAAATCTGGGGGTAAAAGTCTGCGGAATGGTAACCATAGTGAGTCCAAATATCTTCTCAGACAATACTTGATCATTTCCAAGACATATCTAGAGAACTAACAGGGCAGCACGCCGGAAGCAAGTCTAGCAACCTCAAACCTAGTTGAAGTAGGCCAAACCTCCGGTGGAAATTGCAACTACAGGAAAACCAAAGGATCATTCTGGAGAACTTCCAGACACATGTCGGGCTTCAAAGATCATTTCACGTGTATTCAAGGGCATACCCAAAGTACGATCAGGACATTCCCAAAGCAACTCAGGTGATATTGGAGAAATCGGAGAACTTGTTCAAATTACACTGAGATCAAGTTTAGGGAACTCTTAAAGAAAATCCAGCAAACCATAGACAAAGCCAACTATAGAAGACACAGGTAGAATATCCAGCAGATCGAAGTTCTCTGAATTTTGGTTGCCATAGAAAGCACTCAATGAATACCTGTGTAAGTGCATCTAAGACACTAAGTTGAGGGCCAGCAAAATACGCGCTACAGAAGCGTAAAATGCCCAGGAGAAAAAATATGAAGAGTGGCCTGGAGCATCTGGTCATGAGATCAATTAAAGGGCAATTTAATGTGAGGAATTTTGAAAATTTCAAACCCAGTTTTTAACAACGGTTCAATTCAGAATGCAAAAATCTGTCACCATCTTGTGTAAAATGAGAGGAATAATACAATGACAACTGGTTTATGCAATCCGAACTAATGCGTCGAATAAAACTAAGCAAGAAACTTTTATGAAATGAAATTAAATTAATCCAATGCAACAAAAATCGTTTCTAGATGCGAGTACCATTACAACATAACATTCCAAGTCTATCACTGAATTATTGTGTATATTGCGTGACAAACACTGCTCACTACCACCACCATATAAGCATTAAAACACGGTTCAACAAATCTAGTAATTGGAAAATAAGCTGTCTGTTTCGGCTTTTTGATGCTCTTGAAGCCATTCCGTGTAAAGGTAGCTTCGCAGAACTGGCCTTCAGTGAAATTATATCCAATTTTGTAAATTCTCGCACACTAGACAAAGTGGGCTGCCGTACAGGTATCCGCACACGAACTTCGAAACATAAATTAACGGTAGTGATAGTGAATCAATGTCACCCACATCAATGTCAACGCTTTCGCAGCGCTTGAATTATGAACTCATTTAATTAGCAACACTTCAGGTCGACCCAACTCTGTCGGTTGCCACCCACTTATGTATGTGTACGAGGAGGACTACCTTGAAACCTTGAAATGCAAACATCCTAATCGCTGCTGATGGCATGACGGCAAGATTCGTAAAAAAAAGGACGAAGATTCATATTGGAGCGACGACGGTGGAGTGAGAAAACAAACGAGAAAATCGGTTCGTGGAAAGCGTAACACCCGCCGAGAGAGATTCACCACTCCACCCACCAGCACTCATCACCTGAAGGTTGACATTTCCTCTGAATGTATGTCCACGAGTTCTAAAAATATCATTCTGCCTATTTTGCATCACTAGGCAAACCCGGGCTTTTCAACGGGATATATTGGTTAATTAAATTTACATTGATTGTTGAACCGTTCCATTCTTTTAGCTGTCCTTTTCGTTTCAACTGGTCAACATAATTAAATTCATTGACTTATCATTGCGAAATTCCTATAGACCTATTATTTGGAGGGGAGGGATCAACCGTAAATTATTCAAAGGAATACGTAGGCAATCAGAGAAGAAATGCCTTTCTACTGTATATATATATATATATATATATATGCCATTTGCAATGGCCCTGTAGAGCAAATCCTCGCCAAATAGCGAAAAAATGATCAAGATTTTACCTCTCAGAATTCTATGAAACTTCGCTTAATTGTTCGCTAGGGACAATGAACCAAGTTTATGCTCATCTAATCGAAATTACGTCTGAGACAAAGTTGTAGGAAACTGGATTGCCTCAAACAAAAAATGCAAAGAAATGAAAGAAATTCATGCTTTTGCAAACTTTTCTGAGGTGATTACGCGATATTTATGTAATTTGTGCTTAGGAAACGGTTTACTGGACTATTTTTTTCAATTATGCATTGCTTGAATAAATGAAAGTCAAACGCATAACTTCGGAACGAACAAGTGAAGCAAGTCTTCGGAATGAGCAATCGTGGCAAGCAAGTCAAAGCAAGGTATTTTTTTATTCATTTTTTTTTGCATGGGATCCTCTATATACATAATTGTAGATGCCTTTAGGTAACAAAAAACTTATCCTTTACATTTGTCAGATCACTTAATAAGAACAAAATGTGTAAAGGTATGTGTTGAAATTAATTTACGTGTTACAAATGTGTATTTTCAATTCAAATCTGTTGAAAACTTCCATTGAATAGCTTAAAATTACAGGATTTATTTTAGACTAAATAGTTAGTTATTTGTTGTAAAAGTAGATAAAAATAACACCGAAAATTTTGCAAAATCCTCCATACAATTTGTTCTACGAAACTATTATTTTTTTTAAGTTGGTGGATAGCATCACATAGAAGCACTAAAATAAAAACTAATTGGCTTGACACAATAGCAAAATTTATTTGTCGAGAGCTGAAATTTGTTTATT
The DNA here is from genome assembly GCF_037179485.1 of Ochlerotatus camptorhynchus. Lineage (NCBI taxonomy): Eukaryota > Metazoa > Arthropoda > Insecta > Diptera > Culicidae > Ochlerotatus > Ochlerotatus camptorhynchus. The sequence continues at coordinate 345,110 of NW_027040751.1, read as the reverse complement.
TGTTCAAATTACCTAATTGAAATAATGTTCATAAAATAAACTTTCGTTGGCTCACCTACACATACTCACTGATAAGATTTATAGGATAACCATGAATTTATAGAACGATTTAACTTCAGTATGAATATAGTCATTAAACTCATCACACATTTACCCAAGTTTCTATCTAAACCCGAAGAGGTCGAACAGTCCGCCGCGTTTCGCCATCGAAAGTGTCGATAAGTTCTAGGGTTCTATAGTTATATTGATATGAGGATAAGAAATGCTTTTTAGAGCAGATGTGATTTGAATTTTCGTTAAAATTACATGTTGCTTCAAATATATTGTTTATTTTATATTATGTTGCTTATAAGCAGAGCTTCATACATACGTCTACAACTAGAAAGCAAGAGCATGCTGGAGATGGCAGGGTTCGATTCTCGGTCCGGTCTAGGAATTTTTCGGATTGGAAAATTTCTCGACTTCCCTGGGCATATAGTATATGATTGTACTTGCCACAAAATTATACTAATGCCAAAATAATACAGGCATTGAAAGCTCTCAATTAATAAATGTGGAAGTGCAGCAAGAACACAAAGTTGAGAGCACGGAATAAGCCAATATGCGAAAAGCAATAAGATTGAAATTCGAAGAGGCAGAGGAAGGCAGAGAAGAAGAAGAAGAAGAAGAAGAATAAGAAGAAGAAGAAGAATAAGGCACACAGGGCTCTACATTTTCGAAGCTCTAAAATGAACTCCAGTTTTGTATCTCTCATACAACGAGTTCAACGCTTCATTTCTTTTAACGCCTAGGAGCAATTCCCTACAAATTCGCAAATCGGTTTATTTTTGTATTTTTTGATTTGGTTGAAAATTTGCAGAAATTTGCAATGCCTTTTTGCATCTTCATATCGCCATTTTGAATCCAGCCTTTTTTATTTGTTGATATGTTTAGGGGACAAAAAATGTCATCTATTGCACTATAGTTCAAAAAGGGGTAATGATGGACAGAAAAGTTATAATGTAAAAACTCAAGTTTTTGGGAAAATATCAAAAACTTGGTCCAATTACTGTTTCGAAAAAAAAGCACCAAGGTAAAATTTTGCTAAGTCGCACCGTTTTCGAGATGTAGCGGTTTGAAAGTAGATATTTTAAAATGTAAAATGTAAAATTAAATAGAAACACGCTTAGAAGGAAAGGCTGGGCTCAGCGTTGCCAGAATGTTTTAAAGCTTATCGATATCAAAAGTTTAAAAAAATCGGTATTCATCGGTATTTCCTATTTTAATTAATTTTATATTTTAGCCGTTTTTGAAAGCGAAAATTTTGACTTTTGGACTATGATCGGAAAATTCCGGAAGAAAACTCCGGAGAATGCTTGAATTAGCTTCTGGAGGAAGCTGAAAACAACATCCAGAGAAAGAAGAAAGAAGCTCTCCTGGAGGAAATTTGAGGAAAGTTCTGAGAGAAGTCGGAAAACATCCGCGGAACTTCCAAGACATAAATTGAGAAACTTCTGGCGATAATTTAAAGAAAGTTTCAGAAAAAAAATCGGATTTCACATTCAAAGGAAGACAGAAAAGTTTTGGAAATCGGAAATAAATTCCAGAAGTAGCCATTTCCAGGAGAAGCCAGAAGAAACTCGGAAAAACTTCCAAAAGAAGTAAAAAAAAGCAACTGGACAAAATTCCAGAACTAGACCAATGAAGTTTAATTGAACTTCCTGGAGAAGACGGAAGAAACTTCCTGGAGACGCTGGCAGAAACTTCCTAAGGTAGATTGGGAAAATAAATTCTGGAGAAAGACGGAAGCCAGAGCGCTTACGGAACAGTCGAAAAAAACAAGGACATAATTCCGGAAGAAAGAGCTCTTGGGGAATGTTCTAATGATCCAGAAAATTTTCCAAATGGTCATAAAACATCTCTGAAGACCCCGCAATGTCCCTGAAGTTTTTGGAACATTCCTGTGTAATGTAGGAATATTCCATATTTCCTCGGGATGTTTTGGAGTACTCTGATCATCTTTGAAATACTTGGAACTTCCCTGATTATAATAAGACTACCGGAATATCTCTAATGAACTTTGAAGGTCTCTATACTTTCTTGAAGATTACGAAATTTCTTAAGCGCTCTCACAATTTTCTTGAATTTATTGTAACATCAGCATTGAAGTTCTCTGATCTTCCCGATTTTTCTAATTTTTAAAAGTGATCGACACTGCCATTAATAAACACGAAACTTCCCATTAAATGTTCTCACAATGTGCTAATGCTCGTGTAACTTCCCTTACGTTTCTTAAATTTGCATGAGCCGCTCGGAAGTTTTCAGAAATTGCCTGAGTTTGTCAGAACTCCTTTAAAATTTACGATTTCCTTGAAGTTTATTGATCTGATCTGATTGTCCTGATTTTGTCGGAGCTTCCTAAAGTTCTCTTACTTCTCCTGAAACTAATAGAACTGTTCAGAAAACCATTAAATTTTCCAGAAGTTCTTTTTTTTTTCGTGTTGGGTGTATTCATCACTGCGACCATTACTTTGATCTATTGTGATATTCCCCGTTTTTATATTGCTTTATCAGTTATGTCGTATCACTATTTAGTGAAGCGACCGACATAGACTGACCAAAAGCATTTTCCCAGCCAGGTATTACATTTCGAATGAAATGTACTACTTTACTGGGACCTGCATTCCAAATATCAAAGGGTTCTGCCAGCCCCTTATCCAGAAAAATACGCCTTTTATTGAAGATTGCAGCATAAGAGCATAGCAGGTGTTCAGAGTCTTCCTTTTCTATACCACAGAATCGACACATATCCTCTTGAAGTTTTCCTATTAGCTTCAAATGATATTTACATGGACAATGTCCTGTTATCAAACCAGACACTGAGATCTTTCTTTGATAATTCAAGAATTCTGCTAGTCATTGAAATGTTCGGAATTATGAACCGTTTCGACTGCCTAGCAATGGAAGTGTTGTTGCAATTGGTCTCCACTTTCATTTTTTTTCATTTCTTGATCTCCATTTTAAGAGAACAAGTAGAATACCACAGAATGGTTCTGGTCCTATGAATTGCTTTGATGATCCTAGCCTGGCTAACGTATCGGCTTTTTCATTCCCTTCAATTCCACAGTGGCCAGGAACCCAATATAAGTTTACTTGGTTTTGACAGGCCAATTTCTGAAGTGACATTGCACATTCCCATACGAGTTTGGAATTGCATGTTGCTGATTTTAAACCATTTAATGCTGCTTGACTATCAGACATAATGCAGATATTCGAATGTTTATAATTCCTGCGCAAGCATATTACAGAGCATTCAAGAAGTTCTTTGGACTTGTGAAGTATCCAAAATATTTATGATGTTTCGTTAAGTTTATCGACTTTAATTTATCGAAACTTACTCAAAAGTCTGGACTTTTCTGAAGTTTCCGCAGTGGATCCGCAATCAAAATCTAGAAGTATTTCTGAAGTTCCGGGAAGAATCATTCGAGCGAAGGCTGAAGAAGCTTCCAAGGGAAGTCGAAATAAGTTTCCGAGAGGAATCGCAAATGAAAAATTCCAGAGGAAAGTTGGAAGAAAATCCAGAAAGTTAAATAATGTTTAAAAAGTATTTCCCGATTCCCCCGGAATTACCAGAAAGAGCCATCGACTGTTTATCAATTCACGGAATGCAAAAACGGTGAGGAAATTGAAACATTAATCGAAAGAGTATCCATACGACATTTTTGAAGATGATTTTTTTTTAGAATTTTAAAGACTAAACAAATTTGAGATATTCAAAAAGATACAAGTCTCACACAATAATTTTCTCCGAAATTCTAAGCGCGGGCTAAATCGGTATAACACCCCAAAAATCGGTATTCTGAGGAACTTTATCTGTATATCGGTATCTATTTCGGAAATCGGTATAAATACCGATAAATCGGTATATCTGGCAACGCTGAGGCTGGCTGTGGATCATCTCGTCGTTGCTTTGCTCATCGTTAAAAATGCGTAATGTCCCGTTTTCGTTATTTTTTTTTAAATATGTGAATGGAAGATAAATTAAACATAGCACGTGTAATCTTCAAGTGTTTTCACGTGAGAAATGCTTTAAATATATATTATCATTTTCCGTCATATACGTCATGAAACCTCTGTTGATGTATTTCATGAAAGACGAAACTATTAAAGTCGAGCGCTCTTTCACTCGTCCGTTTCACCGAAGCTTGATAGAAACACCAATGGAACGACGGGAGAAAAGAGACAAGCGATTGAACATTTATTTGTGCACACCAACTGAGGTTCTAGAATGCTGCGGAGCTGTTCGACTTTTACAGAAAAAGAACGCCAGCAGTCTCTTCGTCGCATCGATTTGGTCGAATGAAGCTGATATTGTGTCGCTCTGCTTGCAAAGAAAGGATCCACGACAAATGAGCAATCGGAAAAAGTCGACCTTCTCCGATTTGCAAAAAAAAAAAGTATAATTGTTAATTATCAGGGCTGGTAGTGGGCATGTGATGTAATAGTAGTGACTTTAGTGACTAAAATAAAGAAAATAGAGACTTTTAATCAATCAAAAAGTGACCAATACCGACATCTTCCATTGATTGCAATTGCCACTTCGAGGAATTTTTTAAACTCACAAACCCGTCATGCGCATTTTTCATGTTTCTAAAAAATAAAGCAAATGGGTAAGGATTCCATAAATTTGAAAAATATATATGAATTGAATAAGCACGAGCACGGTCTAATTATTATTTCCATTTCCTCGCTCTGCACTCTTTTGCCTACCTCGATTTTTTTAAACAGCCAATTTACTATGATGATATTAGATGCACATCACGAATTGGGCATCGCAAAATTGAATCACAGAGAAAAATGTTCAAATTCAAGGATTTAGACAAATTTTGACCATTTTAGGACAGTCTACACTCAAAAAATAAAACATATTTCCTATGGAAAATATCCATTAGAATTTCACATAACTTTCATGTGATCTCGTAATCGGGAATCGCACCACAAAATCAAATGAACATTATGTGAAATGAAATGTACGTGATTTATCACATAGAAGTCATGTAATCGCTGTCACGAAGAGAACTCTTTTGTTAGTGAGAAGGTTTAATAAAATCTGGTGATCTGGATTCACTTTGGAAAGTGACGCAAATAATGCGTCGCTATCAACTCAGTAATATAAAGATGGATTGAATCCACAGTCTTCTGCTCAGTAAGCAAAAACTGCCGCCATCAGACCACCGAGCCCATCACATCAAATCACTGCGACCGACGGCCGTTTAAACCTGTCGACATTGAGCTATTCTAATGAAATGACGTCTGCGAAAGGAGTCCAACCCGGAACGAACATACGTCATATTTTACCTCATATGATTGACCTAGCAAGCATGAGCATGCATGATTGACCGCCCACGGTTGCTGCTCTGTTATTACCAGATCAGCTGCAATTACACAGAGAACCAACAGATGATGTTTGGGACTAACATTCATCCTCAATGTGTAAGAAACTGGAGATCTAATATTTAGCAATACCAGCGCCGGCCGTGTCCGAATGCAGGTCAACTAGGGAATGGGAAGGAATGTGTTGACGTGGTACTCGCTGTGAAGGAAACCGAGAAATCCTCTGCGCTTCCACGAGAAATCACTGGGATGTTGGATGTGGGGAAAGGTTGCACACGCACGCACACACAGGGATCGTTTTTGGTAGAGCGATTATAATACACAAACACACACACACACGCGCGCGCACTCATCCAATTTCTATTTTTAGATCAGGACCCACACTGTGGTAAGTGATGCGATCGGTGTTAAAGAAGAATTTGTTTTCATTAAAATCTAGTGGGTATAGAATAAGGCAAAGTGCAAAATTGCAAGGAAGGGGACGGGCCTGGGATTGAACTCCCGACCTTCTGCTCAGTAAGCAGAAACGGTAACCACTGAGCTACCGAGCCTCGTCTTTACCTCATATGATTGACCTAACAATTGACAAACAAACAAAACCTATGATTTCCCGCTCAGTAGCAAAAACGGTCGCTACTTGGCCACTGAGCTCCTTCCATCACAATCAATCACTACGAATGACGATCATAATCATAATATAAATCATGTGGTCGACCAGTACGTAAGTTGTTTAAAAATAAAGGCAAAATCGATGCAACCCTTGCTACAAAGTAAAGAAGCCTGAGATTGAACGTACGATTTTCTGCACAGCTAATAAAATACGTTTTCATAGTGAAATGTATTTCCATCAATGTATGAGCTAGGTAAAGAAGTGCACATTTGATTAGTGTTGTCGCAATAATGGCCCTTCGCTCAATTTCAACTTCAGTCCAATTTTCACACTGCCGTACTCTAGCGGAACTATCAATCTATCCTCTTCAGGACTTTCTCTAGCTAATAAATTATCGTACTAATGCTTCATGTTGATATTAGTACAGGTATACCTCGATATAACGTAACTGTCACTTTTGACTTCCATTGTTGATTTCCCACAAATTATCATTCAAACAAGCAAAGTAATATCACCATAGAAGTAACTCTAAGACCAGAAGGTCCCGAAGAAACGTGCTCAAGTTTTTGGCTCAGCTCTGGTACTCTCTTCGGTCCCAAGCTAATCGATGCACCCCTCGAAACATAGGAAATCCACTAACCCACTAATTTTATCTGTCAAACTTTCATAGCGAATCAATACAAACATAGTGTAGTACTAGAATTTCGACTAGAATGGGGTACGTTAATCGATTTGCTTGGGACCAATAGACTAGTCAAGTAGTGAGCCAATTTAATCGTTAGTTTCAACCGGTTGATATCACCATCGGACAGATGAGATAATCCCCCATTGTTTTAAACGTGAGTATTTTTTACTGTAAAGGAATTATTTTATACTACAACTTTGTCTCAGACGTCAGTTAAATAAATAATTCAAAATTCAACTCGAAAACGTCACTCCCAAACGTTTTCGAGTTGAATTTTGAATTATTTATGCCAGATTCAAAATGGCCGATTTTTAGAAAAAATGTGAATGATTGATCATAACAAACAATTATGCAAAGTTTCATGAAATTATTTTTTTATTTGGTCTGCAAATGCTCCATAGGTTTCACAGTTTCCAGTAGCAATACCAACAACTACAATTTACTTGCTCAGCTTCATTTTTTTTTACGTTCTAAAGTGATCAAATCTTCGCCAGATTACGAAAAAATAAACGAATTTTACCTCTCAGAAATCCATGAAACTTCACATAATTGTTTGTGGAAAAAAAGTTCAAAATGTTACTAAAAGTTGATGTTCTGCGATTTTGAATATCAGAAAAGCTAGTATTTTTGATAAGATTTCAAATTAACATTGGTAATATTAAAAAAGAACTTTTTTATTTTATTGAAGTTTTTAACAGTGTTTTGAATTTTTTGAAGAAAATTTGTGATGTTTTTTTGTGTGTTAAAAGGCTATCCCAGTTTCCTACAACTTTTTTTCATGCGTCATTTCGGATAGATGAGCCGTTTTGGTACTATGATCTATTGCAAAATATCGAATACGCAATTTTGAAAAATTAGTCGCGAGTCAAAATTGCCGAATTTCAGCACAAACTTGGTTAATACCAAAACATGTATGGTACCTGTATATATGCAATTACAATAACATCCAGAGTCCCTCCTGTCTTACATATTTAAAAAATACTTGCCAAGCTCCGCCCCTGGATGGGAAATCTAATTACGTAAATAAGGGTTCCAACATTTTTTCAGGGCTAGGTACTATATGTTGTAGTCTGTGAAAGGGAAATCACTTATCGTGTATCATCAATATACATGGCATGTTGCGAGATTGAGCTCGTGAGAGAAAATTTTCGATCTTGGATTTGATTTTTTTGGGTAAATACCAGCGAATCCAAACACATAAAGCAACCAACGATACAGACAAAACGCTCTGCAACACAGATCGATCGGAGTGGTAGAAGGATAATTATATCAAGAACAACATCTGAAAAGGGCATACAAGCTTTTTGTAAAAAAAAACTTCTTAAGCCATTTTCTCGCCATCCATATGACACCAACGACCGTGGGTGACCCTCGGTTGGCGAGAAAAGGGCCTACAAAGGTTTGTTTACAAAAAGCTCGTATGCCCTTTTCACATGTGGCTCTTGATATATTGCTTACCTGCTTTTTTACAATATACATGGTTGAGGACATAGCTTGATCGGAATCGATAAAAGGCATAACAAAAAAAATCCCATCAACACACGTGTATCATCTTCGGCTATACGTCGTGAAGCAGCTTGCCACCAATTTTGTCGTTTCCTTCTACCGGCTTGTGCGAGCTGTGTTGCAGAAGCTGTTTGTCATGATGAAAGAGGAAGAAGATTATATCATTACTGCTTTCCATTTCTGACAAAGCGTTGTCGCTTAGCTCGTTGATCGCTTGTCATTTTTGTCATATTTTTGATTCATAGGTAAATACTAAATGATTCTATTGAATTTCAATTGTAGCTTGTTTAACAGTCATATCCGGGAAAAAAACTGAACGACCAAATCCCGACTGATTTCTTTAGGTTATCGTTCACTTTTTTCGACCTGAATATGCATCGAAAGTGAACTATTCCAATTTCCCTCAATTTATATATGGAGATGTTTTACTTCCTAGCAGCAGAACAGCACCATTTCTATGAAAAATTACCTGACGATATGATTCATTGCTACTAGTGAACAGTTATGAGAAGTTTCGTGGAATTCGGAGAGGGTAAATAACATTGAATTGTCAGTTTGCGTGGTTTTGTTCAGGTTTTTCCATGTGTCCATTTTCTTATCACCCTTCTAAATTTCAAGAGCACAAATCTCAAGATTTACGTGATTTATAACACTGTAAATTTTATACATACGTTGCTTCTCCACAGCCAACAACAAGTAGTAGTTTCAGCTACGGCATTCACAAAAACTTTAATATTTTGACTTGTGAAATTGTGAAGTGTAATGCGAAAGAGGACGCTACAAGGAATCACCTTAAGGTTAATTTATCGTTTCAAGTATTTTCCCCTACCTGTAATGTATTGAAATGGACCAATCAAAAATCAATTATGTATCATTCACGGCCGATTCTGTTGCTCAAAAATAGGAATGAAGTAGCTAAAGAAAATCTAAACATTGAGAAATTTAACTTTTCTCAACGAACATTAAAAACAAAACTTATTCAACAAAAACTAGTTGGAATCATTCAGGGATTATGCAGCTAATAGCACTTAGAATAAACTTAATGTTGTACATTTTTTATGTGTTCTTTATAACAAATTTAACAGAAAAAAATTTAAAAAAATTAAATCTTGTGGAATTTTTTTTTAAATTCTTGCAAAAACCCATAATTTATAGACATAATGCTATTATGGCGACGTTTGCTTTAAATTTTCGCTGTCAAGAGTAAATCAATAGCATCACAATTCTTGATACTTGTCAAAGATGTATTTGATAAACAAACATATAGATATGAGTTTTATTAAGGTTGTATTCATAACAAACATGCAAGACAATCATAGTTAAAATTATCGCCGTTTCACCTTCTGGACGATCATATAATGGAAATTAACCTGTAAATTTTGATATTTTATGCATGATACAATAGAGCCAGATTTGTTTAACATACCAATAAAATTATCCATTAGTATAGAAACATTTTATCATTCCGAAACAAACCCATATTCACACTGAAGTGGAAGAAAAATAACTGCAAGATGACATCCGGGAATCCAGAAGGAAAATAATAAAAAAAACAGCGGAGATGCTTTTGATAATGGAGAGCAATCATGGCAAGTGGCAGTGCAAACGCAAAGAGGGTACATGAAAGAAATTTTCATCTAAAAATGAATGCACTCCAAAAGAGGTAAAAAGAAACCATGACACTCGATCAGGACCAAACGGAAAAGAAGACGACATATCAAATGATCAAAAACAAATGCCAGATAGCGAAACATACATATATGATATAAGGTATAAGCTATACGTGGGAGCTAGCCAAAGACGATAAGAGTGATATCAAAAGAGAAAAAGAGCAAAACAGAGCGAGAAATAAAGGAAACTTCAATGTGATGACTTTTACGTACAGAAACTATCCGGAGACCTGAAATCGAGTTAGACACGCCGTGCGCTGAAAAAACACAATATAGTGAATGAGAGCGAAGTATTGGATGAAAATTGATATTGTTCTGCTGGCTCGATGGGAATTCGCGCCAACGATGGAGGGGGGAAAGTATCCTAAAATGTATATATGCTTATGTCTGAAAGGAAAAAGTAAAAATGCACTCTAATAAAGAAAAAAAAACAATAGTATTTATGATAAGATAAACGCCAATCGTACAGCGGAGATGGAACGGAAAACTGAGAAGGCATGCAATTTACCCTACTGAAGTGTGGAGGAAACGATCCGATTCGGTACTGCCTAACTGATAAAACTTAGTAGCTACAACAATACCACCAAACAAGAAGCGCAGATGTATTGGAGTTGTGTTTGCTTGTTCGCTGATTCATTCCTGTTTGGCTAATCGTACTCGGTTCCGAAGGTAAACAAGATGACTTCAATTATCGTCGTGGTCGTCGTCGAACCACCGCGCGGGCACAACAGATGAACGAGGACGTGTGCCTCGCGAGCAGGCAGGCAGACCACAGGTATGTGAGTGCTTTTAGAATAACTCAATCATGCACCAATTTGACATCATTGGTTCCATCAAGCGGCGCATGGGAATTTAATGTTGGACCGCCCAATCCGGGCTTATACGGTAAAATGGAACCGAACTTTTGGACGCTTAATGGAACGATGAACAATAAAGCTGTAATGCGGCTTAATGCAAGCCTATTTTACTACCACTTTATCCGCGGTGGGTTCATGTCTAGACGAACAATTGAAATAGGTGGAACAACCAAACGTAAACAATGGCTTTAAACACAAATTTCTCGGGAATCAAAACACACCCACGATAAGTTTGCTCTTTCAGATGCTGGTGTTAGATTGCGTGGGTGTGGTTTGATTCTCGAGAAATTTTCGTTTAAAACCATTGTTTACGTTTCGTTGTTCCGCCTATTTCAATTGTTGGTCTAGATGTGAAAGTGCGAAGAAGTAACATTTAAATATTGAAACAAATTTTTTGTAGTATGTACGAACGTTGTTAGAAATGAAAGTTCGGGAAAATCGACATTTTCATGTATATTAATTCTCAAACCCTCAACGTCTGATTTATCTATCCATCTATAAAAAAAAACCGCAACTGCTCAAGTTTTGATGAAATTAATTGAGTTTATTACAAGCCCATTCCAAAATGCGTTGCTGACATCATTTTCCTAAAAAAACGGATCGAATATTTGTTTGGATACGCTGACAAAGCTGCTGGAATAATTCGAAGCAGTGCGACTTCAACGGAAGAAGAGGGCAGCATCAATATTTCTCATGGAATTTCACATAAAAGTTAAATAATATCCCTGTGAATCAGTCCACAAACAAGATCATCAATATGTGACTATCTCAATCGGGAAAACCAAACTAATCACATTCGAAAGTATGACTTTTTAGTCGCTGCGCTGTCCGCTATCCATATCGAATTATTGTCGCTACAGTTGAAAACTGGAATAACCCACTAGCGCAAATCGATTTTACTCTCATTCTACAGGTTATACATAGTGTCGGAAGTAATGCACATTATAGCGCATCATTGTGCGATTACAGCGCATTTCTTCCGACACTATGTATAACGTATAGAACAATAGTAAAATCGATTTTCGTTAATGGGTTATTTCAGTTTTCAGCTGTAGCGACAATACTAGTTTTCAAAAGAGATCTTTGCCAAGTTTGTCCTACTTAGAGCAGTTGGTCTTAGAAGTAGGGTTAATTTTGCATCGAAACCTTAAATAGCCTAAGAAATATAGAAGATCTCAGCAAAGCGTAAATTAATGACAGCTGAGTCTGAATGTCGTGTGCAGCGCCGCACCTTTCAATTCATCCCCATATTAATCTATTAATGGTTGTAATACTAAAATTAAATCACAAACGCCAAATGCAGGGCGGTTACAAGATTTTCAAATTTATCCGCGAAATCCACGATTTTTCAAAACAAATCCGCGATTTCAAATACTAATCTACGACAATAAAAAAAAATGTTTCTATTGTTTAAAAATATCATTTGTATTACTACTACAGGGTGCGTGACGAATTTTTGCAGTAAATTTCAAATAGTAATTTCTCATGCTTGTGCATCATGATTTAGATATATTTGGCAGCACTGGATAGCTTATACTGTTAGGTGTAAGATTTAAACAAACAATGTTGAGTAAACGTAAAGATGTCGAAACAAGAGAACAATCTGTCAGCCGTTGTCGCTTTGTTGCGCGCCGGAGTATGCATGAAAGAAATAATTCGATCGGTAAATGTGTCTGAAAAAACAGTGTATAATATTAAAAAAGGCTTGGGAAAGTGATAAGACGGAGCACCTGCTCATACTGCTAATAAAGCACAGAAATGCCTTACGGAAAATATTTCGTAAATTTGGGAGGAAGAAATTTGGCCCCCAAGCAGTCCCGATATCAATCCGTTGGATTATTTTGTATAGGGCGTCGTCCAACGGGATAACAATAGAACCCCTCACACCAAACTCGCTAAAAGCTAAAATCAAGGCAGTGATGACATCTATGGATCGAAACATTTTAAAACGTGCATACTGCAGTTTCCGGAAGCGTCTAACTGCAGTCGTCGAAAGGGAAGGCAATTTTTTTGAATAAATTTACTTACAACTTCCATATGTTGCGAAAGAAAATAAATCGCACAAAATTCATTGCTAGAATAACTAACTGATGTATTTTTTCTCAAATATGCCATTTACTGCAAAAAATCGTCACGCACCCTGTACATGATATTTTTAGCCTATTTCGTATAGCATATTAGCTGTTTGCTTGCTCTCAACTTAATGTTTTTGAAGCACTTCCACATTTTAATTGATAGCCTACTATGCCTGTACAATCCTATACCCAAGGAAGTCGTGAAATTTTCCATCCCGGAAAATTAATAGATCGACGGGAATCGAACCCAGCCTTCTCCAGAATATACTTGCTTCGTAGCTGTGCCCCTTTACCGACTGAGCTTTGAAAAATAAAAATAAAATATAAACCAACAATGTATCATCTTCAGTTCTTTGTAGTATAACTTCTGAGTATTTATCGAACATGGCTGGATAACACGCAGTTTAAATGGAAAGGTTGCCGAAGAAAAAGAGGCTGCCGACAATAGCCACACTCACCTGAGAAGTTTGGAGCGTTGTAGAAACGTTTTCAACCCGTTTTGGACAGTTCTATCGATTGGAATGGATAGAATAGCAAGCAGCAGATGAATGTAAACAAACAAACACGTCATACCTATGTGTGCGAGACGCTGAGAAATTGCTAGCAGAAGTGCGGATTCTGCTTGGATTGACGAAAATACGTAAATTCACCTATGTTACATGTACATTATTCAAAGGTACCTAGGCCGAAGTGATAGATTGAGCATAGAAATTCTTTCAGAAAACATTTCAATTGAGACTTGAATCGACGCAAAAATGTTTCCGTCGCACCTCGTTTCTTTAGAAAGAGAAGGTATTATAATGCTATCTCGTTTTTCTCTTCACCGATAGCAGACACGAAGCGACTACTGCCAGCCGTTATGGATGTATCGGTTGTTTTCGGTTTTAAAGCAAAAATCATGAAACTCAATCTCACCACAGTTTGGTGAGATTTGCAGCTGGTGAGATATATTAGCTTGATATTCCGAGCTGCGAAATCAAACCTTGCAATATCAACCGCAGTTGTTTGCATGTAATCTTGGTCTTTGTTGAGATTTGATTTTTTTATATTTTCCCAACACTGATGGGGATTATGAGTAGTAAATCTAGGAAACTCTAAATAAAATTGGAAGGAATTTCAAGGAGCATTCCAAGAGAATTCTGAAGGGGATTCAAAGTGAGTTCAATAATGAAAATGACTGATACGACTACAATCTTGAAATTACACCTTATGATCAACTACGACCGAAAATCTCTTAAATGATGATCGACCAACTAATCAAAGATACATTCTGAGGAGAGCTGCAAGGAAATGTGGATAATTGCACAGGAAACTAATTTTAAATAAATAGAAAATATTCTTCACAGAATTTTAAGGTAGTATGAAGACAGCTTCAAGAGAATTCCTAAAATAATTAATAAGAATTTTTAAGAAATGTCAAAAACTTTGCGAGGGTTTTGACAGGAAATTTTTAGCATATTTCCAAAATAATCTCCAGGACATTCTGAAAAAAATTTCAAGGAAATCCTACGGAGAGTTTTAGGAGAGTTAGAAGCAAAATTCAAGAGATCCTTCTCAAAAGCATTTTGAGAAGCATTTGAAGGAAATTATGCGGAAAATTTCTGTGGAATTCTCCATATCCAAGGAAATTTTTGGATAACACTTTTCTTAATTCTAAATGGCAAACCAAGAGATTTCCAGGAATATTCCAAGCGAATAGTGAAGAACACAGTGAAGAGAAGTTAAAGCATATTCTTATCAGAATTTTTAAAAATACTAACATAAATGTAATAATGATGATTCATTTGCCTCTAACATTTTTGATTAACAGCATTTTAAAAAATAATGAAAGAAGCTTTTATAGGTTTTAATATTAACTACAACTTTTGTGAATTACTCAAACCTCTATCTCTTATACATGGCAACTAGAACTTGTTGTTGTTTTCAGTGAATTCAATTTAGATTCACCTGAAAAACAATGGTGGGTTCTGCTGGCTCTAGTTCATCATGCATAAGAGATATATATTTGATTTATTTATCAAAGTTGTAGTTAATATCAAAACCAACAAAAGCTTCATACATCATTTTATGGAATTCTGTCGCAGGCGTATGAATTTAAATGGATGTAAATAATTGTCCATGCCTGTCCAGGATTAACATAAATTGTCAAGATTCTGGGACTTCAGTTGAGAACAAATTTCAAGATTCTGGTATTAGAAAACTGTTCAAGATGATGGAGTTTGATTCGATTCTTCGGTTAATTCCCGGTTAATTTCCGGTTAATTCCCGGTTTCGATTCCCGGTTAATTCCCGGATCTCCCTTTTTTCCAATACCCAAAACAAGTTTTTTTTTATATTTGAGAGATCTCGAAAATTGAAGATCATAGACCAACGATTCTCATCGTTCCCCCCATTGTGTGGCCAGGCTCGCTCAACATCGCTTATTGTCATGTGCTTTTAGTTTAGTGGGGGTTCACGAATCCCAGGTTGAGATTCAATTCCATAGACTAAGTCAAAATGTTAAGGTCCCAGTCTAGACTTGAATTGCCCAGAATATGAAAACAAATTTATAAGAGTCAGAAACACGGCTTGGAAAACTTGGAACTTGGATTAACGAACACCGGGGCAAGTCAAAACGCTTGGGGAAGTTAAAACGGTAGGTGTATCTCTTAGCGGAAGTGAATAATCACTGAGATTATTTATACTATAGTAGTTTGCGGTAGTACACAATGCTCTCAAAAATAGTTACAGTGAATATTCACTTCCGCGAAGAGATACACGTACCGTTTCAACTTCCCCGCGCGTTTCAACTTACTCCGGTGTACCTTAGGTATTATGATCACAGATTTAGAATTTATTTTCAAGACATCAAAAAATACAAGAACTCAAAAAAAAATCCTTGTACAATCGTTCAGGTTGCTGGACTGATCAAACCATTTCGAAATTCTGTTACGTAGTACAACAAATAAATTCAGATCTTAAACTTTGAGAATAATACTTTTTTTAAATCCTAGACCAAGATAAACTTTCAATGTACCGGAGTTAACTAATATTCTAACTGTTGACAACAATTAAGATCACGAAAATTTTCAAGACTCTGAGACTAAAATAGATACTGGACTTAGAAAACAGTTCAAGATTCTTAAATTAGACAAAAAAAAATAAATTTTGGATTAAAAAATGCAAAACTTATTAAAAATAAGAACCCAGATTTAACATTTAACACTTCTAACGGAACATTTTTTAAACTCTGAGACTTGACCAAAAATTGTGTGATTCTTAAATCTCGAAAAATGCTTAAGAATTTTGAAGTAAAATAAGGAGGACATGATTTATTAAGTGTAGGTTCCATTTTGTTTACACGCCATTATCATGTTTTAAACTTTGCCCTCATATAAGAGGAGTACCGAATTTACAATGCCGCCATGTTTTTCTTTGATTTATTCTGAATTTTTAAAAAAAGTTGCACTTACTTTGGCTGCAATTTAAGATCACACGGGATCAAAAAGACGGGCGAAAAAAAATCGCGTAAAAACAGAATTGAGTGTATTTTATATATTATACCTATTTTAGGAATAAAACTTAATTTAATTTAAATCTCATAAGTATTAAATCCTAGATTTTAAAAATCGATTTTTAGCTATATAATAAGATTAGTAGCTTAAGCAAAAAAATATAGATTCTGAGACTGAGATCTCAGACCAGTCCTGGACTAAGACAATATTACACAATCCAATGACTAGGACAAATTTCAATGTTTTGGGGTTTTAATTCCCATACTGTAATTTTAATTGCTTCTCCTTCAATCGCATATTTCATCCGCAATCTGCAGATTTCTTCAGTGCCTTTTACTTACACTGAACTGTGCTCGTTTTCATTGCCACACATCAATGTGAAGACACCAACTTCGGGTAAGTTGGTTATAGTAGAGTGACAAGTTAGAATGTGAGAACTACCGACCGATCACTATTCTCAACGCAGCCTACAAAGTGCTTTCTCAGATCATCTTTCGCCGTCTAGCAAACAGATTGGTGGAAAATTATCAAGCCAGTTTTATGGACGGCCGATCGACAATAGACCAAATCTTTAAGCTGCGACAGATCCTCCAAAATTGTCGCGAATATCAAGCTCCTGTGCACCACCACCACTACACTACGTGAATACATCGATTTCAAGGCTATGGAAGATTTTGGACGAGCACGGTTTTCCCGAGAAACTGACCAGACAGTGCTGTGCGAAGATATCGGGTGCGTAATCGGACTCGTTTGAAACGCGCAAAGCACTTCGACAAGGTGATTGCCTTCCCTGCCTCCGGTTCAACATTGCGCTAAAAGATGTTATGAAACGTGCGGGCTTTAACATGCGAGGCACGATCTTCAATAAATCCAGCCAGTTCATCTTCTTCGCTGACGACGTGGACATTGTCGGAAGAACGTTCCAGGCGGTGGCAGAGCAGTACACCAGGCTGAAACGTGAAGCAAAAAAGGTTGGATTAAAGGTGAATACGTCGAAGACTAAGTCACAGTTCGAAAAAGTTGTGTAAATTTCTGTTACTATGATGCACATAAATTGAGCGTCATATATCATACAAGTTAAATTACATTTGAGATCCTACAAAGTTATGAGACATTTCATGACATATTACAAATATTGTGTGTAACCATCCATTTTTGTAAGTAACATTTCTTACAAGTTGCTAGCTTACGTGAAAAGGAAATTTACATACATGAATGTTTGCATACATGGATGGTTACATCACCAGTAACATTCAGAATTGTTTCAGGGTATCTGTTAGTTCTGTAACCGAGCACGTATTATACAGAAAGCCGCTAAATCTGGAAACGTACAATAGACTGGAAACGTTGTAAGAATGCCGAACAACAATCCTGCAAATATTGTGTTTGCCTCGAATCCGACCGGTACGAGACACAGAGGAGCGCAGTGCGCTAGTGGGTTAGGCCAAGAGGAGCAAGATCTTCTGTGCCCCGTAACGTGGGTAGATCACCTTTTCGTGGTACGTTACGGGATGTAAGATCTACCACCGATTCCTAGTCCTGACTACTTCAAACTAGGGGAACAGGATTTTTCAGTAATACAAGGAACACATCTCGTTACATCCTTGTTACTTTTTATACCTTGTTGATAGTGACAAGACTTGGCTTTGTCCACCGAGGATGATCTTGAAACAAGGAAAAAATTAGTTAGTTAGTCTTCATCTATGTGATTCATAATCTTCTATTCGTTGTTCCCTAGTTTGAAGTGGTTAAGACTAGGGTTCTGATGCATGGTCATTATCGGTGTCATTGCTTAATTTTGTTACTAAGGAATCCAATTTTGGCTGACAAAGGGGCGCGCCTTTGGAGGGTGTTTCAACCTCCGAAGGGTATAAATAGCGGGACCTTTCAATTAGAGTCGGATCCTTGCGATAAATGCAAGAATGACAACTGCAAAAAAATCGAATACTTCATCATTTCTCAATAGTGATGGAGTAATACGACATGCACTAAACTAAGGACACGGGATATACTACAATAGATCAAATTACTGGTCGCAGTGGTGTTAGGTCCCGAACAGAGGAAAAAAAGATCTTATGTTCTTCCTGAAGTTTTCTTGTTCTTTGGCTTTATTTATGCCCTACTGGGACTTTACGCCAGCTATCAACTTTGAGTTCTAGATGCACTTCCACTTTGTTGTTAATTGAGAGCATTGTAGGCCTGTACCATTTTTCTTTTAGAATAATTGTGTGGCAAGTTCACTCAGGTCTTTTTTACACGGGGGATACGTAACCTACGACATTTTGATTTTTCACATGTTTAAATGTTTTTTTTTAATCGGATTTTGATGCCATTTGTAATTATGCTTTGGTCCATATAGACATATTTTAAAAATTTCTGTATTTACACCAAAAATTGTGATTTTTTTTAAGTATGCCATTCGATTACCTATAGCTTGAAACGGATAATATGATTGGAATCAAGTCGATAGGTTGTATCGTTGTCGAGAAATCGTTAAAAACGTACCGTGTAAATCGCGAAAAAACGTGTAAAAATAACCGTGTAAAAATAACCGTGTAAAAAAAACCACGTAAAAAAGCAGTGTAAAAAAGACTTCAGTGTATAATCATACTATATAATCAAACCCTAAAAATTCTTAGATTGGACCGGGAATCGAACCCACACAACAAAAAATTAATTTTGATATCACATCAAAGTGGATGTGTCAAATATATGGTGTAATATTACTTGCCAAAAAGGACAAAAATATAATTAATACAGTGCATGAACTGACAGCTGCTTTTACTGCATTTGTTTATTTTTGTGATCATAAAAATTACATGAAATTTTCGACATGATTGAAGTGCATCCTCTTGGATGTAATATTAAAATTTATTTTTTGCTGTGCAGCAGCATCCAGAATCTTCTTGCTTTGTAGATGAGCCTTTACCGACTGAGCTAAGGGAGGCCCGAACCCACTAGTAGGTAATTAATTCAGAGGTCATAAGTAATCACACTGAAAGAAACTTCAGGAATATTGAAGATTACTAAGTAAGTCAGAACAAGGATAATTTCCAAACCTAGTTGTAAATGTAAATTTTCATAAACAAAACCTTCTTATATGAAGAAAATAACAATTGAGCAGATTTGATTTTTTTTTTTTCCTTTGGTTTGTTTTTTCCGTCGATCTTGTTTTCCGTGCTGAGCACCAATGCTACCGACGTGCCAGGAAGGCAGCTCCCACACCTGGACCCTACCTATCGACCCATCAACTCATGAACCGGGGACCAACGGCTTTACTTCCCATCCGAAGGAAGGCGTGATCAGAGATGTTATGCCTCAGAACATCCCGGCGGCGCCGACTGGTATTGAACCCAGGCCTGCTGGGGTGAGAGGTAATCACGCTTACCACTACACCACCGGCGCCGTTAATTGAGCAGATTTGTGAATCAATCAATACTTTACGCTGAAATCTGATCACATTTCAAATACAGTTAAATCTCATTCTCCTTAACAAGATATTCTCTCTATCCCGGTCTTAGTTCAGGCTACTTCGATCACATTTTCCATGAAGATTTCCCAACTTTACCTTTCCTAACTCGTTGTTCGCTTAAATATCTATTTAGAGAGGGTTTACTGTAGATTTATCTTGCTCACCCTCTCTCGTATTCACCTTTCCTCTGTATCTCTCATTATCTATCATTCTCATACTCACGCTGCATCTAGTAACGAAAAAATGCGATTGCGTTAGAGATCAGTCCACGCCAAATCGCAAAAAAAAAATAACAACATGACTCGACCTTCTCCGATTTGCATGAAACTTTGCATAATTGTGTGTTATGGGCAATCATTAACATTTTTGCAAAAATCGACCATTGCTTAGCGATGTGCTGAATTGATGTTCTGACGATTCAATTCACGGTCTTCTACTCAGTAAGCAAAATCGGTCTCCACTAGGCCACCGAGCTCCTTACAACACAAAACAAATGCTATAAAGTTTTCGTTTAACTTCTTGTTATCCCGGCGGTGACCTCACCAACGACGACGACAACAACTGCTCTTGAGAAGGAGAAGGATTTGATATGGATTTCCGATCAACACGTCTTTCCTAAAACTCAAATATTACTTATTTTACGTAACCGGCCCTCCAACCGAATATCTTTACTCTTTGCATCGTATTATGAAAGAAAGCCAATTTAAAGCATAACTGTGTAATGTGAAGGAGCTTTAGATTGAACCCATAATATTCTGCTCAATAAGCAAAATCGGTCGCCATTAGGCCACCGAGCACCTTATATCACGAAAAAACTACGATCAAGTTCACGTTCAACTTGCTGTTCCTAGATTTCAAATCCGACGACGACAACAACTGCTCTTGATATAGATTTACAATCAACACGTCTTAAACAGACGATCTTCCATCCGGTAAGCAAAACTGGCAGGTAGCCGAGCTCGAGACGTTATTTGGTAAATATTGAATAAAGTTCAAACAAATAACTGTAAAGGATCTCATCAGAATGATGTGAAATTGGCCGGCCTTCTAATGTTTCATAAGCTTAAAATCAATCGCTCTTTCATGTTCACCGCTTAAAAAAATATATATAGGGGAAATGGATATAATGTCGGCCTAAATGCCCCTAATTTGGGCCCATACATAAATTTATCAATCGACTAAATTTTCGTTAGTTACCAAAAATATCCATTAGTACTGCCCTAATGACGCGTTCATCTAGATAAAATTGATAAATAGCAGATTTTTAGCGATGGGCCCAATCTTAAATCCATAGGCCAACATTAGAGCCATTTCCCCTACATATTAAAAAAAAGTTAACGAAGCGATAATCGTTATTTCTATAAAAAAAAAGAATGAACTAAGATATCGCGTAAAAGTTCCACCCTTGATTGACTCGATGTAAAAATCGCAATGTAAGCCATAATTAAATAGATAAACGCGATTACATATTGCGAACACCCAGTCACCCCTCAAATCGTGATGTAGGTCTTAATTGAAAAGATAAACATGATTAAATATTTCAAACCCTAAACCCCTCAAATCGCGGTTTAGACCTCAATCAAGGGGATAAACGCAATTAAACTTTTTTTGTATTAAAATCACGACTCGAGCGAAAACGAGAATACGAGTATATAATGGAAATCTAAATAATA
The DNA here is from genome assembly GCF_037179485.1 of Ochlerotatus camptorhynchus. Classification (NCBI taxonomy): domain Eukaryota; kingdom Metazoa; phylum Arthropoda; class Insecta; order Diptera; family Culicidae; genus Ochlerotatus; species Ochlerotatus camptorhynchus. Next base: position 323,695 of record NW_027040751.1, on the reverse strand, counting down.
TCCATTCGATGATGAAAATAAATTTTCAACAATAAGCTCAACTTGAAAAATAAGTGAATCTAAAGATGTTCCATCATCGAAGGGCTGAAAACGAAGTTCTTGCAGATGATGTATAATAACCGATGTATGTATTACAAAATTAAACAACCCAATTGTCTTGAAGTTCTTGTCAAGACTCTCTTAGAGTTCTTCCTAGAACTACCTTAAAGTTATTCTCTGAAATATATTGGTATCATCAATTTTCATAAGATTATTCTTAAAAATATTTCAAACTAACTGAATCTTCGAAATCCAATCCAGCTCAAGTTCCTTGGGTATTTCAAAGGTCCAGAATCTAATTTTTTGTTCTCGGAAATAAGGCGAACTATATTTTATCCCTCGACCTTTGTCGATGTTTAAATGTTTAAAGTTCATGGATTCTAAGCAAACTTGAAAAAACGTGTTAAACGGTACAAATTTAGCCCTAAAGATCCTGATATAAAATGAAAAATAATGGAACTAATAATTATCGTCTGAGTGTCGAAAGAACAGAAGATCAAATAGGGCTAAAGGTTGATTGGAAAAAATACAATAATACAAAGACTTATCCATTTGATAGAACGAACGTTTTTCAGAGAATGGAATATTGAATAGTCGTATTACTTCATTCAACATTTTTAAGTAAAATTAATGTTCTACATGAACTCAAGTTATGTTAAAAGAAATAGATTTCAACGAAGGGAAAACAGTATGTAAACATATTTCACTTTTGATAATTAGATTGATATCACCATATATCAGCTTTTGGCTTTTCGACCTTTTGTCCGTCCGACCTATTTTTTTTTTAACCATTTGTCCTTTCGACCTTTTGTTCCTACGACCTTTTGTCTTTTCATAAAAAATAAAATTTAAAGAATAGAAAAATTAATCGATCATTGGGACACTTTAATTATTACCGCTCTGATTTATTTGATCTTAATCTCTATCTATCTAGTATCTGCTGAAAAAAAAATCGTTCTAGCTACGAATGAGCAGAAAATTCATCAAGCGGTTAGAGAAAGTTGTGAACCTTGAATTTGGGACCCTGACTATGGAATGAGTTTCATTCGAAATGCTTGAAGTTATAAGATATTTCAATTTTTTAAACTAAGTTCGAACTTTTACCCCACCTTACTCTAATACGTAAGCATTCTAATGATAACATAAAAAAATACCGAAAAGGGTTGTTATTTAAGTTTTTTGGATTGTTTACCCAAAATTAATATGATTGTTTTATACCATTATTCAACTGTCCAGAAAAACAACAATAAATCAATAAACTTTGAAAACTGCAACGCAATCTACTAGAGAGCTTGTATCAATATCGCACGATTCCTGTATCATTTTGCATTATAATAACAAACGGAGTTATCTGAATTTGCATCGTAATCAGAGATAATACGAGGCTTTACAGCTGCTACGGGCTTCGACAGTTCAACATTTAGCTGAATACCTAATCCAAAAGCCGGCAAAAAAAAATGTTGACAGTGTGATTCACAAGCTGGAGAATGATACCCTTTTTAATCCCTGCAAAACCAGAAATCCTTCGTTGGTTTATCTTATCAGCAGCCCCTTGACGCAAACATGCTATGTAACCACATAAATTGAAGTCCCCTTTCCACTTCGTTGTCGGGCAATATGTTTTCAAGCTGATTATATCGGCATCGATTCGCCAAATGCCGTGCAGTACCATTGTCGAAATGGCTTCATTCACCCTTATCATCATCAGCAAACGACAATCACTCCTCCAGAAAGATGACACGAAGATGTATGCTCAACTTTCACATTTTTCGGAGCGCAAACTGTAGAGTAAGTCTAATTGAGCCAATATATGAAACCATTCGGAGATCAAAGAGCTTCTGACATCGCTAGCCTTCTACTACTTGCCACACTCACGCACAGAGCTCAAAGTACAGAATTACTTCCAAATATGCGATGGGTGGTACCGTCCACCCATCGCTATTTTCGACTGTCCTTCAACTAATTGAGCCGATTTTCTGTAGATAACTAGTTTATGGTTGACACTTATTACATACAAAAAATCAACGTATTTGGTTGAAGGACAACCGAGATATAGCGGTGGGTGGTCGGTACCATCCACCGCATATATCGAGGGAATACTGTATCGACTCTCGGTCTCAACGAACGAGACTAACCCGGTTCGATTAAGCTTCAACGCCTATTCGACCCTCCCATACCCCGGTGGGTGCCAAGTCCAACACGCCACCCGCAGATCTTGCCACCCGGACGACTCGTTCACACAAAGCAGACGCAAACCAACTGCACCCTTGTTCCTTGTAAATACATTAATAGCACATAATAGCATAATAGGAAGCAGCACGACAGTTGCTGAAGGGAAGGAAAAAATCATTTAATAATTGACTAAAGTACCATTGTTTCTCTGTGCGTTACATTTTCTCGCATCATGGCATCCGTCCGCGAGCTGCCAGAGATACGTCTCACTTCAATTTCCTTGACTGTTATTATTGTCACATGAAAGACGCACGACCAGATGCTGCTTATCCTGCCACTTGAAAGTTCCCAGTACTAAATGCTAATACCAAGAGAAAACAACTGTGAAAACGATAGGAACAAACACTGCAAACGAACTCTCTATGAGAAAAGGCTCGCCCATAATGAGATTCAGCTCATTAAGGGGGTATTCCCGATCTTTTTTTTTTCAAAAAATCAAATTTTTTTTTTCACGTTTTTTTGTACTTTAGACTATATACTTTCATCCCCCCAAGCCGTTTTCCGATCAGCGAATTCGGTGTCCAGGCATAGCTGACTAATGGTAAGAACCCCCAAAATGGTTTTAACTATAGTCAAAACTTTAAACGCGTTTTTCTCGAAACCACATTTTTTTATCGGGCGAAGATTTTTCTCAGAAACTATAAGAGATATTGACTTGAATCTTTGTGCATTTTGTTCCTTATTAAATTCTTTGGAGCTTCTCCCACTTTCAGCCAAAAATATTAACATTTAACATTGTTTGAAGCACCTTAAAGCTGCAAAAAAGCGGGCTAAAAATCGCCTGTTTTTTTATATGGCCGCCATTTTGTTAATTTGCAAGATTTTTTGCTGCCAACGGGAGAAGCTCCAGAGAATCTTATGCAGATTATTAATTTCATCACGAAATCTGTTTCAGATGAAGCCGTTCCAGAGAAAAGTCTTCGCCCGTCCAGGCGTTTGCGGCAAACAGGGGTCTGTTTGCCGCCATTTTGTGACGTCAATAATGTCTTTTTTTATGTCGAAAAAAATTTATTTGTAAACTTTAATGTTCAATAAACAAGAATCCCAAAGAGTTAGGCGCATTACTATTCATTTTCCTTGAAAAAAATTAATTGAAAAACAGGCCGAAAAAAGGCAAAAGATTGGGAATACCCCCTTAATTGATTATAAAGCAGCACCGAGGCACTTTTCGCGCTAATGGTTGTCTATAGATAGACATAATATCCGACAGTTCCCCTCCATAGCCCAGGGCTGCCACACATACAGATTGTTCTGTATTTTACAGATTTCCTTGATTATTTCTTGACCAAGAATCTATATATGCAGATATACAGATTATTAGCTAAAATACAGATTTTTCGAGAATCTTAATTATATTCTGAGTTGATTAGAAATATATTACGATTAAAGATTTTTATTTAGTGTGTACATTACCAATTTCCGTATTATTCTTCTGATTGAACGGAAATTGACTAGATATTTATCAAAATTTAACTAACATTATGCTACTTACTAAATTAAATGCATTTGGCAACAGTTTTGGTACAATCAACCATGTAGTGAATATCACTGACTAGGTTAAATTAACCGCACTTTACACATTATTCCAGGCATTTTTCAGTTACAGAACATTGAGTGTTTGTAAATTATTGTCAATTAAATGAAAAACTCGCACCTTGCATCGAATAGTTCGACAAACGCAGTATCATTTGCATTGCTTATTTCCTATGAATTGGCAATATATGCTCTAAAACGTAAAATATTAAAAATTTAGCGAACATTTCCTTCACAAAAACATGTTGTCTATGAAGCATAAATGAAGTATGAGATTTAAATGTGGCAACCTCTGACGCGTAGGAACGGGAAAATCGTAATTGAAGTTCGAATACAGAGCCCTATATGGCAAGCCAAAAGCCGCCCTAAATAGAAAGGCTCTACAGGCACGAATGGAAGCTTTCATCGCTGAACAAATCTAGAGTAAATGGGGGTAAAATGTCCATATCGGGCAAAAGGTGCCCCTCCCAAGTAACATTTTAAGTTTTATGAAATACTACAAAGCAACTATGAAACAACATTCATAAAACCCTGGTCAAGGCTATTTTGTCATTAATCTTCTTCTTCTTCTTCGCATTTCAAGCTTATTGCATATCGCATGTTAGCTTATTGCGTGCTCTCAACTTAGTGTTCTAGATGCACTTCCACAGTTATTAATTGAGAGCTTTCGATGCCTGTACCATTTTTGCATTGGTATAATTGTGTGGCAAGTCCAATCATACTTCTATGCCCAGGGAAGTCGAGAAATTTTCCAACCCGAAAAATTCCTAGACCGGACCGGGAATTGAACCCAGCCACCTCCAGCATGGTCTTGCTTTGTAGCTGCGCCTTTACCGACTGAGCTAAGGGAGGCCCCCTTGTCATTAATGCATCCACCAAAACCTCATTAAGACTAGAATATGTCTAGTTGGCCCACCCTGAAGAAGGTTCTGAAGGGTGTATTCTCGAAGCTCTTCAAGATTGATTTACTGCAAAAGGTTGTATGACGAACGCATTGAGAACCATTTGAAAACTACAACAAAAGCTATTTAGCAACAATAAAAACCCTTTCCGAGCCATTTCCCCTAGCCGCTTACTAAATCCACTAGGAAAGCATCAATCAAGATAGAAAAGGATTTATGAATCCGATCTTATCAAAATAATTAAAATAGAAACTGATGGTATAAAAATCGTGTTGAATATCCAAATTTATTACAATAGTTCTCATTATGTGGCCTAGTTTTAAGTGTCTTATTAAATGTTAGGTGAAATGTACGTGAAAACATCGAAAAAAATAGGTCCGCTCTCGTAAAACGTCGATTTGACTAATTATTTTACATTGAATAAAATAAATTATTTTTCAGATCGAGCTAGGCTGAGATTATTTTTTTATGATTTTCGCATTTAAATGTTTGCTCATAGCTAAATTTACCAAAATATAGTTATATCCAAGGAAATATAGATAGAAAATCGAAGATTGTAAAAAACAAGCAAACTAATTGTAACATGGCGGTGGCATAAAAGTTGATTTTCATGGGTCATTTGTGAAAAAGTTGTTTTGCTTTTAAGAAATCCTTAACAAAATCCTTAGGTTGTAAAATGGCTTTTATGAAGAAAACTTGCAGACTGAATTGTATTTATCTAAAGCCATTTTGCTTGATCTTAACCCGTTCAGATTTATGGCAGCATTTATGGAGGCAAAGTTGCCTGCAAAAGTTAAACGTCAAAGTTTGTTTATCTTTCGATAGTTGCGCTGTGAGATTCAGCGTTCTTCCAGGCGATTATTTCCCGATGGCTTGGAAGCAGTTACTAAGAAAGTGTTCACAACATTTCGCATTTCGCACAGCTGTAACCTCGATAATTCCCGAAAAGATCTTCCGGATGGTTCTGGAAGTGCACCATCAAACGATGCAGGAATGTACAGTTGAATTAATTTTTTCCAAGTGATGACCCTTTCACCGAATAAAATCGCAGCTATGGATCGGAAACCAACTAGTATCCGCTAACTGACAGTTTCAGTGGTTTACTGTCGGTACTGACACAAGTTATTCCGATCTTCATCTATTCGCAAGGTCTGGAGAAGGCTGGTCTGTTTTCAGGGTTTTCAGGCTGTTTTGACAATGTTTTATGAATTTGAGGACTACGCTCACTTCTCTCTTCTCCACCAGATGCTCAGTCGTTGATTGTACCCGTTCCACCGGACGTGCTGGTTCTAAACTTTACTAACTAAATTTTACTGAAATCGCTTGAATTTTTCTTCCAACTTCGTTTATACTTCGATATATCCTTGTCATAAATTTGGTTTCTATTCACTGTGAGGATCCATCCTTAAAATTCAATTTGTAAACATAGGATATTTTATGATACACTTTTAAAAGCCTAAAAGGCAACAATATATGCCATTTGCTCTCATTTAAAACTTAATGGTTTTATGATTGCTTTTATAATGATAGAACAGGTTTATAGAGTATTTTATCAAGACATTAATAAAAAATTGTTAATGAAGTTTATGATTGATTTATAGAACAGTTTTATGGTGGGATTGAGAACAACTTTAAATTTAATTTTAAAACAAGACAGTTTTTGACTTCTCGACAGACTGTAAAAGGTTTTTAAAACAGCGAAAAGGTGAACTACTAAGCAGGAACGTGTTACACTGCGAAAAACTGTATTTAAACTAAATGGATTATTCATTGCCATTATAAAACCATCATAAATCAGAGTGGATGCCAAATGATTGCAGAATTGTTACTTGGGGCTTCTTCTTCTACTGCTAGTTAATATGATGGTGTAAAGTTGCTGCCATACGTTTAACTTTAAACGTACTATATGAATGGAAGCAAAACACATTAGGAAGAAAGTCATTTGAAACATATACTCATTTCTCGAAAAAGTTGGTATCTCTGAATATTGCCAAAATTTAAGATTTGATTGATACAAGTTGTTAGATACATCCTTCATCTTCCGGCTCAATAGGTCGTATGGCATATTTATTCGACAAATAAGTAGATATTTTCAACGTTACAATTTGTTACACTGAAAACGAAACTAACTCAGAGAGTGAGTCACTTTTACTCAATAAAGTAGCCTACGCTCTTATAAATTTTTCCACACGAATGAGAAAATGTGTGTTACTATCTTGTATTGAACCGCAGCACCTCGGTATATCTCATCCTCCGCTCATGCGGTCTTCACTAACATCCTGCGATGATAAATCCCTCATTATTGTAAGCAAATCTTACAGCTCCCGGTTGGGTGTATCAATTTTTATTAACCGTTATGTGATCGACAAAAAACACCTTTAGGTACTCGAGAAGGGTACCCAGGAAATTGAAATACTTGCAACTGCGGCCAATTTTGACCGATTTTGAATCTTGCTCCGGAATGGCCATTCTGGGGATAATCCTTAAAATTGTTCTCAAGTGAGATGAAATTGTTTGATGAAGTAGATTATGATATTCTGATATCTATTCCTTCGAAATTCGAGCGTAACTGGCAAAAAATGCTTAGTTCTGGAACATTACACCAGAAATCCTGATTTCCGGGAGCTAGACGATTCCGGATGGACATTGTTGACAATGTCCAGAAAGAGGATAAGTTTCTGAATCCAATGGGGCCAAAATATTCAAAATCGGTCAAAATTGATCGCAGTTGCAAGCATTTCAGTTTTGTGGGTACCTGGGTACCCTTGTCGAGCTCCTAAAGGGTAAAACATATCAGGACTGGGTGGCAAGTGAATTTCTGATTTTAAATTCCTGATTTTAAATTCCTGATTTTTCCCGGTTTTCCTGGTTTCTTCTATAAAAAATTCCTGGTTTTTGAACAAAGCTTTAAATCTATCAGTTTTGCAGATTTCCTTTAATTTTTCTACATGAGAGAAATGTCTTAAGTAGGGGAAATGACGGCTTCGGCATGACAGACTATTTAAGACAACCTAAATTGAAACACTATTCTCACTGGATTTTCTTACGAAAACACTTCGCTGAATGCATGCAAACGATCCTTTATGCTTTCAGCTTCAATTTGACTATATTTTTACCACTGAGAAAAAGCAATCTAGCAAGGTTTTCTTGAAATGAAACACACGCACTACAAATTGTAACTGATTTCGAGTTGCCGATAATAGAACAGCAGATTTACATGCAGCTCAAATGGAACGGTTGCCGAAGAAAAACTGGTTGCCGACAATACTCGCTCTCACTAGAGAAGATTGGAGCTTTGTAAAAGCGTTTCAAAACAGTTTTTGACAATTCTTTCGATTGAAATTGTTAGAGCAGCTGGCAGCAAAAGATTGTAAACAAACCAATACTGCATATGTGTGCGTTCCTTAGAGAAAAAGGCTATAGAAAAATGGTCGCTGCTTAGGTTGCCGAGAATACGTAAACGAACTAATGAAAGTTCGCACTTTCTGTTGCCATTACTTTTACTCTGGTGTTAAATGAAAGGGAAACAACAAAACCAAATTGTGAGGTTAGGGACCGTGCACTGATCTATTGGCGTTGACGGCACCGCCGAAAAATCGTCTCTTCTAGCAAAGATTGACAGTTTCTTATGGGAATTTTCCGTGGAGTGAAAGGATAGTACGAAGTCCGCCATGTTTCACGCACAGTCTGACGTTTGCTTATGGATTTTAACATTGGAGTAAAGAGCTACAGAGTCGCCGTCAACGCCAATATGAGCTTTCATCGTGTTTGTACTGAGAGCATAAAGCAAAGTTGCGTTGTCATGACAGCAGCGACGAAAGCTCTGATGCTTTTCTGCTCGATTATCAAAGTGTATTTAATATTGCTGATTCACATATATCTTAGCATGCATTGATATTTCACAAATCATAAGAAGCAACATCCACAGCTGTCAAACATAAACACAATCGGATAATAACTATCATTCTTCGAAGCCTCGGTTGAAGACAGATCGATCCCTCTTGATGCAATCGACCCGATCCGCTGGATTATCAATTGTATCAAGCAGGCTATACTGGAACCACATGTAACCCTCGAATCTACCAAATAATTGTGGAGACGGGTGTCCTCATGAAATGAAAAAGTGTAGTAGTCCATAGATTGGTTGGAGGATCTTCTTTTGCCAATGCGCTGAAAAGCAGTTTTAAATTATTTTTCTATTCATATATTTCAAGATTTCTTCAATTTATCTTGCGAACTTCCACCTGAATTGTTGTTGTTTTGAATGTTTCCTTTCATATTTTATGTGTTGTCATGCGAACAAAGTCTTCAACTCGGTCTTGGTTCAGTGTTCAAAAATCCCAAAAGCAGCTGTCAGTGACGATTGTCAATTTCGGTTGTCAAATCTGACGCCAAATACTAATTTTTCTCTGAACTGGCAATATACTGATATATCAGGGGAAACATATCAGAAGGGTATAACTCGAAACGTAAACAATGATTTTGAACGTCGATTTCTCTTGAATGACCACACCCCCACGGAATTTGACTACACCAGCTCATAGAACAAACATTTGTCTGTCAGATGATACAGTTAGTTTGAGTGGGTGTGTTGTCATTCGTAAGAAACCGACGATCCAAGTCATTGTTTACGTTTCGAGTTAGACCCTTCTGACATGTTCCCCTGATATTATCTTGCACGCATCACACATAAATAGTAACGTCATCATTTCAAACCGACATGCATCTGTAAATTATTATTTTCCTGGTTTTGCTTAAAAATTCCCGGTTTTTTCCCGGTTTTTCCTGGTAAAACAAAATTTCCGACATCTTCCTGGTTTTCCTGGTTCACTTGCCACCCTAAGGACCCTCCCTTTCGAAGCTCCTTGCTGCAATATGAAATCTTTCTTCATGAAAATTTGTCTCTCCATGAGTTCTAAGATGTCACTGAATTCTGGTTTCCTGTCGTGAAAATAACTTTATAATATCTTGAAATCTGAAAAGTTACCCGGGTACCCTGTCGATCACATAATGGTTAAGCATTTCAATGGTAATATCCAGCCTTATCTAACAAAGAGATGCACTTAAATATCGATTCACTTTGTGGATTAAATGGGTATTTTCCTTAGTATGGGCATTTTACCCCCATCTCCCTTATAAGTACCGGCAGGAACAGGCATCCACCTGTTGTGGGTGTTGGAATGGAAAATGTAATCTAGGGATGTTTGCACTGTTTGATTGAGTCTAACAAAGGCAGCGTTCGTTGCTCGGCGATGATACAAGAATATGATGTAGTTAAATTTGCGGAAGTGTAACAGTGAACGTGATGAAATAAGGAAATCATCGCAATGACGTCATTGACTTGTCATATATCCAGCAGCGTAATGTCAGCAGTGATGCTATTTCAGCGAAAAACTCAACCAAATTTTAAGATTGAAAATGATTCTGAACGCCAGATTTGATTTCTTTTCATAGAAATTTACGGAATTCAAAATCAAGCGATTATTTTTAAGTGTCTGTAAAATCCATATCCCGATTTTGCACAGATTTCAAAAATTTCCTTTGAAATATTCTGCCCTCAACATTTTCGATTCTAAATCATGCAATTCATTTTTGTAATTCCGTTTCTATTTTGAGACACGGTTTGGTGTAGTTAGTACTATAAATCAATTTTCTATATGCTATTTTGGATAAAATTGTTCATAAAGTGTCACAAACGTGATTACTTAACTTAAGTTCCATAAACAGAACAGCTTTATAGTCAAAGCTATGATTTTTTTTTTGACAATTTAGAGACTTAGTACAAGTATATTCTTAGCAGAATTAGGAAATTGTTCCATTCACGTAAGGATAGCCCTTATTACTCTAGATTCTAGACCGAAACTAATAATTTCAAAAACAACATGTTTAAAAAATGCATACACAGGTAAAATTGTAAATGTATAGTTTGAATTATCATAATTTAAATCAATAGTAGGGTAGATGTACCAGTTATGGTTATACGTTTCTGTTATGGTGTTTTTCAATAACGGCATATGCGAATTCCATAAGCCATAATTGGAACACACCTTAATAAGAACGTATGGCCATAACTGGTACACCTACTCTAATCAATATATTTATGAATTTTTGTTAACTGAAATGCTGGTATTTTCAGGGGTATTATTTTACAACAAAATGTCTACTCATGTATAATGTTTTTTATGTTATTTGATTATCGACTCAATGAAGAAAACAAAATTCCCTGATATTCCCTGATTTTCTAGCAATTAAAAAAAATCAAGGTGCAGTGTCTACCCGTTTTTGGCAACACAACCCCATCAGCTATTACTTTCCTCATATAAGTACTTTCTGGTCATTTTTTCATGAAATAACACATGGACCTCTAACCCACTACAATTTCAAATTGAATAAAGCGTTCGATACATGGCAATTTTCTCACCCTTAGAAGTTCTTTTCTGACTGCTTCCGAACTCAACCCTAGTGGTATAAATTTATCCAGATCTCCACCTGAAACCTAACCTAACCTAGCCTAATATTGACTTCAACAAACGCTGGCATCACTGAATGTGTGTGCGGACATGAAATCAATATTAGTAAGCAGGGCTGTTTTTGGAACGATATTTTCTCACAATCAATTGCCAGGGAGTGGCAGTCTGTTAAAGTTTTCATACGTTTAATAATTAGGTACTACTTGGTAGCTACTTTTCGTGGAAACTTCTATTGGACAAAAATCATAGCGTGGTTTGATGTTTTCATCTGGACGATTCAAGCCATGAGGCTAAAAAACTCTGTTGATAAATGTAAAAAATAACTTCTTTCGAAAATTGCACATCGCAGTGAAGAACACTGCGTCCTGAAACCTAGGAAAAGTCCTGAACATTCCTAGCAGCAACACGCGAGATTAAAGAAACTTTCCAACGACATAGGCCCTCGAAATCTTCGAGTGTCTCCTCTTCGTTTGATCCGATTGAGAAAAGTGCCACTCTCATTCATGGCAACTGAACACATAAGAGCTGCTGATGAACGACGTCAGATTTTCCATCGGAACAATCGAACCCCCGGAACGCCGTTGTTTATTTATATGCCAAGGAATACGTTCGCACATACATAGCACGTGCAGCGTATTACTGCCTGCAAATCAATTACGTAACAAACGGCGAAACTCAGCAATATATTGAACGACTGACGATACTAGACTGTGGTCTACTGTAGGGCGCTCTTGCGTAATGATGGGCAAGTAGGTGATAAGGTGGTATGGATGTATGTTAGTTGCGGATGGCAGTTAGTTCCTTTGTGTGTGGCGGTGTGACGCTGGAACGCGCGCAACCATATTTGCAAATTCTGTTTTCATAGGAACTTTGTCCAACCAGATTAGTGACCATTACCTTTTTCCAATAGCCATAATTCTGAAGTACACCGCTAAAGTGGTACTAATTTCACGGGTATTTTTCCTTCTTAGGCTGTAATGAATTATCCTTCGATTTGAGCTTGTTTGCCACATCGTATAGCGACCGGGGTTGAGTCCGTTTTGTTAAATCGTCTGACAGCTTTCTTGGAAGCTGTAAACAACCCTTCCTTGAAAAGTTCAAGCCAAGATAGGATGTCGCCGTTATCAAATAACAGCGAGAAGCCGTATCACGCTAGGAATTCTGCCATCGGCATTCATTATATGCATCACGAGACGAATCTATAGTTGTCTAAGCCAAATTTGTACGCACCGCCTTCGCTGTTTATTATCGTCTTAAGTTCCTCGACATTACTCTCCCGCAAGGGGAATGGCGTATTTCATCAGTAGGCATGTACAGTAAAATGTTAAGAGTATTCGACAAGAGTTGGAAGTTGACAGGTATATAATTGGAAATGGAATTCCTTTACTCAACATTATTTATTATGTAGAGCTGTATTTTATGTAAATCTAACTTAAACTCCTACGCTCAAATTTATTTTTAGAATAGATTAATCTTGTACAAAATGCATGAAACTAACTTGTAAATTACAAAAAAACATTTTAAGCTTTGAAGTCCTCTACCGATTAAACAGCAGACAGAGTCGGCATCAATAATCCATCGATGAAAATCACGTAAATAGGCCGATTACACGGTTTATCACCAGATGAAAACCGATTTAATCTACTGACTAATACACCGACTGAAATTAATTACAAGTGGCATTCGAGCGGGTGATTTGGATGATGTTGGTTTATTTGGAAGATATTTTCGAAACAAAGCACTTTAAAGTTCAGCTTTACATACCATTATCAAGAGTACTACTTTTTTGACTTACACAGAAACCAGCTAGAATAAATAGAAATTTCAAAAAAGTATTCAGTTTGACACATCATTTCGGACTCATCACCACTGCGATTGCAGCGCCACGATGGCCGATTCAAATTTGCATTTGTCAATTTCAAATGTTCCATTTCTAGAGGTTTCTATACCCAATGTTTTGCTAAGTACAAAATCTTAAAATCTTTAAAGGTTTCAGAATGAGATACAGAACCATAATAATATTTTAAAGCTCGCTAACCCAAACAGCATTGGGTTGAATAGATTAGTGGGACAAATTATGAAAAATGAGGGATTAAATTTCTAAGTTTATTCTGGGATATTCTGTATTCTGATCAATCTATGCAGCCTCCACACATCTAAGGACTGTATCGAAAATAAGTTGAAGACAAAATTTTCCTTCCAAATCCGTAAAACAAAATTTCTTTAATTATCTTCGTCATGTCCTTCTTTAAAACTTAACAAAGCAATACAAACAAACAAATATTTTTAAAGAGATTGGTATCACGTTGAATTTCCCTTATGAGGTTCGTGATTTTTAACGTATCGTTACAGTACATTTTTGAGGAAAAAGGGCGAAAACCCTGTTTAAACCATGATTTATAAGAGTGAGGAGTGTGTTCGCCTTCGTGAATGAACCAAAAAGGCGGAACGCTTATAGCTTTTTTTTTTTTTGTAAATTCATTTGTTTATCAAGGCTCAAATGCGGAAGCTTTACGGAGCCGAAATTCATTTATCTTTTTACAATTCTATCTATCTATCTATCTATCTATCTATATATATAAAAATGAATTTCTGTCTGTCTGTCTGTCTGTCTGTCTGTCTGTCTGACCCTTATAGACTCGGTGATATAATCAAGGAAACCTATCGTAATCCTAGGAAAACAAATTGGGAGCTGTACAACTCCAATCTCTCCGTACAATGGGATGTTTCTATGGATATAAGCACCAATGATAAGTTGGAAAAGGCATCTGAATGCCTAGTAACACAAATTAAACAAGCTTATTATGCAAGTTGTTCTATAAAGGAACGCTCTACTAATAGAGATGTATCCTGGTGGAATGACAGATTAGAAAAGCTAAGGAAAAAGGCTCGTAAACTATTTAACCGAGCTAAAATAATAGGAAATTGGTCTACCTATAAAGAGGCTTTGACTGACTATAACAAAGAAATTAGAAGATCCAAACGTAAAGATTGGAGACATATGTGTGAAAACATTGGAAGTACTCCTGTTACCGCAAGACTTCAAAAGGTCCTTTCTAAGGATCATGCAAACGGCTTAGGAGCCCTTAAAAAAGAGGACGGTTCTTTTACCTTAACTACTAAAGAAACATTGGAAGTAATGATGCAATCTCACTTCCCAGGGTATTTGCCTACTACTTCCACTATATCTGTTGTAAATTTCGCTAGAGGTCATGACTCAGTAAATGGATCAAGACACTCCAATGAAGAGGCAAAAAATCTAGCTAGTGTAATGTTTACTAATTCTAAAGTTGCATGGGCTATAGACTCTTTTGAACCATTCAAATCTCCAGGTTTGGATGGAATTTATCCAATTTTAATTCAAAAGTGTAAAACAGTATTGATTCCGGCCTTAGTAAGTTTACTTAAAGCAAGCTTTTTGCTTAGATACATTCCTACAACGTGGCGACAAGTTCGAGTAGTATTTATACCAAAGGCTAATAAAAAAGACAAGTCTTCTCCCAAATCATTCAGACCTATCAGTTTGTCGTCAATTTTCCTTAAATTAATGGAGAAGATAATAGATGAACATATCAAATCTGAAATTCTTCCAAAAATACCAATGAGTAAAGCTCAATTTGCTTATCAACCAGGCAAATCAACAATTACAGCATTACACACTCTTGTCTCAAAAATCGAAAAATCCTTCGAAGCAAAGGAGGTATTAATGGCTGCTTTTCTTGATATTGAAGGAGCATTTGATAATGCATCTTTTAAATCAATGGAAACTGCCATGAAAAGACGTGGGTTTAATGAAAGCGTAATATATTGGATAGTAGAAATGTTATCGAATCGTGAAATAACATCAAATCTTGGAGAGTCAACCATAAAGGTAACAGCTGCTAAAGGCTGTCCTCAAGGAGGCGTCCTCTCTCCTCTTCTATGGTCGCTAGTAGTAGACGAGCTTCTTATTAGTCTTGAATCGCTAGGGTTTGAAATTATTGGGTTTGCGGATGATATAGTGATAATAGTCCGCGGAAAATTTGATGAAATCATATCAAGCAGAATGCAGACGGCATTAAATGTAGCTACACTGTGGTGCAAGAATGAAGGATTGAAAATAAATCCTTCAAAAACAACGATTGTACCCTTTACAAAAAGACGAAAAGTCTTATTTTCAAAACTTTCTTTGGAAGGAACAGAATTAAAATATTCTTCGGAAGTAAAATATTTAGGAGTAACTTTAGATAGCAAGCTCTATTGGAATGTACATTTAGAACAAGTAATAAAAAAAGCAACCAATGCTCTTTGGATTAGTAAAAGGACGTTTGGTAAGAAATGGGGACTCAAACTTAAAATGTTACATTGGATTTATTCGGCTATAGTAAAACCAAGAATAATTTATGCATCACTAGTTTGGTGGCCAAAAACAGTGCAAAAAACAGCTCAACAAAGACTTGAAAAACTGCAGAGGTTGGCCACTACCTCCATAACTGGAGCAATGCGCAGTACTCCATCTAAAGCCTTAGAAGCTTTGCTTAATCTTCTTCCTTTACATCAATTCATTCAACTGGATGCAATGAAGAATGCTCTCAGACTCAGACGAACAAAAGAGCTCTTTGAAGGAGATCTTAAAAATCATATGAGCATCTTGAAAGAGATTCAATTAAGTCCACTAATTTTAAAGAATGAAGATTTTATGGCAAAAACTCATGAATTCAACCATCTATTTAATGTGTTTAATACAACACGTAATGATTGGGAGACTGGAGGGCCGTTGATTCGTCCTGGGTCTATAACATTCTACACGGATGGCTCAAAACAGGATAACAGGGTAGGGGCAGGAATAACAGGTCCCGGAATTAACTGTTCTGTAGCAATGGGTAAATGGCCAACAGTATTCCAAGCAGAAATATTTGCGATTCTAGAATGTGTAGAAATATGTTTAAAAAGAAATTATAGGAATGCAAACATATGCATTTTTTCGGACAGTCAAGCAGCATTGAATGCCCTTACATCAATGATCTACACTTCAAAGTTAGTGTGGGAATGCTATAATCAACTTCAGAAATTGTCCTGTCGTAACAAGGTAAATCTATATTGGGTTCCTGGTCATTGCGGCATTGAAGGAAATGAAAAAGCTGATCAATTAGCAAAGCTTGGCTCATCCCAGAAATTTATTGGTCCCGAACCATTTATTGGTCTATCGCCTTCTAATCTGAAAATGGAATTAAAGAACTGGGAAAAAAGCAAGGTACAATCCAATTGGAATAAGACCTCAACAGCCCGGCAATCTAAACAATTCATTAAGCCCAACGTTTTGAGTACGCAAAGGTTACTCAATCTTTCCAAAAAAGATTTAAGCACCTACACTGGATTAATAACAGGACATTGTCCTAGTAAATATCATTTTAAAAAAATTGGAAAGCTTAGCGACGATAGATGTCGCTTTTGTTATTTGGAGAGCGAAAGCTTTGAACATTTATTGTGTGATTGCACTGCTTTATTTAAT
Source organism: Ochlerotatus camptorhynchus (assembly GCF_037179485.1). Classification (NCBI taxonomy): domain Eukaryota; kingdom Metazoa; phylum Arthropoda; class Insecta; order Diptera; family Culicidae; genus Ochlerotatus; species Ochlerotatus camptorhynchus. The sequence continues at coordinate 307,028 of NW_027040751.1, read as the reverse complement.
AAACGATGCAGATTTCTTGATAAAGGACTCACCGTACCTGAAGAAATTTGGACCAGTATACCCAATAAAGTTGTAAACTTCATTCGAAGTGCAATTCCATATTGGGATAATGCCGATGATCAATGATGAAGATCACTCTACATAGTGGTTGATCATCAAAACACACGGCAAATAGTAAAAAGAGGATACACCACAATAGATCAAAACACTGGTCGCAGTGGTAAATGTCCACGACACGGAAAAAAAAAAAAAATTTGCGCATAAACTCAAGCTAGTGTTTCTTAAAAATAGAGTTAGTACAAAATGTGTCCGAATACTTGCGGCTTACTCGAGGTTACGGGCTACAAAGGTAGGGAAGAGATCAAGTAAAAGGTATACAAGGATGCGTTTGATATATTTATCTCCATGCCGTTTACTGGCTGTTTTTCGACCATTGACCATGAGAGATGCAGTGAGTTGACGGGAAAGTGCTCTTGATCTCTCTCTCTCTCTCTCTCGAGATGACTGGTGGTTGTTTACAACTGCAACGAAACATAAAAAGAGGGGCTTGGGAAAGGACAACTATGAGAAAACAGAAACTTAAATTGATACACGAACAGACAAATCACTATCACACACTCAAACGCGAGTAATTTTAAACGTCAAAGTTGGTGATCGACGAAAGTTTTGTCCATTTAGAAGCTAGTTGCTTCAAAAGAGTATTCAACATTGGAATTATCAAAACAATAATGTTCCTCATGGAGTCAGACACATTCAATATTTCGAGAATGCCATCTACAATTCCAGAAAACGTGAACATGGCTGCATGTTGTCCTGGCTATGGAACTGGAATATCCGGAGCCTTGGAAGAAGCTGGAAGCCGCGGAAAGTCCCTATCAACATCAAAAGGTTTGAGACCCGGTGGAGGGGCTTTCGGAACATTACCGCTACTTCCTGGTTTCTTCCTAGGTGGGGCTTTGAAAACGAAATGACTTCCCTCGCCAACATTAGGGTCAGAGCCCTGATCATCAACCGAGAGAAGGTCGAAGGGGTTACTACACGGAGGAACTCGGAAGATGGAGTAACTGATCTTAGGTTTTTTTTTGCGAAGGAACGCTGCGCGCGAGCCTTCAAAGACCGCTGAAGTTTTTCTCCCTGCTGTTTGTATCTTGGACAATCAGTGAGAGCATGCGAAATTTCCAAACAATAAGGACATTTTGGGGAGGCACGACAAGAACCCTCCGTATGTTTCTCCCCACTCACAGCGTGGCTTGTTACCACAGAATTGCTTGATTTTTTAGTCGAAATAATAAATGTGTAAAGTGAAAACTGCAGCAATAAACAGTTGTTTTTTCTGAAGATTGCTCGGAAAGTAGTAAGCCAATGTTAATAAACGAGCAGTTTTCAATTATATGCTGATGCTTTTATCGTTTTATTCAGATAATGGGCCGTGGTAAGCACTGCAACTCTGATGAGCGACGGTTTATTAAAAAGTTGCGTGATGAAGGTAAAACTTATAAAGAAATCACAAAAACTGTCGGCTGCTCACTGAATATGGTAACCAGGGCCCGCCAAAGTCACTTTCAATCGAAAATCGTCAAGCGACGACGAAGCTGTCACCATCACTTTCAATTGAAAGTCATTCTGCCTTCTCTTCGAGCAGATTCCCTTCAACATCAACAGAACCACTTTCGATCAGTTTTCGTCCTGTTTGTTTTGGCTAGACTCGTGTTCATTTCGTCTTTCATTGTCAAATGACCTTAATTTCGCATTGAAGCGAAGCTGTTTGATCCAACTTCGCGCAGTTTTTCTGACTTTGTTCACTCGGTTAATTTAAGCGCATGCGCATAGCTCTGTACACGTGGATGTCAAATTTATCACTGTCGGGTGGTTTGTTTACCCATCAATATGTGTATTTTGGGAATCGGGGTGACGTCTAGAGGCCGGAAATCAATATCCGACGACATTTTGAAATCCATGATGGCAGCTTCCGATTTTCGAGAAAAAGTGGGAAACACTAATGCCGACCCATCAATATGGAATCGGGGTGACGTCTAGAGATAGGAAATAGACGCCATTCTTAAATCCAATATGGTGGTCTCCATTTCAGAAAAGTGGAAAATACTGTAAAATACCCTCAATATGGCCCTCAATATTTGACACTTTCTCTGAAACCCGATGGCCACCATATTGGAATGCAAATTGGCATTGGATATCGTTTTTCAGTATCTACGTGTTGTACCCGTTCGATAAATACCGATATTGTAGGATATTTGAAATTGTTTATGCAACCCTATGGCTGCCATCTTGGACTCCAAAATGATGTCGAATGTCAATTTAAGGCATCTACGTCGTCCACGTTCCAAAAATATCCATATTTTAGGATATTTGACACTTTTCTGAGCTCAATTTCCACCATATTGGATTCCAAAATGGCGAGAGACATCGATTTTTGGCACCTTCGCGTCATCTTCATTCCGAAAATACCCATATTGAAGGGCATTTGAGACTTTTCCGGACTTAACTTAATTTCGTTAAATTAATTTTCGTTAAACCCCGAATTGAAGTGAAAGTGGAAAAAACGAAGGAAGTAGTTTTTGAGTCATTCATTGCGTCAATTGAAACAAGTCTTTGCTTCAAATGAAATGAACTGACGCACTTGACGAACGAAACAAGCGATAGTCAAGTCATGTTTGACATTTTCTTTTCTTTGTATCGAAAATGCAGAACCCTGATGGTAACTAATGCTCTAAAATACCGGAAATCACCAGAAACAAGAGAAAGAAAACGGAAGACAAGCGCTAAAGATGACCGACTAATTTTTTAAATGGTAAAAAAGGATGCTTTTGCGACATCTACGGCTATCAAAAACAAGCTTCAACTGATACTTTCATCCGTTTTTTTCATTTGTTACGTTGAAAATATTATTCGCACCTATTATTTTTTCCATCTGCAAAAGTAAAAATTATGTTATTTTTTTGCATCTCTTAATAAATAATATTGTTTTGTCAGTAATTAATAAGACTTGATTTGCTTGTATAACTGATATATCCAGTACAAAATAGTGCTGTCATTCCCATGAAAATATTATTTATACCAACGTATCTCGTTTAAACCTATTATTTTTTCCACCACTGTATAGATATTGATATCAACGTCAACATTAAATAATAGTTTCAGCACTGAATTGACTTTTTGTAAACATATTTATTTTGTATAGCAGATAGGGGAAATGGATGTAATGTCGGCTTAAATTCCCCTAGCCAGCAATCGACTAAATTTTCAATAGCGACCAAAAATATCCATTAGTATCGTCCCAATGACGTGTTCATCTAGATAAAATTGATAAATAGCAGATTTTTAGCGATGGGCCCAATCTTAAATCCATAGGCCAACATAAGAGCAATTTCCCCTATTTGCTAAATGCAGTGCTGTAACGACCACTTGAGTCTCACAAGTATCGCGAGTTACGCGGATTTTCATTTCAGATTTTGGATCTGGCGCGAATTTGAAACAAACTATAGTTTCATCATTTAGTCTGAATTCAAATTCAACTATGTTTCAATTTTATTTATTTGAAGACACTTTTCCAATCATTTCAATGACACATTTTCAAATATGTATAAGTGCTTTTGTAAAAAAAATGACTTCAACGTTGTTTTCCATTGTTTTAGTTACCTCACCTCTACGCTATATTTATTGCGAAGCATTCTCTAGCATGAAGACACACTTTTGTTCGATTTGTTAAGATGAACACAGGCTGCCGCCTATTTAGTGGTTTTATCTAGGTGATCTATGAACACACTCCATGTCTTGTTGGTTTACAAATCTGCTGAGATACCTAACATGATTATGCAAAATAAGACATTCCTTAGGATAATGGACGCACTCTCACTAGGATGGCTGCTCAGGCGGAACTTAAATGACTTCTAGAAGACGATTAAATAAGTTTTTTAACTTTTCGATGGTCCCTATAGTTTTCAAAGCGTTTCTCTAATTCTCAGAGCGAATTTGAGTGTTTAAATTCTTTATAACTTTGAAATCTTTAAAAATATCTAAGCCCCCTCAGAACATTCACAATCTTATTAAGGTGTATGTTCTCGTTAGGAGCTCCTCTTCGAAGCTCTCTGAACCTCCCTACTCTCCAAAGTCTTCTTGACAGCTTTGAAGTTTTGAGATCCTTTCTTAAACACTTTTAAGATCATAGAAATTCGCAGAACATATATGTAGCTCGCCAAACTTCTCAAAAGATATGTTACGTTCACCATTTGTTCTTTTCATTAGCTCCCTGATCATTTCAGAGTTTCCTTACATGTTCAAATAACTTCAGAGAAGTTCATAAAGCTTCATTGAAGCTTAGAAAACTCCAGCCAAATTTTAGATAAATGTCTTGAATTTCAAAGATCAGTGGACTTGATAGAATTTCAGCGAAATTTTGAGAAGCACAAGGTACATCATTTTAGGTTACAAAACCTCTATCAGAAAGACTCAGGGAACACCACCTCAAAAACTGTTTGGGTGAATTTCAAAAGATTTTGTGTACTCCAGAGAATTTCTTTCCTGAAATTCTGAATTTGAAAAAAAAAATAACTTCAGAGAAACTCCGCGAACTTTAGAGAAGCTCGAGTAACTTCATTGTACCGCAAAGCACCGAAATACAGGCACTTAGTCCATAAATCTGGATAATTATAAAACTTGAAGTAATGAAATTGGGTTGTTAGCGGAATGCTTGAATAAAACAGCAAAAAAAAAGGTTTCTTCCATTTAATTCCACTTAATTAAAACAGAAAAATTAAGAATCATCTAACATGTTTATTATGTTGTAAAGTAGACGTAATAATTAATTTTAAATTAAATGTCCGGATTAACGAACCATCCGGTATTCGAAGCATTACGGTAGTTAAGGGACTATCAGAAAGACCTAAATGATGTTTGGGAGAACTTCAGAAGAGTTTAAGAACCCCAGAAAGGCTCTTCGGAGACGAAGCTTAGGGCAATTGAAGATAAGTTCAAATCAACCATAGAGTAGGTAAATGATCTTCATAGAAGCTTGGAGAACTTTGAAAATGTTAAGGAAATCTTGAAAATACGTTGGAAACCTTTTTTAACCTTTGCGTGCCAAACGTCTAAATTTGCAATTAGCGCTAAAAGCATTATTCCTTAACATTTTTCCGCACAACAAGTTGCATTTTGTCGGGAATTTATTCAAATTTTTGAAAACGTCTGAAAAAATATGGATCAATGATGATCTCTCATGAACAATGATCCTCTCAAATGATGTAATTGGACTATTTACGGCTAAACTTATGATCCATGATGGGCATTCCGGAAAAATTCAAGTGCCCCTGGGGATCAGTGGCGTAGCTAATGGGGGGACCCAATGCAATGGGGAGGCGCCCCCTCCAGAATTATCTAGGCAAACCCTCCCGAATTATTGGTGTTTTGTTTTTGGCTCGCCAGTATTTTGTCAAGCTTGTCAAGTTCGATGTTACTATTTAACAGCGATTAATAAAATTGAACCACAAATAGCGATTTTTAAAAAGTCCTTCCGGGAATCTATACATAATTTAGGGGCACTTTTTTGAAGCCTCAGTGACTTGGAATAGCTGTGACGTACAAATTCAAGAAATTTCTTTAGTGGAACTTCACGAGGAACGTAGAAGTACAGCAAACGATGTAGAAGGAATTTTGAAAAAGTTCAGGGAATTTAGTAGAAGATCTAAAAATAGTTCAATGAACTTCTAAGAACTTCAGGGATCCTCGCTTCAGTTTAGGGAACATCGTTGCAGTTTGTCACTTCAAAAAAACTCCATAAACTTCTTGGAGGTTATGGGAACTTTGTTAAATTTCAAGGAACTTTCCCGGTGTTCAAAAATATTTGTAGATGATATTTAGGTGTCCTTTCAGAAGTGCAAATATGTTCAGAGATCTTCGTAGAATTACGTAGATATTCAGGAATTGTTGTATGAGTTACAGGATATTCTTCAAGCAATCCTTCCTAGACTGCAGGAAATATTTAAAAGATCCTTATTAGTATTAGATATTAGTAAAGTTCTCTAGACATTTTTCCAGGACTTCAGGATGATCAAGTTCTGAGGATCTCTAATTGTTTGAACATTCAAATATTCTTTCAAGACTGTAAATTGTTCAGAAAGTATTCAAAAGTTGTCCAACTCATTGAATCTAATGCTAATGAAATTCAAAATCTAGTATCTTAAAAACCTGATAAAATAAAATTATAACCTAATGATTTTTCATATTTTTTTGTCAAATGACTAGATTTTTCGAAATTCTTGCATTTTTTTTTTTACTTTTTTATCTCTAAGAATTTTCCCCTCAAAAAATACTGTCCAGTTTTCCATGATTTTGAGTTACGAATTTTGAAATCCAGGGGATTCAAAGCTTTTCGCAGCCTATGATATCAAAAAAAAATTAATACCTAGAATTTATTTTGAACTAAATTTCATGGAATTTGTGGAGTTTTTATGAAACTGTTGATTAGGACCAGGCATGGAAAATCATTTACATTCATTTCATACAATCATTTACATTCATTTGCCTCTAACTTTTTTCATCAACAGCATTCCGCAAAATGATGTGTAGAGCTTTTGTAGGTTTTGTTGTTAGCTACAACAATTGCTCATAATTCAAATCTGTATCTCTTATGCATCACGAACTAGAGCTGGCAGAACTTGTTACTGTTTTTCAGTGAATGTAAATTACATTCACTGAAAAACAGTAGAGGCTTCTGTTCGCTCTGGTTCGTCATACGTCAGAGATATGGATTTGACTTGTTAACAAAAGTTGTAGCTAATAACAAAACCTACAAAAGCTATTTACATCATTTTGCGGAGTGCTGTTAATGAAAAAAGTTAGAGGCAAATGAATGTAAATGAATGCACGAAATGAATGCAAATGATTTTCCATGCCTGATTAGGACAAAATCAGGAAACCATATGGGTGTGGAATTTCAAAACTATTTTTATTTTAATATTCAGAATGTTAAGAATTGTGCATCGATGTATATCTTGAACCATTTCTAAGTCCTAAATGTATGAAATTTTTCTGTGTGCACTTTACCATGTTTCAAAGCCAGAACTTTATAAAATTATAAAATTCAAACTCTTAGAATGACATATTCAAAATCTAAGTAAAAAGTTTTAAAAACTAAAATTCAAGGAATTACCTAACTCTGAGAGTTTTCTTAAGTTTGAAATGCTTAGTTTTATGACAAACGTACGCAATGTGATTTCATTACAAATAGCATGAACAAACGGTCATTGCTTGTTCAAAATCAGTAAGCTTTTAAGGCTAACCCAATCGAGGTCCCAATCGCTGTTATGAAATAATCAAATTTATTGTTTCACCATTAAATGAATAGCAAGGCTTAATGTCATATTATTGGTCACACCCAGAAAAATGTTGCCTTGACGCAATTTGATTGAATAACATCTTCGCAAGTTCGTAGTTTAGTAAAATAAAATAAAGGCAACAGGCCCCCCCTAGACCCCCTCCAGATAAATTTTCTAGCTACGTCAATGCTGGAAAGGGGTCTATTCTCAACAAGAACTAAAACCCGTCGTGCGACATATCAAACTTCATGAGTTAACAAAAATTGGCCGGTAATGGCCTTATTGATAGTCCGCGGTCACACTCCCGGGCATGTTCCGGTGCCCCCGGGGAAGTGAGCAATTTTCAAAAAGAACTAAAACCCGTCGTGCGGCATATCAAACTTCATGATTTATTGAGACCTTATTGACAGTCCACGGTGACACTAGCTTCCCGAGCATGATTCGGTACCCCCGGGGAAGTGGCTAATTATCGACAAGAACCAAAACCCGTCGTGCGACGTATCGAACTTCATGATTTTACATAACTCGACCGGTAATGGCATTATTGACAGTCCGCGATCACACTAGCACTCCCAGGTGCCCCCGAGGAAATGGCCAATTTTCGACAAGAACCAAAACCCGTCAAACATATCAAGCTTTAAAGTTTTTCAAAACTCGATGGGCAATGGCCTTATTGAGATGCCACGGTCACATTGGCCATCCCGAAAATTATCTGGTGCCCCCTGGGAAGTGGCCAATTCTCAACAAGAATTTAAACTCGTCGTCCGACGTCATATTTGCAGATGGACGACGTTTCAGTCCTATGTGCCAAGTGTGTTCAATTGCCAATTATATCACCGATATTGATACGCTTCATATTGGAAATTGGCCATTTCCCCGGGGGCATCGTAACATTTTAGGGGCACTGAAACATGCCCGGGAGACCCAGTATAACCGGGGACTCTCAATAACGCCATTACTGGCCGAGTTCTGAAAAAATCATGAAGTTTGATGTGCCTTGTTGAGAATTGGCACACTTCCCCGAGAGCACCACAACATTTACGGGAGACCCAATATCAGGGCTGGTAGCAATCACTGCTGTTAAAAATAGTGATTTTAGTGACCATTTTGATGAAATAAGTGACCAAATAGTGACTAAAAAGTGACCTACAAGTAAATTTTAATGAAAACTCTTAGGAATTTCCTAGGAGCTTCAGAGGAAAATTCCAAGGGCATTCTGAGCATAATTTCATAAAGTTTATGGGAGAAAACGAATCCATAAGTCCTTGGATTTTTTTTTTAAATACTAAAGGAGGATTACAATTAAATCTGAGAATAACTCCAGGACATCTTCACAGGAATTCGGAAAATTAATTCAGGAGAGTTTGCCAAACAAATTATGATAAGAAATCGAAGTAATTTGTGAGGAGAAATGCCAATTAATTCTTAGGAGACTTTCAATGTGAGTAGAATTCCAAGGGAAGGAGTGAGATTGAAAAGGAAATCTGAAATGAATTCAATGAATATTCGGAGAATCTTTCGAAAGGGTTTCTTACTGTGAAGAATTCCAAGGAAAACTAAAAGAAAATTGAATTCGGAGGAAAGCTTCACCAAAATTTTGAGGAATATTTCAATGGAAATCTCCGTAGAATATGGAATGGACTATTTTGAGGTTTTCAGAACTACTTGAAAGTTCCCAATTTTTTCCTGAAGCTAATGAAACTGCCTTGAAGTTCTTTTGTAGTTTGAGAAAGAAGCCTGAGACTCACAATACTTCTCATCAAATTCTTAAACTTCCCTGAACTTTTTAGGACTTCCTAAAGTTTCCTAAAATTTTTCAATTATCATGGATCTCCTCTAAACATTTAACAATTCGCTGAAGTTCTCTAAACTTCTTTAAAATTTATGTGACTTCTCTAATGTTAACGGAACTGCTCTGAGGTTCTTTGTTCTTTTCTGAAATTCTCAAAACTTCTCTAAAGTTTTAGCAGTTCTCATGAATCTTGTTGTATTGCGCTGAATTTAATTGAACTGCCCTAAAAATGTTTAAGCTTCAGTGAGCTTCTGAACGTAAGCGAAGACCTCAATTAACTTTTTAACGGCTCTGAAGTTATCTGAAAATCTGGGAACTGCTTTAACTTCCAACTAATTTTCTGAAACTAAAGGAACTGGCCTCCCCAATGTTCCTGAAGTTCGCGGATCTCTTCTTAAGCTCCATAGATTTCTATTAAGATCTCGAAATGTTTGTGAATTTTTCGAAGTTTTTCTAAATTTCTGGAAGTTTTGTGCTACCGCAATTTTCATGGAATTAGAACGAAATAATTTATATAGGGTATACGTCCCTAACCTCGGTCTAATATGCAGCCATAGATTACGTTTTTAATCATAACTCATCAATTAATTTACCTGCAAACGATATTCTACTGCTAAATGGTATGCTTAGATATGCTTATCATGTCGTTTGCTATCAGGAACCGCAAAAAGTTGAAAAACTTACTTTTTTTAAGACAAAAACTCACCAGGGAAATGTATGTAATATCGGTCTATTGTCCCTAAATTGGGTCTATTTATGGATGCAACTTCGTCCTATCCTGTTTGATTCTCAAAAAAAACGCTCTTGGTAACGTTTTCTTATGTATTTTTTTTTATCACTATCACTGTTAACTTAATACTCTTCATTCCTCAAAACATTTCTTAGAGAAAATTTTACGAAAACTACATTAAATCACTCAAGTTAAAAATTAAAAATTAAAAATTTCGCTTATCGTCTTTCGACCGCAGAATATCTAAATCAAAACATTGTGATGTTCATTATACAGATTTGGCAGAAAAAATCTCCCTTCCTGTTCGTTCCTTATCATCCAAATGCAAACCACATTGTTGACGTTACTCTTATTGCTATATGCTGTCAAATGAATTTCATGGGCCAAAGTTAGGAACATAGAAAAGAAATGTGTCCCTAAAGTTGGGTCCATGATTTACTTGTGAAAACGTTGTTAAACAATTAAAATAAACATAAAATATTCAAACAGTAACTGTGAGTTTTACGTCTAGTGTGTATTATCAGGTAATTCCATTCAATAAATGCCATAATCAGGCCATTTGATGATCGTCAGTGCAACCTTCCCATCTTAACCTTAGAAGTCATGGCGGCTAAAAACTCCGAACAGAGTGATATTCTCAACCAGTTTTATTACTTACGAGAGCTGAAAATGTATTGAAATGTTGTGATATAAATTGATTTGTGTGTGGTACACATTTATCAATCATCAGTGATCAATATTTTCCTTATTTTTTGTGTAATATTCCTTAATTAATTATTTATTTGCGTGATAGGCCGAATGAAAGGACTAGACCCACATTACATACCGTAACCCTAGTTCTATGATTTTCATTGAAGTTCTCAAGATTTTTTTGAAGTTCACTTCCCTTAAATTATCGACACTTATTTAAAACTTCTTCAATAGTCTAGACTTTTCTGGTGGTATTTAAACTGCCTAAACGATTATTGAATTTCCGTAAAGTTCTCAAGACTACCCTGAATTTTCAGTATTTTTGTAAGAACCCGCAACTTTACTGAAATTCAATTATTTGCCTTGAAGTATTTGCCTCTAATTTTCCCTGAACTTATCAGTGGTTACCTGAAGTTCTCTTAATTTGTTTAATAATCCGGCAATTTGTTTGATATATATTCATAATTCCCTGAGTTTCTCACAACTTCTTTAAGGTTTTTACAATTTCCTTGAAATTATTTGAACTGCCCTTTGATTCTATAATATGTCTTGATGTTCTCGAAGCTTCCCTAAAACTTTCAATTCTATTGAAGATCTCGGTTCTGCTGCTCGGAAATAAATGGAATTCCCGTAAAAACCTTTAAATTTCCCTGAAATTCTTTGAACTTCTGTGAAGTTTCTGAAATATTTCTGAAGTTTTCATAAATTCTCTGAAGGACTCTGTACTTCCCTGAAATTCTCGGAACATCTTAAGGGTTCTCGATTTTTTTTTCAGCATATCATGGAACTGTCCTGAATTTTTCTAAATTTACGATTATAGATATTCAAACTGCTCCAAAAGTCTGGACTAAAGCTACGGAAACTGCTCTTAAGGTCTGAAATTCCCCAAAAAAATCTCTAGATCTAGCTTTTCTGAGGTACTTAGAACTTCTTAAAAAATTGCACAATACCCCTCATGTTTTCTATATTTCTCAAGTTCGCTTGACACCTGTGAAGTTCTCTGAAATTCTAGGAACTTCATAAAAGTTCCCGAAAATTTTCGGATGCTAGAAGAACCGCTTTGAGGTTCTTAGAGCTTCCAGTAAGTTCTCCATATTTTCAGCGTATTAATTTCCCTTATGTTCTCACAGTTTGTTTATGGAGCTTCACTGAAATTCTCATCATTTCTTTTCATTACTCATTAATTCGCCAAAGTTCCTAAGAACTTGAAATAAATCATTTATTTTTTTTTCCTTGAATCTGGCACTTTGAAAATTTTCAATATCTTGAACTTAACATGCAATACGAAACTTCAAGATATTGAATAATTTTAGATCTTGGAATTACTAAAATTGGGTAAGTTTTTTACAACTTTATTAAGTGAGAAATTAAGTAAGTGATAAACTTCAACATTTAATGGATTTGATTGTAAAGCTGTTTCTTTAAAACTGATTGACATGTCTTAAAAACGTTTGGGTAAATTGCTGTTGTTTTTGATCTAAAAAAAAAAGAATATTTTTAACGCATTTAAAAATTTAGCTTTATTATAAACCTGGAAATTATCCTTTAAAAAACTGGAAAAACCTGGAAAAGTCAGATAATTTTATTTAGAAAAAAATAATAGATACACTGTAGATAGAGAAAGACGATTAAACGCCTAAAGCAAAGAATGATCAATCTTGAAATAAACTCACGCTAAAAAAGTTGAAAAAAGTGACTGATTACACGAAATAGTGACTTTAGTGACTTGGCCTTAAAAAAAGAGACTTTTTAGTGACTGGCTTGAAAAAAGTGACTCGCTACCAGCCCTGCAATATGATCGTGGTATCTCAAAAAAAGCCATTACCGGCCAAGTTTTGCAAAATTATGAAGTTTGATGTGTTACACGACGGGTTTTGGTTCTTATCGATAATGGGCCACTTCCCCGGGGGCTCCAGAACTTCCCCTAGATTCCCCTCGCTCAGGCCAGTGAAAATATAAAAAAAAAATATTTTGAATATAAAATAGCTCTGTATTTCTAATGGATGCAATAAGATAGCTGAACGAGTGTTGATTCTACCAAGCAGATAACTGCTAATAGACTCGGAACTGACAGCAGCAGTAGAACAAAACAAGCGAGAAACTGAAACAATATGAAAAACTTTCTCATCGACTGAACAATGAGATCCAAAATCAGTAAGAGACTCGTTTTTGACTCATATTCTATCTATTGGATTGATTTTATCTACTAAAACAAATTAATTATAAACATTTCAATCTAAATATCAGCATTACAATTATGTTTAAAGCTGGAATTGATTTGGTCTATCTAGCTGCCTGTAAATGTACTTGAAAACGACTAAGTAATTAGCCACAGCATATTCACCAGCCAATTTTCACTCGATTCTGCGATCAACGAAACACGGTCGCTATCGTCAATCCAATTGATTCGAAAAAGAACGATAGATACACAATACATTTACTAAAAACCAATTTTTTTTAGCTTTATTACGTCCCTACTGGGACTTTACGCCGGATCTCAACTTAACGTTCATCGAGCACTTCCACAGTTGTTAGTTGAGAGCTTTCTAAGCCTATGCAATTTTTGCATTTGTAGCAAGTACAATTATACTCTATGCCCAGGAAAGTCGAGATGTTTTCCAACCCGGAAAATTCCTAGACCGGACCGAGCTGTGCGTTTACCGGCTGAGCTAAGGGAGGCTACCGCAAGTACTAAACCCGTACTTGAGGTTAATTCTGTTCAACTTTCAGTACATTTTTAGTAGCGTATAAATTTTTGTTTGAACGAAATGATTAGTTGTGAATTTATTGTTAGTTTTGAAACATGTGCCAATACCACTTATGTAGAATTTGGAAACTGTTGAATCATTGAAACAAGATTATTTTCCTGGTGGATTATTCAACAGCCCGGCTTTTTCCTGTCGTTTCTTGGTGAAAATAATTCTAATTCTTGCAAAATGTTCAAGTATCTTGGACATGAAAGTTTCATTCAACCGAAGTATATAAATGCATATCAGTCATTATAGATCGATAACAATTAAAAATTGCAAAGAAAGACAACCTCGTTTGATGGTTCAACTATCTCACCTTAGTGGTACTGACCGATTAAGTTGATATAGTAGGTATACTATTCCTGCTTATGCTTGTCACGAAGCGGTTGGAGTAAATTTGTGTACCGCTTGTTTCCATAGTCCGTTAGTTTATTACTATTTCGTGAGGCTTCCATAAACCCATGAAGCTTGTATGAACGAATCATTCGAATGGATAGTCATAGCAGTCAGTTCCCTATTATGATACCGTTACTATTTCACTTACGTTTGAGCAATATGTCATCAAAGTCAATCGCACCGAATGACATCGAATGCTTCGTGTAAACAGCTGCTACATTTGCAAGTGTAATTTAGAAATTTGATTTATTATTATAGCTTCTTGGAATTCCTTGGAAAGTTAAAACTTGAAAAAGTCTTGCATCACCACTGTATGTACCAAGGTTTCTTCGGGTGCAACAGCTGGAAACCTGCCAAAGTACTTCTGTATCTTTTTAATTGAAATCAAGCTCCCTCCGTTGGAATTAGATTCCCCGCAGCAGAAAACTTTTGTACTTGCAATACTTTCACTTTAGTCTCATCCGCCCGCACCTAACAGATTTTAACTCCACTCATCGTTAGCTCGTTAATCCGCTTTGGTTTGAACTTCTTCGACTGCATGCCATCGCCATATAGGGTTAAAATCTTGTTTCCGCCACGGATTTAATTTAAAAATATGACACGACCACAGTATGACGTAAAACTACGCAAAATTGATGTATGTCATGCATTTTTGACGATTATGCTTTATCTTAAATTTGTCAAGTATTTCAATGTTTCGGTTATGGTTCAATGTTGGTTCCAGCACTTTTCCTGGAATGTAATAAATTTTGAAAATTAAATGTGCGGATTTGCTAGCGCTAGTGTACTAGTCAACTAGCACGCGCTGATAGACGCTAACGTCCTGCTTACATTATGCTGGCTGCTTTTTTTCACTAGCGCTAGCAAATCCGCATAGATGTAACCAATGTTTAACCAAGTGGTACTCGATTATGACGACTGAGTTTGTGAAAAATATTTATTTAATGAAAACAGTGATAAAATTATCATTTGCTCATTTTTTATAAGTTTTTTGATGGAAAATTGGAAGAATATTTATTTCAGCAGATACGTAAAGTAATATTCTATCGATTGGCGTATGTGGATTTCAATTCCATCTATAAATGACAAAGTTACAAGCGTTCAAAACCTAACACTATTTCACCATACATATTTTTTTGATTTGCACCCCAGTATAGTCGACAAAGACGTAGTTCTACGTCAAAATGTTGTTTCTACTAAAGATAGCTTTGAATTTTGTTAAATGTTCTAAAACAAAACAAATTTGCCATACGAGCATCAATTCCGTCTAAACATATAGAAACGTCATTGGATTTACCTTCGGTATACGAATGAAGGCAGAAAAAATGAATTCGCTAGGCGTCCTTAAAGATTTTGTACTGCGGCTTTTGATCTAAAGTATCGCACCACACGTATGATTGATTCATTGACTTTAAAATCGTTGATATATTTGATGTGACACAAATAGGCGCTTATGCCGAAGTAGTTCTCTACCCTACGAACATCAAATTCGCCACACGCTACAGAATATTTTTTTTATCATGCTCCAATTCCGATTGTCCGCTAGATTTGCACCTATCTATGCTCGGTAGATACCTATGCCATACCCATATCCCACTTATCTAATCGTCATTTTCCACGCTGCTGTGTTTCTTCACTGAGCTGACATTTGCTCGACGAGAAACCATATGCCGCCACCGACGACGAAGACGATGCCGCCGCCGCGCGGATATCTGTTGATTATAACAAGTTGCTGCTATTGGGTATTGTCAACGCGGGAGTTGCGATTCGGAACAATGTGGTCCCCGAAGAAACGAACGAAGGGCGGAAAATACAGAAGTGTGAGCTTCATTGCATGGCTGCCCGGCAAGGACGCTATAAGAAGGAGGCGTAGGGTATCATCGATTTTTCCACTCTTGCTCTCCGTTTTCCAATTCGGTACACGGGCGTCCCTCTTAGCAGTGGAGGAAACTTCTTCCCACGCGCCAGACCGAGCTGCTGAGAAATGATTGCTGCTGCAACCGCCGGGGACTACAAGGTTATATTCCTGGTGACCCCATCACAGCAGATGCAATGGTGTCTTCTGTCTGTTGGCATTGGTTTACCTTTCGCGTTGCTTCTCACTGAAAGCAAGCTGTGTGTTCGCGAAAAGGTCCACGCTATTTCAGTTCCTTGGAGATATCTAATGCGTTACAATACACGAAGGTAGTTCGGCTGATTCATAACAGAATCATCGAGCATATTCCGTTAATCTGACAATGGAATTACCCCATAAAATATGTTCCTTTCACACTCTTCTGATTTACATCCGGATCGGACATCTAGTTCCGGATATATATATGATCAAAAAAGTGGTATTTCAAGAAAACCCAAGAATTCCTCGAATTTCAGCATCAGAGGGCTGGGTGGGGGGACATGGCTCTAGCTAACAAGACATAAACCATCGGTAGTATAGGGAGGGGGATTACTTTATCGTATTACAGTAACAGTAACCCGTCCATTTCTGTACCCAGATTGCTATAATACATGTATTCTAAACTTTGTTTGACGTTTCTACACGCTTGCTTGTACTTTCATACACAATAGAAAATCTGTGGGCGATTCTCGACTCAAATGTGGAGAAGACGGGTGTAACCAATAAGCATGCTTATCATGCACAGTTGTACACACCAACTGCTCATTTGTTAATAACTTTTCACTCAGTTGTTGAAATTTGTTTTGTTTTGTAATTTATAGATTAGGATCATTGTTTACTATATATATGCAAAGAGTAGGTAAATCTTAACATTTAAATCAACACCAATAAATTTTTACACTTAAAGTCCGAGCATTTCTCACTTCATTTTTCCAACGCAAAAACAAATAAAGTTTATTACTAGAATTAAAATCTACTTTTTTTTACGTATCTGCTTCAAAAAGAGCTATGTTTTGTCAACTGTGTGCAAAGTTATTAGCAAATGAGCAGTTCGTAACCAAAACTGTGTATGCCAAGCACGCCAATAGGGACACCTACTTTTCGGCACTTCTGAAGGCTTGGAATAACATTAACGCACAACACCTTAAGAAAGCATGCCGAGCCGACTTCAGCAGGTTATTGAAGCCAAAGGCGGACGCCGGCCACGTCCTCACTGTCTTTGTGGAGGGAAAGAATGTCAAATTCGACAATCGTTGCTACTAGAGACCGAGTTTACCTCTACATCTCCACAATTTCCACAGAAGGTTATCCAGATTTCCATGCTCGGTAATGGTGGCCTGTTTGTATGAATAAATTTATCCTTCACTGTGCTTTTTGACACTATCTGGAGGTTCGAATTTTGTATGAATAAATTTATCCTTCACTGTGCTTTTTGACACTATCTGGAGGTTCGAATTTTGACCCCTTCCTTTCCCTCTCCCAGGAACAGAAGAAAATGAAACAACATACGCCCTCCAGTTAGTGTCAAAAACACAGTGCCATTACACATGCTCGGTAATGGCGGCCTGTTTGTATGAATATATCAAGAGTAACATTTGAAATGGGCCTATGTCCAAAACGTAAACAAACCAGAAAATAAATTTTAAATTTTTCCTCCACTAATCAATTCATATTTACGAAAATTGAAGTATTTTAGGCATTTATATTGTTCACAATAACAATAGTAACTGTATCTCAGTATACAACATTCAAAATATGCGAAAAGCTTTTAAACATATATGAAAATCGATAACAACATAATCTCATAAATTAATAAGGCCTTTTTGTGAATCTTTTAATGGATAGGCCCTTTTTGTTAAGCCGCTGTGCTTGTCATAAGAAATAGTACGCCCTTTGCTAAGCCTTTTCACAACGTCAAATAAATTAAATACAAATCATCGGCCCTGCCTCAAGCAGTAGGGCCTAGCTTTGGTTTGAAACTTGTCAATCATCGACCCTTCTACGTCGCTAGGCTTATCAATGAAATGAAATAAATGAATGGTTAGCCGTTTTAGCGTGC
Source organism: Ochlerotatus camptorhynchus (assembly GCF_037179485.1). Lineage (NCBI taxonomy): Eukaryota > Metazoa > Arthropoda > Insecta > Diptera > Culicidae > Ochlerotatus > Ochlerotatus camptorhynchus. The sequence continues at coordinate 289,386 of NW_027040751.1, read as the reverse complement.
GGGCCTATTAATGAATCGAAAAATTTCGTTGATCGGCCGTTTTGAAAATCGAGTTATTTTTAATGATTTTTCTCGATTATGCAGAACTTTCTTACACGATTAGTAGCTATCAAGCGGTGCTAAATAATGGTATCAAAACCCGATTTGTTTATGTTTTGGACATAGGCCCATTTCAAATGTTACTCGAGATATGTATCCTTCACTGTACTTGTTGACACTAACTGGAGGGCGTATGTTGTTCTATTTTCTTCTGTTTCTGGGAGAGCGAAAGGGAGGGATCAAAATTCGAACCTCCAGATAGTACAGTGAAGGATACATTTATTCATACAAACAGGCCACCATTACCGAGCATGGAAAGCTGGATAGCCAAATACGCTACGAGGAACGAGGGCAGAGCGAGGGGTCTAAAATTATTCAAAAATGTGCTACGTCATTTAAGTATCGTCCGTTATTTAAATCTAGTGGGCATAGAATACGGCAAACAGACAAATGCGAGGAAAGGGATGGGCCTAGGATTGAACTCCCGACCTTCTGCTCAGTAGGCGGGAACGATAACCGCTAAGCTATCAAGCATCTTTGTACGCATTCATCTAACAAATTGTCTCCGTAAACAAAAAAATTAAACATTCAAGTGTTTTTATGTTATAATTGTTGGTTGGAAATGCTATCTAACATGAAGCTTTAGTGTGATAATTTATTAGCTAGAGAATGGTCTTTAGGAGAGGGTAGGTAGATAATTCCGTTAGAGTACGGCAGTATGAAAATTTAATAGAAGTTGAAAATGAGCGAAGGGCATTAATGCGACAGTACAAAGTCATACGCACACCGTTTGCCTAACCCGTACGATGTACACGGAGATTTGAAGTATGTCTCGTGTTGTTCTTCAACACGGCGAATAAGAACGACCCAAATTTCAGTTTAGTTCACTCATAATCGCCAAAAGTGCAGGAACTCAGCTATGAGTAAATTAGCCTCATGGTTTCCCAGTTTTTTCCAGGATTTTCCAGGGAAAAAAACCAGAATTTGAGAAAAGTAAAGATTGGATTCACTCAGTCTATTGGTGCCACTCCGAGACTGAATAAAATTTTCGTCAATTTCCTCATTTTCCGGCAGATTTTTTAAGTTTTCCATAGGAAACCATGAGATAAATTTTACTCATTGCTGAGTTCCTGCACTTTTGGCGATTATGAGTGAACTAAACTCAAATTTGGGTTGTTCTCATTCGCCGTGAATGATGTGTCCCACGTTCTTCTGAATTGCTGCCTAATGTTCTACGCAGACGATTTGAAAATCTACCTGGTTGTTAGGAGCACCAATGATTGCCGTCAATTGCAACAACAGCTAGATTTGTTTGTCAGTTGGTGTGCACTAAATCATCTAGTAGTCAGTGTGTCCAAATGCTTTATCATATCCTCTCGAAGAACGAGAAATCCTATCCTACATGACTATACTATTAATGGCACTGTACTGAATCGGGTTGATCATGTTAAAGACTTGGGTGTGGTACTGGATTATCAACTCACATTCAAAATGCACTATTCGGAAATAGTTGATAAAGCAAATCGTCAACTTGGATTTATTCTCAAGATAGCGAACGAATTTGATGGCCCTCTGTGTTTGCGATCTCTGTATTGCTCGCTAGTTAGATCAATTCTTGAATTTGCTTCTGCCGTCTGGTCTCCGTACGATGCTGTGTGGATTTCACGAATCGAATCAGTGCAGCGGAAATTTGTGAGATGTGCTCTACGAGGCTTGCCATGGACCGCCTCATTACGACTACCACCCTACGAGCACCGCTGTGCGCTGCTTGGTATTGAACCGCTAGTGGATAGACGCAAGTTTAGCCAAGCTATCTTAGGATCCAAAATGTTACGCTCCGAAATAGACTGCCCTGCATTGCACGCCCCTCAACGAGTGCTGCGATCTAGACAGCTATTGCGCCAGCCAACGAGACGAATACAGTACGGATCCAACAATCCCATCGATTCGATAAGTTGAAGACTCCAAGACAATTACAGCTTGTTTGACTTCAATATCTCTACCAACGTCTTTCGAAACCGCCTACGGAATCGACCAGAATGATTTTATTTTTTTCTGTACAACGTGTTAAAGTTTTTTTTAGTTAAGTTTTATTCATTAAGACCACGATGTCAGATGGATTTATACAATAAATACAAATACAAATCTACAGACGAAAAGTGTGCGCCCGCCTTTGATCATTACTGTCTGCGGCTGTGGAATAGTTCTAGCAACGTTTCATCACTATAGTGGTATACCTAAAGCCCCACGTTGCCGAAAGCATTTCCAGCCGATGGTGTGTTATAATGCAATTCTTCTTTACCCAACTATTGTGTTGCTCCACTCGTCATGACCAACTTGGTCATCTCAGAGAGAAAGCAGTAGGGTGGTTGTTGCGTGCTGTACCATCATCAGCATTGTTGACGGCTACTCCCGCCTTGAGTTGTCACATTCAAAGTGTTTTTATATTACTTCATACGCAAAGTTTGCGATTTTCAGAGTTGGTTGGAGCTTTAATGTGATAATTTATTAGCTAGAGAATGGTCTTTAGGAGAGGATAGGTAGATAGTTCCGTTAGAGTACGGCAGTATGAAGAGATGGCTACGTTGGTCATACAGATAGCCTGCCAACGTCACTTGAACTATTCCACAGCCGCAGACAGTAATGGGCAAAGGCGGGCGCACACTTTTTGCCTGTAGATTTGAAGACATACTTCAAATCTCCGCGTACATCGTACGGGTAAGGCAAAAGGTGTGCGTTTGACTTTGTACTGTCGCATTAATAGCCCTTCGCTCATTTCCAACTTCTATTCAATTTTCATCCTGTCGTACTCTAACGGAACTACCTACCTGCTCTCTCCTAAAGACCATTCTCTAGCTAATAAATTATCACACTAAAGCTTCGTTTTGGATAGCATTTCCAACCAACTCAAAAAAAAAATAAATTTAAGTATTCTAGATAGAGGTAGAATAAGAGCCTAACAGGTTTTGTAAACAATTACTACTCTCGATGATTTCTAGGAATTCAAGACACGCCCATACAAACCAACATCACCATCGGATAGGGAAAGACTTAAAAGTTATCGAAAGAAGTCATTGTTTACAAAAGCTGTTAGGCCCTCATTCTAGCTTTATCTAGAATTATAGAAAAAAAGCGAAAACTTTTCAATCGGATTACAAAGCGGGAAGATGACTCTCCAAGATCGTGCAATTCTTCCACAGTCTAAAAAGTGCGAACCATTGCCGTTGTCGGCTCAATGAAACCCAATACAGTACGATGGCAGCGAGGTTGTAGAAGCGATCCGTTTTTCAATATCCTTGGTGTAAAGGGTGTTACGATGAAAATTTGGTCAAACAAGAATGAATTTTTTTGGGTCTTTTTCAGGTTCCGCTTGACGATGGCCCAATATTTTTCGATTGGGCGGAGCTCAAAAGGTTCCAGAAATAAAAGATAGTCCAGAGAACATCAGGTAACTTCAGTTAACTAAAACAACATTCGAAACTTCACATAAATTCCGAGAAATTCAAGGTAGAGCAGAAAACATCTTGAAGCTTAAAGATCTTTAGGGCAGTTTCATTAATGTCAGGCCAATTCCAGGAACATCAATAGAAAAAGTTCTGAGGAATGAGAGGAAATACCAGCGAAGTATCATGAACAGACTGAGGGATGATAATAAGGGATAAAGGTAGTTCCTAGAACTTTTGTCAAATTTCGGGCACTTCAGGGAAGCTTCGAAATCTTCAAGACTGGCCAAGGGAAACTGCAGGATGTTCTAAGAAATTTAAGGATATCCAGAGAACTTCAGGAATGTCAAGAAAACTTCAGAGAAATCCAGAGAACTTTGAGGGAGTAACTATAAAGAAGTTCCAAGAAGCTCAGAGAAGATCTGGAGATCATCAGGGACGTACAGAGATTTTATGAGCAGTTCCAATAAATTCAAAAAAGTTAAAAGATCTGTTAAAGCTAAATTCGATAAATTCAGGGCAAGTTCATGAATTTCAGGAAAATTACGAGAAACTTCATGAAGTTCCGGGAATTTTCAGGAAGTCCAGAGAACTCCTGGCAAGCCTCGTAGAGCACATCTCACAAATTTCCGCTGCACTGATTCGATTCGTGAAATCCACACAGCATCGTACGGAGACCAGACGGCAGAAGCAAATTCAAAAATTGATCTAACTAACGAGCAATACAGAGATCGCAAACACAGAGGGTCATCAAATTCGTTCGCTATCTTGAGAATAAATCCAAGTTGACGATTTGCTTTATCAACTATTTCCGAATAGTGCATTTTGAATGTGAGTTGATAATCCAGTACCACACCCAAGTCTTTAACATGATCAACCCGATTCAGTACAGTGCCATTGATAGTATAGTCATGTAGGATAGGATTTCTCGTTCTTCGAAAGGATATGATACAGCATTTGGACACACTGACTGCTAGATGATTCAGTGCACACCAACTGACAAACAAATCTAGCTGTTGTTGCAATTGACGGCAATCATTGGTGCTCCTAACAACCAGGTAGATTTTCAAATCGTCTGCGTAGAACATTAGGCAGCAATTCAGAAGAACGTGGGACACATCATTGAAGAACAACGTGAATAACAGCGGCCCCAAGTTGCTCCCTTGCGGCACCCCACATCGAGACATACTTCAAATCTCCGCGTACATCGTACGGGTAAGGCAAAAGGTGTGCGTTTGACTTTGTACTGTCGCATTAATAGCCCTTCGCTCATTTTCAACTTCTATTCAATTTTCATCCTGTCGTACTCTAACGGAACTACCTACCTGCTCTCTCCTAAAGACCATTCTCTAGCTAATAAATTATCACACTAAAGCTTCGTTTTGGATAGCATTTCCAACCAACTCCAAAAAAAATTAAATTTAAGTATTCTAGATAGAGGTAGAATAAGAGCCTAACAGGTTTTGTAAACAATTACTACTCTCGATGATTTCTAGGAATTCAAAAAGCTGTTAGGCCCTCATTCTAGCTTTATCTAGAATTATAGAAAAAAAAACGAAAACTTTTCAATCGGATTACAAACCGGGAAGATGACTCTCCAAGATCGTGCAATTCTTCCACAGTCTAAAAAGTGCGAACCATTGCCGTTGTCGGCTCAATGAATGGCAGCGAGGTTTTAGAAGCAATCCGTTTTTCAAAATCCTTGGTGTAAAGGGTGTTACGATCAAAATTCGATCAAACAAGAATGAGTTTTTTTTTGGGTCTTTTTCAGGTTCCGCTTGACGATGGCCCAATATTTTTCGATTGGGCGGAGCTCAAAAGGATCCAGAAATAAAAGATAGTCCAGAGAACATCAGGTAACTTCAGTTAACTAAAACAACATTCGAAACTTCACATAAATTCCGAGAAATTCAAGGTAGAGCAGAAAACATCTTGAAGCTTAAAGATCTTTAGGGCAGTTTCATTAATGTCAGGCCAATTCCAGGAACATCAATAGAAAAAGTTCTGAGGAATGAAAGGAAATACCAGCGAAGTATCATGAACAGACTGAGGAATGATAATAAGGGATAAGGAACTTTTGTCAAATTTCGGGCACTTCAGGGAAGCTTCGAAATCTTCAAGACTGGCCAAGGGAAACTGCAGGATGTTTTAAGAAATTCAAGGATATCCAGAGAACTTCAGGAATGTCAAGAAAACTTCAGATAAACCCAGAGAACTTTGAGGGAGTAACTATAAAGAAGTTCCAAGAAGCTCAGAGAAGATCTGGAGATCATCAGGGACGTACAGAGATTTTATGAGCAGTTCGAATAAATTCAAAAAAGTTAAACGATCTGTTAAAGCTAAATTCGATAAATTCAGGGCAAGTTCATGAATTTCAGGAAAATTACGAGAAACTTCATGAAGCTCCGGGAATTTTCAGGAAGTCCAGAGAACTCCTGAGAAGCTTAGAAAAGTTCAAATATATTTCATGAACTTAACAGAAGGGAGGATTCTTGTGCTTGGACACCACCTGCACGTTGTTGGCGGCATACCACTCCATGGCTTTTTTTTCCGTCATGCCAAATCCGGCCAAAACAGCCCGGAATCGTGTTGCTTCAGGAAAGGCAGCATACGTTTTTTCCAGACACTCGTTCACGTTTCCTGCTTGACGGTTTCAATTGCAATGAAAATGTCCCTTTTCAAGCCACAGCTTTCCAAACCAGATATTTCTTGGCGAACTTCGACTTTTTCATATGCTTGAAAATGTCTGCCACCTTTCGGAAGGGGGATTGCCGTATAACACTCCTGTCCAGGAAGCTGTTTGAAGTCTCCCTTGTCGTAGGTTTCGTCGTCGATTTCGGATTTTCACGATACGCGTGCAAAATTTTGATGCGTTGCTCCTCTTGCTGGGACGCCATTTTGATAACTGAAGAGCAAATGTCAAAATCAAAATAGAGACATGATTCTGCACGTACACAACTACAAAATGTGGGGTGTTCAGAGTCGACCAAATTTTGGTCGTAACACCCTTTGGCTTGAAAATCTAGAGCCGAAAACAGTTTCATGGAGTCCACTAATAGATTCACTTCTTCAACATGGATGCTAGACGCCTTACAATGGTTATCGGTGAAGCAAAAAGTTGTATATTTGACTATGGTGTTCATTTTTAAAGTAGTTAACGGTTTGCTGCCTCGATATTCGAATTGAAGGCGGTTGCGGTTGAAATAAGAACACCACATTTCTTGACTTGTGCTTCACAAAATTCATTATATTTTAAAGGAATAAATGTTTTAAATTCGATGCCTAGACATATCAAACGTTCAGCGACACTTACAGAATTTAAAAAAAACACTGCATTTCACACGTTAAATCTGTCTTTTGAACAGTTATCCAGTGATTTTTTATGAATTGACAAATTATGTATCTTGACGTAGTTATCTATAACGGATTATTTTATATGGATAGCTGTCATAACGACTTTTTAATAATTATTGTAGCACTACAGAAACTATTTCTGTTCGCCGCGATGGTGATGATGGATTTTTAATATTTGATTTAATAGTAGTAGATTAAAAAAAAGTAGTCTACAAAGGTTTGAGCCTCGCGCGTGTATTATGGATATAGAGGCTGAATTTAAAATTTGATAAAAAAATGCAATTTTGAAGCTTATTTGGAAGATACCTTGAGTTAATAGTAAGTTTTCTGGCAAATGTTGGAGGTTCGTGAGCATTTCTGACATTGCTGAAAATTATGATAGTATCAGATTGCGCAGTTGCTAGTATAATAGGATGCTTTGTTGATTGTTCATTAACTCTTGATCGCTTGTAATACTTATGAATATTTTAGGTGGACAAAAAGGCGACATTTATATCGCTGTGAAGCAACTGTAAACTCTAGAGGGAATTTATATCTGTAACTATAACCAGTTCGGTTTTTGTTTGCTAACTTGGTTAAAATGTCATATTTAATTATCTTAAAGATAAATCTTCCAGCTCAAACCATTGTGGGGGTAAGAGGTGGGACCATCATCATCATCATCAGTGTTGGGAAAATATCAAAAAATCAAATCTTGCCAACGCCCAAGATCACGCTTGATTTTCGTAGACAAAAATCAATAAGCAAACAACTGCGGTTGATTTTGCAAGCTGTGATATCGCAGCTCGGAATATCAAGCTAACAAAACTCACCAGCTGCAAATCTCAACAAACTGTGGTGAGATTGAGTTTCATGATTTTTGCATTACACCCGAATGCAACCGAAACGTCCATAACGGCTGGCAGCGGTCACTTCGTTTCTGCCATCGGTGAAGAGTAAAAAGAGATAGCAAACTATACTTTTTCTTTCTAAGGAAACGATGTGCAACGGAATCATTTTTGTGTCGAGTCAACTCTCAGCTTGATTTTTGCACGTTGTGAATAGTCTCGCAATATCAAAGGAGCTTCTAAAATCAATATCAATTGATTTCTGATTTTGCCAACACTGATCATCATCCACTTCCCCGTTCAACAATTTGGTGACAAAAGCAGCTTGTTCAGGATGTCTACTCATTATGCTAAATAAAATTCCCTGAGTTTACGAGGTTTTTCTAGGACTACAACGGAAAATTTCCATGTTTGAATCCTCTTGATACTCTAGATATCTCTCACAAGATATCTTTAGGATTATCTCAAGAATTTTCTCAGAATCATCTCAAATTGTATTACCTAGGAATTCCCAAATAATTCTTCTGAAAAAAACTCTCCTCAGTATTTATTACAATCTCCTGTAATTCCTATGGAATTATCTTTGGAATTCTATGTTAATTCCACTCATAATTCTCTAAGGGCAGTCCTGTAAATAATAGGAAATGCTCCTCAGAATTCCCTAGAAAATATTCTTTGATTTATCTTAAAATGATTACAGCAATAGCCTTGAAACTCTCCTAAGTATTCCTTTGAAATTTACCTCCTTGGAATTTCTTTGGAATTCTTCTTATAATTCCTTTGAAATCTTCCTGAAATTGTTCATTTAATTATTTTTAGACTTCCCTTTGGATTCTCCTTCTTCTCTGGTGAATCTACTCACAAGTACCTTGGGGTTATCCTTACAAATCCCTTAGGCAGAACTCTCTTGGAATTCTCGTTGGAATGACCTTGGAATCCTCGTTAGAATTGTGATGATAATTTCATTTGAATCCTACTCAGGATTCCCTTGCGATACTCAGGATTATACTCAGAATTGCCTTGCAATTTTCCTAATGTTTCACCTTCATTTCAGCTGGAGTTTAACAGAATCCTCAGAATCCTCAGATTTCACTGCAAGTTTTCCTAACAATTCTTCCCTTGGAATTCTCCTCTCAATTTCCTTGAAATTATCCCTAGGGAACATGCATTAAGTACGTAACGCGAAATTTATGGAAAATCAACTCCCCCATTTTGTCACGTTTTTCCTATACCTAATGCATTGCTTGTCACACATGTGTAAACCTCCTTCCCCCCTTAGAGCGTGACTTAATAGATACTCCCCTAGAGTTCCTTGAAAATTCTCATCAAATTCATATATTAAAGTTCATAAGCTGAGAAAATTTTGTAAGGCTCTTATTTGTTTTTAATTTCGTTGCTTGGAAAACATTCAAAGGCCGACGTCTTTAAAATATTCTATTATAATTTTTAAGAATTTAATAATGCTTGAGATACGATAATCTTAAAATTCCCTTATGATTCCCGGTTTTCCAGGCTTTTCAATGTAGTAGACACCCTGTGGTTGAATATCCCATCGCCGTTTAAGAGTGTCCAAATTCAGCTGTCTACATCCAGCGGTCAGCATAAGGAGGAAGATTTTGTCAGTAACGCCAGGGTAAATTCCTCAAAGCAATTCTAATAAATCTACGCTGAACTCTTTCGAACATCAAATTCCTCACTGGTGGAAAAGGAAGCGTTTTCCAGAATTGTCCGCCCAAGTGAGCAGTAAAAAGCTTTGAAGCAGTACGGATCCGAAAAATCTCTTGACATGTTGGAGATGAGTCCCAATTGACGGTTTAGCGATCAATGCAGAACGGTGAAGGTTGAACGTTAGTTTTTTTCAAGGAACTTTACAATTTGCCTTTAAAATTTGTCGAACCTCTTAACGGAATCCCTTTATGAAGAGCTTTGAGTGTGTTGGTTTATTTCCTTCAAATTCCGTTATAATTGCTAATCTTTTGACAGTGCCAAGTACTCAACACCACTGACGAATCCATCTTTTATCTACGAGTTAAATACACAAATGTCACAATTGACCTAAACAGGTACCTAAATTTAGTCTCCATGTAGTAGCATGCTAAAGAGTCTCGAGTATCCGTTTCCTTGATCTCTATTAAGCAATGTGGATGGATTATGTTTAAATATTTCTAAACTTTCTGCTACATACACTCAGCAAGATATTTATGTTATCCTTTGTCAAATTATGTTCTGAAACCATGGATTTGAATTCACAATGAAGTCCATTATCCATCTCTTTGTTAGCCTTTTTCACCTCTGCGATGTGTTCCTTAAACCTTGTTTCCAAAGTCCTTTTCGTCTGCCCAATGTAGATTTTATTGCAATCTGGACAAGAGATTTTGTAGACTCCGGCTTTCCCTAAGACATTTATTGAATCTTTTGTTGATCCTAACAGTGACTTCAGCTGATTTGTCCTGCTGCTGAATACTAAATCTAGGCCAAAACTTCTAAACTTCGAAATCAATGGTTTGGTTATGTTTTTGTCGAAATTCACCGCTACCAGTTTTAAACCCTCCGTTACTGTTGTAAGAGTTGTCGAAATACGCCTAAAATGACCCCTTGTTCTTTTATCGATTACAGCTTGTATTTTTTTTCTTGATACCCATTAAGTCTAGCGATTTCAAAAATGTTAGCTATTTCCTTTGATTTGCCTGTATCGCTAAGAGGAAGAGTTTGCATCCTGTGAACCATGTGATGAAAAGGGGCCATTTTGTGTTGATGGGAATGGTTTGGAGTGCTTGGTATTACCACAGACAAACAGACATAACAAATTGAATATTTCTCTTTGTAAAACATCGTCGCTAAAACATTACCGCCATCTGTTGAGTACACTGTGGTGGGTAGTATGCTGAACAGATGGCGGTAGTGAGTAAACGTCAAACGCAAGGGAATTGACTATGCGCGCCACAGGTGGCAGTACTACCAACTGAGATACTTTTAAATTGGCCGTTAAATGCTTGTTCGATGAACAACTTGTGAGTGTTATGTCTGTTTGTCTGTGGTATTACTCTCTTTGTGTTTGTTGGTTTCCTATAGATTTCGAAATTGAACGAAGACGTTTCCCTGATGAGAAGATCTAAGAAGGGGAGTTTGCCGTCTCTCTCTCTTCTTCGTGGATGAACGAGTAGCAATGAAAAGAACGAGTAATCTCTGGTTGTAAATTAACTTTTAGTTTCAAGAATCTTCGATTCGCAACAATTATGCCAAATGACCTTTATGCCAAATGTCTATTATGCCAAATGTCCTTATGCTAAACGTCGTTATACCAAAAGTACCAGACTCCAAAACAACACGTCACTCGTTGATCAAGATACAATATCTAAATCTTGAATTCTTTGCTAAAAATACTAAACTGTTATTAAACAATAATGCAACGGCTATTATCCGATTACTGAGCTTTTTTGAAAACTTAGTAAAAAAATTACAGATCCCAGTAAAATAATCTCTGTGTGTATGATTAAGCGATCGTAACAGCATACCCTAATAGGTGAATCAATGCCTTTGCATTCCCATTCCTCTCCTGGCGGTGCTTTGCAGGGTAAAGCTCTGCTCCTTCTGACATAAAATAAACATTCTCCTGGGGTGCCAGGCTCCGTGAAAGAGTCTTCTCCAAAGCAGAGGCAAGTGTCGCACTACACTACACTATGCGACTTTCTGCGACGAGAAACACTTGTAATATTTGTGATTCCAAGTTGTAGCTGATACCAAAGTCGAAAAGCAATATTAGATCTCCTTTTTCTTGCTGGTTGTTCAATCCTCGACGATGTAAGTAGGGGATGAGTGCAAGCGTGCGATAGCTTCACTTGAAGAGAGGGACGACGGATATATTAATTTGTAATAGTAGGAACTGTTGTCCAGTTGAGCTACTGCTGATTGGATGGCAACAGGGAAGAATTTTAGTAACCTGACTTTTCTTGTTAATAGTATTTCGAAATATTCTGAATAAATCAATCGCAAATGTGGTTCATTTACATTTCTGATGAAGCATTCATCGTAGTAAGTCATCCCACACCCATGTCGTGTCCCATCTTACATACTAAACCTTTCTCCACAATCTTATTTCAATGTTGATGCAGGACCAGATTTCGGCATTATTTGTAAAGAGCGGCACACATCAACATAGCCTGCCATACATTATGTATGACCCGAGCCATACATATGGAAAATATGTTACGATATGAATGGCGTAGAAAATAGAAAATGACATTTCACATTATTGGTGGCAGGTTGCAACGTGATGCCAGCAATGTTGGAATTATAGGTCTGAAGTTTTGCAACGCCTTCATGTTTTCAAGCATTTGTATGGCGATTTTCCAATAAACCCACTCAATCCGAGCGAACCCTGACACATCTTTATTTTTTAAAACATATGTATCTTATCTGGTAATTGATTGTAGGAAATTGACTGAGCTACAACTTTGCTGAAGCTACTTCTTTAATTGGACGCCAACAACACAAGTTTGGGTCCGACAATGATGACAATGATAATGGTATGATCAATCAACAACCGCTTTCCGGATAACACTGCATCATGCGACACTACGACATAGCATCATGGAACGCTAAAGTGATGAGTCTTGACAATGTAACTAATAGTAATCATGCTTAATTAAAATAGTTACAGTACAGCAAGTTTGACAATTTTATCATAAATTCAATACCCAATTGCATAAAAAATAATCACCTAACATTTTCCCAAATCGACGCCACGGAAAGCAGTCAACAAGTTGCAATGGTTTCTTCAATCCTCGTAAAGCATTTTCCCTCCCACATAGGTTGTAAAATCCTAGTTGTTATTTTTATAATATAGGTAAGCAAATGAATTATTCGCTAAACGGCCAATAGGCTGTTTCATTACGCTAATGAATAAACCAATACCTACTTATTTGTTTAAGGGGACATCCACTACGTATGCCACGCTTTAAAGGGATGGTGGTCGACATGTCTGTGACAAACAATGTATTAGCTGTAGGTAATAACGTGACAAAAAGGGACAGATGTGGGTTAGTTTATCTTTAATGTAGTGTGACATACTTAATGGATGCCCCCACCAAGGTCTATTCCTGAAAAACCAGAAAAAACACATCCATATAGGTAGGTAAACAGAACAGTGATCCATCTTAGTTTAAAGGGGCAGAAAACAACGAAAGCCGAGTGGAAAAATGTAAATAAGCCGAGAAATAGTCGAATTTTGACACGCAAATATATAGTTTACTGAACGAAACCAAAAGTACACCAACATCTAGATTCTATCAACTAGCCAAAAAGAGAAGAAAAATTCATATCCAAAGACACATACCTCGATACCGACGATATTGAGTGGGACTTTCTCTCTCCATGGATCCACCGAGTTGGCTAATGGCATTCTTGACTGCTTGGACGCTCTAATGTTATTGAGGCTGGTGGGACGCTGGTGGCAAGGCTGGACGGAAATGATCTTCTCCAGCGCTGTTATTCATTGAACGGGCACCCTCCGAAAACACTAAATCACACAATAACGGGAAGTACAACCTTCTCCAAGAGGGGAAAATTACTTCCCTCAGCACACACTTTTGTTGCAATTCGCGTATCGATGTTTCTTTTTTCTTTACTGCAACCTTCACCGCAGATTCCAGACACGCCAAGGATTTTCACTGCCCATGCACTTGAAACCAGCTGCAAAATTGCCTGAAAACTCCACCAACAACAACAAAAATCCAACACCAGTACGTCACTAATATGCGCTTCTTCCTCGAACCAGCGACGGCGACTATAGATAACACCCCGCGATATTCAACAAACAACACCGTGTGCTAATTGGTAATTAAAATATTAGCTTCTTCCTTCGCTCGGTCGCTCCACCTAGTGCTACCACACCTCCAACAATGTATCAAAGCACAACCGCGATTCGACTTTGTCCCCGGATTCTTCGTCCGTGTAATGGAAAAAATGCAGCACTTTTCTATCCTTCTGGACTGTCTGGTGGTTCACCGATGATTGTGCGAGCGAACAAAACTTTTCGCCTGCTCGACAGTGCCTAGATAGAAGCCTGCCTGATGATTCCCCGCGTACCGCACCCTAAACTGAGTCCGATGAACAGCACACAGCACAGAATAGTGATACATTCATCCACACTAGCACCAGCACCAGCACCAGCACCAACGAATCCGTCCGGTTCCTATGCGCGTGTATAACCGGAGCCCTCGCTGCCCGTCTTCGTCACTTCATTGTGTCACTCTGCGATTCCACTCCAACCCACTTGGACGCCCCCGTGATCCCAAAAGGTCGTTTGTTTTCACCAAGGTTTTGTTTTCACTGCAGAGCAACAACAACATTATGTCATCTACTCGTTTTTTGACATGAGTCTGACGGCCAAATATCTCAGACGCTAGCACGGCCGATGAGATCAACTCAAAATTAAATGTTTTTTTTTTACTAAAAAAAATGTAGGTTATACTTAAAACGAATTTCCTCTGAGAATGAGTCAGCTTTACTCATTCACATGAAGAAATTTCGAAAAGCGAGGTCAGAATAACTATAGTCACTATATTCATAGTCTGGCGGATAGAATCTCGGGAACCAATTGAGCTGTCAAATAGCTTAATCAATCGAGCAAATCACGACCAACAACAGAAAAGAGCACATTAGCTATTGCGAACAAAATTTCGGAAACCGTTTTCTCGTGACTCAAGGCACACCTACACAAACTAACACCATCTTTAGATTGTGGATAATTTTCCCTATCCGGTAATGCTGGTAATTTACCTCGTAACTCGCCTCGTAGTTTACCTTCGATTGGCGAGTAATCAACGTATTTTTTTATAAAAGTTGATACCTAATTGGGTTGTTTAGAAGTATGGGAAGGTCCATTAATTATGTCACGCAAATTTGGCCTATTTTCAACCCCCTCCCCCTTTGTTACATTTTTTGTATGGACCTTAAATTTTTTTGTATGACTAGTCACAGTTTCCAAAACCCCCCTCCCCCTCTAAGTGTGACATAATTAATAGACGATCCCTATTGAGGTAAATACATATTCGTTATCTGATGCATTCAAAATGGAACCGAAATCCAAAATTTCTTCAATTTTGGTACACTGGAACAATTTTAAATAAGTACGATTAAAGTCTGGAACGCGCAAAAATTGGTCAACTTCAAGTTGATGTATTTCTGTTAAAAATGTATAAAAAAAACCATGAAATGCTGCATTTAGAAGTTGAGTGTATATACAATGGTTGATTGTATGACGTCCAAGCAAGAGGAGCAGCGTGTCAAAATTTTGCAGCAAGAGAATCCGACGTTCTCACACAGAAAAAAAGTTACATCCAAACTGCTGCAACCAGGTCAATCCATCGGTTGTGTAATATAACGTTGTACGATGTACATCGATTTTGCGAACAAAATTACATCCATTGATGTAATATTGTATCTGCTTTTTGCTATTACATCATTATTTGCAATTTTTCAGTGTAGCACATGGCAACACCACTAGTACTGGATTGAACCACATGGCAACACAACTACTGGATTGAACTAGCATTTTCACCAAATGTACTAGAATGTTTTGGTTGAATCTCTTTCACTCTACTCAAAACTGAAATGCATAAAAAAATGACGAAATGATACGCACTCTTTGCACACTGTCAAAGAATCATTGTACACAAAATCAACTTTGTGCAATACCAAAACAAAAATACTATCCCATCTGGTGGATGATGGCACAAGCTTCCAAGAAAATTCTATTACAGTGAACCACATCATTTAAATGGATTTCTTCGCCAGTTAGTCGTATGTCACTTCGTTTGTGGTAGTAGTGTTGCCATGTGGCACAATCCAGTAGTAGTGGTGTTGCCATGTGGTTCACTGAAAAATTGCAATAGACTTCACTGACGTTTGTGAATTGCACAAGTATTAGTGCAGAACTTTGGGTAAATTCAAAGGTTTTCTTGCACTAATACTTATAATTTACCCCGAGTTCCGCACTAAATTTGAGCATTTTACAAACGTCAGGGAAGTCTATAGCAGGTTAGTCACCAAAGTTTTCGAGCCGCTCCGTCTGTCTGTTTGTGCTAATACTAAAGGCCGGCGCACAATGGATAAGTTTTCAGGATTTTTGACAGTTATCTGTCAAACAACCCGGAAACTTCTAGATAGAGCTGGAATTAGGGCGTAACAGCTTTTGTAAACAATTTCTAGGCACGTCCACGCAGACCAACCTAACCATCGGATCGGGGAAGTCTTTCCCTACCGGATGAGAATGTTGGTTTGCGTGGGCGAGCCATGAATTTCTAGAAATCATCAAGAGAAATCATTGTTTACAAAAGCTGTTAGGCCCTAATTCCAGCTCTATCTAGACTTATGCATTGTGCGCCAGCCTTAACGGTGGTAGAGAACTCTATCTCGATGAACATTTCAAATGGTCGTATCTGCTTTGATCGATTCTCTTAATTGACTTTCTCTTTTCATAACCACTGCACGGCGAATGAGAACGACCCAAATTTGAGTTTAGTTCACTCATAATCGCCAAAAGTGCAGGAACTCAGCGATGAGTAAATTTGTCTCATAGTTTCCTGTGGAAAACCTAAAAAATCTGCCGAAAAATGAGAAAATTGACGAAAATTTTATTCAGTCTCGGAGTAGTGCCAATAGACTGTTTTTCCCTGGAAAATCCTGGAAAAACCTGGGAAAACATGAGGCAAATTTACTCATCGCACAGAGGAGTAACTGGGACAAAAACCTGGCCAAAATAAGAAAACAAGATTTCTCATGCTTCTTTATTTTTTTTTTATATATATTTCAATATATGCAGCATAAAGTGGTTACGGAATAAAAACATTACATTTTGTTTACAAATTTTGAGACGTGTTCAAAAACTGAAGAAATTCGAAGCTTCTTGTTTTCCAAAAAGTAACCATGTAATAATTATGCCTACCAGATATAAACAATTTGATCAAGAGACAAGTGTTATAATAAAGTTCACGTTATTATGAACACATTGGCATTGGAATCTCGTCCGGATTGGCGATTGCGAGCCATTTGAAAATGGCATGTTTTGCATCATTTCGTGGCAAAATTTTATCCCTTTATAAGGTCATACTTCCAGAAAACTTCCGTAACACAACGGTTTTCTGCAGATACCTATGAATAACTTACCGAGTACTACCATAGAGGTAACTCTAAGACCACTGGGTCCCGAAGAAAATCATTATTATTTTTGGCTCACTTAGTACCAGAACAACGGTCCCAAGCAGTCCCAAGCTATTTCACTCACCCCTGCATGTTCTGCACGAATCCACACACCCCTGATGTTATCTGTCAAACTTTCATAGCGAATCAAAACAAACATAGTGTAGTAATAGAATTTCAACTAGAATAGGGTACGTTAATCGTTTGCTTGGGACCAATAGGCTACTAAAGTGGTGAGCCAATTTAAAATCGTTAGTTTCGTATTGATTGTTGGTACTACTTCTGTCCTTCTTTAATCTATTACATCAATTGTGGTACTAAATTAAAATTACACTTCAGTAAACTACTCCCGGTTTGATACCCATGACCAGCATAATTTTACTAATGTTGCTAAGTTTTTAAATCTAGTACCTCAATTGATGTATTAGCATAAAGGAGTGTAACGCTAGAAAAACCATGTGTCATTAGTTTATTTTTATAATTTGTGTGTGTAGCAAGAGTAAGGGTTCTTTCCCTAATAAAAAATTACCATAAACGAACGATAACCCTAAACATTGAACTATTCCACAAATGGTTTGGATGATACCTTAAACACGTCGTTAAGCAAATTAACCATAATATTTTTATTAGGGTTGCCTTGTAATTCAATGTTTATCACAGACCGTTTACCCCATAAAGTATTTCACTTTTCAGGTAGATACTGTAAATTTTGAAAATTAGCGAGTGCCATTTGGTTGTAATACTCTCTCATACACACACACACACACACACACATTTACCCATTCGATTTTACATACACATCTGAGTACTGCGAACTAACTCAAAATGCTTGTCATCTGGGAGCCGAGTCAAACTGTCAAACGGGAGCCAAACATACAAAAGAGCTCAGAAGTCACGTAGGTAGTTACTGTTTGAACCACAAGTAAAGGTGTTGCCACCTACTGAAAACAAATTAAAAATTATAATTATGAAACTGTCGAAACATCAACCTTAGTAGGCGGATAATGTAAATCATTGAGCGTGATGCTCGAAAAAGTGTTTTTATTTGATATTAATAATGCCAAAACTGGGTTGCTGAAACAAGAATGTAATCAAACTTTATAAGAGTCATGTGAGCTTTGTGGGTAGGTGCACTCCCATCACATGTATACGTTATTTCTGGAGCAGAGGAGGAGGAGCCAAGAGTTCATTTGACAGCATATATATACAATTTTGTGAGCTGTTTCAGCAAAACAATTTGAAACTTCGGAAGATTTTCAAGATGTTTTCTAGCTCACTTGAAAAATAAAATCGGCTGAGTTCGCAGTACTCAGGAAAGAATCGAACATCGCAGTTAATACCATTGACAGACATATAAAGCAGTACCAACAATCAATACGAAACTAACGATTATAAATTGGCTCACTACTTGACTAGCCTATTGATCCCAAGCAAACGGTTAACGTATCCCATTCTAGTCGAAATTCTAGTACTACGCAATGTTTGTTTTGATTCGCTATGAAAGTTTGACAGATAAAATGAGGGGTTAGTGGATTTTCCTATGTTTCGAGGGGTTGGAACCGAAGATAGTACCAGAGCTGAGCCAAAAAGTTGAGCTCGTTTCTTCGGGACCTTCTGGTCTTAGAGTTACCTCTATGGTTGTACTCCTTTAATAAAGTACCTCAAAAGGTACAATTTGAGGTACTAGCTTAAAGAAGTACAACGGTAGTACAACAGTGTACTTTGTATGTCTGTACAAGGTATAAGCATAGAGGTAACTCTAAGACTAGTAGGTCCCGAAGAAACGTGCTCAACTTTTTGGCTCAGCTCTGGTACTATCTTCGGTCCCAAGCTAATCGATTCACCCCTCGAAACTTAGGAAAATCCACTAACCCCTCATTTTATCTGTCAAACTTTCATAGCGAATCAAAACAAACATAGTGTAGTAATAGAATTTTGACTAGAATGGGGTACGTAATCGATTTGCTTGGGACCAATAGGCTAGTCAAGTAGTGAGCCAATTTAAAATCGTTAGTTTTGTATTGATTGTTGGTATAAGCCCCTAAACCGAGGGGGTGACACATCTAAATCTCAATTCTAGATGCTCAAAAATCTTACACCAGCAAATCAATCTTGGAAAAATCTTCTTTTATCGCTCGCATCTGCGTGCATCGCGTATCATCTTTTTGCAGGAAATCTTCAGAATCGTTATCAATCTTCTTTCTATCTACTTTTTTTTTCTTTGATTTATTTTCCGTCGATCTTATTTTCTGTGCTGAGCACGAATGCTACCGACGCTAGGGAGACAGCTCCCACACCTGGACCCTACCTATCGACTCATCAACTCATGAACTTTCTTTCTATCATCGTGTGTACAGCTAGCCACAGCAAAACAATCTTTCCTACATCATAGATAGAGTCATCCCCCTCGCCCTAAACGCTAGGCATGTGCATTGCGCTGTTTGCTTCAAGTTTAATTATCATTGAAAATATGTAACATAGCGGCATATGTCTTGCTGTGTACGCTTTTTTAAAACTACAAATGAGAATTTGGTACAATTGATTGAGAAAAAAAAATGCACATTTCCATTTGGAGTCATGAGTCGGCATTATGTAAATAATAAAACAAGGTTCTTAGTTTTGATATTAGGAAGTTCTAAATTTTGTGGGGCCACTAAAGCACCATAATACACTATGCCAAAGAAAGTCGAGAACCTTTTCAACACTAAAGATGTTTTTTAGACCGGACTGGGAATGGAAACCGCCGCCTCCCGTCTTGGTGATACCATGCCTTAGCTGACCAGGCTAACCCGTTTTTCAAAAATGTCACGATAAAGACGAAGTAGCGCGAAACCCCATGGACTTCTTTCACGAGACATACGTTGGAAAGTATTAAATATTTTTCATTTATGAAACACTAATTCTTATATAACTTAACGTAAGTTTCGTCACACAGTGAACCATATCCCACCTTTTTCGGTAGCAAAAGGAAACCATAATGCGGCCATCATTTGGATTAGAATCCCACTCATACTCACTCATCGCTATCTACTTCCATTCCACTTCTATCGCCACCCACATCCATATCGTCGTCGTTTGCCTGCTCAGAGACTTCACCTGCCGAACTTGCTGACTTACGCTTCTTTTCAGCACGCGCTGCTTTCTTTTCCTCGGGGGTCTTTTTGAGACCCTTCATCTTTCTCGTTTGAATTGCATTGATATCCTGTTTGCCAACATGCACCCTTCCGTGCACGTTACCCAGCTCGTCGCGGGAGACGTTCTTTCGTTTGGCAACCTTCAGGATCGCCGGTTGCTTCATAGCCGTTTTGTACAGATCATCCGAAGCTATCTTCGTCCGCCTGACCGTCAAATCCATTGACGGTCCCATTTCCGACAGCTCAATGCGAGGCGTTCTCTGACCACTTTTCTTCAACTGAACTCTGTAGGAACGCATCAGGATTGTCAAATCTTCTGTGATCGTGAAACTAATAACATGCTCAATGCCTTGTAATCGCATGGTATCAACGTTGTCAATTCGGAACATATCCAGCAAAAGACTACGAAGGCGTCGCAATTCCTCTGTTAGTTTCCACTTGTATCCATTGAATACGATTACAGGCTTCACAAAGGCTGAAATCTTCTCGGTTTTGAAATCCTGCAGACCTTTGTAGTTCGCAATGCCAAGCTCCATCATATCCAGTACCTGCTCATCATAAATACGGCCCACTATCAGATTGTTTGGGCGCTTCTTTGATGATGATCCAAACATGAACAGGTGACAGTCGTTCGATTTAGCCAATCTAGAAATAACACACATTATATTTCGATAACCCCTGGATATCAAAGTATGTATACTCTTACTGTTCCAGCGGTGTCGCATCCTCAAACAGAGTAACGTCGTTGTTCCTCCTCATCAACCTAACCAGTGGCTTCTTTAGCAGATTAAAGTCCTTTAGTGCCTGGCGGATTTCGTTGGAACATTTGCGACCTTCCATAATCAGGGTTTTCTTGGCATTCTCAATCGTTTTCGGCTCACGTGCATCCAGAAAGCGCTTGCCACGGCGTGTGGCTGGTTTTCTATAAACAATCAAACACAAATAATAATTCTCCATCCACACATTTTCAACTAACAGGACATACTTTATTCTATCCGAAGACATTGTTTGCGTCGGTAACTGATGAAAATAGTGCAGAATTTGCGAAAACTACAATAGATTATGTCGAAACCAAAAACTAGAACCGACCAAAACACAAAACACGTTGCTTCGAATGCTTTCTCGCGAAGAGAGGATTATCATCTGGCTAACGAGCCTGTCAGCGGTGGTAATGACAGACGTGATTTTAGACTTGAGCAGAGACGCACTAACTGATTATTGCCAACCTTTAGGTGACGAAATAAAATGCTTCACCGCTCGGTCGAGGTGTAACCGTCGTGAAATATTTCGACCTCTATCGAAGGTGACGACAGAGCTGCCAGATATGCCGGTTTATTGATTTTCAAACACGATTTATCGACAAACCCGCATAAAAAATAACCATAAGAAGCGCCTAACAACCAATTAGGTTGTTAAGGGGTAATGAAGTAAATACATATGCGTCATCTGCATTAAAAAACTACAAGGGACAAACCTATCCAGTATTTTACGATCGCTTGGCCGCCACAATCTGGCTGAGTTTCTGACGGAACCGAATTTTATTCATCATAAATATAAAATATAAAATAAAAATATAAATGTTTATTCTATAAACACAAACATATGAATAATTCAAAATAAATTAAAACCATGTTTGCAACAAATATATATATGTTTGAATTAAAGTCATAAGCATGTTTATTTCAACAATATAGAATTTGGGTAAACGATTTTTAGCGTGCCCTGCCTTTTTTTCCTTCTTGTTCACATTCGGAAAAAAAAATTGTCCCAGCTTTGCCGATCAACTGAAAACGGCCCGCAACAAAACCGAAGTCATGGATCCGGAAACCCACCTAGGTAAGTGTCTTAACAAAGTTCCAGATCGATAAAACCAGAGGAACCCCACAGTATCGACGTCACTCTGTCGTTTCTGATGCCGATTCCTGTATCATCCTCCTCCACAACTGACGTCGGAAGAAAAGCGAAAATCCTAAATGGATTTTGAATCTATCCCGGATCCTCCAACATCGTACGTAGAAATAGGCCGGTATGTGGACCAGCGTCAAACGCTGTCCAGACTGGAGAGTTATAACACAGAAACCACCATCAAGATAGCGCTATAACATGTTATAACTCTGTAGTCTGAACGTACTATAATTGTAATTGTTCAGTGCATAGGCTGTGCCTTCCGCTAAGAAGACTTATCTAGGGACCAACCCCCTAGTCTATACACCTACTGTCCTTCCCGTTGCACTCGTCAGCTCGTGCGATACTCTAGACACACATGGGTGGTCGTATCCGGGTCCTCCCCTGGGTAGGCTCGTGTCCGTCCAGGTTCTGGTACATTAACTTATCTATATGCATGGTAATTATACTTTTAAAACTCACCTTTTGATTATAATGTCGAAAATGCTGAAACTAAATAAAGGTTAGCGATCCATATAAGGTGTGTGCTGCGACGGAGTAGTAATTGAAGGAAATGAGGTTCTGATGTGAAGTATAGGTAATTCTAAAATAGGTAAATCAATTAATCATTAGCTGCTAACAGTTACTAATAAATGGGTACGATAAATCACTCATCAATGAGTATTGCCACTCCCACTGAAAAATGGGCAAAACCTTAATCATAAATGGATATTCGATTCCTACCGTGTATTTAAAGTAAAGTTAGGATGTTATCAAGCAAGCACACACCTTTTACGATTCTTATCCTACTTACGGTTTCCTGCACATACGACTTTTCCTAGATACAAGCTTCGTCCAGTATACATTGGCTGTCTCCAACCGGCATGATCCTTTCTGTATGCTTCCTCTTGCCGGTGCAAGTTTAATTCTTCTTTTCTTGTTCGAATTTTCTTTTTCTCCTATTGATCTTCTGGTCGTGTTCCCATTTGTCCTCAGGCAGTTAATATTAGTACATGATAGGAAGAAAGAAAGAAATAGAACAAGTTAAGTGTGAGCCGCATGCATTGGTTACTTATTTGGGTCATGGTGTTGTCTTCCCTATTTATTTGCCTCTATTCGCTCTCATATCGCAACGTTTAACTCTGGATCAACAATAGAAAAGGGCCCATCAGCATTCGTAAACAAACCGATCCAAAGCCCCCCACTCACAAACCGAAGGCCACCCACGCAAACCAACACCATCATCGGATAGGGAAAACTTCCACCTACACGAAGATGGTGTTGGCCTGCGTGAGCAGCCCCCGATCTGTGAGGAATGGGCTTTGGACGGTTTGCCCACAAAAACCGATGGGCCCCCCTCCATTGTTGATCCAGAACTCACCCCCTTCCCTCACACTATTATGGTCGGAAAAGAGAACCCATATTTAGGAATCTATCGCGAACTGCGATGCAGAAGATATTAATAGCAAACTAATCTGGAACTGGTCTAAATTGGTCTGCATTTAAAAAACCTGAACACCCCTCATTTTGAAGGTGTGTGTGTGTAGAATGTTGCTCCTATTTTGATTTTGGAATTCACTCTTCAGTTGTCAAAATGCCGTCCAAGCAAGAAGAGCAGCGTATCAAAATTTTGCTCGCGCATCGCGAAAATCCGAGCTACTCGCACGCAAAGTTGGCAAAATCGCTAAAAGTTGCCAAATCAACCGTTACAAATGTAATTAAAGTGTTTGGGGAACGTTTGTCGACAGCCAGGAAGTCTGGATCGGTGGGAAATCGAAAACCGGAAGCCGCTGAGACGACAAAGAGAGTTGCCGGTAGTTTCAAGCGAAACCCTAACCTCTCTCTCCGAGATGCCGCAAATAAGCTGGGTGTATCGTCTACAACCGTGCATCGAGCCAAAAAACGAGCCGGACTATCGACTCCAAATCGCGATGATAAACAAAATACGACGGCCAAAGCGCGATCCCGGAGGCTGTACACGACGATGCTGACGAAGTTTGACTGCATGGTAATGGACGACGAAACCTACGTCAAAGCCGACTACAAGCAGCTTCCGGGACAGGAGTTTTATACGGCAAAAGGAAGGGGAAAGGTAGCAGATGTTTTCAAGCACATGAAACTGTCAAAGTTCGCAAAGAAATATCTGGTTTGGCAAGCCATCTGTACCTGTGGCTTGAAAAGCAGCATTTTCATAGCTTCCGGGACTGTCAACCAAGAAATTTACGTGAAAGAGTGTTTGAATAAACGTCTGCTGCCTTTCCTGAAGAAACACGGTTGTTCCGTACTGTTTTGGCCGGATTTGGCATCTTGCCATTACGGTAAAAAGGCCATGGAGTGGTACGCCGCCAACAACGTGCAGGTGGTTCCCAAGGACAAGAACCCTCCCAACACGCCAGAGCTCCGCCCAATTGAGAAATACTGGGCTATTGTCAAGCGGAACCTAAAGAAGACCAAAAAAACTGCTAAGGGCGAGCAGCAGTTCAAGGCAAACTGGCTTTCTGCGGCGAAGAAGGTGGACAACCCGCATAAGCGCGAACCATAAATTGACCTTACCGATAATGGTTATAAATTGTTTATAATCCCTGCTAAACTTCAACTGAAATGGTTATGGAACTTTACATGAACGTTTAATGATAAAGTTTTAACCTTTAGTATTATAGTTTTTTGGAAGTGGACCTTACAAATAATGGGTTGTTAAGAACCATTACCATTCAAAATTCTTGTTTTCTCCATACATTTTCGGAAAGAAAACTATACTAAAACCTTTTAACTTATGGTTTGAGAACATTAATGGTAATGGTTATGGTAACCAGTAAGGTCCATGAATGGTTTTGTAACATCGATCAACTTTATGTGGAATATATCGTGAATTGGTAATCAGTAATTTACAGGCAACCAATTCGCGATATATTCCACATAAAGTTGATCGATGTTACAAAACCATTCATGGACCTTACTGGTTACCATAACCATTACCATTAATGTTCTCAAACCATAAGTTAAAAGGTTTTAGTATAGTTTTCTTTCCGAAAATGTATGGAGAAAACAAGAATTTTGAATGGTAATGGTTCTTAACAACCCATTATTTGTAAGGTCCACTTCCAAAAAACTATAATACTTAAGGTTAAAACTTTATCATTAAACGTTCATGTAAAGTTCCATAACCATTTCAGTTGAAGTTTAGCAGGGATTATAAACAATTTACAACCATTATCGGTAAGGTCAATTTATGGTTCGCGCTTATGCGGGAAGGTGGCTGTACAAAATCTGATGGCAGGGGTCAAGCGTAAGGCCCGGCAATTCGGATTTGGAAAAGCGGAAGCCTAACTGAATATTTTTCCTGAATTTTATACTAATTGAACTTGAAAAAGAAATTCAATTTGATTTTTTAAATAAACGATTTCACCGATTTACACGCGTTTTCCCTTGACCAAATTTTGACCGTATCACCCTTTAAGACATATGACCCAGTGAGTATTGACACCTCACACTGTTGTGAATGAGCACGGACGCGAGATTTACTACACGGTAACCGCAAAATACCCAATAATGACTACAAAGTAAGCATTTTTGAGGGAAACTGGGACTACCCATTAAATGAGTAAAATTTTACCCATTTATGAGTAATTACAACTACAAAAATAAGTAGAAAGTATTCATTTTTGAGTAACAAATACTCATAAATGGGTAATATGTTTACTCATTTAATGGGTAGTCCCAGTCTCCCTCGAAAATGCTTACTTTGTAGTCATTATTGGGTATTTTACGGTTACCGTGTAGAGTATTAAATGCAAAACGCAAATTCAAAATAAAACTTGACAAGTCATCGTCAATCCCCTCATTCTTGGGCAGGGTCTGACGATGTGAATCTGATTTTGATCAGTGAACGGGCCCCATATGGTACATTTTCTCACTATGAACATGTCATTTCCAGCCTATCTGAACTATTTAATAAATGAAAACCATAACATGGGTTACGCTTCCCCTAAGCGGGCCCTCCGCATCCTATCTCTGTCTTATCTCAAATGCCAATGGTTTGAATGTATCAATATACTGCCGGTAATCGCAAGTCAGTCCCATCTGTAAAATAGCGAAAATGAGAAAACAGCGCGCAAAGATTTTACATGTTTTCTCGTTTTACGCTTATTTCGGATGGATAACTTTGACAACTAACGAGCTTTCTTATAGAATCCATCTATATTTAATCAAACACATTGAAAAAAAGCAAAAGAAACATTTTGGATGCCCAAAATCTGACTGGGACCGACTTAAGCAATTGCGGTTACATTGCATATAAATCAGAAAAGTAACCGCAAGTCAGTCACATCGCTATAGCGACGCTGTTTCAGTTCAACATGAGCGACGATTTTTGAGCGTGTTCTGACAGCGACTGTATCTTTTGATTATTCGTGGCGTTTGAAAAGTTTGAAAAATGTCGGTGCTCAATTATCTTTCGATGTACGGAACGGATGAAAGCTCGTCTAGTGAATTGTCTGATGAAGAGTTTTATGGTTTTGGTGACGGTAAAGAAAAATTTATGGATAAATCCAGAGCTTCCGTTGTTGCACTTGCAGCTTCGGCGGAACACAAAGCCAGTGGCATTGAAAATCCATCCGAGCTTCGAGAAGCCATCTTAGATAGCTACCCGAATGAGTTCATTGATTCAGATGGAAGTTTTTTTGATGGAGAGGAATCTTCGACAGGGGCTACGAAAGTTAAAAAGCGAACGAAGAAAGAAATCCAGAAGGAAGATTCTGCTAAGAAGAGGCGCAAGTCTCATGGCATAAAACCAATAGACTGCAAATGCCAAAAAGAATGCGCAAAGAAAATCGGCAAGGATGACAGGATCCAAATTCATGGACGATTCTGGGATTTGGATGCTTCTGAACAAGCTGCATTTCTTAGAGAGACAGTTCAGCTGGCGCCTTTGAAACGACGAGTTAAAAATCAGTTCATTCTGGAGGAACCAAAGAAGAAAAAAAGCTACATATTCCATTTAACGGATAGCAATATCGAGCGTGTTGAAGTTTGCCGAAAGTTCTATTTAAACACAATCGGGTACAGCGATAATTGCGGGTAAGAAGTATATTTTATTAACGTAAACATTTGTATCTATGATATATTTATTTATTTTAGAAATGTCGTGTACCGATGCGTCGATGGTGATGAGGATGGAAACCGAAGATTGTCACAGCGAGGGAAGCACAGCCGGGATACGACTAAGAGAGATTCGGTAGTGGCGCACATCAACTCCTTCAACCCAACCATTTCACATTACAGACGTGAGCATGCACCCAACAGACTCTATTTACCGTCCGACTTGACTGAAAAAGCAATGTTCGAACACTACCTCAATACAGAAAACTTTCCAAAAGTTAGCTACCCATGCTATTGCCGTATGTTGAAGGAGATGAACATTTCCTTGGTCAAGTTGGGTCACGAAGAATGTGAGCTATGCACTACTGCTACTCAGCATCAAAAAACATCAGAACATGTCCCATCAGCCACTCTTGAATCCTCGGCCGAAACTGAGTCTTGTTCGATTTGCGAAAGATATATCCAGCATTTGCGTTCGGCAGCTATGTCGCGAGATGCGTACCGAAAAGATGGCGATGATGTGAAACCCGGTTGCGCCGTGCTTTCTGTTGATTTACAAAAGGTGAGTAAAATATGATCGACAAATAAAATTATACATTTCAGTATATTAACCACAGTAAATGTGTTTTCTAGGTGATACAACTACCAAGGCTTGATGGATTTAAAAGCATTGTATTTTCTCAACGTTTGTTGGCTTACAACGAAACTTTTGCATCGGTGGGAAAATACGCAAAGATTCTTCCTGTGATAACATGTCTATGGGATGAGTCGACTGCAGGACGTCACGCTACCGATATAACTAGCTGTTTCCACCAAGTAATCGAGCGATTCAACAACTATGAGGAAATAATTTTCTGGCTGGACAACTGCAGCGCCCAAAACAAAAATTGGAATATGTTCCAACACATGATACTTCTGCTGAATTCTAATGCTGTTAGTGTTAGAAAAGTTTCCTTCAAGTTTTTCGAAACTGGACATACGTTCATGGCTGCAGATAGCGTACATGCTGCCATCGAAAAAAGCATGCGCAATAGTAAACCAGCTCAAACATTTCCAGAGTTTTCAGCATTGGTCGAAAAGGCAAAAAAAAACGTGGAGGTAATGAACATGAAGTTCAGCGACTTTTTCTGCACGACCATAAACACCAGCCAGTACGTAATTAATCAGTGCAAACCTCGACCGTATATTGAAAATATAAAATACATTATTTTCAAGAAAGGAAGCTTCGAGCTTTCTTACAGCAATGCTGTCGACGGAAGCAAACCGATGAATCGATGTACCCTATTCTCGAAAAAGCAAATGAAGCAGATTCAGTGTGACGGATTTCTTTTGGAAAACACCTTGAAACGGCAGGCTTCGCCCAAAGGAATAGCTGCAGACAGAAAAGCTGCTTTGCTTAAAGTTATTGCACCACTCATCAACGCCGACAGCAAATCGTACTGGACTGATTTGCCAGAGCAGCATTCTTCTTAACCGGATATATGACAACTAGTCGTAAATGCATAGAAACGCTTCGAAAACTTTCAGCGGAGATGCTTTTCTATATCAATTGTTATCACACATTATCATTACTTAATAAACAAAGCTAAAAACAAAGTTATGACGTTGTTCTCTTGATTATTTCATGAAATTCGTTTTTTTTTTCAATGGGACTGACTTGCGGTTACTTTCCACTATGGGACAGTTTGATTTGGTGTTGTTTTCCACTTTTCTAGAACAAACTTACTTTTTTGAATAGCATAGCTGAAAATACATGAAAAGTTAAGCTAAATGACGACCCTAACTCAAAATTGATAAAAATGCAGATGGGACTGACTTGCGGTTGCCGGCAGTATATACATTGGAAATGACGTTCAATCAAATAAACCCATACCCCACTCACTTGGCCAGGCTTCAGAATCGTCCAGTGGGTAGTGCGCTCTACGCTCCAAGTTCCCTTTCTTTCAAATTCACCCCAAATTTGATATTTTACCCCTTTGAGTGTTGATTAATCACAATGAAACATTGTGACAGAGCACGGACTTGAGGTTACTAGAGTATTAAATAATCTAGGTCCTATTTAGGATTATATCTGAAAAATCCAAATTTGGCCAACGCCCACCAACTCTGTAGTCTGAACGTACTATAATATCACAAAGTTTCACTGGTTTTATAGTACGTTCAGACTACAGAGTTATAACATAGAGGTAACTCTAAGACGACTGGGTCCCGAAGAAAATCATTATTATTTTTGGCTCACTCAGTACCAGAACAACGGTCCCAAGCAGTCCCAAGCTATTTCACTATAAATAAGCTATAAAACCAAAAATAGTCAAAAAAAAAACAACTGTCAGACTAAGTATGACGTTCATAAATATCACAAATATTAAACTATTTAATATTTCCACCATCGGTATTGATGCTTATACTTGGAGCTGGCCTTCCCCTAGGCTTGGGACCGTTGTTCTGGTACTGAGTGAGCCAAAAATAATAATGATTTTCTTCGGGACCCAGTGGTCTTCGAGGGGGACGACTCTATCTACGATGCAGAAAAGATTGTGTTTTGCTGTGGCTAGCTGCGCGCACGCTGAGTAGATAGAAAGAAGATTGATGACGATTCTGAAGATTTCCTGCAAAAAGATGATGCGCGATGCAAGTAGATGCGACAAATGAAAGAAGATTTTTCGAAGATTGATTCGCTAGTGTGAGATTTGTTGAGCATCTAAACTTGAGATTTAGATGTGTCGCCCCCCTCGGTGGTCTTAGAGTTACCTCTATGCTATTACATTCGGAAAAAAAATTGCCCCAGCTTTGCCTATCAACTGATAACGGCCCGCAACAAAACCGAAGTCATGGATGCGAAAACCCACCTAGGTAAGTGTCTTAACAAAGGGAAACGAAAATCCGAAATGTATTTTGAATCTATTCCGGATCCTCCAGCCCACCACCCCCCACCCTCTGAAAAGTAATTTCTTCCTGTTTGCTTCGAGCTTTTGTCTTTGATCTTCTCTCCTGCCACAAGTAGATCCGAAACATCCTCCTTATTTGCACCTGCCTTGTGTTCTTGCTCTTTCCGTAATTTTCAACTTTTTTCGCTCATTTTCCATTCGCTTCGAAACTTCAGTAAGCTTTATCATAATCACACAATCCTGACTCGACTGATTAATTTTTTGGATCAACTTCTTAGGCTGTGAACCATTTGCCGAGTTAAATTTAACTCGTGGTTAAAAGTGACATTTCGAAAGTTATTTTCTATGTTCGAAAATCCCCGTGCTGTCGATCGACCGGTTTTCGAGCCACGGTTGTCAAAATTTAACTTCTTGTCTGTCAGAAATAACCATGCTCGGATAGCAGGGTTAATCGATAACTTTTCATCTGTCAAATTTTAACCAAAAGTTAAAATAATCCACCAAATGGTTCAGAGCCTTACTAAAATCAGTGCTGCATTCATCCTCCTTCCTTACCGAACTCAACGGTTCTTCATCATCTTCTTCCGATTCTTGCATTTCCAATCCTACATTGCAATCAAACTGAATTCGGGATCTTGTATCTGCAGATCGTTTTTTTTTTCATCTTGTTGCATTACTTGAACATCCCTACAGAGTATGTGCACCCCTTCTGGGTTGTCATTCATTCTCTTGCCTCTCACTTCATTCATGCTTTTGTTGATTCATTCATAACTCTACTGCGTATCGAAGAGTACAGTTCGCTAGTGAATAAAGAGACTATTTGAGTGTTACTAAACTAAATCTAGTGTGTTTTATTAAAATAGAACATGGTGTCAGAAGTTACCGTGTGCTTCAAGTGAAAATTCGCGTCATTATCGAAATCGCGAATCGGAAATCGGTCCGGGGAAAATCGTTCTCAAGTCGCGTCGTGTCAGCGGCCATTTTGTATTTTTCGGTCGGGATCGGGAGTGAAGAGTGATTCGCTTAAAAATGGATGCAAATCAAATGAAAATGTTGTTGGAGCAACAAATGCAGATGTTTACGAAGATGATGGAGGGAATGCAAGCGACGCAGAATCAGGCTCAAGCGATGCAGCGGCCAAGTGCGTCGAATGTGCAGGTTCCGCAACCATCGCCGCTAGCAGTGGAAGGCGACATGCAGGAAAACATGGATTTTTTTGAGAAAAGCTGGAAAGACTACGCTAAGGCCATTGGTATGGATCGGTGGCCGCCAGAAGAAAACCCACAGAAGGTAAGCTTCTTGCTGTCGGTCATAGGAGAGCCGGCAAGGAAAAAATACTTCAACTTCGAGTTGACAGCAGCGGAAGGTGCAGATCCGGAGGCCACATTGGCCGCCATACGAGAGAAGGTTGTTGCGAAGAGGAATGTCATAGTGGACCGGCTCGACTTTTTCTCTACGACACAGCAGACTCGAGAATCAATCGACGATTATGCCTCTCGTCTCAAGACTCTGGCAAAAATGGCTAAACTCGGAGTGCTAGAGACGGACCTTATCGCATATAAGGTGGTCACGTCCAACAAGTGGCCAAGTATGCGATCAAAAATGTTAAGCATTGCAGACATAACATTGACGAAAGCGATAGACATGTGTCGAGCGGAGGAGATCACGACTAAGCGGTCCCAGGAACTTTCAGTTTTCTATCCGGAAGTAGAGGTGAACAAAGTCGCGAAAGCTAAGTTCCGTTCCAAGCCTCAATCACAGCGGTGCAAGTTCTGCGGAGACCGTCATGACTTCTCTAAAGGTTCCTGTCCCGCTCTTGGTAAGCGGTGCCATAGGTGCAACGGAAGGAACCATTTCGGAAAGGTATGCAAGGCCAGCAACAGATTCCAGAACAGGAAGTCTCGTAAGGTGAAGGAGGTGAAGGACGAAAGCACTGATTCGGAGGAGCAAGCACTTTCTTGCAATGAAGGTTCATCGGAAGCAAGCGAGGACGAATACGAAATCGGCAAGATTTTCGATAATTCATCGAAAGGAGGTGGCGTGATGGCTGAGTTGGATCTCAACTTTGATAACAAGTGGAAGTCAGTGATTTGCGAAGTGGACACCGGAGCTAATACCAGCCTGATTGGCCATAATTGGTTGGTCAAACTCACAGGAGAGGAAACCCCGCAGATGATGCCGTCGACGTACAAGCTCCAAAGCTTCGGTGGGAATCCCATCAAAGTGCTTGGGGAAGTGAAGATACCGTGCCGTCGGATGAAGCGTCGATACCGATTGGTTCTGCAAGTTGTGGACGTGGACCATTGCCCCCTACTGTCGGCAAAGGCATCACGTGTTCTGGGCTTCGTCAAGTTCTGCAAATCGGTCACATTCGGTAAGTCTGATGAAGCAAATTCGCCAAACTTGTTGAATGTTCACAGGATCGAAGCGGAGAAGATTATCCAAGGCCACAAAGGAATCTTTTCTGGTTACGGAAAATTTGAAGGTCAAGTATCGTTGGAGGTAGACCATTCTGTTACACCTTCAATCCAACCTCCTCGTCGTGTTCCGATCGCCCTGAGAAGCAAGTTGAAGAACGAATTGGAATCATTGGAGAAGGAGGGAATGATCGTGAAGGAAGCCAGGCATACCGATTGGGTCAGCAACATTGTGATTGTGCAACGGGGTGACCCGGAATCTTCAAGCATCAGAATCTGTCTTGATCCTATTCCACTCAACAAGGCGCTGAAGAGACCGAACCTACAGTTTGCTACACTGGATGAAATTCTTCCTGAGCTGGGCAAGGCGAAGGTGTTTTCTACTGCGGACGCCAAGAAAGGGTTTTGGCACGTAGAGCTCGACGAACCCAGCAGCAAGCTTACAACATTTTGGACTCCTTTCGGTCGGTATCGTTGGACTAGGCTGCCTTTTGGTATCGCATCAGCTCCTGAAATCTTCCAGACGAAGCTGCAGGAGGTTATCCAGGGTCTCGAAGGAGTCGAATGTTTGGCAGACGATTTGCTGATATTTGGAGTTGGGGAAACTTTGCAAGAAGCGCTCATTAACCACAACAGATGCTTGAAGAATCTTCTAATTCGCCTGGAAGAGCACAACGTAAAACTGAACAAAACGAAGCTCAAGCTCTGCCAAACGTCTGTGAAATTCTTCGGACATGTCCTGTCAAGCAAAGGTCTTCTACCAGATGAGTCGAAGGTTGCTACGATCCAAAATTTTCCTACACCTCTCAACCGGAAGGAAATACACCGTTTTATTGGAATGGTGAACTATTTGGGCAGATTTATTCCAAATCTTAGCAGCAACCTGACAAACCTTCGTAAGCTGATTTCAGATGAAGTTCCCTGGCGCTGGACGAATATTGAGGTGGAAGAGTTCAACCGAGTAAAGGGCTTGGTTGCAGACGTTGGAACCTTGCAGTACTATAACCCAAGAAAACCATTGACCATTGAATGC
Organism: Ochlerotatus camptorhynchus; assembly: GCF_037179485.1. Taxonomy (NCBI): domain Eukaryota; kingdom Metazoa; phylum Arthropoda; class Insecta; order Diptera; family Culicidae; genus Ochlerotatus; species Ochlerotatus camptorhynchus. The sequence continues at coordinate 256,069 of NW_027040751.1, read as the reverse complement.
GATGCAAGTTGCTTTGGATTGGGAGTTGCTGTCTACCAGGATGAAGGAATAATAGGCTATGCCTCAAGGACGTTGACTGCGACTGAACGAAACTACGCGCAGATTGAGAAGGAGCTGTTGGCGATTCTGTTTGCGTGTGTTCGTTTCGACCAACTTGTGGTTGGAAATCCGAAAACGATTGTGAAGACCGATCATAAGCCCTTGATCAGCATTTTCCGGAAGCCTTTGTTGTCTGCTCCAAGAAGATTGCAACATATGCTGCTCAACCTACAACGTTACAATTTGGTAATTGAGTTCGTCACAGGAAAGGAAAATGTTGTGGCTGATGCGCTATCCCGTGCACCGTTCGATGACAAGGCAGTGAAAGACGAATATAACAAGATGCACATTTACAAAGTGTTTGATGATGTCGAAGGGTTGGAGCTTACGAAGTTTCTTAACATATCGGACAGTTGCCTGAACGAGATCATGGATGAAACGGTGAGGGATCCTTGTATGCAGAGCATCATCACTTTTGTTCAGCAAGGTTGGCCTGGAACGGCTGATAAAGTACCAGATGGACTCCGTGTGTATTTCGGGTATCGGGATGAGATATCAGTACAGGATGGAATCGTTTTTCGACATGATCGCATTCTTGTTCCACATGCTTTGCGAAGAGAGATGATCGAAAAGTGTCACGTTAGTCACAATGGGAGTGAAGCGACTCTCAAGTTGGCTAGAGCAAACCTGTTTTGGCCAGGCATGAGCAGTCAAATCAAGGATGTCGTGAAAGGTTGTCCGGTTTGCGCAAAATTTGCTTCGTCGCAGCCGAATCCACCCATGATGAGTCATCAAATTCCCCTGTATCCGTTCCAGTTGATCTCGATGGATGTTTTCTTCAGTGAGTTCCGTGGTCGCAATCAGAAGTTCCTGGTCACCGTCGACCACTATTCAGATTTCTTTGAGGTGGATATCCTAAAGGATCTGACACCGGAATCGGTTATAGCAGCTTGCAGTAGAAATTTCGCTCGACATGGAAAACCACAAACCTTGTTGACCGACAATGGAACGAACTTCCTCAACCAGAAAATGAGGAAGTTTGCAACGGAATGGGACATCAAACACATCACTTCGGCTCCTCATCATCAGCAGGCTAACGGGAAATCGGAGGCAGCCGTGAAGATTGCAAAGCGCTTACTGAAGAAATCGGAGGAAACCGGAACGGACTTCTGGTATGCACTTTTGCATTGGAGGAACATCCCGAATAAGATTGGCTCTAGTCCTGCTGCTCGTTTGTTTTCTCGTTCTACACGTTGTGGAATACCAACATCCGGGGCGAATCTTATGCCGAAAGTTGTCGAACATGTTCCTGAAGCAATCGAGGAGAACAGAAGGAAGATTAAATTGAATTACGACAGAAAAACAAGAAACCTACCTGACCTACAGACTGGATCACCCGTTTATGTGCAGATGAATCCGGAAATTTCAAAACAGTGGACGCCGGGAACCGTTGCCAATCGCCTCAGTGATCGGTCTTACACCGTGAATGTGAATGGCAGCAACTATCGTCGGAGTTTGATTCACTTGAAGCCGCGTAAGGAACCCGAATCGTCGGCAGAAAATTTAACAACAAACACAGTTCCAAAGCCATCGGAGGGAGAAAACGAAGAAGAAAATTGCAGTTATCCAGTTGACAGTTCTCAATCAGTTCTCACCCAGAATTCTCACAACAAGTCACCAGCTCAGGCAGTGGTGCCAGTTTCGACTTCGCCGATTCTACCGATCGCAGCGCCTCGTATGTGTCAGTCACCGAAGCCTAAGGAGAATTTGAATTCAGCATCCAGTTCCATCAACAGTCGTCCGAAACGGGTGTCTCGTATTCCAGAGAAGCTGATGGACTATGTTATTGAGTACAAGTGATGTTTTGTTGAAACAGGGAGGATGTTGCATTACTTGAACATCCCTACAGAGTATGTGCACCCCTTCTGGGTTGTCATTCATTCTCTTGCCTCTCACTTCATTCATGCTTTTGTTGATTCATTCATAACTCTACTGCGTATCGAAGAGTACAGTTCGCTAGTGAATAAAGAGACTATTTGAGTGTTACTAAACTAAATCTAGTGTGTTTTATTAAAATAGAACACATCTCTTGGCAATCCATTTTTCTGCTTTATCCTGCATTCAAATGCTAATATAATTTAAAATTAAGTATGTTTCTTTCAAACATAAGAGCAAGGTTAAAATAAACATATTTATTTTTGTTCGCATAGTTGTCAAACCAAACAAAAATATTCACGTTTATTTTCAATACGAATATTTTTAAAATAAACGTAACATTATTTTTATTTTAAACTTTAATATTTCGACAGTGAGCATTCATAAGGGCGTATACGCGATGATCGATTCTCTTCATCGATTTTCTCTTTTCTTAATAACTCGCTAGATTTAACGTTTGTCGGTGCGTTTGTTGTTGCTTTTGAAAGCCAATATAACCTATTACAACTCTACATTGAACAAATTCTACAAAATTGTTTCGCTTAGCTGTAGCAATGCAAAGAGAAAAACGATGAAGAGAATCGATCATCGCGTATACGCCCTTATGCATGCTCACTGTCGATTTAATATTACATGACGCCCGATACCTCTTAGTTCGTTCTGCTTCAACCAGCTACTGCCGTCCACCTCCAGTGATATTCGTATCGCAACTAACTCGATACCGCTTGTGATCATCCTCTCGTTCCTATAGTTCTCCAATACTACCAGACGTATACAGGGATGTATTCTAGCCCAACCATACATAGGCGTACCTCTGCATAACGCATAATATTACTGAACCCTACAACTTCAAACATGGAATATGTTTGAAATAAACCTTGTTTATTTTTGTGGCCAGAACAAACTGAGTTTACGTTTAAATTTATCTCAAATATTTTTGTTTCAACGATATTTTATTCTGCGTGTTGGAGGGTATATTCTACAGGTTGCACAAAATTATTCAATTTGCGATTGTTGCTTCCTCTCATGTATGAGTGAAATCCTAGGTGAAATAGGGTGAAATCTCTCTTTTGACTCGTCTTTTGAGGCCTTTCACAAATTTTACTATCTTAAAAAATTACACCGGAAACGCCTTGAATGTTGTTACAGAGCCTGTGTAGATGTATTTCGTTGTGCTGGAGCAAATATTTCATGAAAACATAACGAGAATTCAGCTGGTGAATAACAATAATTGTCCCTGACCAATTCCACTTTTCATACGCAAACTTAATAATATAATAAACGTCAGGCAGAAAATCTCCTTAGGCTCTGAACCATTTGGTGGATTATTTTAACTTTTGGTTAAAATTTGACAGATGGAAAGTTATCGATTAACCCTGCTATCTGAGCATGGTTATTTCTGACAAACAAGAAGTTAAATTTTGACAACCGTGGCTCGAAAACCGGTCGATCGACAGCACAGGGATTTTCGAACATAGAAAATAACTTTCGAAATGTCACTTTTAACCACGAGTTAATTTTAACTCGGCAAATGGTTCACAGCCTTAATAAAGACAACCAACCTCAACAATTAATCATTTTGTTCGACCATTTTCCACAGAGATAGCGCTGTTCCGCTGGTAGGAAGTGATAAAAATCCCCATATAGAAATTGAGAGAAGTGCGAATAATTCGCTTCCGGTGCATATTCAGGTCAAAAAAAAGTGAACGACAACCTAAAGAAATTAGTCAGGGGCTTTGTCGTTCAGTTTTTTCCCGGAAATTAATGCTAAACAAGCTACAATTAAATTAAAATGATTTTTCCCCATACAGTTTTACCAACAATCAATACGAAACTAACGATTTTAAATTGGCTCACCACTTTAGTAGCCTATTGGTCCCAAGCAAACGATTAACGTACCCTATTCTAGTTGAAATTCTATTACTACACTATGTTTGTTTTGATTCGCTATGAAAGTTTGACAGATAACATCAGGGGTGTGTGGGTTCATGCAGAACATGCAGGGGTGAATGAAATAGCTTGGGACTGCTCGGGACCGTTGTTCTGGTACTGAGTGAGCCAAAAATAATAATGATTTTCTTCGGGACCCATTGGTCTTAGAGTTACCTCTATGGTAGTAGCAACAATCAATACGAAACTAACGATTTTAAATTGGCTCACCACTTTAGTAGCCTATTGGTCCCAAGCAAACGATTAACGTACCCTATTCTAGTTGAAATTCTATTACTACACTATGTTTGTTTTGACTCGCTATGAAAGTTTGACAGATAACATCAGGGGTGTGTGGATTCATGCAGAACATGCAGGGGTGAGTGAAATAGCTTGGGACTGCTTGGGACCGTTGTTCTGGTACTGAGTGAGCCAAAAATAATAATGATTTTCTTCGGGACCCAGTGGTCTTAGAGTTACCTCTATGGTAATATCAACAATCAATACGAAACTAACGATTTTAAATTGGCTCACCACTTTAGTAGCCTATTGGTCCCAAGCAAACGATTAACGTACCCTATTCTAGTTGAAATTCTATTACTACACTATGTTTGTTTTGATTCGCTATGAAAGTTTGACAGATAACATCAGGGGTGTGTGGATTCATGCAGAACATGCAGGGGTGAGTGAAATAGCTTGGGACTGCTTGGGACCGTTGTTCTGGTACTGAGTGAGCCAAAAATAATAATGATTTTCTTCGGGACCCAGTGGTCTTAGAGTTACCTCTATGGTTTTACCTGCTTTACTACCAGTCCCAGAAAGCCAAAAAATTTAAATTTGAGAGAGAAATTCTCTCTCACGAGGTCAATCTCTCAACATGCCATGTATTTTGTTGACACTCGATTTGTGATTTCCCTTTCACAGATTACAAAATAGAGTACCTGACACTACAAAACATGTCTGGTACCTCTATATATGCATTTGCTTTTACATTTGAAGTCCCTCCTTTTTCACATATTCTGCGTAAAAGATACTTTATGCCCCGCCCCATACATAAAATTCGGCGGGAAATTCTGTGAGGGGTGAGCTATTTTGTGTGCAGAATGTGTAAAAAAAGAGGGACTTCGAATTATAATCTAAATGCATATATAGAGGTACCAGACATGTTTTGCACTGCAGTGTCCTCTGTGAACAATTATAGGAAAACAGATTGTGTCTAGTTTCCGATAGATGTCAACGCAAACAACAGCTGTGACATCTGATGGAACATGAATGCAGAAGCTTGACAAAATGATCAATTGACGAATCCGACTTAAACTAATGCACGCCTGGTGACAGGAATAAGCACTATCCGACAGTGATCAGCTAGTGACAACCCTTGGAAATTTCATTATTTTTATGAAAATTTGTTAAATTACAGTGCTAGTTCGTTTAAATATGCTATTAAAATTAATTAATCTTGTTAAAAACCTAAAAAACTATTGTGATATGTGTCGATCCCAAAATAAAAATTACTAGTTTTCAAATAAAATAAAAAAAAAACATGATGAGGTTATGGACATGGTTATGTTAACAGCCATACCACATCGATTAATGTTGATATGGAGACGTGACCAACAAAATCAAGGGCATCCGATGCTGGTTATTGGTTTAATACGGTAGGATTGTATTCGGATATGATTTGCAACCGTCGATTGAAGCATGCAGGAATTTCGTTGTTTTATCATGTTTTTTCTACGATTTTTATTTTATTTCAATGCTATTTCAATAATTTAGGACTTAAATATCTAATTCTACTTACCAGAGAGATCCTACTTATGCCAGAGAAGAAAGAGTTTCCGCTCGGTTATATGTATGGTGATCAGGAAAACTATCAAATGCCGTCTGCGACACAGGCACTTTTGGTACTGCCTTTGTTGTCCCGCTCGTCTGAATCTACCAAACCAGGCGTAATAACCTCCTAATGGTTTCGCAGCGGATTCAGCTATAAGAAAGATTATGTTCCTGCGGATGGAACAATATATTGTTTTGATTGCTTCAATATGTAAAATTGTTCTAACAACTCACCTCAAACAGCAAAATTAATTGATTTAATTCAATTTCCGATGGGATGATCCTTCAGTATTGCATTCTCAGTTTAAATACTGTAAGAAAATTGTTAACATTATTTGTTGATGTTTTGCTGGGAGCAACCTATTTTTCATTTTGAAGAAATCTCATTGATTTTGCATTTAAAAATTATGATTTACTTATAATTCTTACCAGCGCTACTTTTCTGTTCATATTTGCTTTCTGTTATTGAATAAAGCAATTACAATAACACGTAAAACATAGGTTTCTTATCACAAACTTGAAAATATATGCAGTTTGATAGATGATCTCATGTTCATCACCGCTACGATTACAGGTGCCGCGGTGGCCGGCATAAACTTGGATTTGTCAATTAAATTCAACCCCAATCTCAATACTTCCCCGCTTTTCTTCGTGAAGCTCTCGTTACATTGCTCGATTGGAACCGCGTTTGAAGGTTCGATTGTAACTTTTGGCTTCATTCTTCGCGCGTCTCTTATTTAACATCGTCTCTGGTACAACCAAGGTGACTACATATCCAGTTTTCCATGCTCGGTAATGGCGGCCTGTTTGTATGAATAAATGTATCCTTCACTGTGCTTTTTGACACTATCTGGATGTTCGAATTTCAACCCCTCCCTTTCCCTCTCGCAGGAACAGAAGAAAATGGAACAACATACGCCCTCCAGTTAGTGTCAAAAAGCACAGTAAAGGATACATTTATTCATACAAATAGGCCGCCATTACCGAGCATGGATAGCTGGATAGGTGTTCTAATGTGTCAAATTCATGATTTAGCCATGTTCGATTTTTGTATGGGACAGCGACCGAGTTTGTTTACAATTTGCTCTAAAACCGCACTTTTCCCCCCCGCGACCTCCACGCCTATATAGTGACAAAGCTGTATCACCATTTATATACCCACCATGGGTACAACGGTAGTACAACCATAGAGGTAACTCTAAGACCAGAAGGTCCCGAAGAAATGTGCTCAACTTTTTGGCTCAGCTCTGGTACTATCTTCGGTCCCAAGCTAATCGATTCACCCCTCGAAACATAGGAAAATCCACTAACCCCTCATTTTATCTGTCAAACTTTCATAGCGAATCAAAACAAACATTGAGTAGTACTAGAATTTCGACTAGAATGGGGTAAGTTAATCGTTTGCTTGGTACCAATAGGCTAGTCAAGTAGTGAGCCAATTTAAAATCGTTAGTTTCGTATTGATTGTTGGTACAACCATACACACTTAGTTTATTTCACCGAGGCCGGTAAAATAAATTGCCGAGAAACCAACAGCCGAAATTTCGTTAAAAATTTCGGTAAAAGTATACACTCAAAGAAAATCATTTATTTTCTTCATAAGAATAGACTTATACTTCTCATTACCTTATACTAAATGTTATTCATTATTTCACTCACATTAAATTCATGAAGGCACACATAGTAACCAAGAGATATTTTAATGAAAAGCATTAATCATGCGTTATGACTAAAAACTATAAATATTCACTTATACTTTTTACATAGCACTGCTTTGAAAAATAACAGTTGTTTTTGACTGAATCGGAAAAGATGTCAGCTACGTGAGTAGAAAATTTACAGCTTATATAATAATCATCATTCCATTAATCTATTTTAAATCATCAACGCAGAGATACTCGGTACGACAGGTGCTCTCGGTATGCAGAAGGATCAACGGCATGAGGACAATTTCGGATCCCAATCATAAAGCAGTGAGAAATTCATCTTCAGTTGTACACTATACTTTCCAGATCCATGCTCGGAAGCTCGGGGATGTAAATAATTCGGGTTCCAGTATGCACGATGCACGAGATGATGCATGAAGTTTATACCACTCATATATCTATCATTATTCATAAGAAAATCTATTCACACCAATTCGTTTTTATGCTTTTTTCTAATGAAATATAAAAGTAAACAATATTGAAAAGGGACTTCATCAATACTATATCGAATTCAATGATTCTTATGCTTCAAAGTTCATAAAATGTATTAATCAGCCTTATACTTTTCATTTAAGCACGATTCATTGCATCCATAAGACTTATACATATGTTTAATTACTTATCCTTATACTTTTTATGAGCGGATGGCAATGGCAAAAATCTATGTGGTTTGCTTAATACATTCAATATGAATAATTCTTTTCGTGTAGGATACCGAACGCTTGGTAATTATCAGTTTTATTCAACTGTCAAATTTTACCGAAAACATCGGTACTTGTATGCCGAGCGTTCAGCTTTTATTTTACCGAAATACCTCAAAACAAGAATAAATCTTTTACCAATCCTTCGGCAAACCGTGCATGGACATATTTAGCTTTTGCCGACTATCGTTGAAATTTCCACTCAAATTAATTGGATTATTCAGAATAGCAATAATAATAATACAAAATTAGTGAGAATTCCGTAAACAAGTCTTTATTCAAGTTATTCTCACAATGACACATTCTTTCTCACTCTTCCACTCACCCATCAGCGTGCCCCGAGACTAGTTGTTTGAAGAAAAGGCAGCATAAGCCATCTCCTATCTGTATAAATCTGTAAATCTGAAAACAAATAAAGATTTATTACTTACAGAATAGTTGACGCAGCACCACCTTCACCATCGATTTGCCGCAATATTTCCTCCATTTTACACTTCATTGAATCACACGCAACACTTAAAGCAACGCAACAGACGACTTACTCTCTGCCAAAATGGCTGACAATAAATGTGCACAACTGACAGATACTTGCTCTTATTTTCAATTGCCGAGGTTCGTCACTTTTTATTACCGAAGTCGGTGAAGCAAGATTTTAACGAAATTCATGGTAAACCATTACCGAATTTCAGTAAATACTTTCGTATAACCAAAAATCGTTAATTGTATATACCGATATTCAGTAAAAACATGTTTTCTAACGATAAATCAGCAAAAATCGCGTTTTACCGATTAAGTTCAGCAATCAATTTAACCGAGATAAAAATATAAAATTAAGTGTGTACACTGATAAAATTTCAAAGATTGTTTTTATGTGTCCCACACATGAATTTTTGCAATGTGATCAACAAATAATATCTATGTGTCGGGCACATACCTAGGCACATACTTAATATGTGTACACATAAAAGCCATGTGTAACCACAAATACTATTCATTTGACTCATAAATTTCATATGTGCTTCTATGTGGATTCTATTTATGTGTGGTCACATGAAAATCATGTGGAATTTTACATGGAAATTCGCCAATAAAAATGTGTGGAATTCTATTAGTGTAGAGGTAACTTTAAGACCAGAAGGTCCCGAAGAAACGAGCTCAATTTTTTGGCTCAGCTCTGGTACTATCTTCGGTCCAAAGCTAATCAATGCACCCCTCGAAACATAGGAAAATCCACGAACTCCTCATTTTATCTGTCAAACTTTCATAGCGAATCAAAACAAACATAGTGTAGTACTGGAATTTATACTAGAATAAGGTACGTTAAACGATTTGCTTGGGACCAATAGGCTACCCTAATAAAATTCGTATGGTTATTTTGCTTAACGACGTGTTTGGGGTATCATCCAAACCATTTGTAAAAAAGTTCGACAATTTGGGTTATCGTTCGTTAATGGTATTTCCACAGACAAACAGACATAACACATTGAATATTTCTCACTGTAAAACATCGTCACTAAAACATTACCGCCATCTGTTGAGTACACTGTGGTGGGTAGTACGCTTACGTCAAACGCAAGGGAATTGACATGCGCGCCACAAGTGGCGGTACTACCAACAACGATACTTTCAAATTGACCGTTAAATGCTTGTTCGATGAACAACTTGCGAGTGTTATGTCTGTTTGTCTGTGGTATTTCTTTAATAGGGTAGTCAAGTAGTGAGCCAATTTAAAATCGTTAGTTTCCCTGATAAAAATTACCATAAAAGAGAGCTTAATACCCCGTTCACATTACAGCCTATATCACGTAATATAGGCTGTCTTGCAATGAGCACTCATACATAGGATTTCCAGTGAAAACTAGATGTATGAGTGCTGATTGCAAGACACCGTATATCACGTGATATACGCTGTAATGTGAACGGGGTATAACCATAGAGGTAACTCTAAGACCACTTTGTCCCGAAGAAAATCATTATTATTTTTGGCTCACTCAGTACCAGAACAACGGTCCCAAGCAGTCCCAAGCTATTTCACTCACCCCTGCATGTTCTGCATGAATCCACACACCCCTGATGTTATCTGTCAAACTTTCATAGCGAATCAAAACAAACATAGTGTAGTAATAGAATTTCAACTAGAATAGGGTACGTTAATCGTTTGCTTGGGACCAATAGGCTACTAAAGTGGTGAGCCAATTTAAAATCGTTAGTTTCGTATTGATTGTTGGTATAACGACGTGTTTGGGGTATCATCCAAATTATTTGTGGGATAGTTTACCCATCCGGGATACAGTTCGTTTATGGTATTTGTTTATTAGGGTTCGTATTGATTGTTGGTACAACTATAGAGGTAACTCTAAGACTAGAAGGTCCCGAAATAACGTGCTCAACTTTTTGGCTCAGCTCTGGTACTCTCTTCGGTCCCAAGCTAATCGATTCACCCCTCGAAACATAGGAAAAACCAATAGAGATTTTCACGTCCGATTGTATTGGTGCAATATGTGAGAGCGTGTTAGTGAATATCCGAGGAAAATACATAACAAATCGATGTCAAACTCATTTTGACAGATCTACTTTCATACATTTTTTAGGTTAGCCCTCGGGTTAGCCAGAGGAAAATAATAAACAACTTTACACGGCGTTGCTCCCGCTAGTGTGCGTGCGTTAAACGTCACTAATCTCTATAACCCCTCATTTTATCTGTCAAACTTTTATAGCGAATCAATTTGGAGTTCGTGACAGCAGCCGTCTGGCTGCATTTGACGTTCCATTTTTCTCTCTTCGCGACTCTCTCTCAGGTCAAGTAGTGAGCCAATTGAAAATCGTTAGTTTCGTATTGATTGTTGGTATTACCCATGAATGGGTAAGTCACGAATCACCGTGCATAATATGACTTAAGGCCCACGCATATTAGATCCGGATCGGACGCGTTGCGGCAAAGTGACAGCTATTGTCTAACTGTCAAATTTACGTCAACGCAACGCAAACGGATCTAATGTGCGTGGCCCTTTAGGAGTCCGAGTTAAGCGTGTAGCCTCGTTGACGCCCAACACGGTGTTTCGTGAAAACTCATTAATGGGTATAAAAATACCCATTTTCGAACCATGTATGCAGCTGTCAAAAAATGGAGGAATTTTGAGATCATAAAATGGATGAAAAAATACCCATTTAAAGAATCGTTCACGGTTGAATAATGGGTATATTTTATACCCACTAATGGATGGAAAAACACTTCGAAATTTCATCGTCTCATTTCCGTCACCGATTCATTGGGAATGCAAAAAGTTACAGTCCACAGCATATTTAGCGAAAATAGACGATCTCCGGAAAATGTTAGAATCCGAAACGTTGGAGAGCTCTAGCCTAGGCATACGGATAAGTCAATACAAAGTATCCAATATGGTATTATAATATTTCGTGTAAAATTTGAGCGGAACACCTGCATTTATTTTCAATGTATTAGAAAGTTTTTTACATCAACGAGGGCTTGCATCCTCCATTTGTAAAAATGGGTATTTTTTCACCCATTTTACGGTAAACGCAATTTAAGAAAATGGGTGAAAAAACACCCATTTATTGACAGACCACCCATTTACCCATTTATGAGTAAACCATAGTTTATCCATTACATGAGGAGGGGCACTTTTAGCGGAAATGGGTATTTTTATACCCATTAATGGGTTTTCGCGAAACACCGTGAAGGTGACAGCATATTCCCGCAAAGGAAGTGAAGCACGTTTGTTATGATGTGTCTTTTCTGGGGTAAACATTCAAAACGTTCACACGTGCGTGGTGCTTCATGTGAGTTTATTTTCGTGGATTAAAATTAAATTTTCCTACGTAAACTTAAGTTGGAAAATGATCGCTAAAGTCAAAATGGTCAAAAAACCCCAAGGTATGTTAAATTCATAAAATCCGTTGAATGAACTGGTGTTGTAAATTGTTCCGTTGTTGGCAATATTTTTAGCACTAGCACCAGAGCCAGACACCGACAGTGCCAGTGAACTATCCGACAACGATGTCGACGATCATCACATGTCCGATGAGGAGTTTCCAATGTCCGACGATGAACAGGATCAGGATGATGACGAGCAAGAGGAGGAGGATGAAGGACCTTCTAAATGGGCATTGACTATGGCCAAGTATATCAGGAAGACGAGTGATGCACATATTCTATCGAAGGCTGTAAAGGATGTCGATCTGGAGAAGACTCGGAAGGAATCAAAACCAACATACAAATTTGAGGTTGTCGGTGAACAGAAACCGGACGAAGCAGAGGCCGGAGATCAAAAAGATGATAAACCTGGCGATTTGGAAATGGCGAATGAGCTGCTTCGACAAAGGGCGCTGCTGAAGAAAGAACGACAGAAGGATATCCTGGGTCTACGAATAAAACCATCGATAGGGCAGTACGAGAGGGAGAAAGCATTGAAGAAAATTGCAACTAGGGGTACAGTCCAGTTGTTCAACGCCGTTCGGCAACAGCAACGAGATGTGAACAAGAAACTTGACGACGCAGGAAAGTTGGAGTACAAGCGAGAAAAGGTGTTGAAAAATTTAAGCAAGAAGGAATTCCTAAATGTTCTCATGAGTGGACCCAGAGCCAAGTCGGAGCTGGTGGACAATCTGGTCAAGAAGGAAGAATTAAAGGATGAAATCAAATCCGAGGAGGATTCCGACGATGACGATGAACCCGAGTCGACGTGGGGAGCATTGAGAGCCGATTTCCTAACAGGTAAGAAATCTGGTTGGGATAAAGAAGACAATGATAAGGCAGAAAGTTTTGGTGAGGGTAATGGGGGTGCAAGTTCAGATTCGGATTAAATAAGATAAGTTTTCTCTTACGAAATGTGTCAGCTTACTTAGTTGCAAACCGAAACTCCGTAAATCAATCTTATTATTTGGGTAAGTAGTTATTAGTATGTTTTCCTATTTTAAGATACTCTAAGAATGTCATTATTTGTACCTAACACATTTAGTTTTATCGAATCAATTACATTCTACTTGATATTCAATGTATATGTTCCGCTGGCTTGTGGGATGTGAACAGGTGCTGTAGGGTAAATAGTGACTGGCAGATTCCAAATCATGGTTTCAATAGAAATGTCCGTTGGTGCTTGCCACTCCAGAGTATCCTTGTTGATTTCCATATTCAGCTCCTCGTTTGTACTTGTAACAAACTGGAAATGCAGACGCCACCTCACATCGACCAGGTCAGTATCAAAAGTTGGCGTAACATGCAGTGGAATCGGAATAATCATCTGAGTTTGCAACAAGCCAAGGCATACCTCATGATGCTTTGTATAGTTCGTTATTCGCCCGGCAGGCGTTAGTACATTATCTTTCTCTTGGTTAGGTGCATTGGAATGTTCTACGGTTTTCTTTTTGACAATTTCCTCGCATTGCAACGTAACCGACAGTTGCGCACATTTCACAGTTCCACAGCTAAAATCTAGCGTACCTACAATGTCTTCCCCGAGCTTGTAGATTGGTTTAAAAATACAAAAGCGTCCGACTTTACCCCTCTTGTTCGAAATCAAATAGAAGTTGGGCCTTCTGCGTGCAGTGATGTTCTGCAGATAATGTAACGCGTATTCAATCTTCGATGGTGCTTTCTTCTTTTCTATAAAAGGATTATTTGGGGCCAAATCCTCGTTTGATTCGTCGTTCAAAGTAATTGTCTCGTCACTACAGTTGATGGGCGGGAGTGGAAGTACTCGAATTGGAATATGCAACGCCTGCACTGTGGAACCAACGCGTTGGGTGGCTACCGTTATTTTGTAATAATACTTCACCATTACGCCTCGATACGTTGGTGGAGTATTCATTGATAACGTTTCACGGAACATGACTGAAATAGTGTAAAATTTTTAAAAAAACATATTGAAATCAACAATTTACTCCACAACATACATTGCCTTGATTCACCTGGTGACAATCGTAAGTCGCAAAACAGAATTTTCGGCACAGTGGACTTCAATACCTCTCCCTTGAGTTGATTGCTGGCATTCAGGGATGTTGAGCCACTAACATTTTTGTGAATGGGATTCGCCGTTTCCAGGCCGGATACGCCACGGTCTTGGATAGTGGAATTGCAATAGCAATGTATCTGAACCGTTGCCCATGCTAGGTTTTCCAGTATATCACTGTAATACATTTATTATATGTCACTAATAGTTTGAAGTGGAAATTTAGCTTCGATTCTAAAGCAATACCTGTTACTTTGACTAATTCTATGTTCTGGTAGCGAAGGATTCGTGAAGGTTATCAAACACTCGACTGTTTCTCCGCACAGGAAAACTGCACTTTGATCACGTATTAGCCAAGCCGTTATTTCTATCATTTTATCAAAAAATTAATGTTTTCCAAAATTTGATATCTAAAGTTAGTGAAAATATTTTCGTTTGTTTTGATGACACGTCGCTCTGATGGTGTTCGGTTCGATAATCATCAGTTGTCATCATCAATGGATCACAGTTTTGATCTCACCACTACTGACAGCATGGCGCCACCTACTACACGGAGAATGAGAACACCCAAATTTGTGTTTAACTAACTCATGTTATAGTACGTTCAGACTACAGAGTTATAACAACAATCAATACGAAACTAACGATTTTAAATTGGCTCACCACTTTAGTAGCCTATTGGTCCCAAGCAAACGATTAACGTACCCTATTCTAGTTGAAATTCTATTACTACACTATGTTTGTTTTGATTCGCTATGAAAGTTTGACAGATAACATCAGGGGTGTGTGGATTGATGCAGAACATGCAGGGGTGAGTGAAATAGCTTGGGACCGTTGTTCTGGTACTGAGTGAGCCAAAAATAATAATGATTTTCTTCGGGACCCAGTGGTCTTAGAGTTACCTCTATGCGAGCCTCTATGGTAATACCATAGAGGTAACCTCGGAGGTAACTCTAAGACTAGAAGGTCCCGAAATAATGTGCTCAACTTTTTGGCTCAGCTCTGGTACTCTCTTCGGTCCCAAGCTAATCGATTCACCCCTCGAAACATAGAAAAAACCAATAACCCCTCATTTTATCTGTCAAACTTTCATAGCGAATCAAAACAAACATTGCGTAGTACTAGAATTTCGACTAGAATGCGATACGTTAATCGTTTGCTTGGGACCAATAGGCTAGTCAAGTAGTGAGCCAATTTAAAATCGTTAGTTTCGTATTGATTGTTGGTAATACCAACAATCAATACGAAACTAACGATTTTAAATTGGCTCACTACTTGACTAGCCTATTGGTCCCAAGCAAATCGATTACGTCCCCCATTCTAGTCAAAATTCTAGTACTACACTATGTTTGTTTTGAGTCGCTATGAAAGTTTGACAGATAAAATGAGGGGTTCGTGGATTTTCCTATGTTTCGAGGGGTGCATCGATTAGATTGGGACCGAACATAGTACCAGAGCTGAGCCAAAAAGTTGAGCTCGTTTCTTCGGGACCTTCAGGTCTTAGAGTTACCTCTATGGTAATACCACAAACGAAGTGACAGACGGAGCGGTTCGAAAACTTTGGTGACTAATCTGCTATTTCAATTTTTCAGTGTACCACATGGCAACACCACTACTACTGGATTGTACCACATGGCAACACTTCTACCAGGGGGTGGAAACTAACGATTTTAAGTTGGCTCACCACTTTAGTAGCCTATTGGTCCCAAGCAAACGATTAACGTACCCTATTCTAGTTGAAATTCTATTACTACACTATGTTTGTTTTGATTCGCTATGAAAGTTTGACAGATAACATCAGGGGTGTGTGGATTCATGCAGAACATGCAGGGGTGAGTGAAATAGCTTGGGACTGCTTGGGACCGTTGTTCTGGTACTTAGTGAGCCAAAAATAATAATGATTTTCTTCGGGACCCAGTGGTCTTAGAGTTAGCTCTATGCTTCTACTGGATTGTACTAGCATTTTCACCAAATGTATTAGAATGTTTTGGTTCTATCTCTTTCACTCTACTCAAAACTGAAATGCATAAAAAAAATGACAAAATGATACACTCTTTGCACTCTGTCAAAGAATCATTGTACACAAAATCAACTATGTTCAAATCAAAACAAAAAAACTAACCCATCTGGTGGATGATGGCACAAGCTTCCTAGAAAATTCTATTACAGTGAACCACATTATTTTAATGGATTTCTTCGCCAGTAAGTCGTCTGTCACTTCGTTTGTGGTAATACCAACAATCAATACGAAACTAACGATTTTAAATTGGCTCACTACTTGACTAGCCTTTTGGTCCCAAGCAAATCGATTAACGTACCCAATTCTAGTCAAAATTCTACTACTACACAATGTTTGTTTTGATTCGCTATGAAAGTTTGACAGATAAAATGAGGGGTTATTGAATTTTCCTATGTTTCGAGGGGTGAATGGATTAGCTTGGGACCGAAGATAGTACCAGAGCTGAGCCAAAAAGTTGAGCACGTTTCTTCGGGACCTTCTGGTCTTAGAGTTACCTCTATGCTATAACATCGTTGAAAATTGTTTCAATGATATATGAAGAACAATCATGTAAGATGTATTTTATTGGGAGCGATATTCATCCCAGAAAAACATGCCAAAACAAATGTTTGCTGTTGGATTTCTTAAAAGGCAAATCTATATGAATTTTCTCATAGTGCAAACAAACAAAAAAATAAACGTTAATAGAATTAAAAAAACCGTTGGTAGAATTAAAAGTTTGCATTGCTTCTTTTTGGTAGAAAGTCAGAAACTTTCAAATGCAAAAGACATGAACAGTTAAAATAAAAATGCTGAATCCTTTGATTTTAAAAGTCACAACTTTTATGATTAAATTTTATAAATGTCAAATTAAAAGTTTCTACTTTTGAAATGAAATTGTAACGGCGCCGGTGGTGTAGTGGTAAGTGTGATTACCTCTCACCCCAGAAGGACTGGGTTCAATCCCAGTTGGCGCCGTCGGGATGTTTTGAGGCATAACATCTCTGATCACGCCTTCCTTCGGAAGGGAAGTAAAGCCGTTGGTCCCCGGTTCATGAGTTGATGGGTCGATAGGTAGGGTCCAGGTGTGGGAGCTGCCTTCCTGGCACGTCGGTAGCATTGGTGCTCAGCACGGAAAACAAGATCGACGGAAAAAACAAACCAAAGGAACAAAAAGAAATGAAATTGTAGAACTGTCAAATTAAGAGTAGGTTAGGTCAAAATAAATTTTATCTTATTTCAAAATGAGAGCGTAGTTATTATTTTTTTTTTTCTTTGGTTTGTTTTTTCCGTCGATCTTGTTTTCCGTGCTGAGCACCAATGCTACCGACGTGCCAGGAAGGCAGCTCCCACACCTGGACCCTACCTATCGACCCATCAACTCATGAACCGGGGACCAACGGCTTTACTTCCCATCCGAAGGAAGGCGTGATCAGAGATGTTATGCCTCAGAACATCCCGGCGGCGCCGAATGGGATTGAACCCAGGCCTGCTGGGGTGAGAGGTAATCACGCTTACCACTACACAACCGGCGCCGTTAAGAGCGTAGTTAAGCAAATAAAATTTTATTTGTTTTTAAACATAAAGTTCATTGTTTTGATTTTTACGTATATATATTTTTTGAATGTAAAACTAACAAAAAAAAATTAAAAATATTGAATTGTGGAATTGTCCGCCATCCTCGTCAGCATCTGTTGAGCCGTCCATGCAATCCACTCCCCCTGCTTCAATCTTAAACTGTGGTGCTACTGTTTCAGCCATCTGGCTCAGAGTCCGGTGTGACCCAATCCGGAACGATGATCTTACTTTTGACTGATGCTGATGCAATTTCCGAAAAGAAAGCGATTCTATTATCGTAAAAAACTCTCTAGTCTGAACAAGGCATTATCGTAGATAAGCTTACCATATTCATCCTGTGGTATCGCCGTATTTTATTTATGTTTTCAGCCGGTCTAGCTCACGGATGATCCGGTGAATGCAACAGGGATTTGTTTTGAAAACTGGTCGAATAGAAATTAATAAAGCAAGCTTTTCAATTCTCGTTTTGCGCGTTTTTATTTTTATTTACTCACGTTATTCAAAAACTAACCAGAAACAAGTAGAAACCTACCCCCGAAGAAGTTGTTTTGACAGTAAAACAATTTTTGATTTGAAAATCTGCACTTTTAAAACTACAAGTTAAAATCAAAACATCTGCTTTTGGATTGAAAATAACCTTGTTGTTTCAAATATTTTCATAGTTCAAGTAACAAATTTTGGGGTACTTTTAAATTGAAAGGTTAATATTTTTACTGATACAACTTTCGTTTTTTGTGTGAACTTATATGACTTTCCATTAGTTTCTATATGTCTGTTCCCACCCATGACATATCAACAGTTTTTCACCATGAAATATATCAGACAATATTCATATACATCTTACCTATCGCTAACCACGTTCGAAGCGAGGTTCGAAGCAAAGTATTATCAACAATCAATACGAAACTAACGATTTTAAATTGGCTCACTACTTGACTAGCCTATTGGTCTCAAGCAAACGATTAACGTATCCCATTCTAGTCGAAATTCTAGTACTACACTATGTTTGTTTTGATTCGCTATGAAAGTTTGACAGATAAAATGAGGGGTTCGTGGATTTTCCTATGTTTCGAGTGGTGCATCGATTAGCTTGGGACCGAAGATACTACCAGAGCTGAGCCAAAAATTTGAGCACTTTATTTCGGGACCTTCTAGTCTTAGAGTTACCTCTATGGTATTATCAAATTATCAAGTACTAAGTATGTGAAATTACGATAGAAATCATTCCATATCGCAGTCATAGTTTTTAAGTGATAATCCACCCAACAAACAATTCACAGTCACAAATAAGCATACACATTGAATAATTGCTGTATAACAGTGTACAATGCTGAATAAAACAGGATGTCGAATTATGTGCTGGAAAAAGCTCATTGAGATCGATAGATGTGCCTTTATTCCGCCGTTTGCTCTGATATGATTAATTTACTTATTAAAAGCTTTATAAACGTTGACTGTCTTCATGATTATCATTATATCATCATTATAACAATATTACTGAATGAAGGTGAATTCAGTCAGCAGAATAGCTCTTATACCACTATGCGTCCATGTTTTAATTTCATGCTTTGTAAATGCTTTACAAACGGCGTATTCATTCATTATTCCACAACACTGCTTCAGGCTAACAACAAAACGAAATTGGTAGCATAGTGGTTACCGTTTCCGCTTTCCAAGTAGAAGGTCGCGAGTTCAATCCCAGCTTCAACCCTTTTTTTAAATTTATTTTCTACGCCTAATTAATTTAAATCGTAATCATAGATCGTATCACTCACGACAACCAATTCATAGATCTATCGAAAAGAATAGCATCCTTCCCATCGAAATTAGAGAGATGGAGAGGTAACGTTGGTCTTATGTTAAACAACTATGAAGGAATTAATCATTCTCACATCTCCTTGAATTAGCTAGAGTTACGGCTGGGAGTGCTGATAGGTTTTCAGATTCAAGCTTGATGTCTAGTAAACGCTGAATAATCAAAAATTTGATCGAATAAGCTCTGTTACAACTTTTGTAAGTCGAATAGAAGCTTCTCGACATACCTTATTTTAACACCAAATATTTTGATGTTGTAGTTGACAAAGCCTGAACAGAAGTTATTATTAAAAATAGTACAAGTATTTTTAAGCATGAAGTGGAATAAAATCGTCAAGAAGTCGTTTCTTCAATAGGCAATTGTTTGTTGGGCAATGGAGTTTATCAATCATCACATAGAATGAATAAATCTGCTGACATTGCTATGTTATAAGATGGATCCAATAAACGGTACATGTCGATTTGTTTCAGTGTACAAAGTGACACCGAGGGGCGCTAATAAGGTGATTTTTGCTAATGTAATCGTACTTATTTAAAATAGTTCCAATGAAATTTTGGGTTCCATTTTTAATGCAGATTACGAATATGCATTTACCTCAATACCCTTAAAGATCCCAATTGTGAGAAATATATGCAAAGTGACACCAATTCGATGAAATATTATATCACTCTTCGAATTATGCAGAAACAAAATGACTATTTTTCATTCCGTTACATATGTGTTATATTCGCATATAAATAACATAATTATTACACAGAAACAGCTGCACATATGTCATTCAACAAATAGTTGTGTGTGAAATGACATATAATTACCACAGACAAACAGACATAACACTTGCAAGTTGTTCGTCGAACAAGCATTTAACGGACAATTTAAAAGTATCGTAGTTGGTAGTACCGCCACCTGTGGCGCGCATAGTCAATTCCCTTGCGTTTGACGTTTACACACTGCCGCCATCTGTTCAGTGTAGTGCCCACCAGAGTGTACTCAACAGATGGCGGTAATGTTTTAGCGACGATGTTTTACAGTGAGAAATATTCAATGTGTTATGTCTGTTTGTCTGTGTAATTACTATGCAATATTGAATCTCGCAACAGTGCCAAGTTTTTTGCTCTGATGCAGATCGACCTGACATTTCTCGAGTCACTTTTCAAAAGGACCTAAGTAACAAATGTAAACAAATCGAGTTAAGCGGTACAAACTGTTGCTCTTCTATCATTGTATGTGTGGAGTTTATGCTATTACCCTGGGAGAGATCAGAGAATCACCCATAAAGGACACGGAACTGCAGCAACGCACGCCTTACACCTTCGATGGTCTGCTACGGAAAGAGGACGATCGCTGTGCTGACTTCATAAAGTGTTGCTAGTGAATCAATGGTTCATCCATCTGACATGCTATCAACAGGGGGCTTTGCGATGGATACTACTCAATGGTGAATAGTAATATATTCAGTTATGTGTACACCCCACATCTCACTTCTTCTCACGATAAAAAGAGAAAAAAAATCTTGAACTGATGCTTTTTTTTTGAGTTTTCAGAACATAAAAGTGCCAATTACTATGCTTTAATAAACGATAACTGATAAATTCGTTAGTAAGGATCCCATAGGAATGTGGAAGAGGAAAATTATTATTTAACATTAACTTATTGTTACGAAAAATAAGATTTAAGCCAATGCAATGCAATGTAGGAGAGAACATCACATATGCACCGCTGGAGTAAAATGCCTACATACAGAAAAAAACAACGATAACTTTTTCTTATATGCTTTTCCCAGTTAACGGATGGTGTTTATTTTCATAGGTAATTTCTGGTGAAGAAATCATGTATGAGCTCATTAATTCTTCTAATTCTTCTTTGTGCAAAACATTTCATAGTTTTTAAGATCACCAACCGCAACTTCTTCTTCTTCTTCTTCTTCGCATTTCAAGCTTATTGCATATCGCATATTAGCTTATTGCATGCTCTCAACTTAGTGTTCTAGATGCACTTTCACAGTTATTAATTGAGAGCTTTCGATGCCTGTACCATTTTTGCATTGATATGATTGTGTGGCAAGTCCAATCATACTTATATGCCCAGGGAAGTTGAGAAATTTTCCAACCCGAAAAATTCCTTGACCGGACCGGGAATCGAACCCAGCCACCTCCAGCATGGTCTTGCTTTGTAGCTGCGCCTTTACCGACTGAGCTAAGGGAGGCCCACCAACCGCAACTTATGCTTCTAATAGTATATATCACAAATGAATGGAACGAATTCACTTGTATCATACATTTTATGTATTTTCTTTCTGAATTACAGTTTTACACTCTGTTCAGACCTTAGTTTTGATATAAAATAAATAAACATCCATTGAAAATACCTCACGCCTATTCGTTATCAATTTATGGTTATGTTTCATTTCTTTCAAGTAATGCATTATACCCCAATGTTGTCGTGCGTCTAACCCCAATTTTGTGGTGCATATTGCACCGCTGTAATTTTGGAATCGTATTTAAATGTGTTTAAAATATCATGAAAAGTCAGGGTCATATTACGCTTTTTGAAACCATTATGTTGATGGAATATCGAAACAGCCTGTTAATTTTTTGTTAATTGTTAAAATTGTAATGAACAATGGTCAATTTTATTTTTATTAATTTAAGCATTCATACACTAGAAATTCATGATTTTGCTTAAACGGTGTGTTTGTCGCCACCGTACCCTATATTCCAGAACCAAAGCACTCCTACATCGCACTCGGGCATCTCTGATGAAAGATCGTACTCACACATATTTAGCGTTGCTTCCCGCAGGCGACATGCATACCGCACCATTTTATCATCAATATAAAGGAGAACTAAAAATCGAAGTTGTTCCTTAATGCGTAATTCATGCCTTGTCTCGAGTTTAATTTTTCGAAATTCGCTTTGTCCTCTAAAATTCAATAAGTTGCTTCCATACCATAAACATCCGCATCCAGTGCTTTCACAAAATTGTCCCCGTTGGGCCTCGCACTCTTATGTAAGAAATGGAAGCAAAGCACAATCACCAATTTTTCTTTCGAACGGCGACTACAATAGTACCGCGCGAGTTGAGGAAATGAACACCGAAACAATAGTTTATATCGGCAATACGTGAATACGTATCCATACATTCAATACACCGACATTTAAATGTTGTTAAATGTTGACACATAAGTGTGCTTTGATTAGATTCTGCAGTATCATCGACATGTATCAGTTAGTCACACTGTTCTAAGGCTCTGAACCATTTCGTGGATTTTTTTAAACTTTTGGTTAAAATTTGATAGAAAGTTCGATTAACTCTGCTATCCGAGCGTGGTTATTTCTGACAGACAAGAAGTTAAATTTTGCCAACCGTGGCTGAGTTCTTCTCGAAAACAGGTCGATCGACAGCACAGGGATTTTCTAACATAGAGAATAACTTTTGAAATGTCTCTTTTAACTACGAGTTATATTTAACTCGGCAAATGGTTCACAGCTTGAATAAATAATCTAAATCTTAATTAGGGGAATTTACTTATTCTCGCCAATCTAAGCACCGTTCACGCTCCTATGTTCTCTTTTTTTTTTGACGTAGCGCACACAGTGTCTGTTTATTTACATTTCCTTGCTGCCTGCTGCTCTATCCATTACCATCGAAAGAATTGTCCAAGCTTTAAAAGTGTGTGTGCGGTAATTTATTTGTATTCGATAACTTTTTCATTTGAACTGCGTATTCGACTGCTCCTCTGTTGTCGGGAACTCGAAATAAGCAGCTTGAGTTACATTTAATGAAAACCTGGTAAAAATGCGTTTGATCAGTCGTAAAAATGTAATCAGATTGAAGCTTATAGACTGAGGAATCGAATGAAAACATTCAGCGAAGTGTTTTATAGAGAAAATCCAGTGAGATTAACTTTCCAATTTTGGTTGTCGAAAACAGTCAATGTCTGACGAAGGCGTCATCCACCCTATACTGAAACATCGAATCAAATTACTCTCATGGACTGATTTCCTTTGATCTCAAAATCTTAACAACGCCTTGTCATACCACTTCGTACTTTCCTAACGGTTATCCCGATTCACTTCATCCAAGTGTACGTCCCATCGCACTCTTCTAGCAGTCATCCTGATGCGCTCTTTCAGATCTCTCCGAGTGGACGTCCAATCACACTCTTCAAGCGGTCTTCTCGATCCACTCTTTCAGATCTTTCCGAGTGGACGTCTCATCTCACGTCTAATTTTCTAGCGGTCATCCCGATCCGCTCTTTCTGATCCCTCCAAGTGGACGTCCCATCGCACTCTTCTAGCGGTCATCCCGATCCGCTCTTTTAGATCTCTCCTAGTGAGCGTCCCATCGCACTATTCTAGCGGTCATCCCGATCCGCTCTTTCTGATCTCTCCGATTGGCCGTCCAATCACACTCTTCTAGCGGTCATCACGATCCGCTCTTTCAGATCTCTCCAAGTGGACGTCCCATCGCACTCTTCTAGCAGTCATCACGATCCGCTTTTTTAGATCTCTGCTAGTGAGCGTCCCATCGCACTCTTCTAGCGGTCATCCCGACCCGCTCTATCAGATATCTCCGAGTGGACGTCCCATCGCACTCTTCTAGCGGTCATCCCGACCCGCTCTATCAGATCTCTCCGAGTGTACGTCTCATCTCACTCTTCTACTATTCATTCCAAATTACTCTGATTCCTGCGCCGACTAAATATACCACCTGACATTTTCTCACTTTGTATTGCCATCGATCACCGATTTGTTAAATTCAAGCTGAAATTCTGTTGTTAAATAAGCGCTAGAATAAATCCCAAGCACGTAAACAAAGAATGAATGAAGATTGTTTTAATCGAGACGTTATTACAAACACACCGTAACGCAGTAAAATCATCGAGTTTCAAAACCAAATTACAAATGATTTCATTGCTCCTTGCAATCCAATCCAACTTATGCTTCAATTTAACAACGTTTTGATAACATTCGTTGCCTATTGACAAAATCTATTTTTTTTTCTAACCGGCATGAAAACTTCACTAGGGCATATAGTCCTGGCAATTTAACTCTGAATCTGGCAAGCAAGAGCTTATAATAGAAAGAAGAAGAAAACTTCGCCTTGAAAAACATGAACATGGCGTGACGGCACAGAAACTCTAACCCAGCAAGCGAGTTGGCCCCCATCTCACTTTTTTTTTTGTTACACTTTTTCTTCCAGACACTTAACTTTTTTTTGTACTTACCGAATAAAAATATCAATTAGCTGAGTGATTCTCGTATAGGTTTTTCAATAGGTTCTTTTTAGTAATTGCCTATTCTAGACAATAAAAACCTGGCAGGATCGCCATTGTGGAGTTTATGCTATTACCCTGGGAGAGATCAGAGAATCACCCATAAAGGACACGGAACTGCAGCAACGCACGCCTTACACCTTCGATGGTCTGCTACGGAAAGAGGACGATCGCTGTGCTGACTTCATAAAGTGTTGCTAGTGAATCAATGGTTCATCCATCTGACATGCTATCAACAGGGGGGCTTTGCGATGGATACTACTCAATGGTGAATAGTAATATATTCAGTTATGTGTACACCCCACAGTATGTGATACAAAACACCCATGCAAATTTACTTTCATTTATTCATATTCATTATTCATAGGTCAAAAATTGTCCAATGTACAGTTTGAAATCATGGGTACATGATTGTTACTTCGGTCATTCGGACTGCCTAACATGATTGGTGCTCATTTTCTAAAGGCGGAGCCAATCTAAAGTTAGGTACTCTACTATGAAATCTGTGAAAGGAATCTAGTATCATGTAAAACAAAACGTCCAATGTAACACTCATTGATTATGTCACTGATAAAAATCGTCCAATGTAACATGTCCGATGTACAACTTGACTAGTCAAAACGTCCTATGTGGTTTTTTCTTCTATATTTTAGCATGAAATTCAATGAAAATTTGTGATTTTACCGTTTCTATTGAATTTTCAACGTTATTATTCACTGACTACATTAAAAATAGTATTGCAAAATGTATTGTTTCTAAACAGTTTAAACAATAATCTGTCGAACTTCAACTTAGATTTCATCAAAATGGTGGATATGTTACATTGGTCTATTTGAAAAGTGACGCGAGATTTGAGACGACGAACCGCCATTGTTATTCCAGTGCTCGGTCCAGTGCCTCATCATCCAGCCCAGTCCAGCATATTCTCAAGGTAAGGCGAACAATTTTCTCTTTAACAGACTGGCAGTGGTAAAACCATAGAGATAACTATAAGACTAGTAGGTCCCAAAGAAACGTGCTCAACTTTTTGGCTCAGCTCTGGTACTATCATAGAGGTAACTCTAAGACTAGAAGGTCCCGAAATAACGTGCTCAACTTGTTGGCTCAGCTCTAGTACTCTCTTCGGTCCCAAGCTAATCGATTCACCCCTCGAAACATAGAAAAATTCACGAACCCCTCATTTTATCTGTCAAACTTTCATAGCGAATCAAAACAAACATTGTGTGGTAGTAGAATTTCGACTAGAATGGGGTACGTTAATCGTTTGCTTGGGACCAATAGGCTAGTCTAGTAGTGAGCCAATTTAAAATCGTTAGTTTCGTATTGATTGTTGGTACTATCTTCGGTCCCAAGCTAATCGATTCACCCCTCGAAACATAGGAAAATCCACTAACCCCTCATTTTATCTGTCAAACTTTCATAGCGAATCAAAACAAACATTGTATAGTACTAGAATTTTGACTAGAATTGAGTACGTTAATCGTTTGCTTGGGACCAGTAGGCTAGTCTAGTAGTGAGCCAATTTAAAATCGTTAGTTTCGTATTGATTGTTGGTAAAATGTTGGCATTTGTGAATCCGGCTATGGAGTTGATTCACTAGTTGCAATTTAAACCACGGAACGTAACGGGATTGATTCCTACCCGGGAACTGGCGATGCAAATTTTCGGAGTGCTTAAGGAGCTGATGGCACATCAACGTCACACATACTGGTTTTTGATGGAAGGTGCCAGTCGGCATACGGAGAACGAAAAGCTGGGCAAAGGGTTTAAGATTGTGGTGGCTACGCTGGGTTTTCTGCTGGATCATTTGAAGGGGACGCCGAATTTCCTGTTCAAAATCTTGAAAATTGGATTCGAGGAGGATATGAAGCAGATCATCGGTATCCTTCCTAGTGAGTGTGGTGATTATTGCAGTTGGTGAGCATTTTGTTGATTGACATTTAATTCTCTTTGCAGAAAAAACGACAGACGATGCTGTTCTCGGCGACGCAGACGTCTTGGAAAGAGGAACCGAGTAATCTTACGCTGAAATCAGAGCCGGGGTGTCGGGGTGGACGATCCATTTTTACGGAAAGCTGATGTAAGGCGGCATATAAATAAAACGATGTGAATAGCAAATAGCAATAAACGAAGAAAAAAACCAAACGCACGATCGCAAACAGTCGAATGGCAAAGTGCACTCCAGGTTGCATCCATTGCTTGGTCCTTCTTCCCGGGTGGCACGTTCCCATAAGTCTTCCTACTACTGTGCTCTGAAAGCCGGAGCTCCGAGTTGCGGTCATATTAGCTCCAAATTATCCTGGTTGGGTTTTTTTTCCTTAAACAAACATTGAGATTGTTATTAAATTTTGCTCAGCCAGTGAGTAAATTTGAACGGCCGTGTACATCGTTTTGCCATTTAAATCCAATTATGTACATCGCTTCTTGTACGTCAAATTTATTACATCGGTTTTGTATATTCACCCATATTCTTGTTTTCGTTCGAACCGTATTTCCCATACAAAAAATCTTTTTTTTTTTTGTATGGAAAATACGGTTTGAACAAAAAAGAGAATATGGGTGATTGTATCAAAGGCCCTCGAGTACGTTGCTCATCATAATATTACACAACCGATGGATTGACCTATGTGCAGCTGTTTCAATGTAATATTTAACAACTTTTTTTGCTGTGCAGTCAATGAGTCATAAATATCAAGTGGTATGCTGAGCAAAATCTACCATCTATTTTATTCTTTTACTTTTCAATACAACAGCAAATGTGACGTCACACATGCACGCGTATAAGAATGTCGTAGACAAAACATTCACACTGCCAGACTACGCTTATGGCATTTTGTTTACACCCCTGAGCGGGAAAGCCAATAACGGGCTACATTCAATGCTGCCATCTCCCCCTGAGTCGATGAAGAGAATCGATAAATGCAGATAGGACCTTTTGAAATGTTAATCTAGAAATAATTACCAGAAAGGGGACGAAACTAATCCATTTTACATTTCAATTAACGAATTTCAATAAAATTTGCTTAAGAGGCAACTAACCATCACTCTATATGCTTTTGTTTCTTCTTCTTGTATTCCTAAATCATCACTTTCTAAAAATATTGGTCGAATTCGTTGGTAGCGTGCGTCACCGTGCCAAAACACACAGCAAAAAAAGTAATATGCCTCAACGTAATGATGCTAAAGTATCAAGAAACTAGTAGTAATTGGGTTCTTTAATTTTGGAAAATGGATCGTTTTTTATACATCATCTGAAAGAGCTTCGTTTTCTGAGCACAGCGATATTTTTTTTTGAATCCACACACTTTCATCTCGATTTTTAAATTAAGATTTAAGGCAAAATAACAACTTCACTGTTTGACACTAAACTAACAAACTGAGAGTTCGCTCCCATACAAAGTGACACCGAGGGGCGCTAATAAGGTGATTTTTGCAAATGTAATAGTACTTATTTAAAATAGTTCCAGTGTACCAAAATTGATGAAATTTTGGGTTTGGGTTCCATTTTTTATACAGATTACGAACATTTTCCTCAATATCCTTGAAGAACCCAATTTGAAATGTTCATCGAGATTTAATTCGACAGTGAGCATGCATAAGGGCCTATACGCGATGTTCGATTCTCTTCGTCGATTTTCTCTTTTATGTTAATAACTCGCTAGATTTAACGTTTCTCGGTGCGTTTGCTATTGCTTTTGATAGCCAATACAACCTGTTACTACTCTGCATTGAACAAATTCTAGAAAATGTAGCTGTAGTAATGCAAAGAGAAAATCGCTGAAGAGAATCGATCATCGCGTATTCGCCCTTATGCATGTTCACTGTCTGTTATCTTTGGTTGTTTCTTTTTTCTTACCGTGCCGGCCTGTTTTTTCTCTATTCCGAAACCCCTCGTTACACCAGCTCGAAATATTTCAACATCGTGGTGCAATAAGAGCACACGCACAACGCTACCAACCTTGACGATAGAGACAAACGCTACGTCTCCTCTTATAGAAAATCTCCTAACATCGACCCTGTGATACCCGTTCCCTTAGGAGAAAACTCCGAACTGTGCAAAAGTTGAACGGATTCGTCATTGAATTATTTTCAGGTACAAATTCGCGTTAAAACCGTTTTGCCTGGAAGCAAAAACGCTAGCAGTTTGTGGCGGAAGTGCTGCGCATTGCGCGTGTGATATTTGCAGTAACCGGAAGCGGTTAGAAGCACCCGAAATCCGGGTTCGAAATTAGTTAAATTGACTTCATTCGCCTTTTTTTTCTAGTGCGTGGAGTGTTGGAAGAAAGAAGAAGCACAAGTACAGGACAGCTGAGAAGAAGAAAAAGAACAAGCGAAGCGAAAAAAAGATCTATCATTGTGTGCAGTGGTGGTGAAATCCCAAGCCCTGCAAGTTCATTTCGGTCACAATCGATAGGAAGAAGATTCGCGGAACGCGTCAGTTTCCGTGTTCCCCAAGAGAGGCACTAGTAAAGTGTGGACTCTATATAACTAGAGAATAGAGACTAGTAAAAATTATAGTGCGGTTCCAAGTATTTTTTTGGCTGAACATTCACATTAACCTCACAGGAACGCAGAAGACAAAAACCATACGAACGCTGGTAGTAATATGAGTAATGCTATTAACCAAAATGGTACAGGTCTAGAGCAGCAGGTGAGTTTAATGGGGACCTTGATTCAATTTCTTTTGTCATTTTCGATAGGAAATATACGGGTAAACGTGAATTTTCAACTTTCACGATTCACAAGCGCGTTCCAATTAGTGGGGGGAAAGTTGCACAATTCTAACCCGATTTTCTTTTATGTGCTCTTAGCTTCCAACTGGATACGGGACAGCAGTGCTGCTAGTTTTGTTTTAATATACCGATTACCAAAAATCTGCGAGTAGCGCAAACAGCTAAGCTGCTATTTTCGGCACTGTTCGACTAATATACTAAATATAGATTACCCTACTAAACGGGTACCATAACTAACGATGGTACGACCATACCACATAAAGTTGGGATGATATCCCGAATTGGTGGTTAGGAACTTCTTATGGTTATTGTTTAGGCGGGTAGTTGGATTAGTTAGCAATCCTACTACCCAGAATGGACCACTATGTCAAGCAGTTTGGGGAGTGATTGTCTACCAGTGATTTCAGAAAACTGAACCAACAAATTACTATTTTTTAAATGAAAGTCACAAAGTTTTTGGTACTTTTCTCGTGGTTCTGGGTGAAAAAATCTCAAAATATTGTTTTATTTCGAAGTTCGGGTGGTAGTAAACCACTGTCGAACCGACATGAATGACCATAGAAATTACGTTCGCGGAAAAAGTTTATCTAAGCCACGAACACGCGTGCAAAATGTATGAGTTTGTTCGTGTTTAATCTCTATTTTGTTTTAGTTATTTTTATCTAAATAA
This sequence comes from Ochlerotatus camptorhynchus, assembly GCF_037179485.1. NCBI lineage: Eukaryota > Metazoa > Arthropoda > Insecta > Diptera > Culicidae > Ochlerotatus > Ochlerotatus camptorhynchus. The sequence continues at coordinate 225,883 of NW_027040751.1, read as the reverse complement.
AAAAAAATCTATGATTTTGACAGATGGGATCGCTGTACATTTGAATCGGCCGTTATAGATGTTCGAGTAAAAGTTAAGTTTAAATTTCATGTCGGTAAGTAAACGTCATTTTGAGCTGCTTGAATAAAGTTGTTAATTTTTGTATGAACTAAAAATCAGTTAGTCGAGCAGATTTAGAACTGTTTTCTGTCAGAGATTTGAGATAATATATCGCATTTTTCTTTGGAAAAGTATGAATAAAATCTTACTTTTCAGATATCAGTGGGTTCGAATAGGTCCCTATAAAAAATCTTTTTAAGACACTGATTCCCTCAAAATAAATGAAGATGACAGAAAACTTTCAAAAAGAACCTATTGAAACTTGAAAAACTTTGGCATGGCTTAGTGGATCAACCTTAGGTACCTTAATTTGGAACAACCGTATGTGGCTTAGTGGATACCGCTTCTACCTAACTACGCGGGCAAAAGATTGTGGGTTCAATCCCAGGCCTCGTTTACCCAAAATCATCAATATGTATCATTTCGTTCCTAGCGACGGAAAAGATGAACGGCAGTACAATATTATCTCCCATATTCTCGTTACCGTTTTTTAACATGAATAATTCGAGAAAACGAGAATATGGTTGATTATCCTCCAGATCTAAATGTTATACGGAATTTGTTTTTGATTCAGTTCAGTTCAGTGGATCGGGTATCAAGGTAGTGTTGCTTGTTTTCGAGAAAACGGCAGTTTTATTGTTTGTTTTGAACTGATTCTAACCCGGACCACACACTAATTAATTCGCTATTAGTTTGATGCAAAGATTGACATTACTTTCAATGTATTGAAAATGCCGACACATCAAGGGGTGCGGAATAGTGAAATCTAACCAGCCACCCGTGGCGCTGTTGTCGTAGCGGTGATAAAAAATGTAAACAGCTGTCAAGCGCGGCTCGCATCAAAATTTTCACTTTTGAAATTGCAAATTTGCCTTTTTCTGTACATTTTAATGATCAAAAAGTTTATCAAATTATTGGAAAAGTGATCTTCTACAAAATGGTAAGTGGCTTCATTAATATGATTGCTTGTAATCAGGAAAAAAGTTAATTTTTAGACTACGTAAACGCAAGCTCCACCGTTTAACATTTTCTTTGTTGTTGCAGGATCGTTGCATTATCCCGGGATGCAATAAGGACAAATTTCCACTTTTTCGGGTTCCGAACTCGGGGAGCAACAACTTTGCGCAGTGGAGAAAGGTTGCCACTGTTTACGGAACAGGGACAGAGCGGATATGCTCTCATCATTTTGTTAAAACAGACTTAGTTGAAAATGAGTCCCAAAGTTTGTTGTCGTGGGGTAATTTGAGATTAATTTCACGTGGCCGCTCACCGGCATGGGAACTTTGCAGCACAAATCCATTCCCCTCAATTCTTGCTTTGCTGTTTATCTACTGGTGTAGCCCAGGCACACAATTATGCTAGTTCTCTAAATCCGCTAGCACGGAGTCCACAACATAATCCAGTATACTTGCACGTCAATTTCGGGATGGGAAACTGCAATCATACAATACATAACCTAAAGAATATTGGTGCATCAAAACACACATTTACATAATCTTTCTACGACATTTCAATGAAAATTAACATAACATTACATTATTCGACAAATTTCCTACATGTATCATCCATAATAATGATTGTATCTCATTATTTTGAACTTTTTTTTGACGTAGACTGCATCTTACGGGAAGGTACTGGGGGTAAATCGAAAATCTAAAATTGCGACCGTCAGGAAGAAGTGTAAGGTTTTGAACGCTTATAACTTTGTCATTTATAGATGTAATAAAATCCAAATACATCAATCGATAGAAAATAATTCTCACAATCTGCTACAATAAATGTTATTCCATTTTTTCCAAAAAAAATCGTTGAAAAATGTACAAATAAAAAGTGATAATTTTATCACTGTTTTCATGAAATAAACGTTCTTCCCAAACCAAGTCATCATAATCGAGTACCATTTAGTTGTGTTCGAGTTTCTTCTAATTCATTTTATTGTTACGTTTACGTCGTGGAAGTGCCGTCATCGACAGGCGCATTGGCAAGCCTAATTGCACTTTCCACTAATCAAAGCATGGTACGCAAGCGTTCTACTACTTCTGCATCAGAGGGCCCCAGTAAGAAGGCCCAAACGGACGCCAGCGCTGCTTCGGATGACGCAGCTAATCGGCTAACCAATTCTCGGTGCTCGGAGTTGAATGTGGCGGTGGTAACGCCGCTGAAATTGCCAAAAAGGAGCGGATTCCCCCGCTGTTTACCTTACCCCGATGAAGGACGTCGCCAAGCTTAGGAATGAGCTGGCAAAACTCAAATTGCTCACGCGATACAAGATGTAGCGTAGGAATAAAGATCATGTGCTCCAGCCTACAGCAGTACAAGTCGATCGGTAACCTACTGAAGAACAGTACGGTGGAGTTTTACACCCACGATTTGCCTTCGGTGAAACCATTGAAGGTTGTTTTACAGGGACTGCCGTCGTAAGAAGCGGCTGCCATAAAAGATGAATTGAAGAGCAACATATGTAACCTGTTTCAGATCATTATCTACTGGGAATCCTACAAACCACAACACCGTGATGTGACTCAATGTACAAGTTGCCTCTCCTTCGGCCATGGCACGAAGAACTGTCATATGAAACCACGCTGCGACAAGTGTGCTATGGCGCACTCGACGGCGACCTGTGCTCATGCTGATGACACCGTGCCACTACTCGGGACTGCCCCAAGCGAACGGAATACATCAACGTCAGGAAGAAGGTGGCTACTAGCAACCAGACAGGCTGGCATCGGAACAAACGTACACTACCAGCCATCACGGATGAACTATACCCGGCAATCCAGCCTCGTTGCCTGGTCCCAAATCTCCCACCGCTACCTCTCAACAATTAACGAGTCGCCCCCTCAGCTCAGCATCGTCTCATTGCTGCAGCGGCACTGCCAAATCAAGTTTCTGTCTCGGCGCCTGAACTATCGTATGCCCATGTTGCCTCAGGCGATTCAGTTGACGAATCTCCGTTTACATTGGAGGAACTAGTAACGCTGGTTGCAGAGGTGATCGTCATCCTGCGTACCTGCAAGACTCAATCTGAACAGCTTCATGCTGCCTTATCACTCATCACCAAGTATGGACCGTTTTGCTAAAAATAACAAATTGGAACGCTTGTTTGCTGACGAACAAGCATAGAGAACTACTCGATTACATTGCTATCATCGAGACGCACTTGAAGCCCGAACTGAACGTATTCCTTCCCGTCTTCCGGCTCGTCAGACGTAACCGCACCTGCTCCGGGGGTGGGCGAGTGGCCATCGCTGCAAGACGGAACATCAGTTGTTGGCTGCAACCAAACTTCCAGCTGAAAACAATCGGAGTGGAGGTGAGCACATCACTTGGCCCAATTACCATCATCGCGGCCTACTGCCCCAAGCAAACCAACAACAGACATCATAAAACTCACCCGGAGGTGCGGGAACTTCATCATCGCTGGCGACCTGAATGCAAAACATCAAGCTTGGGGCAACGGTCGGAGCAATCGAAATGACACCATCCTGAATGAAGGCCTGCAAGAGGGCCACTATACCATCTTGGACCCGGACACTCCCACCCGATTGAGTCGGTCTGGGGTCCATGCGACCATCGACATCTTCGTCAGCAACGTGGGACACAACATCTCGCAACCTCTGGTCTTCCAGGAGCTGAGCTCGGACCACTACCCGGTAGTGGCCGTTAGGGTTTTATGAGGGTACTGTAGACCATGATTTAGACTTGTAGAGTTCTTCAAAACCTCAATAAAACATGCAATGTTACTTGGGCTGGGATGTGCAATACGTGCTTGTGAACGATTTCCCACACCTCAACGTAGTCTACGTCAACCATGCGGTCGTGTATTGTACACAAACCCACATCGCCCACGCAAACCAACATCATTGGATAGGGGCAACTATTATCTTTCCGAAAGTGGTATTGGTTTGCGTGGGCGTACTTTGGTTCGCCTGTAAAGGGCCTTAGAAAGCGAGGGGGATGACTCTATCTACGATGCAAGAAATATTGTGTTTTGCTGTGGCTAGCTGCGCGTACGCTGAGTAGAAAGAAGATTTATCACGATTTTGAAGATTTCCTGCAAAAAGATGCGAGAAATGAAAGAAGATTTTTCGAAGATGTATTCAATAGTGTGAGATTTTTTGTGCATATAGAATTGAGATTTAGATGTGTCGCCCCCTCGTTAAAAAGTTTGTTTACAAATGCTTTTGTGCCGTTATCAAATGTTATGCCTGAATTTATCATTCAAACTCTGGAATTTGAACCGGCTGTCATAAATTTATCACCATCGACTAGTACTATTTTCCGCCACTAGTGACGCATAAATTCACTTGGATTCTACTTGTAGCGTTGCAGCGTCTAGAAAGACCGAATTGAAAGATTGACAAATCATCCATTTGACAGATAACCTATTGACGAATCCAACTTAAACTAATGCGCGCCTGGTGATAGGAATAAGCACTATCCGACGGTGATCAGTGAGCCCATGGATTTTTTTTTTAATTGTAAAATTACAGTGCTGTTTCCTGTAAATATGCTATTAAAATTTATGAATCTGGTACACAACCTAAAAATAACTATTGTGATACATGTTCCTCTTAAAATAAAAATTACTAGTTTTCAAATAAAATTGTAAAAACATGCTAAGCTTATGGACATGGATATGTCAACAGTCATACCAACAATCAATTCGAAACTAACGATTTTAAATTGGCTCACTACTTGACTAGCCTATTGGTCCCAAGCAAATCGATTAACGTGTCCCATTCTAGTATAAATTCTAGTACTACACTATGTTTGTTTTGATTCGCTATGAAAGTTTGACAGATAAAATGAGGAGTTAGTGGATTTTCCAATGTTTCGAGGGGTGCATCGATTAGCTTGGGACCGAAAATAGTACCAGAGCTGAGCCAAAAAGTTGAGCTCGTTTTTTCGGGACCTTCTGGTCTTAGAGTTACCTCTATGGTCATACCACATCGATCCATGTTGATATGGAGACGTGACCAACCAAATTAAAAAGAAAAAAAAGAACCCATTGTAAAATGTAATCCAAATGCAGGCACCCGATGCTGGTTATTGGTTTAATCCGCTAGGATTGTATTCGTTGTTGGTTTTTCATGTTTGTGCTACGTTTTTTTTTATTTCAATGCTATTTCAATAATTTAGCACTTAATTATCTAATTCAATTTACCAGAGAGATTCCATTACACACACTTTTTATACTGCCTTTGTTGTCCCGCTCGTCTGAACCAACCAAACTAGGCGTGATTTCTTTCTAATGGTTTCGCAACGAGATCAGCTATAGGGAAGATGATCCGCCTTCGCATGGAACAATATATTGTTTTTATTGCTTCAATATGTAAAATTGTTCTCACAACTCACCTTAAACAGCAAAATTAATTGATCTCCAATCTTGACGTGTTGTCTCCTTATTCCAATTCAATATCGACAAACCTCATCACTAGCATTTACTCTGAAAATTTTTGGAGAAATTGGAAAGAACTTCCTGAGAAGTCAGGAAAAAATTGGAAGAAACTTGAGGAAGCTGACCTGAATCTGTCGCGAGATAAACATCCAGGTAAAGTCCGAAGAAATGGCCGGGACCGAGGAAAGTCAACAGGACTTCTGGGGGAACTCAGACGGAGCTTCCAGGTGGAATCGCAAGAACCGGTGGCAGCCAGAAGAAACATTCAGAACAAGTCAAGCTGAATATTGCATTAGGTCCTAAGTAACACTGATCGATTCTCTTCGTCGGTTCCTAATTCGACGCCCTCAATAGTGGTCGACTATTTTCAATCATTATTTTTTAAATGTTACTTCTGTAAATATTAGTTCCTGTGCTCTAGGGATGATGGTGTAACGAAGTTTAAAAAAATATCTTGTCAAAATCGAGATGCGATAAAAATTAGACGAGTGCGTTAGGGACGCGTCAAATATGGTGCTGGCACGGTATTGGGACGATTTCGGAAAATTTGTTCACTTTACTGTAGTAATGCGAAGAGAAAATGGATGAAGAGAATTGATCATCGCAGTTAGACCATAGAGGTAACTCTCTAAGATCAGAAGGTCCCGAAGAAACGTGCTCAACTTTTTGGCTCAGCTCTGGTACTCTCTTCGGTCCCAAGCTAATCGATGCACCCCTCGAAACATAGGAAAATCCACAAACCCCTTATTTTATCTGTCAAACTTTCATAGCGAATCAAAACAAACATAGTGTAGTACTAGAATTTCGACTATAATGGGGTACTCTAATCGATTTGCTTGGGACCAATAGGCTAGTCAAGCAGTGAGCCAATTTAAAATCGTTAGTTTCCACCGGTTGGTTAGACCATTATAATTCTAAACGCTTGAATTATTCTACTCTGAACTCACACAATTGGGTTCTTTAAGGGTATTGAGGTAAATGCATATTCGTAATCTGCATTAAAAATGGAACACAAAACCAAAATTTCATCAATTTTGGAACACTGGAACTATTTTAAATAAGTACAGTTACATTTGCAAAAATCACCTTATTAGCGCCCCTCGCTGTCACTCCGTATGGGAGCGAGCTGTCAGTTTGTCAGTTTAGTGTCAAACAGTGAAGTTATTATTTTGTTTTAAATCTTGATTTAAAAATCGAGATGAAAGTGTGTGGGTTCGAAAAAAATATCGCTGTGCTCCAAAAACGAAGCTCTTTCAGATGATGTATAAAAACCGATATAATTTTCTAAATTAAAGAACCCAATTGCCTTCGAGTTCTAGTTGAAACTCTCTTTGAGTTCTTTGCAAAACTCCATTGAAAATTTTCTCTGAACTATCTCTTGAATTTTTTTTTTCTGAAATCTTCTCTAAATTCCTAAGGAACTTTCATCAAAGTTCTCTTAAAACTTCTTTAAAGTTATTTATCATGAAACTCTAATTCAGTTCAAAAGTCGTAAAAATAAGGTCCAGAATCTTATTTCCCCCCTAGGTTTGACCGAAATTCACAGGCTTTTCCCGGTGATTTTGCATTTCCCTCTTTTTTTTGATATCCTGGTTCACTGGTCACCCTATAATATCTGTCACTCCAAAATGAATATTAGCTTTTAAATCGATGAATTTAGGTCCAGGAAGAGGAATGAAGATTGCAACACTACCAAATCTAAATGATTCCAACGACAGGCTATAGAAAATTTTAAAAAAGTACATTACAAGCATAACTTGTTTTGCTTCTATCCGATTATAGAATACACGCTTTTCCTACGAGTTAATGAAAAACAAGATTTGAAATTTTAATGAATTATGGAAAATATATTTAATGAACGCCCTTATTTCATTGTTTTTTAAATGGTTTGATACCCTTTTATTGTCAACATGACTTGACTATCAAAATTTGATGATAACACAAAAACTGCAGTTACGCTCACAGTGAAACGTCATATCAAGCGTAACTACCCTAATAAAAAATAACCATAAACGAACGATAACCCAAATCATCGAACTATTCCACAAATGGTTTGGATGATACCCAGAACACGTCGTTAATACCCCGTTCACATTACAGCCTATATCACGTAATATAGGCTGTCTTGCAATGAGCACTCATACATAGGATTTCCAGTGAAAACTAGATGTATGAGTGCTCATTGCAAGACATCGTGTATCACGTGATATACGCTGTAATGTGAACGGGGTATAAGCAAATTAACCATACAATTTTTATTAGGGTATTCAAATGACGTATCTGCTTTTGTAGACAATCACTTCAATCGACGATTTGTCTTAACTGCTAACTCACCCACGCAAACAAACACCATCATCAGGTAGGAAAATCTTTCCCCTACTAGCAGGTGTTGTTAGTTTCTGTGAGTGAGCTAGCAGTTGCCACAAATCGTCGATTGAAGTGATTGTTTACAAAATCAGATAAATCGATTTGAATAGTTAGGCTTGATATGTGAAAGCAATCATTTTCATTCAGCAGATGCGTCAAGTTGTTTCTAATATCGTTTTCGTTTTTGCGGTGTAGCTATACCGCCGAACACCGAAAAAATGCAGGGTGTAGCTATCGGTTGCCCCTTTGTTTACAAACAAATGATGATGAGCTGTCAATGACTCTCGCTTATTGCTGCTAACACTACACCGGTGGAGTGTAACAAAAACGAAAATGACATAAGTAGATACAAAATGGATTTTAACGGAATTCAGTTACTGCTAGGTAAGGGAGAACAGCCCATAATGCACCCCTGGGGTAAAATGCCCACTTATAGAAAAACAGCGATAACTTTTCCTCAGATACATTTTCCGGGTAACGGATTGTGTTTGTTTTCAACTAGAGGTTTCACAATTGATTCTTGATCATAAAATCATATTTTGACCTACTGATTCCCTTAGAAAATAGCATTTTGTGCAAAATATGATACAGTTGTTAAAATCGTCGACTTCAAATTAAGCTTTTAACAGCATATATCGCAAAAAATTGAACTAATTCACTTTTCGTATTTTTTTTAGATGTTTTACTTAATGAATCACAGCTTAACACTCTATTGCGACCTTATTTCTGATGTAACATAAAGGAATAATCATCAGGCGTCAGATCACCATGAATCAGGCGTTTTGCCCCGCTATCATATTGGAACCAATTTATAAAATACCTTGAAAATCATGAAAATGCATCGTTCTATAGTTCGAAATCACTTGATCTTCGTAGAAAACATGGTAATGAACCAAACACCATTACTTTCTTCTTGATTTTAGCTTCCATACGCCAGCAATTGACGATTTTGCTTAAACGGTGCGTTTTGCACCATCCTACCCTATGTTTTGTTAAATATTCGTGACGATAACATAAATCTAGATAGAGCTGGAATTAGGGCGTAACAGCTTTTGTAAACAATGACTTCTATCGATAATTTCTAGGGATTCAAGGCACGTTCACGCAGACCAACCTAACCATCGGATAGGGGAAGTCTTTCCCTACCCGATGAGGATGTTGGTTTGCGTGGGCGAGCCTTGAATTTCTAGAAATCATCAAGAGAAGTCATTGTTTACAAAAGCGGTTAGGCGCTAATTCCAGCTCTATCTAGAAATATTAAAAATATGTGTTTAGATGCAGATGCAGCTTGCACGCTAAGATCAGTTTACCTAGACGGTACAAAGAGATTACCGAGATTGGCCGTAAATTGCACAAACTCACATATGGGTTAATTTTTTTAACCCAAATATGGGTTCTTGTGAACCATAAATGATTTATTTTTATGCAAATTTGATTTAAATTTACCCATATTTGGGTTAAAAAATTTACCTATATCTGAGTTCGTGCAGTTTACGCCTGATTTGGGTAAAGTAAACCTATATTTGGGTTATCTGATCTTAGCGTGTGATTCACAACAGTTTGCTTCTGCACAATATTCCCAGTGTCGGATATTTTGAAGAAGTGCAAGCCGTTCCGCAAGAAGGATTGTCCCCAATCCAAGATCTAATAGCGAATTCGTTTATTATTCAGTTCCAACCTGGATCGGGTATCAAGATTAGGTCTGTTTGTTTTCTGACAAACGTCAGTTTGATCGTTTGTTTTTAAAACCTAGTTCAGGTTGAGGTTCGCACTGACAAAAAGTTCGGTTTCGCATTGGGTTGGATATGGTTCCAACCCCAATAATAAACTAATTAGCTATAAAATACTGATTGTGGGTTTGATAATGTACACATCCGATAAGTTCTTTAGTGGGAATGACACTGATGAAGACTGCACATTGTAGTCGAAATACGTATCTGTCATGGATACCAAAATAATTAAGTGGAAGATAACCTTTTTTGCTGTTTTATTTAGCATTCCGCTAACAACCCAATTTCATTACTTCATGACTTTTAAATAGGTTAATAATCTCATATGGACATTGCTATCCAATGTTTTAAATTTCCTATCAAATGTTATATACGACCTTTTGAAAAGTTATGCTTGGTTAGATGTACATTAGGGTGTTTCATTATGAAAAATATTGGCTATTGCCACCCTCCAGTTTGATTCAAACCCTAAACTACGAGTCTCTGCAAAAACAATGGTAAAAATTGATAAAGTTTTCAGAGGTCACGCAAATGGTTCGAAGCTTGTATGTGAATTTTTGAAAAAAAAATGTTAAAACAACAGCAAAACAGTTATAATAAAAAAAAAACTGATTTTAAGAGGTTATATAGCACATAGAAAGTTAGTGTCTTCAGCAAACTTTCTTGTCCTAAACTTTGTGATAACTTGACATAATTTGTCAAGGTGATGTTGAGAAACTTCAATATCCCTAATAAGCGGGAACCACATACACTATCGACCATACCACATAAAGTTGGTCTGATATCCTGAATTAGTGGTTAGGCACTTCGTCTGGTTATTGTGTTTATGCGGGATGTGACAAAGGGGGGAGGGGTGGGTTAATGTTACGTTACATAATTTATTAACGCTTCCATATATAAAAGCTTCTCGTTAAATTTGTTATATTATTTTATATATATAACATATAAAATTTGTTTTCGATGTAAGTTGCAAAAGGTTGATTGAGGTTATAGCGATGCCACTGATAATTAAAACTGGGTTTAAAAAACAAAGTTTTAATCTTTCATCTTCCTATCTCGGTAGAAAAATTTCCCAGTCAATATTGTATCTTGGTGCATCCTGCACACTTATTCCGTATGAAGCAAGGAATATGTACACCAAAACGAAGTAACGTAAAAGCGCACTTTGTCGTCATGTTCGACAATACATAATGTGCCAAATAATTCACGGAACCACGTTGATGATTGTGCTATCATGGCAACACTTGCAGATCAGATGCTGTTCAAATTTATGAACGAAGCAAAAGCAGAATGGCAAAACCCAAGATGTTACCCTTCCGGTCGTCACGATCTGATCGCGTGATTCGTTTGTGCAAGTCGGCGAAGTAGAACAGCACTTCTACTCTGTGATAGTGAGAAAATTATCAAAATACTATTATTTCCTGATAAAGTCCTTCCTATTTCAAAGCGTACATGATACCTACATTATTTGATTGACTCACTGCCAATTTTCAATTTGTGGATTCATTCAATTATTTTCTCATTTTGAACCAGAAACGTAACAAAGACAACTGGGAAAACTTTCCCCGACGATGATGCTATGTGGCGAATGAACGATTTCGCGCGCATATCGTATATGCGATTGCGACCCAGTGATAGTCGAGCGGAAATGTACCATGTACCGATGGTAACGATAATAGGCAGATGCAAGAAAGATATTATGATATGGTATGGGTATGATCATTTGCTCGCAAATAATTGTCTTTTGGAGAAATTTCTCGCATTTTGAATGAACGCTTCTTTTGCTCGTTTATTTAGTCGTCTCGTTACGAAACGTTATCTGCCAAAGACAGTACGACTTCGAAGGAGCGTATCGATAACTGTGTTGCTCGAAAATTGAAACGCATTTCTAGCTTGTCTGAATGAAGCTAGGCGTTCGCGGTCAAGTGCAAAATCGAACGTCTTATTACTCATCGACTGGGAGCTTACTTTGCTACACACAAGTAAGCAAGCCGGTTTTCAGCTTTAAGTCGTAGCTACCTACCTACCTACTCTCAGTTTGTGACGATGTGAATATGCTTAGGTCAGCCGAGTCAGGCTGATGTCGTCGTTCGTTATCGTTGTAACCATTCGAAAACTAGCCCAGTCAGTCCGCTCAGCTCAAGGCTGAGCGATGCCAAGTTTACAGTTTCTTTTTTTGTTGCCATGCGACTGCCAAATCGTAGCTCTCTCAACAATGGATTCCAAGTTGATTCTGGTCAAGCCAACTCAGCGAATTACTGCGAACTGCGACAGTGAAGAACCAAACAAAAGTAATTTTCAAAGTGGTATTCTTCGTTGTTATAGGTACCTACGTTTGCGGCGCATAAAATTACCTTCGCGCTTGTTCTTCGAACCGACAGACAGAAAGACAGGCCAGACAGACGAGAGGCGGCGCATGGGAACGGGAACGAACTTTTCAGAGTTTATTCACCCAATTTCCAGAGCTGTAGCTGGCACACAACCAGTAATGTGTGAATGAACCAGTGATGCCACATTTTTCATCGATATTTTAAGATCCACAATATTTTTCGATTTTCAATTCCAGAATCTGTACATTTTAACAAAAATCTGTAATATAGATTTCTATATCGAAATGTGCCTAAAAATCTGTACCATTCCAGAAAAATATGTATGTGGCAGCACCGGAGTGAACCTGGTCTTAATCAATCGATGGTGTTGTACGTTTAAGCTTTAAAGGCTTATCTACATTGGGGTGAAATTTGAAATGCTTTCCAATGCCTCAATTTCAAAGAGATGTTCTCCCGATCATAAGTGCGGGGTCAACCCCATTAAAACATGCAAATGTGTTTTGTTCATATCTCTGTCATTGTACATCCAATTTTCGTTCTCCTTAGGTCGTTTGAAATATATTGAGTGAAACTTTCGTACGTAAATGGCTCAATTTATTTTCCAGATTTTGTATACTGTTCACCGAAAGTTACAAAAAATTTCAAAATTTACACTGAATAATCATGACTGATTTTGTCAGAATTAGGTCGGCCTCCCCCTGCGTAGACAATTCTATACAGAGCTGGAAAAAGGGCCTATCTGCTTTGACCGATCATTTTGCATTCTTCATCGACTTTCTCTTTAAATAACCACGGCTATGCAAACAGTGTTATTGCTATTTTTGCCACATAGCATGATAAAGGAGGTTTTTATCTATCTTCCAAATCGTCAAATACAACAGGAAATGTTGTTGCAGCTGAGTTCCACAGTGAGCATGCATAAGGGCGTAAACGCGATGATCGATTCTCTTCGTCGATTTTCTCTTTTGTTAATAACTCGCTAGATTTAACCAGGGTGGCCAGCAAACCAGGAAATATCCGGGAATTTGAAAAGTAATCGGGAAAACCAGGAACAACCCGGAAATTCGATGAGAGAACCGGGAAAAATAAATTAACCATACCATATGAATAAATTTTCACACCAGAATTTCAGAATAAACCATTAAAACAGAGTGATTTTTTACCAAATGAATGTCTTTCTCTATTTGTTGCTTAATTTTCTTCAGATTCCAGATTCAGATGTTTTTAGCATTTAATCACTCAGCAATATTTCAAATTGATTTTTGCGATTCAATTTAGGATGTAAAGTGCATGGGTCTTAAAACAAAATATTGAAAATGCTGGACTTAAGAAGCGTATATTTGTACAAACTGAAACTGAACTATTCGGGTTTTAATTTTATTCAAAATTCTCATGATATGAATTTCAGATTGAGCTTGGAATTCTGCTCTGAATTTTTCCAAAATTAACCATAAAACACTCTGCGTAATAGTTACCGTTGAATTCTTTTTGGAATTTCCTTGAAACTCCTTCTAAGAAATTGTTTGAAATCCGTCTTAGAATTCCCTTGAACCTATTCGGAGACTTTGATTTCATTGAAATCCTTTAAAAAAAATCTTGCAGCTCTATTCAAAACAGCATAAATCTTTTAAAATTTGGAATTATTTAGAAACCCCTTGGAGTATTTAAAGATTTTTTTCTAATTATTAGCAATTTTTTTGCAATAAATTTTGTTGGAGCTCTTTGATGAAACTTTCACACTAGGGTTGAAATTATCGCCAGAACACTCTTAGAACTGTGTGGCTTATTCTTAAAAAATTGCATAATAATTTAATTTAGAACTTGCAATCTTCTCCACAGAAATCCCTCCAAATTCTTCCAACAATGTCTAAGGACTTCATGTCAGAATAGTTCTGGAATTCTGCTCAGAACTTCTCCTTCGAAAACTATGTGGGAATCATCCTCAATAGTTTTTTGAAATCAATACTTTGAATACTTTTAAATTTTACTGAAAACTCCAGGGTTTGTCCAAAGATTTTATCGATTGTTCTGTAATTTGTTTTAACCCTTAAAATGCTTCCAAGTCTCAGAGTCTTGACAATTAAGACTGCATGACTATTTAATAAATATGATTTTTTTTTTCAAATCTGTGATCTAGGAAAATTTTTAAACCCTCACATTTTAACTATTTTTTCTCCAAATCTTGCATCACGAAAATTGTTATTAATCCCAAATCTTGAAGAACAGTTTTATTTTCAGACTCTACACATATTTCAAAGCCCCAGAATGTTGGGAATCTATTTTTTAAGTAAATAATATTTCAGTAATTTTTTTTTCAAGTATTGGTCTATTGGTCGTGGGTATTAAATTTCATGAACCATGTTTAGTTTCACGTTGAGCGAGCTCAAACGTCAGCACGTTTCACATTTTTTTCGTGTTTAGCGCGAGTACTGAAAGGTTAATGGTTATGTTTTTTTTATTAGAGAGAATTTTAACCGTTGGCTAGTTCATCTCTAAATCTTATGTTAGTATAGACAATGGAGTGAATACACATTTTCTTTATCCGATATCACGATCAATTTGCTCTAATTCTCATTTGTATCAAGTTCATTTATTAATTAAATCTCTTACTATTCACAAGCTGTCTTATAATCTATTCATCCAGATAGCATTTGGCCTAGTGACCTTAATCTCTGTAACTCAATAAATTTTAGAGCTTTGAAATCAAAAGATGTATCGAGCATAAAAAGTGGTAGATATCGATTTATCAAAGTATCTCGAAAGATCAATAAATTGTTTTGAATACATTAAGACTCATAGAGTTGAATTTTTCCTATATAGCTTTAGAAAACACTTTCTGTAATTTGGCTTTTATTGTTCCCACAAATATTCACTGAAAATTTACAGCTGGCCACGTTTAAAAAATGCGTAAAATTTCGTTTTTTGTTGAATATCAAAAACCGGGAATTTAAAAATGAAAAGTCACTGGCAACCCTGTTTAACGTTTCTCGATGTGTTTGATGTTGCTTTTGATAGCCAATACAACCTGTTACAACTCTGCATTAAACAAATTCTAGAAAATTGTTTCGCTTAGCTGTAGCAATGCAAAGAGAAAATCGATGAAGAGATAATGAAAATCGATCATCGCGTATACGCCCTTATGCATGCTCACTGTCGAGGTATTAACGAAAGAGAAAGTCGATGAAGAGAATCGATCAAAACAGATAGGCCCTTTTTCCAGCTCTGTATAGAATTGTCCATAAACAATTTTTAAAATTTGTATGGGTCGTGGATAATACCTACCCCCCCCCCCCCCCCCCCTTCTAAACTCTCTACGAAGTTAATAAACAGCCTCTAAGTGGCCCGTTGGGTATAGAAAAAGGGTTCTACTACGACTGTCATATCAAAATTTGGCCTAACCAATTCTTAGAAAATAAGTCATGATTCGTCAGAGTAAAATTTGAAAAATCAGTGCTAACATTTGAAAACGGCACAAAAGCCATTTGTAAACAAATGGTTTGTGGGCCCTTTACTCGCTACCCGAAGAACGCCCACGCAAACCAACAGCATTGTCAGGAAGGGGAAAATTTCCCCTACCCGATGTTGCTGTTGTGTCGCGTGGGTGTACTTCAAGTAGTGAGTAAAGGGCCCACAAACCATTTGTTTACAAATGGCTTTTGTGCCGTTTTCAAATGTTAGCACTGAAATGTAACTTTGGATGAACTTTGATGAAGGCAACCCTAATAAAAAATATCACACCCGAAGGATAACCCAAATGATAAAACTATTCCACAGATGTTCTGGATGATACCCTGAACACGTCATTAAGCAAAATAACCATACATATTTTATTAGTGAACTGAGCCAGTTATGACAAATATACCAGTTGTTACACACTCCCATATACGCACTGCCTATTTAAATCACATAAGCCTTGACCAGGCATGGAAAATCATTTACATTCATTTTCCTCTAACTTTTTTCATCAACAGCATTCCGCAAAATAATGTATAGAGCTTTTGTAGGTTTTGTTATTAGCTACAAAAGCTCTATACAATGAATGCAAATGATTTTCCATGTCTGGCCATGACTGTACATGCCAAAACTGGAGCAAATTTTAAGTAGTGTCATAACTTGGTGAACTTACCCTATACAAAATTTGAAAATTATATTGAGTCATTACCTATGCTGCCGTTATACGCATAACTGTCCCATGTTCTATGCAATCCTTATGCACCGTGGGACTCTTATGCGTATAACAGCAGTATGAAGAAAGTTCCATTCAATAGGGGAAATGGCCTATGGATCTAAGATTGAGCCCATCGCTTAAAATCTGCTATTTCAAAACCAACAATTGAAAAGGCCTCAACTCCATTTAATAAACAAACCTTTCAGACCATTTTCTCGCGAACCGAAGTCCGCCAATGGAAACCAACAGAATGAACAGGTATGGGGAAACTCTCCTCTACCCGATTGTGGTTTAGGTTTGCGAATGTAGGTTTCGGTTTGCGAGAAAATGGCCTTACAAGGTTTGTTTACAAAATGGAGTTGTGGCCATTTCAATTGTTGATCTTGATTTATCAATTTTATCTAAAAAAAAACGCGTCATTGCGACGGTACTAATGGATATTTTTGTTCGCTATTGAAAATTTAGTCGATTTTTGAATTTATGTATGGGCCCAAATTAGGTGGCATTAAGGCTGACATTACATCCATTTCCCCTACCTTTCAAATTACCTATTCTCTTTAAAAGAGAATAAACAATCGGAGTCAGGTACAGCGGGGCAAGTTGAAACGCGGGGTGAACAATTCAAAAAAGATATGCTGAAATCCTCGACATCAAGTAGGCTTTTCCACTCGCCAAACCTCCTGCAAAATATTCTTAAGAATACGCTCAATTCTGTATTTACGCGATTTTCATTTTTTCGATTACACCCTGGTACAGAATTTTTAATACCACCATATATTTTTGTGATTTTTTGAAACAAGTTGCATTAAATTTTGCTGCAATTTGAGATCACACAATACTGGAACTAGGTTTTAGCTGCATTATTTTTTTTCCGTTAGCTTAATTCATTAAAATTCGTTGCAAATTTAAGTGACAACAAAAACTACACGTGCTAATCACTGACAAATGAAAATGTTTTTTTTATCTCGAGTGAGTGACGAGAGCTGTCTTTTCAATATCGCCGTGAGGTTCTTTCATCGAACTGTATGTGGAACTAACCGTGGTGGTTCCAAGATAAAATCGATGAAGAGAACCGATAAACGTTAAATTCGACCTTTTGCAGGGTTGTTTTACCATTGTCCAGATATGATGCACAACCCTAGCTACGTTACTGGGTAGTAATATCGTCACCGTTAACGCCGTCTTTCTTTTCGTTTCGAAGCATTTAAGGCGTATTCAGACCAGAGCGTGCATGAGCGGAGCGGAACAGTATTTGCAGCAGTATGAGAGAGTCAACTAGCTATAATTGTTTCATTCATACTGCTGCAATTCCCGCTCCGCTGCGCACGGGCACGCTAATGTCTGAATACAGCTTTAAAGGTCGTTGTCGTGACTGATGTCTAACGTTATTTCTTTTTTTTTCCTCTCTTCCCTTTTAGTTTGCTGGTCTGGACTTGCAGCAGCAGCAACAGTGCGAGCAAGATTCGGGTAATTTGAAATCTACCGCTACGCGTTACGTTCCACCTCAGCTTAGAAGTGGCCGAGGAGGTGGTGGTGGCGGTGGTGGCGGTCCTGAGAACGATAATCAATCCGGCCGTGGAGGTTACGACCGCGGCGGCCGTGGTGGCGACGATTATTCCGGCGGAAGAGATTCGTCCTCGAGATACGGTGACCGTGATCGTGGGGATTATTACGGTAACAGGGGTGGAGACTTCAACCGTAATCGTGGTGGCGGTGGACGCTACCAAAACGATCGAAGAGATAACTACAACCGTGGTGGCGGTGGCGGTTACAATCGTGGACCTCCACCAGAACATGCTCCAGAGCAAGATCTACAGAAACCGCAGGATGAATACCAGCAAAACGGCGCCGAGCCTCTCGTCGACGAACCATTTGTCGATAATGTTGAGCAACCAAGAGGTGGTGGTAACTGGAATAACGCTCCTCGCGGTGGTCGCGGAGGAGATTTCCGTGATCGGCCAATGGATAGTCGTCCGCCGCAGAACGACAGATGGCAAGAACCGTCGTCGAACGGAGCGGACAATAGAGGCGGATACGGTGGAGGTGGCTACGGAGGTAACCGCGGAGGCAGAGACGATCGCGGACCGGGTATGGGTGGACGCTGGAACGACCGCGCCAGAGGAGACGTCGACTATACGCAGCTTACCGACCGTGATGAGCGTTTGGAAGGTGAGCTCTTCCAACACGGTAACACCGGTATCAATTTCAGCAAGTACGAAGATATTCCCGTGGAGGCGACGGGTGATACCGTGCCACAGCACATCAACACCTTCGATGACATTGAGCTGACAGAGATCATCGATAATAATATAAAACTAGCGCGCTACGATGTACCAACACCGGTCCAAAAGTACGCCATCCCTATTATTATGTCTGGGCGTGATCTGATGGCTTGTGCCCAGACTGGATCCGGCAAGACAGCCGCTTTCCTGGTTCCCATTCTGAATCAAATGTACAAGCATGGGGTTGCCCCTCCACCGCAAAATCGTCCATTCAATCGTCGCAAGCAGTATCCACTTGGTTTGGTGTTGGCTCCAACTCGTGAGCTAGCCACGCAAATCTTCGAAGAATCTAAGAAATTCTGCTATCGCTCGCGCATGCGTCCTGCCGTCCTGTACGGTGGTAACAATACTCAGGAGCAAATGCGTGAACTTGATCGTGGCTGTCATCTGATTGTCGCTACTCCGGGACGTCTGGAAGATATGATTATGCGTGGTAAAGTTGGACTCGACAATATTCGCTTCCTCGTTCTTGACGAGGCCGATCGTATGCTGGACATGGGATTCGAGCCGCAAATTCGTCGTATCGTTGAAGATAGCAAGATGCCACCGACCGGAGAGCGCCAAACACTGATGTTCTCCGCTACGTTCCCGAAAGCGATCCAAGAGCTAGCTAGTGATTTCCTTCACAATTACATCTTTTTGGCCGTCGGTCGTGTCGGATCCACTTCGGTCAACATCACTCAGTCGATCTTCTGGGTAGATGAAACCGACAAGCGCTCCCATTTGCTGGACTTACTTTCGAACATCAAGGCACAGAATGATGGCGAAGAAAAAGACTGTCTAACGCTAATCTTTGTGGAAACCAAGAAATCCGCCGATTCGTTGGAAGAATTCCTGTTCAACTACAACCACCCGGTCACCAGCATCCATGGTGATCGTACGCAGAAGGAACGCGAGGATGCACTCAAGTGCTTCCGTTCTGGACGTTGCCCTGTTTTGGTTGCAACTGCCGTAGCAGCTCGTGGTTTAGATATTCCGAACGTCAAACATGTCATCAATTTCGATTTGCCAGCAGAAATCGAAGAGTATGTCCACCGTATCGGTCGTACCGGCCGTATGGGTAATCTAGGTATCGCGACAAGCTTCTTCAACGACAAGAACCGCAACGTGGCCACCGGACTAGTTCGGCTACTGGTGGAAACATCGCAGGAGGTTCCAGGATTCCTGGAAGATATGACCAATGACCGCTCGTGGGGTGGCCGCGGCCGTGGAGGTGGTCGCAACCAACGCTATGGTGGAACGACCTCTTCCTTCGGCTCCAGGGATTACCGTCAGCAGAACCAAAACCGTGGCAATACTCGTGATCAACGCGGTGGCGGCGGAGGCAGCGGTGCTGGTGGTCGCGGCGGTGGTTATGGCGGCGGTGGCGGAAGTGGTGGATACGGTAAGTTTAGTTGTAATTTAAAAAAATCAACCCAACATGGCGAATGAGAACGACTCAAATTTGAGTTTAGTTTACTCATAAATCACTTCAAGTGCAGGAACTTAGCGATGAGTTAATTTGCCTCTTGTTGTCCCAGGTTTGTCCAGGTAACAATTCCCGAATATGAGAAAAGTAAAGATTGGATTCATTCAGTCTATTGGTACTACTCCTAGACTGATTAAAATTTTCCGGCAGATTTTTGAGGTTTTCCACAGAAAAGAATGAGGCAAATTTACTCATCGCTCAGTGTCTGCACTATCTGCGATTATGAGTAAATTAAACTCAAATTGGGGTCGTTCTTATTCGCCGTGCACCCAGAGGTGGTCACGAAACATTTTTTTTTCAAATTGCCAAACCCTTTTTGTGTCCATGATATGGCTAATTTTCTGTTTGAATGGGAAGTATGAAAGGGTTTGAATGTTTTAAGTAATAAATCAATTAAATCAAGAAAATATCGTATATAAAGCTTTAATAAACTATATCAGCATCAGTGTAGGGAAAATATCAAAAAATCAAATCTCACCAACGCCCAAAATCACGCTTGATTTTCTTACACAAAAATCAAAAAGCAAACAACTGCGGATGATTTTGCAAGCTGTGATATCGCAGCTCGGAATATCAAGCTAACAAAACTCACCAGCTGCAAATCTCAACAAACTGTGGTGAGATTGAGTTTCATGATTTTTGCTTTACACCCGAATGCAACCAAAGCTTCCATAACGGCTGGCAGCAGTCACTTCGCGTCTGCCATCGGTGAAGAGTAAAAAGATATAGCAAACTATACTTTCTCTTTCTAAGAAAACGATGTGCAACGGAATCATGTTTGTGTCGAGTCAACTCTCAGCTTGATTTTTGCACGTTGTGAATAGTCTCGCAATATCAAAGTAGCTTGTAAAATCAATATCAAGCGTGATATTGTGAACCCATGAGAGCGGAAAAATATCAATTGATTGCTGATTTTGCCAACACTGATCAGCATTGAGGGCTGCTTCAGTTTTTCCGCAATCTTTTACCCGGTCATGGATAGGGATCTTTTCCATTACTTTTTAACATAGAATGCTTATGTTAAATCCACTTGAATTTTCAGTTAACCCATCTTAAAATAGATAGTGTTGTGCTATTAATATCTCTATCAAAATTAATACGTGCAAACTTGTTCGGTTTTTCTCCATTTGTTTCGCCCTAAACACAATTTGCTCTGGATTTCCGAATGTTCCTCACATGCGTTCTCCATACCCTCTTAGAATTTGAAGTAGCGTCCACCACTAGTCTTTCCCATATTGGTTTCTCCAAATCCTTGGTTAATGCAAATTTTACTTAGTGAAACATGTAGTCATTTCCATGTAGTGTAAATCTAGTACGACGAGATTCTGACGAACAAAAATGCAAAAAATAACATTCTTGAAAAATGACATTAATTTGGCAGTTAAATTAAAACTTACCTCAATTATAAAAAAATGAATTGCAGTCTAATTTTCAATA
Organism: Ochlerotatus camptorhynchus; assembly: GCF_037179485.1. Classification (NCBI taxonomy): domain Eukaryota; kingdom Metazoa; phylum Arthropoda; class Insecta; order Diptera; family Culicidae; genus Ochlerotatus; species Ochlerotatus camptorhynchus. The sequence goes on along the minus strand of NW_027040751.1, from coordinate 204,601 downwards.
CGATTGTTAATTTCAGGTCGCGATGAAGGAACCTACTATCGCAACGGCGGTGGTGGTGGTGGCGGCGGCGGCGGCGGCGGTGGCGGTGGTGGTGGCAGCTATGGCGGAAGCTACAGCACCGGCGGTGGCGCTAGCGATTGGTGGAACGAGTAAGGTAACAATTTCCGCGTCGGAGAACCGGGAATTACATTTCCAACTTGCTAATGGAAAAACAAAACAAAAAAAATACGAATTCACAAACACAACATCTTTAAACATACATAGTACACTGCAGATATGAATGAACCCACTCTAAATTAACGTTACAAGCCAACAAAAGAAGAAAATAAGGAATGGTTTACTTCAGAGCAAAAGAGAAGAGAAAGTTTCATCCCGACAGCCAACTACGGTCCTGAATTTCGTTTTACTCTTTTCAAGCGCGGACTAAAAGGAACAGCAGATATACAAAGAAAGGCACAGGCCCTCCACATTTTCGAAAGGGCGTATAAAGTTAGGAAAACATATTATTTATATTGATCTTATTAACCAACACACATCTGAACACGATTTTAAACACCTTACAACAACAGGCTCGCTTAGATACATACAGATCGCAACATGGATAGCAAACAGCAAATCTATAGAGCATTCTTTAATACACATACTTGCAAATATATCCAGCAGCAAATACAAAATCCCAAGGTCAAATGAAAAGTTACATTTTGGAGAAAAAAAAACATCAATTTAAAATAATAAAAAAAAAAGCTAAATAGGGGTTACCTTCGCGGAAATTCTGCCGATCGCTTCTTCCAAACCGTTGATTCTACTCCGGACGGGTTAACACGAACTCCGAGAACTGTGAAGAAAAAATGGGGCGCACGCGGTGATACAAACACACACAAAGTACTATTAAAAACGAAAAGAAGTGATATAGTGCAGAACAGAAAGGACTGTCTGAAAACATCAGAATTAGGAAGTATAAAAAAAAATTGGTAGAATTGGCTAGCCATCAATTCGAAGCAGAACATGAAGACAGAAAACCAACTTCAGTAAAAAAAAATCAATTGTTACACTTTCCCAGTACTAAATTCTATACTAGAGAGAACCAATTCTGACAGGACATCTACACAAAAATAGCAGCAAAAATGATAACAAATAGACAATTCTATGCAGAAGGTAAACAAGAAAAAAATGTGACCTTGTTTTTATTTAACATGGAATTCTTCGAACGCTTAACAAATAATCCCGAAATGCCGTAATTCGAGCCACCCATTCGGGAAATGGGGAAAACAGTAGGGAATCGAGAATCACCGGGAAAGATCAGCCACGGGGCAAGATGGGTCAGCTTGATTGTACGTCATTTCCTGGAAAACCGTTTCCCGGAATGTAAAAAATCTCATGATTATTATTTTTTTACAAATCTTAACTTGACGTAACAAAACGTAACTTCAAAGTAGTATATAGGGGAGTGAACCAGTATTTATCATTGGTTCCTACTTTGGCCAAACCTCAGAAGACCGATTAAATTACAATACTCTCCAGTTTTCAAAATGACGTCCAAGCAAGAGGAGCAGCGTGTCATAATTTTGCTCGCACAGCAATAGAATCCGACGTTCTCACACGCCAAGTTGGCAAAATTGCTGGATGTGACCAAATCGACCGTGACAAACGTTTTAAAAGTGTTCGGGGAGCGTCTGTCGACCGCCAGGAAGCCTGGAAGCAACGGCAATCGTAATCCGGACGTGGTAGCGACGACGAAGAGGGTGGCGGTGAAATATAAGCGGAACCCTAACCTCTCCATCCGGGACGTCGCTGGCAAGCTCAATGTCTCCCATACTACTGTGCAGCGGGCCATAAGAAACGAGCTGGGTTGTCGACGTTTAAGAAGGTGAAGGTGGTGAACCGAGATAACAAACAAAACACGTCGGCAAAGCAGCGGTCCCGAAAGCTGTATACGAATCTGCTAACAAAGTTCGACTGTGTCGTCATGGACGACGAAACTTATGTGAAGGCGGATTTCAAGCAGCTTCCGAGAAGGTGGCTGAAATTTTCAAAACCATCAAACTATCGAAGTTCCCGAAAAAAATATCTCGTCTGGCAGGCCATATGCACGTGTGGTCTAAAAAGCGGCATTTTCATTACTACGGGAACCATGAATCAAGAGATCTGCGTCCGACATTATCAACGTCCGCACGTACCGCAGTGCGAACATAGATTCGGACCGCTACCTAGTTGCAGTATGCATGCGCTCAAAACTCTCGACGGTTCATAACACCCGTCGAACGCCGCGACCCAACATTGAGCAACTACGGGACGCCGGAGTTGCCCAGGACACCCGTCGAACGCCGCGACCCAACATTGAGCAACTACGGGACGCCGGAGTTGCCAGGACTACGCGCAGCAGCTGGAAGTCGCACTACCCACGGAAGAGCAGCTTGGCGCAGCTTCTCTTGAAGATGGCTGGAGGGAAATCCGTTCCGCCATAGGTAGTACTGCTGCAGCGGCACTAGGTACTGCAATCCCGGACCGAAGAAATGACTGGTTTGACGGCGAATGCAAACTGTTAGTAGAGGAGAAGAATGCAGCACGGGCGAGAATGCTGCAACACCGCACGAGATTGAATGCGATACAGACAAAACTCGGTTTTCCGAAGGAAGAAGCGTCAGCAGGAAGACCGAGATCGCGAGGCGATGGAAAATCTGTACCGCGTAAACGACACACGGAAGTTCTACGAGAAGCTAAATAGTTCGCGCAAAGGCTACGTGCCGCAAGCCGATATGTGCAAGGACTTGGACGGTAACCTTCTCACGAACGAGTGTGAGGTGATTGAGAGGTGGAAGCAGTACTATGAAGAGCACCTCAACGGTGAAGCAGCAGAAAACGAAGGTGGCACGGCAACATACCTTGGAGCACGCGCAGAAGACGACAGGCTACCGGCCCCTGATCTTCAAGAAGTTGAGGAGGAGATCGGTCGGCTGAAGAACAACAAAGCAACTGGTGTAGATCAACTACCAAGTGAGCTATTAAAATACGGTGGTGAAGCACTGGCTAGAGCGCTGCACTGGGTAATTGTCAGGATTTGGGAGGAGGAGATATTACCGGAGGAGTGGATGGAAGGTGTCGTATGCCCAATCTACAAAAAAGACGACAAGTTGGATTGCTGCAACTACCGCGCGATCACACTGCTGAGCGCCGCCTACAAGGTACTCTCCCAAATTCTAAGCCGCCGCCTGTCACCATTTGCAAGAGAGTTCGTGGGGCAATACCAGGCGGGATTCATGGGTGCCCGCGCTACCACGGACAAAATTTTCACCATTTGGCAGGTTCTGCAGAAATGCCGCGAATACAACGTGCCCACACATCATTTGTTCATCGATTTCAAATCCGCATACGACACAATCGATCGAGATCAGCTATGGCAGATTATGCACGAGTCAAGGGGTGGTCACTCTACACACCTGTATTGCGCCAAGTTTTTTCTCAGTGTACCTCAGTGTGCCGCAGCTGTACCGGCAGTGCAAAGAAGTCATTCCCCCTTATTCTGCGAGTCACGTGACTCTCTGTCACCGGTGAGGTGACAATTGTCACATCGTGTGAGGTGACTCTCCATGTAAATCAAATGGAGAGTCACCTCACACGAGGTGACTATTGTCACCTCACCGGTGAGAGAGAGTCACGTGACTCGCAGAATAGGGGGGATTGAACTGACTTTTGATGTGCTTGTTTTTGTTTTGTTTTTCAATGTTTTCAAAAACGACACTGACTACAGTTGGGACTACACACTGGATGCATCCGTCTCGAAGTGCGAATGTTCCCGCTGAAGTCGGAAAGTTCCCGAGCTTAGCCTGGTGGTCAACGCCATCATGAAGTGCAACCACAGCGCGATCGATCACAAATGCACAAAACTCCCGTTCATTATGAAGATGTTAGTTGGAAGTGCCAAAAGGCAGGAGAGTAAAAATAATTTGTTGAACTATTTGAGGTTTTGCCAAGACGGTCCTCCAACATTATATGAAGGACGATGGAATGGTTGGTGAAGCAGCCACCGCCATGGATGTACTGGAGCAGTTCGAATGGTCGGGTGGTATAGTTTTTGTTTGGTTGTTGACTTTCCGATGAAAACTCAAACCGCTTGTCGTGATCGGCCACGGATTAGCGATGCAGCTCCCACGGTTGCGGCTGCTTCCAATGCTGCTGCTGCTGTTCCTTCTGCTGGTCCGTGTCCTCTAAAATTCGTTAAAAAAAATGACGGACCAGCAGCAGCATTGGAAGCAGCCGCAGCCGTGGGAGCTGCATCGCTAGTTCGTGTAGCCATTACCGGAAACCTCGGTCAGGGCAAGATACCGCTGTTAGCTGTTCTTCGTCTGGAAGGAAATGTGGATGCGACTTCAGTCACGGGTGTAACGATTTTGAGAATCCATGGAGAGACTTGGTGGAGATTCACGGTTGTTTTGAAAATAATTTGACTAGGAGTGGCAACATCAATAACAAATTTTGACCTGCACACTGCGCAGGTGCAGAAAAAGTTCAGTGTTGCCAGTAACTTTAAAGATCATAAAAATTGTAACCATGGGTGCCAAACAATGCCAATGACTGCACCCGGGTGTGCCCTGGGACGGGACTTGACAATCGGGTAGCGATTTCGAGCCAATTTGCTGTCAAATCCGAGCCAGTTGCTGATTGGTCGATCGTGGTAGCAATCGTGGAATAAAAAGAACATAGGGATCATATCAATCTGTCTGGCAGTGATGCCGGAATCATTGTTGACGTCAATGGCGTTGTTAATTGTTTATATTTGCGAAAGGAAAGTTGGAAAATAGGGACCAGGGCGTGCTTTAAGAGATGGATATTCTTGTTTGTTTATGGTTGTTTTTATTGTGTTAAACAAAAATGATGTACAAGGTGTTAAGCTGCGGTAGAAACTCCGAATCAAATTAAAATTAAAATAGAAAAATCATTTTTCAATCCTGGCATCATTGGTCAACTCCGTCAAACACCATGCACTAATTTTCGACGGGCATTCATCAAAAACATTAAGAAGAGTGAGAAGCTGGATTGTCAAGTCCCGTCCCGGGGTGTGCCCAAGTTTGATTTTGGCACACTGTGTAGAGTGACCAACCCCTTGGCACGAGTACGGATTTCCGGATAAACTGACGCGATTGGTCAAGGCGACGATGGATCGAGTGATGTGCGTTGTTCGAGTATCGGGGACACTCTCGAGTCCCTTTGAATCTCTAAGGGGGTTACGGCAAGGTGATGGACTTTCGTGTCTGCCATTTAACATCGCGTTAGAAGGTGTGATCAGAAGAGCTGGGATAGACACGAGTGGCACGATCTTCAGGAAGTCCGTCCAGCTTCTTGGCTTCGCCGATGACATTGACATCATGGCACGGAACTTTGAGACGATAGCGGAAACGTACATCAGAATGAAGGCTGAAGCTAGGTGGATTGGACTTGCCATCAACGCATCAAAGACAAAATACATGAAAGGAAGAGGTTCTTGGGATAGACAATGTTAGCCTCCCACCCCGAGTTCAGATTGACGGTGACGAAATCGAGGTGGTCGATGAGTTCGTGTATTTGGGCTCACTGGTGACCGTCGAAAATGATACCAGCAGAGAAATTCAAAGACGCATTATGGCATGGCCTACTTTGGACTCCGGAGGACGCTCCGGTCGAATAAAATTCGCCGCCACACGAAGTTGACTGTTTACAAGACGCTGATTAGACCGGTGGTGCTCTACGGCCACGAGACCTGGACTATGCTCGTGGAGGACCAACGCGCCCTTGGTGTTTTCGAACGGAAGGTGTTGCGTACCATAGCTGTTGGGCGTCAAGCGCCTTCGGTCAGCAAAAAAGGTAGAGAATCTTCGGCGAAGCATATTCCGTGTCAAGTGGAAATCGAACATCGACGCTACTCGGTTGAACACTCGCTCCAAGCCGTAAATAGCACTCCCTAAGCTATAATTAGTTCGAAGAAGTGGAAGTCTCAGCATAAGACTGTTGGGTAGTGATCGAGGTTGAACATTAATGTTCACTTGTTGCAGAATTGCTTCGCAGTCGATTCTTCCTTGCAGAACAAAACATCTCTTCTGATACGTAAGGGCTCGACATTGATCAATTGGCAGCGATTCTCGTAGCTTGGAAGACGATGTGAGTATCTCCAAGGCAACTTACGGTGCGCGAAGCGAAGAAAACGTCATAGCACAGATTCAATTCGCTCGGCCCCATTATTGTAGTTCGGGCTCCAGGCTGCAGAGCAGTATTCCAACGTAGATCGTACGAAAGAGCAATAGAGCGATTTTAAGCAGTAAATGTCTGTGAAGTTCTTAGTAATCTTGAAGACAAAGCCAAGAGTTCTGGACGCTTTGTCGACGACATACGATATATGGTGTGAGTATGTCAGCTTTGAGTCTAGAAAAACGCCTAAGTCTTTCACGCAATGCACCCGTTCGATAGTCGTGCCTAGCAGTTTGTAGCTGAAAATAATCGGTTGTTTCTTGCGTGAGAAAGTAATAACTGTACACTTAGCTGGGTTGACCTCCAGTCGGTTTTGACTACACCAGTCAGTAAAGGAGAAATACCAATGGTCCCAGATGGCTACCCTGAGGTATACCGGACTTTGCGCAGAAGCTTGCTGAGCGACAAGTACTCAAAGTTACTGTCAATTGGCGCTCCGTGAGGTATGAACGAAACCATCTCAAAGGATTTCCACCGATCCCTAGTCTATCAAGCTTAGCGATCGCATTTTCGTTGTTCAGCTTATCGAAGGCTGCCGTAAGATCTGTGTAGATAACGTCCGTTTGGGTTCGAGCAATCAAACTGTCTGTGATGTAAGACGTTAGGCACAGCAGGTTCGTAGTTGTGGAACGCCCAGTTATGAATCCGTGTTGATCTATACTTAGATATTGTTTGCAATGCGCATGACAACCAATTCAAAAAGTTTTGATACAGCACTCAGCGACGTGATTCCCCGGTAATTGTTTACGTCGCGTTTGCTTCCCTTATTATGAACTGAACAGGAAACATATCCACAGTCTTTCAGCAAGACGGAAAATATGCCGCTGGAAAGAGAAAGCTGGAATATGCGGCGCAGTGGATCTAAAAGACAAGTGATGTTCTTTTTAAGAATAATCGACGGAACACCATCGGGTCCAGCCTTAGCTGAAGTCTTAAGTTTAGATGCTGCTCTAGAAATCGTATCTGTAGTGGCTTCGACCATGCTGAGCGTTTGGTTGACCAAAGGAACATAACTGGCCGCGGAAGCAATGAGATTAGCGGAGAGTTGCTCGTCTTCAAACACACTAGCAAATTTGGCTGAGAACAGGTTGCAAATGTCTTGTTGATTGCCAGCAGTTTCACAATTAATCATATTGTCGAGCAGTTTTGAGACGACCTTCTACCAGCGATTTTACGGAAATGAAACAATAAATTCCAGATTTTTCAAGCATATCACAAATAAGACCCTATTTTCTCGAGGTTGTAGAAGAAAAAATATCAAAATATTGTTCCACATTAAAGTTCGAGTGGTAGGAAACGTCATTTTAAACTGCTCGAATGATATGATCCATTAAAAATCATTGAAAGGGTAAGCCGACTTCCCTGCGTTGCTCATTTACGAAGTTCCAGAAGGATTTCGGGTGTGATTTTAGCCGCCGTTGAATCCTCCTTTGATAGCGTTGGAAACAGAGACGACTTAACCGCTTAAGTGGACCCTACACGATTGTTTTTATTGACAATAATCGTACACAGCAAAAAAAGTTGTTGAATATTACATCGAAACTGCTGCAACCAGGTCAATCCATCGGTTGTGTAATATCACATTGTACGATGTACATCGATTTTGCGAACAAAATTACATCCATTGATGTAATATTGTATCTGCTTTTTGCTATTACAGCATTATTTCATACATCAGCTTGAATTACGTTGATCGATATTACATTTTTTTTGCTGTGTATTGTCAATACATTCTATATTGACGTCAATACATCGGTATTGACAATAATTCTGTATTCACATTGTCAATATAATTGTCAATAATTTCCCTCCACGTCAATATATTGATACGTGTGGGGTTCGCTTTATACTCGTGGTTGAGTCTGACATAGTAGCATTTCCGCAGTGTGCAGTGTAAATCTTCTGAGAGCAGCCTTCTTAGTTCTTTTCAACGAGCGAAGATCTTTCGTCATCCACTGGAAACGTGTCTGTCAATGACATATGCCAAGACGTGAGAAAAGGTTTGTGCAGCAATGTTGGCGTCTACAGGATCTAGAATATGCTCCCAATCTAGGTTATGTCGTTTTCGTTTTTGCGGTGTAGCACTGGTGTAGTGTAAGCAGGAATAAGCGCGAGTCTTTGACAGCTCAACACCATTTGTTTGTAAACAAAGGTGCATCCTATATCTACACCCTAAAATATTTCGGTGTACGGCAGTGTAGCACCGGTGTAGCTACACCGCAAAAACGAAAACGACATTATACTGCACATGGACAATACTGCGATGGTCAGCTCTACGGAAGTCATATGACACAGCGTTTGGAGTGCTGGTGAAATCATGGACAATATTATTTTCGATCACGATAACTAAAGCAGGGTGATGATGCACTTCCTTGTCTAAAGGTTCGGGTGCCGTGGAGAGGAAAGGAGCTGTATCACAAGCACTCACAAAGCAGAGATGCAGGGTGCGGTTGTTTTCATTCAACAGGCCATTGATTTGTGACCGAATTGCGGTACTATAATTGTCCACGTGATCAGGACAAAAGAAACCACTATGGGTTGGAGTCCATGCAATGCCCGGTAGGTTAAAATCGGGGGTACGGGGTATTATCATAGACTAGTAGGTTCCGAAGAAACGTGCTCAACTTTTTGGCTCAGCTCTGGTTCTATCTTCGGTCCCAAGCTAATCGATTCACCCCTCGAAACATAGGAAAATCCACGAGCCCCTCATTTTATCTATCAAACTTTCATAGCGAATCAAAACAAACATTGTGTAGTACTAGAATTTTGACTAGAATGGGATACGTTAATCGATTTGCTTGGGACCAATAGGCTAGTCAAGTAGTGGGCCAATTTAAAATCGTTAGTTTCGTATTGATTGTTGGTATTATGCTGTTTCCGATGCACTTTTCACACTGCTCGTGGCCCAGTTTTACCAGAGAAAGTCGTTTCATTACCCGACGGTAGAACTGGTAGCTGACCTGTAACTTAGGCTCGTGTGATTGCTGACAGTCAAACATTTTTTTTTTGCGACATGTCAGATGGCAAATACAACCAATTTGGGACAGGCTCTCTCCTGTAATGGGACACGGTTGGATTGAAACTCATGATGTGAGTTTGTGTGATGTATCCGATACGTTTGTAAACAAGAAGAAGAAGGTATAACTTTTTACACAGTAGTCGAATCGATTTGCGGTCTTCGACAAGGTTGGAGAAGTTCTAAAATTTGGGCTATCGTTCGTTTATAGTTTTTTTTTATTAGGGTAGTTTTCCCAAGAAGGTTACTTACGATGGTCTCAAAAATAAGTGCTTCTTGTGTCATTCAGACAGACACCGGACGGACTTCTGCTGCTGCAGATAACTGAAGTTTAAAAGTTTTTATGCAGACCACGACCACACTGCATCTACTGTGTTCGAGAACATTTCGGATTAATTGAAACCTCAACTTGGTGATGCGATAGAATTATGTATTCGTTTTCTGTTTACCATCTTTTGTCAGAAAAAGAACAATTTCATTCACAAATATTAATTAGCCATTTTGTTTTATTTGTTATTTCTGCCTTTACTGTTTTTTTTTTTAATTCTGCCTGCTATTGATCGCCTATCAATAATCCAAAAAATGGAGTCTATTTTCATTGTCTCTTTTTTTTTCTTCGCGAAAAGCTTGAACTGCTTTAATCTCTCTTTTGATACCTAAACATATTGTTCTTTCTCTTTTTCTTTTGCCCGTATTCATTCTCGCAACGTTTCCTTTATTTTTCTTTGCGCGTTGAACGGTTTTTCTCAGTGTTATTTAGGTTTTTTTCTCTCCTAGAAGATAAAGTATATATGTGTATATCTAGTTTTTTTTGTTTAATTTTATAATTCTATTTTTGCTTTATATATAAAAAATAATATTTCACGTGTCTTTTCAGCAACGCTCTTACTTTCATCGATAGAATTGGATTCCCAGTTGATGGGAAATCCAAACTTCGATACTGGTACAATTTTTGTTCCATTCTGAGTGTGTGTGATACAAGTTAGGTATAATAATAATCATAGTTTTGGAAAATAAATAAGAAACGTGTCAGCGTTGAGCAGGAGCACGCTTCTTTTCGCCTTTTTCAACGTAATCGGACAATTTTAAGCCCAGTAGAGTGTGTGTCTTACAACTTAGGAAGTTAATGGAGTAGGGCTTTAGTAGTACTTCAGATAATTTGTTAATTAACTAATATTCAATCCAATTTTTCTTTTGAGATGGGACATTGCTTGATTGCTTGGATTTGAGAGTTTCGTTGGATTCACGATCCTTTCACTAACAATTGTTATGTTCTGGAAGATACACATCATGGCAGAACCGGGTATTATAAAGGGCCAGTTTGTGTGTGTGTGTGTGTTGTCGGTGCCTTTAAATTGATGTACATGAGGAATATATTTCTTTTAGAAATACACGGCAATGATGGTCTGCATAATGCAATATGTATACCATAATAGAAACCTTTTCGAAACAAGAGACTGTTGACGTTCATTACCCATGCTTTGATAACTTCTTGACAGATCTGTGGAAATGGGTAATAACTTAACCTGGTGTTCTGTGGATTTCAGTAATTTATGATTCATTTCAGGAAATAATTATTCTTAGTAGGGCAAGTTTTGTAATTTTTTAAGGTCCAGTCTGAGCGAGTATTGATTTGATATCCAATTGGAGAAATTCTTACAAAAAACGAATTTATATCTTTACTAAACGGTCCATAAAAGCATAACAGACCCATGAGAATTTTTTGTCAGAAATGAATTATTCATTAGAAGCGATTGTAAACTACCAGCATTTTACACTGTTTTGCATCTTCAGCATGGTAAACGTCCCAGTTTTCCCTATGTAGGTTCGCACAAATCAATCAACTTCAACTCTATATATCATTGCCGTTCAAAGGAGTATATGCGTTTTGCGTTGACTTTCGTTACTATACATCCACAAATTCTGATTTAATGCATTTATTGTAAACAATAGTAAAACTTGCTTCGCTGTACTTTAAACAATAGATACCCAAAAAATAACGTACAACAACAGTGTCCATCTTCCTGGTGACAGCAAAAACAAAAATGCAATTTAGTACAATATTTTACACAATTTGTTATTCGGTCGTTCTCATTCTTAATCTTCATACGGTCCTAAAATTTGTTTCACAATTGTTTTCTCTATCAAATCTTCTCCATCTTCTTTCATTTTTTTTTTGAAGTTTTGCTGCACTTCTAACTCATTAGTAACTTAATACAGTTTTCGAAGGATGCCTTATTTTCCTCCCCGCGGTTTCCATGATCCAGTAACTTCTAAAAGCAAAACGTAAGTGGAGTGTATGTGTGTGTGTGATTCTGTCTGTGGGTATGTTATGTTTGTTCTTCAGGAAACTGCAAGGTCCACGAAAGAAGGAATGGATCGCATGCTCTCGCGGTAGGTACATATGCCGAAAAACGATTGCCAACCAAACACATTTAGACCGGCTTTCAATGTTTGTTTTGCTTTCGAATTTGCGCACACATTTCTATTTAGCATTTTGCATCGGGAAGGGCCGATCTAGAGATATATCCAACGCAAGGACCCACTATGGTGGTGGTGTGTGCGTGGGTGCTTCGAGACGCAACTGAGAGCAAGAGGAAAAGAGGAATTTTGAACATGTATTGGGAATTAGTTCGGGAAGATGGTAGGCAGGACACACATACAGTTTTGAATAGGGGGTCAAAAATACGCTGGTGCTTGCTATTTTTTTTTTGTTTGTTTTGCTTTCAGTCCTCTCGTCTCAGTGGTCTGAAAAGAAGAAAAAGATAAATCAGAAAACAGTAATAGGATGTTGTCATTATTACGCTTAGCATTGAATGTCAGGAAATAGTACAAAATATACCACGGATATCAGTAGACAAATCTAGGTAGCCCCAAGACCCAAACAATTCCTTAATAGATCTGCTAGAACAGTTTGCTTCGCTCTCATTATCGTAACAAACTATTGTTTTTAATCCGCTCCTCGATCGGTGAGATTGTCAATTTTGTCAATTTCCATTAAGTTGAAGTCTGAAGATGCTGCTGCTTTTTGCCATAGCTCAGAGGGTTTGATTTTACATTATGTGAATGGAAAGGTAGTGGAGGTTCCCGATCGCGATCTACCGTTGGTATATGGAAATAAGGGAGAAATTCCCTGCCGTGCTGCGCCTCGACATGCCGAACGAGTGTGAGGTGATTGAGAGGGGGAAGCAGTACTATGGCGAGCACCTCAACGGTGAAGCAGCAGAAAACGAAGGCGGCACGGCAACAGACCTAGGAGCACGCACAGAAGACGACAGGTTACCGGCCCCTGATCAAAAAGTTGATTAGGAGATCGGTCAACTGAAGAAAAACAAAGCAACTGGTGTAGATCAACTACCCAGTGAGCTATTAAAATACGGTGGTGAAGCACTGGCTAGAGCGCTGCACTGGGCAATTGCCAAGATTTGGGAGGAGGAGATATTACCGGAGGATGGAAGGTGTCGTAAGCCCAACCTACAAAAATGGCGACAAGTTCGATTGCTGCAACTACAGCGCGATCACACTGCTGAGCAGGCTTCGAAATAGTACAGCCTCCTCGCGACAGTTGGTTTATACCTGAATTGACTGTTGCTTTGTGTACCTTACTACCGCTTGCTACCGTACGTTCAGATCTGAATTCGAAGTTTATTGGCAACAGCGCACGCACGAACGAATGAAAGCTGTATTAGAACAGTCGCATCTATACCCGCTTTGCTAAAATACGGATTTAACTTGTTAACAAATGTTGTAGCTAGTAACAAAACCTACAAAAGCTCAATACATCATTTTGCGGAATGCTGTTGAAGAAAAAAGTTAGAGGCAAATGAATGTAAATGAATGCACGAAATGAATGCAAATGATTTTCCATGCCTGGCTGTCACGTTGGGGTTTGGAAGAAGTCAGGTTGGTGTCGGGTAGGCTTATATTTTTCGCCGCTGATTAGACCGATGGGCCTCTACGGCCACGAAACCTGGTTTATGCTCGTGGAGGACCTACCGCCCTTGGTGTTGTGACCCGCTGAAAATGGTTCTCGAAAGCGCCCCAAGACGAAGAGGACGACCTGCGGATCCTTCGCAGACTACGAGGCTGGCGAAGTGTGGCCATAGATCGAGTAGAGTGGAGACGACTTCTTCGGACAGCAGAGGCAGCTTTGCAGCAGCTAGCTGGGACCTGCTGGAGTTTGTTAGGATCGTTTTTAGCATTACTTTGCCTTTTCGATCAATCTTTCTACAACAGTTCCGAGTATCCCCGGGGAAGTGGTAAAACCTTTTTTTCAGGGCTATTCTGCGCGGCGTGTGAGGTGAAGTGACAGTGAAGTGATGGTGAAGTGACAATTGTCACCTCGGGTGAGGTGACTCTCCATTTGATTTGCACGGAGAGTCACCTCACCCGAGGTGACAATTGTCACTTCACAAGTGAGAGCGAGTCACCTCACCTCACACGCCGCGCAGAATAGGCCTGTTTAATCAAAATCCCTCATGCGACACATCAAATCATATGAAAATTCAAAGCCATATCCATTGGCAGTCATATTTAGGGTTGTAAGACCTATATTGGCCACATCCGCACATGTTCCGGAAACCCTAGGGGAGGTGGACAGAATCTGTCTTGAATCAAATCTCATGATGCGATATGTTGTCTAACATCCTTAACCGTTATGTGATCGACAGGGTAGGTACCCGGGTACCTTTTCAGATTTCAAGTTAACAAATTATGAAGTTATTTTCACGACAGTAAACCAGAATTCAGTGACATCCGAGGGGGGCGACTCTATCTACGATCCAAAAAAGATTGTGTTTTGCTGTGGCTAGCTGCGCGCACGCTGAGTAGATAGAAAGAAGATTGATGACGATTCTGAAGATTTCCTGCAAAAAATTGATGAGCGATGCAAGTAGATGCGACAAATGAAACAAGATTGTTCGAAGATTGATTCGCTAGTGTGAGATTTGTTGACTATCTAAACTTGAGATTTAGATGTGTCGCCCCCCTCGGTGACATCTTAGAACTCATGGAGCGACAACTTTTCATGAAGAAAGATTTCAAATTACAGCAAGGGGCTTCGAAAGGGGGAGTCGTGAATTTTTTTTACAAAATTGAAATGCTAGCTACTGCGGCCAATTTTGACCGATTCTTAATCTTTTGGCACCATTGGATTCAGAAAGTTATCTTCTTTCTGGACATTAGCATTAATGGTTATCCGGAATAGTCTGGTTCCCGGAAATCCGGATTTCCTGTATAATGATCCAGAACTAAGCATTTTCTAGCCACTTTCGCTAGAATTTCAAAGGATTATTATTATTTAGCTTTATTAAGGAGGCTTTCAGCCTTGGTTCGCCTCCAAAATTTCAAAGGAAATGATATCAGAATTTCCTTCAAAAAACATTTCAGCTTACTTGAGGACCAGTTTAAGGTTTCTCCCCGGAACGGCCATTCCGGCGCAGGTTCCCGTAGGGCCTCTAGTGGCCATAGAAGCGTTTGGGAAGAAACCCCTGCAATATGGGTGTCAAAATTCATGAATTTACTGCAGGAAACTGTTTATCATAATTTTGTGATGATCCGATGGATTGTCCCCGGGACGGCCATTCCGGAGTAGGTACCCTTGTCGAGCTCCTAAAGGTGTTTTTTTTTGTCGATCACATAACGGTTAATTCAATAGAAGCAAGTCTAAACACATAGCTGTGACTTCAATTTATAGTTTATTTAATGAAATCTATTTTTTTTTTAATGTGACTTGCGGTTACTTTTCGCAGTGTAAAAATTTTACTTAGTATTGTTTTTCAATTTTTTTTTAAACAAACCACCCTTTTTCAACTGAATAATGACGCTATACAGTATACAGGTGCGCCCCCTAATTTGGAAGCCCGAGTAGATGGAAAACAAACTCAATGAAAACTTACCTTCATTCCCCGATGATAGCTTAGTGGAATAATCGATCCATTTTTTTTTGCAAATATTCTTCCTTCTCTCAACGGCCTGTCCTTCATCGGCACCAGCCGCAAAACACTGGTGCCCACACCGGGTGTTGTATCATTACTACTAAGATGATGGTTACTACAAACTACTAGTACTACTGCATCGCACCGGCCGTTTTGAGCAGGGTCAATTCTTTCTCCTTCGCTTGCACCACCGATCGCCAGTGGATGTCCTGTTCGATTACTTTCGATTCTAGATTTTTCAGCATGATTTCCTGCAATTACGACACAGATTAGTTCAATCCTTAGGATGGGGGTGGGAAGCAACACTTACAGTATCAGCTATAATTAACTTATATTGATCTACTGTTTTTTGCAGCTGCTCGGTCCTCTGCGCCAGTGCTTGCTGGTCCTCAGCAGCATCTGCCAGCTCGGGGGCACCATTTTTGCTACTGCCCTCGTCGGTCTTTCCGTCGTGGGCGTCATTATGTTCGTTTAAACTACTATTATTGTTAGCACTATTGTTACTACTCCTACTAGTGTTGCTGTTGTTGTAGTTATGGTGCACAACCTCAGTGCTATTATTACTGGTGGCGGTGCTGGAGAGGCGAACGCTTTCCTGCTGCTCTCGAATGCAGGCGACGGTGGATTCGAGCCAACTATGGAAGTTGGTGGCATCCAGTGGCAGTGCCGAGACAATGTCCTGCGGAAGCAGCTTTACCAGCAGGTCCTTGGTTCGGTTTTGCTCCTCTAGGATCACCTTATCGATGTCCACCTTGGGTGCTGGTGGGGCTTCCGGGACGTGATTGGACGTTTGCTGTGCTTTGCTGGCTGCCGCTACAAGTTCCTATAAAAGGGGCATAGGAGAATGTTTGTAGTAACTAATCTACATCAGCTAGCAGGATCTTCTAGGTATGTAGGTTGCTGCTTGAAACTTACAACTTTTCTACTTGAATTCTTGTTAGTGGTGCTTGGTTTGGTGGAGTTGTTTTGAGTAACCCCCAGTGCTTCTACCAACTTCCAGTTCTTCATGCGTAAATCCTGCGGCAGCGAAATTCAACAGGCCAACATAAGAAAGGAAACGCAACATGGGATGAAGCCGGATCCGTTTCCAGCGGTGGTGTTGAGAGGAAACAGGTTGGTGGTGTATTCAAAAGAGGTAAGGTTTGGAATCGGAAACAAAGAGAACAAAAGTCCGCTATAATACTATTGCTTCTGGGTTGTGAGTTGGTGGCTACAACTAAGCGCGATTATTTACAAAGCCAATTGGTAATTGGTTAACTAGCACAATACAATCGACAAAAAGTTGTAAGTATCAAATCCATCACAACTAAAGCTAAAAAAAAAGACTAAGTTCTTACATTGTTCTTCGCCTTCTGTTGCTCGATCTGCTTCTGCAGCTCTTCCTCGCGGGCACGCAGCTCCTTGGCCTGCTGCTCGTGATCGGCTAGCTTGGCTTTGTAGTCGACGAGTTCGGAACGGCACACAGTCAGTTCGGTTTTGCTCGAATCTAAGGCATTCTGGAGATTACGAATTTCCACCTTGCTGCTCTCCTCGGCTTGGGTGTTGGCGGCGGTGGTAGCGACCATTACGGCGGCAGCTTGCTTCTGCTTCACCTGCAGTTCGCCAACCTGAGCCTTCAGCTGTTCCGCCTCGTAGTTCTGCTGCTGGCATGTTTTGACCAGTTCCTCATTCTGACCAGCCGTAACGCGCAGCTGCTTCACTTCATTCTCGTACGTGTTAAGCTCTGGGAAAGAAGATGTTGGTAAATGAGCGTTTTGTTTCCATTTAAATTTTAAACTGCATTGAATTGAAAGATAACTATTCAAACTACAGAAAACGTGAAATATATTATCGAAACTTACCTTGCATGCGTTGCTTAATGATTTCGTCTTTATTGTGTAGCAAAATCTCGTATTCAGTCTTTTTCTTGAGCAGTTCCTGCAAAACATGAAAAAATCGTCAATATGGTGAACACCCAAACAAAAAAGCAACCCACCTCTTCGGTTTGTAGTTTCTCGTTCAGCAATTGCCCCTTGGTCATCAGTTCACGCTGCAGCAGTTGCATGTTTTCGTTTAACTGAGCAATGGTGCCGGCGTTCTCCTGGGCAGCGGCATGCTGCTCGGACATTTGCATGTACTTGGCCTGCAGCTGTTGGTACTGGTGAGAAAGAGTTTGCTTTTCGGCAGCGAACTTCTCCGAAACCAGCTGCATCTGTTGGGTAAGATTTTGCACTTCCAAACGTTTGTTGTTCAGCTCCTCGTTGAAGCTTCTGACGGCCATGCTGCCTTGAGTTTTCTCGTTGTTCAACTCCTGGCGGAGTTCCTTGAGCTTAGCATGCAAGCCGGAAGCGGCCTTCTGCTCTTCAATTAGCTGATTTTCCTTTTCCAGCAGTTGCTTTTTCAGTTTCTGCAGCGGATCGGATGGATCGTTCCACTCGGACGGGTCCTTAGTCAGTGTATCTTGCTGCTTGTTCAGCAGGAAGTCAATCAAAATCTGGATGTCGTTCCGCGGAAGATCTGCCTTGCCGAGAATTCGAACCAACGATTGCACGTTGGCAGCGTCCTGCACTTCGGCGGCCAGCTGCTGTGTGATTAGTTCGTTTTTCTTCTTCTTGTTGGACTTATCCTTGTTGGCTTGAGCGTTTGCTGTTGGCTTGGGTTCGCTTGCAGGGGCAACAACGGCAGTGATCGGAGCTGCAACAGGAACAACGGTAATCTCCTCGACAGCACTGCTCTTCGGCGATGGCTTGGTATGGTCCTTGTTTTTATTCTTGCGTTGTTCCTTGGGTTGTGGTTTGGGTTTGGATTCTTCTTCCTTCTGTTGGAATGAATTCACAATATAGACTAAATTATATTTCATTGATGATAAGATAGAAACGTACATGTTGACGAGCAATCTCGAGGGCGTCCTTGGGGTGACTTTCTTCAAAGTGATTAATCTCCGGGGCTGGCTCCGGCTTGACCAGAACTGGTTCCGATTTGTTCAGTAAAATACCACCCTTATGCTTGTTCTTTTTACCTTGGTTTTGCTTGTCTTTTTTCTACCGATTAAAAAAACGACAGTTTTAATGTCTTGAACATTGCTAGTTTTTAGACCATCTTCACCGCTGTTCTCATTCATATTTATGTAGTAGGGGAAATTGCTCTAATGTTGGCCTATGGATCTAAGATTGGGCCCATAGCTAAAAATCTGCTATTTATCAATTTTATCTAGATGAACGCGTCATTGGGACGGCACTAATGGATATTTTTGGTCGCTATTGAAAATTTAGTCGATTGTTGAATTTATGTATGGGTCCAAATTAGGGACATTTAGGCCGACATTACATGTAAATCATCAAGTGCATGATGATTACTTTTGAACGAAGGGTCTTTAGAAAGTGTGAGCAGTCATGTATTGGGTACAACGAAATACGCTACGAAAGAAGAGGGGTTCTAAAATGATAACAAATAAGCTACGTAATTTATCAATGGTCCCTTACTGTTCAAGTTCATGGGATTCTATCAAAAAGCGGGAATAAGGAAGGTATAATTTTCATAACGAATTATTCGAAAGGAGGTCCCTTTAAAGCAAACTCGCCATACCATGGCCACATGACGGTGTTTTTATTTTCAGTACCCGTTTAGCAGCCGGGAATCGTAGTCTTGTAGAAACAGGAATGAGAACCAGTATCTAGGTAAATAAATTATGAAGTCCTTTTATCCTACTTGGGATTAACAGTTTTGCTATACATATCTCTCTCAAGGTGCCAAACTCATCTTCTTACCTTGTTGTGGGTATCAGTCAGAGCGAATGCTTCCGTTTCGGCGAATTCCACACTGGCGTTCACCTTCTTCTTGGCGTACGTCAGTGGGTTGATTTCCTCCTCCATCTGGCTTTCGGACGAGTTGGAATCGCTTTCCACTTCACCCGAATCCAGATCGGAATCCTTAACGGCAACGGAAGCCTTCTGCTTCTGAGGTTGCGGCTTCTTGTTCACCTTTTTACCCTTCTTGTTGGCATTGTCCTTAGTAGGTTTAGAGGTCCCGGCGACACCAAGGATCTTCTCACGCATCTCGCGTTTCTCCTTTAGTTCCTCTTCGAATGATTTGCCCGACAGGGGCTTGAGCAGGAAGAAGTGAAGTCCTAGCAGCGAAACCAGGGTCCCAACGAGGATTACGACAAAGATAAACAGATCCATATTTGCATGGTTCGTTTCACGGACAACGGGGCAAGAAACACGACGGTTCCAACGGGAGAAAAGGGGATACAACTACAGTGTTTTCTGGACGAGCACAAACACGAACCGGCTCAAGCACTTTGAGCACGTTAGTCGACGATAGTCACTGGAATGGAACAGAGAGGAGAAAGAAATTGAAGGTAATTAAATTGGATTTTTGGTTACACCATTGAGTGAGCATCACATGGATGAGAAAAATAGCAAAATTAATATTTCGCATCAAATGGGAAAGTATCAGTTTTTTTCCGGCCACACGTAATCGTTAAATCAACGATTCTCTTGTATAGTTGAGTGAATCGTAAAAAAAACCAGTCGAAACCATTGAAGCGATATGGGTACGTTTATGACAATATAATTTGTTCATCAGTTTAATTGGTATATTACATAATTTAATGATTATTTTCGACCAGAATAAACTCATTCACCGGTTTCGGGTGCGCGTGTGTCTGAGTGCCCTATCTAAATTCATGACGTATTCATAGAGCAAGCAAGCAGCATCCGGTGGTTCTCTCCAGGCTATTCTTATCATTGTGCGCGAAAATGTGCCACACGCGGAATACACAAATTAAATGAAATTTCAAATACACGACAATGGTCTATC
Source organism: Ochlerotatus camptorhynchus (assembly GCF_037179485.1). Classification (NCBI taxonomy): domain Eukaryota; kingdom Metazoa; phylum Arthropoda; class Insecta; order Diptera; family Culicidae; genus Ochlerotatus; species Ochlerotatus camptorhynchus. The sequence goes on along the minus strand of NW_027040751.1, from coordinate 184,630 downwards.
TTGTGCCAGACACGTTTTCTTGATACATTTGAGCTTGTAAATATAATTCAATGAAGCACCAGTCCAGGAGTTGTAGACACAGCTGTCTTGAGGCGATTAAAAGTGACTTGACTAAACCATTTTAATTAGGTTTTGCACCGTCGGGGTTAACCTCAATCTGATGACAGTTCAGTGGTACTGTTTACGTGGACTTAGTCGATTTTTTCTTGGGTAGATTTTCTGGATCATTTTTCAGATTGCAGTGAGCTGTAAACCACACTTTTGCAATGTCCACGAGCAACATCCTTTCACCACGCATTTCCTCAACAATTTTCAAGTTAAAATTCGGAAATTTTAAAATATATTTTTTTCGAAAAAACGACTAAGTGCTTGTAAACAGTACCACTGAACTGTCAAAAAGGTTCAGCCGTTTAACACTGAGTTCATTTGTGACGTCACGCTGCAGAACCTAATTGATGTTACAGCTAAGGCATTCAGTTCAGCAGACCAGCATCACGCCGACAAGCATAGAATGTGATCGAAACCAAGTTCGTTCAATGAGCGCATGAGCGTATGCGTAGTAATGTAAATCCCGTTGTTCAATCATCCAATGAAGTCCTCAATTAATCTAGCAGACTTCTCTCGCTGTTCTCGCTACTGTAACTTTTTTTTTGTTTCGCTGTTCTTCCATTTCCACCACGCTGCTTTTCGCATATCGATCATTTGAGTAATGTTAATTTATATTACCGGCCGTATACCGTTCGTTCAGCAATGTGTTCTATCTCTCTCCTTCGCCTTTTGCTTTGTTACGTCCCTACATCTACATTCACGGAGAAGATAGGTTGACTTTCTCAAATAGAGCCTGCTAGAAGAGCTCGGAGCGAGTTAAGCCGCATACGCACCATAGAGTCCGGAATCGGCGTGGATTGAAGCAGTATGTTCCACATCTATCTCATACACACTGGAGAAAAAGCTTAATGAATAACGCTTAGGCTGTTCTTGTTTCTTTTGCATTTTTTCTCACTTCAATTGTATTGATACATTATTTAACAGAGACATAATAATCCTTTCCTTTCTGTGGTAGTACAGGTGATACGCAACTTTGTTTCGATCCATCTTACGATCAATCCAGCTTTAAACAGTCAGGCTCTACTGTTTAAAAAAAAAGTAAGAGGTTGTATCCAAGAAACGACCGTAGATTCGACGTAGGATTACGTGCTCGGTATCAATATTCGGCGACTGTATTAGGGAAACCACTTTTTCCCGTCACGGAAACGCCTCGTTTTCTGATGACAAAATTATGCGTTTCGTGCACAAAACTCACGGATTTTTTGGTTAATTCAATAGAGCATGAGCATGATTGACCGCCCACGGTTGCTACTCTGTTATTGCCAGATCAGTTGTACTTACACAGAGAACCAATAGACGATGCTTGGGACTAGCAATCACCCTCAATGTGTAAACACTGGTGATCTCAAACTAGGCAATACCAGCGCCGGCCGCGCCCGAACGCAGGTCAAGAAAGGAATGGGTAGGAATGTGTTGACGTGACACTCACTTTGATGGAAGCCGAGAAATCCTCTGCACTTCCACGAGGCGGAATTTTTGGTTTTTTCAATAGATAATAAAAAAGCGAAAATTGATTGGAGGAATTTCTTGCTAGTATTTTCCATTCCTTTGATATTCGCGATCCATCATATAAATTCGAGATTTTTTGTTGCATTTTCTAGCGTCCTAGAGAACACCTTACCTCAATTTGAAGTGTTTCTGATTAATTGAAAAGGTCATGTGGTATTCGGTCGAGAATTTGTATATACCACTTCAATACTGTTACGCATTTGACCACCACGTTTGGTTGGTATAAAAATTTCTACGAATCTGCAAAAATGAACACTTTATCAATTTTCAATAGTTCACTATTAAACATTATACAAATCAAAATTAACACCGATTGCCCGGCAAGATGACAGATAACCTTAGTTTCATCTACCCACTTGCAAATAGTAGGTGTCGCCACACAACGTAAACAAAGGGATTGTTCTTCACCGCCGCAACGGTGCCGCAAAATTTGTGTTTCACCATGTGTGGATGTCAAACAACAGGCAAGAATGCCATATGAAAAGAGCGAATTTTCGTGGAGAAATCAAATAAATCCATACAAATTGAACCGATTGATTGCGTTTCATCTTATCAAAATACTTTGGTTTCTTCAGTTCTATTTTGCTTTTGAATTAGAATAGCCTTCAGATTATTGCTTTGAACATAGTTGTGCGATGAAGGTTTCTCATGGGTCGAATGAATCAAACATGTTTTCTTTCCCGTGTTTCTCTTATGAGGTAAGTAAAGTAAACGGTTTGAGAGGCTGAAATTGGCCTTCGATAGACGTACAAAGTATACCTTTGTATTATCGTTGTACTCTTTTAAGCTAGTAACTCAAATTGTACGTTATGCAGTAATAGAAATTTGTCAGATTAGCGGGGGGATATTGTAGTAAGAGCGCTCTTACTTGCTGAAAACCCATTCTTTCTTTGATCATCAACTTTTTTTTTCAGTTTTGTGATGACAGTCGTCCATACTTTTACTAGAGTACTTTAGTCGAAATCACCGAAAGTATTCTCGTTCAATTCTCATTTATTTCGATGACAATCACATATTTCCGATTTACAAATCATATGTTTAAGCTTTTGGTTCTGTTCTGCTCAAAGACATACGAGACTACATAAAAAATCATAAACTGATTATGAATTGTGCATACGACTGAAAATTAAAAGGACTTTACATCACTGGACGTCCTATGTCGCTAATGTTAATTTTAACGACGGACTCACGTACCACACGCGCGTTCCGGTTTGGTGGGCGCGACAATAAGATGAATTTTAACTTGCATTTAATTTACTATACATCATTTCCGCACTCGCCCTATTCAGATAACACTTCTGAAAACTTGTGAGTTTGACAGAACCACCAGAACCAAATTATCGGGGTACACTGGAAATATACTGGAGTTGTCAAGTTGCCCACAGGTTGCCGGTATTGTCAGAACCTGACCACTTTTCGTAACTCGGTCGTTTTTGGTTGCCTGGAGTCGAGTAACATAGAATAACTTTATATATGAAAAAATATTTGTGAGAATCATTGAGTTCTATTTTTTTGTGATGAACTAGCTCAGAAGTGGATAAAAATCAAACTAATTTTGCTTCTGCTTTCTCCCATGCCCGAGATTCCCTTATCTCTTCCATGCGTTCTTGCTTCACCATCGCAAGCCACTTGTCCTTCTGCTTTTCGACCTTTATCCGGTCCGAGGGGGCGACAGATCTAAATCTCAATTCTAGATGCTCAAAAAATCTCACACTAGCGAATCTTCGAAAAAATCTTCTTTCATTTCTCGCATCTACTTGCATCGGCATCATCTTTTTGCAAGAAATCTTCAAAATCGTGATAAATCTTCTTTCTATCTACTCAGCGTACGCGCAGCTAGCCACAGCAAACACAATATTTCCTGCATCGTAGATAGAGTCGTCCCCCTTGATCCGGTCCTTTTCAGTCTACTATTCCAAAAATGTAGTAGTAGTTCGTCGGTGGTAGAAGCATAGAGGTAACTCTAAGACCAGCAGGTCACGAAGAAACGTGCTCAACTTTTTGGCTCAGCTCTGGTACTATCTTCGGTCCCAAGCTAATCGATTCACCCCTCGAAACATAGGAAAATCCACTAACCCCTCATTTTATCTGTCAAACTTTCATAGAGAATCAAAACAAACATAGTGTATTACTAGAATTTTGACTAGAATGGAGTAAGTTAATCGATTTGCTTGGGACCAATAGGCTAGTCAAGTAGTGAGCCAATTTAAAATCGTTAGTTTCCACCGGTTGGTAGAAGTACGCATCATTTTGATTGTTAAATACAGGTGGCTCCTGCTTCTGTGCATTCTTCCTTCCCACTGTTTTCCTCGACCAGGATCGTTACATTTTCCTAAATCACCTCTACTACCACTTCTTCTATTTCCTTGTTTCCAGCCACTACTCCAACCGATGTATCTGTTCTTTGTCCTGCTTTTTATTTTTCTTCTTATTGTTGCTTTACTAACAGCTTCTGTGCCTTCGGCTTAGGCAGGAGTTAATCCGATGCATAAGAAGCATTTATTTTTAATCCCGTCATCAAATAAAGGGCGAACACGAAATTATTGCGACACATTCAACAGGGCATAACTTTTTTACCATTGGGTAAAAATCAACCAAATTTTGCACACTTTCTCATTGATGTGTATTGTGTACATGCTGTCAAACTCGAAGTCGTGTTTTTCGATTCAACGAAAATGGAGGTGAACCAACGCAAGTTGAGAGAACAAATTCTTTCCAAACACCTGGAATTTCCTGACCTGTCGCACCGGCAGTTGGGAAAAATGTTGAACATTCACCATTCAACCGTCTCCAAAGTGTTGAAGCGGTTCCAGGAGCGGTTGACGTTGGACCACGGCAAAGGAGCTGGAAGAAAACCGGGACCGGAGAACAAAAAGACGGAGGGAAAGGTGAAGCGGATGATTAAAGCAAATCCCAACGTCTCAAGCCGTGATTTGGCTAAAAAGATCGGCATGTCGCAGAGCTACGTCCAGAATGCAAAGAAGAGAGCTGGACTACATACATACAAGGTACAGAACTTCCCAAACCGCGATAAGCGGCAACAATCGACGACTAAAACTCGGGCACGGAAGCTCTACGAGAAGATGCTAACAAAATATGGCTGCTGTGTGATGGACGACGAAACGTATATAAAAGCCGATTTTAAGCAAATTCCGGGGTTGGAGTTTTTCACCGGCAAGAGCAAGTTCGATGTGGACGACAAATTTAAGAAGAAGAAAATGTCGAAGTTCGCCTCTAAATATCTCATTTGGCAGGCCATCTGCTCTTGCGGACTGAGGAGTGAGCCTTTCGTGACAAAGGGCACAGTAAATGGCGAGATCTACAAATCTGAGTGCCTCGAGAAGCGCCTTTTGCCGTTCTTGCAGCAGCACGACGAAGCTCCGCTATTTTGGCCAGATTTGGCATCATGCCACTATTCTAAAAGTGTCCTGGAGTGGTATGAGGCCAATTCTGTCCATTTTGTTCCAAAGGACATGAATCCGCCAAACTGTCCGGAGCTGCGCCCGGTGGAGCAGTGCTATGCAATAATGAAGCGGAAACTTCGGAAGAGCAAGAAGACAGTCAAAGACGAGAAGGACATGTTAAGAAAATGAAAAAAAAAAAACTGAGAAACTGGTACCGGATGACACTGTAAAGACTTTGATGGAGGGCATCAAGCGAAAATGCGTTCAATTTTACACTCAAGGCTCCATCGATTAACTTTTCTTTTGATTTTTGAAGTAAATATATGTATAAAACTACCCTAAAATTTTGGTTTGATTCTAAACATTATAAGAAAATTGGCATGACATTTTCGGTGTCGCAATAATTTCGTGTTCGCCCTTTATATTCCCCTTCCGATTGAGGAAATGAAACGAGAAGGGAATTTCCATGTTCCTTTCCATATTTACCTCTCCCGAATGTCATACTTTAACTTTCGCATATTTTCCCAGCACCAATGCTAGATCGCAATCCAGGACCTCGGTGCCTCCCGTAGAAGACATACACACTCAGAAATTATTGTCACGTTTTGACTTTCATTTTAAAGCCTATTTTACTCCAAAATAATTTCAAAACACGTTCAATCCAATTCAAAGGGAACAAATCTTGTCATTGTAGTGGAGTTGGTCATGACGAGAGGAGCAACACAATAGTTGGGTAAAGAAGAATTGCATTATAACACACCATCGACTGAAAATGCTCTCGCAAACGTGGGGCTTTAGGTAGTGATGAAACGTCGCTAGAACTATTCCACAGCCGCAGTCAGTTATGAGTAGAAGGGGGACGCACATCTTTTGCCTGTAGACTTGAAGACATACTTTCTGTCTCCGCGTACATCGTACGGGTAAGGCAAAAGATGTGCGTCTGACTTTAAAAACTGTCGCATTAATGGCCCTTCGCCCTTTTTCAACTTCTATTCAATTTTCATACTGCCGTACTCTAACGGAACTATCCACCTACCCTCTTCTAAAGATCATTCTCTAGCTAATAAATTATCACACAAAAGCATTTCCAATCAACCCTTGTAATCGGTAGTTCAACGTTCCATCGATTTTTTAATCCATCACGAGAAATTCTTCAACTCAGGTTGAACGATTCTTCGATAAGGTTTAACAGTTTCCGACTGGTTGAATTGGATTGCATAATAGACCCTTTGATTTTTTTAAATGATGAACGAAGTGCTCGAAAACTTGAAGGTTGTCATTTTCTAAAGAGTTATAAAATGGTTTGGAATTGATAAATACATAGGGGAATTTACGTATTCTCAGCAACCTAAGCAGCGACCTTCTTTCTATAGCCTTTATCTCTAAGGAACGCACACATATGCAGTATTGGTTTGTTTACAATCTATTGCTGCCAGCTGCTCTAACAATTTCAGTCGAAAGAATTGTCAAAAACTGTTTTGAAACGCTTTTACAAAGCTCCAATCTTCTCTAGTGAGAGCGAGTATTGTCGGCAACCAGTTTTTTTCGGCAACCGTTCCATTTGAACTGCATGTAAATCTGCTGTTCTATTATCGGCAACTCGAAATCAGCTACAATTTGTAGTGCGTGTGTTTCATTTCAAGAAAACCTTGCTAGATTGCTTTTTCTCAGTGGTAAAAATATAGTCAAATTGAAGCTGAAAGCATAAAGAATCGTTTGCATGCATTCAGCGAAGTGTTTTCGTAAGAAAATCCAGTGAAAATAGTGTTTCAATTTGGGTTGCCGAAAATAGTCTGTCATGCCGAAGCCGTCATTTCCCCTAGTTCCATAAAAGTAAACGTAGTGTTTTATCAATAGTAAACAAAAATAAAAGTGAAAATTACTAATGTCATCATCTTTTCTGGGGAATGTTATAGAATCAAGTAGTTTATTACATTGATTGGACTTGCAGTACTTCAACATCAACACTGGTTATATAAAGCTAAATAAAGTGTCGTGATACAACGAACTAACGGAGTGTACACGAGCTAATATGATATTTGAAGACATATCAGTTAACACATTTCGGCTAGTGTTATACCAAACAGGTACAAGCTGTACAGAATATGTTGTAACAATTGGAAAATCAAATAGGCCTTCGGCTATTAATTAAACAGCTCAACAAGAATGTTTCGCTATTAACGGCGCCGGTGGTGTAGTGGTAAGCGTGATTACCTCTCACCCCAGCAGGCCTGAGTTCAATCCCAGTCCCAGTTACTTCGGAAGGGAAGTAAAGCCGTTGGTCCCCGGTTCATGAGTTGATGGGTCGATAGGTAGGGTCCAGGTGTGGGAGCTGCCTTCCTGGCACGTCGGTAGCATTGGTGCTCAGCACGGAAAACAAGATCGACGAAAAAAAAAAAAAAAAAAAAAGAATGTTTCGCTAGGATCAAATCATGTGTCTTTAGTAAATTTGGGGTCGTTCAATTTGCATCTGTAACACCAATTGTTATCCCTAAATGTGGGTAGATATGTAGCCTCTAAGTGATGCATTACGGTTTAGGATCTACCTGGGAGGGAGACACAGATAGCACCAGGCTCGGCTCCAGGGGCAGGCCTGGTGGCCATGTTTTTGATGCTATCATCTGCTCCGTCCCTTTCCACCATGGATACGTCAGGTGGGCCGTATTTAAATAAGGCCCGTGATGTTGCCTACTGTCAAACGTATAGGATTGATATGGGGTTGCCAGCATCCTGGATAGCACGTGCATTTCTCGCGTCACTTTTCAAATAGACCAATGTAACATATCCACCATTTTGAGAAAATCGAAGTTGAAGTTCGACAGATTATTATTTAAACTGTTTAGAAACAATACATTTTGCAATACTATTTTTAATGGAGTCAGTGAATAATAACGTTGAAAATTCAGTAGAAACGATAAAATCACAATTTAACTTTGAATTTCATGCTACAACATAGAAAAAACCACATAGGACGTTTTGACAAGTCGCATTGTACATCGGACATGTTACATTAGACGATTTTTCTCACTGACATAATCAATAAATGTTACATTGGACGTTTTGATCTATCATGTACCCATCATTTCAAATAAATGAAAGTATGGATGGATGTTTTTGTATCACATACAATGATAGAAGAGCAATAGTTTGTATCGCTTAACTCGATTTGTTTACATTTGTTACATTGGTCTATTTGAAAAGTGACGCGAGATTTTATAGCTTTTCTTCATGTCATGGAAATTTGAGCTATTGAAATCAAATCAAAATAGGCGTATCAATATTGCCTGTTTTACTTTGAGCGTTGTTGTTTGACGTTGTTCAGTGTGCTATGCACGAAACGAAAATCAATTATTTTATCCATGTGTTTCACTTATACATTTTTGCCAAAACAGGGTGTCTACACACTTAAATTTTTTCGCCGAGATTCCAACAGCCGAGTAGTTCTGCAATTTATTTTGCTGAGATTCAGTTAAACAATTGCCGAGACTCAGCTAACAAATAACATGTTGCTATCATGTTGATATCAGCTAACAAACAGATATTTTGCAGAGATATCAGCAAAAGTAAATGCCGAGGTAATCGACTGTTGGAGATTTTACCGAGCTAGATTAGGTGTGTACTCAATCCAAGGAATCAAATTCCCTGAGTTTTTCAGGTTTTTCCAGGTCGGATGAACAAAATTCCAGGTGCATACAAATTATACACATTTTTTTTCTATTTATCCATCTGGAATCCCTTTTATGTACTTATTGATTTATATTATTTTCGATTGTTCAAACTTGGGCGTTGTTACTTATAAGTCGACACAGCAAAAAAGTTATTGAATATTACAGCATAATAGATGCACATACACACTTAGTTTTTTCTACCGAGCTCGGCTGTGCAAATCTCGGCAAAAAAAGTTTCACTGCGATCTCAGCAAACATTTCATTTGTTTGCTGAGATTCAGCTAAGCATTATCCGAGACTCAGCAATCAAACGTCACTTTTGCTGAGATCTCAGTGAAACTTTTTTTGCCGAGATTTGCACAGCCGAGCTCGGTAGAAAAAAACTGAGTGTTTAGGTTGTTTAATATTAATTTGTACAATTTATGTTTAGTAAATGCACCAATAGTGCACAGCAAAAAAATAATTTTGATATCACGTCAAAGTGGATGCACTACAATCATGTCGAAAATATGGTGTAATATTACTTGCTAAAAAGGACAAAATTTTCATTAATACAATGCATGAACTGACATTACGCTGATTTTACTGCATTTGTTTATTTATGTGGTCATAAAAATTACATGAAATTTTCGACATGATTGTAGTGCATCCACTTTGATGTGATATCAAAATTATTTTTTTGCTGTGTGGAGGTACGATAGTGCAATGTACTTCGATGGCGGCTTAGGGAGGCTCTATAAGCCATCATAGGAACACATTGCACTAAAGTACCTCCACTATTGGTGCATTTATCCTACATATAATTTGCGAAAAGAAATTATATCCATGGGTGCAATATTGTATTTGGTTTTAGCAATCACATTAGTTATTCATACAGTAGCATGTATTACGTCGATCAATATTACATTCTTTTTTGGCATGTGTGTAGTATTTTTTTAATTCAAGAATATAAATACAAGTAAGAAACTTGTGTTTTGGAAACCCCATATATACTATTTCGATAAAACGATATATCAAAATTTGATAACAATATGCTTTCAAAAACAATATATCATTTTGATAATATGTTTGAGTCCAACTCTGTTTGGAAGATCGAGACAGAATAAATCATGGTTTCACATCTCTAAAATCTCTTATTAGTTCCTCAGTCAACAAAATTTTCTCTGAGATACATGTGTTTTTATTGTTATTGATTCGATCAATTTAGAGAAAGTGGTAACAAATAGAAAACAAAATTATTCAAAATTGTAACGAATTATTTTTTTCCGCCAGCACATTCGTTTCTTTTTGTCCATCTTCAAGTATTTTTCGCCAGATGCTTGTCCAGTTCAGTGCCCTTAAGAAACGTTTCGAGAAACTGAACGAAAGACTTCTTTTGAATTACGAATGAAGTGATAATTGGAGAATTCCCTGAATATTCTAGGTTTTTCCAGAAAAAATAAAATTCCCTGTAAATTCCCGGTTTTTTTCAGGTAGTAGACACCCTGCAAAACATCAGCCTTATACATTCCATAAGACAAACCACACAGGTCCTATAATAATGCAAAAAAGGTATGTGGGACCGCTTATACATTTCATTTGACGCATGATCTTCATTAATTTTTTGCAAGGCGTCTGCTTATTAGTTGACTTATACATTTTATGAATATGAAATTTGCCAAAAGGTATAAGGAGATTTCTATCCGTGTGAGAAAATGTACTTTTCGGTTTTGTATTTTATCATGCCACCAAAGAGTTTGACAAAAACCTTGGTTAATGGTATGTTTCAATATGGATTTAAGTATAAATATGGTATATTCAATGAATTAATCTAAAAAACGGTGTCCTATTTGAATAAGATAGCTAGAAATGACAGTTTGTCAGAAATTACTTATCGCAAGATTTCAATACCGCCTTCTGTATTCTTGTTCAATTGTAAGAAAAGCATCGTCAAACTGCTTGGCTCCCAATGACAGTTCCTGACAGCTTGTGTCTGGCTCCTTTTGACGTTTATATGTTTCGAGTCTGGGTCTCCCTCCTAGGAATCTACCATCGAACTCTTATCCAACCTTCTTCAAACTAGTGTACCTAACAGATTTTTGCAGTAATCAAAGGAACACGTCTTAGATCTTGTTACGTTTGAGTCTTTGTTAATAGTGACAAGATTCGGGTCGCATCCACCTAAGATGATCTTGATACAAGATTAAAGTCTATGGTCAAAAAAATTGTATGAATGATTGTCCACGCACGATGGGAAGATGTTTAAATTGATCAATTTAGATGGTCAAGTTTTGAACCCACCACAGCATGCTTTTGGCGCTACTGTATAAGGATGATCACATGTAAAATACTGTGATAGCCACAGCACAGTTCTGTCAAAACCTCAGCATTTTTATTGATCCATTCTCTGCAATCGGGAGAATCGGGACTCTATTTTTTTTTTATAAACAAGGAAAAATCATTGCTCCTTGGGCAAGAGCAACGACATCTTATGTAAATCCAGTATACTTCCCTTTTTAGTATGGTTGTTTCATTCGTTAATATAAGCTGAGAAAAACGCCGTTGAAGATTTTGTTTTCCTCTATGGTTCCTTATGGATGGGTCGACAACATAATTTTGGTATTTTTCGTAACATTTTCTTAACAAAGTAGGAAACTTTTCGTGTACATGTAAAGTGATGGTACTTGACAATCGATTCCAATGTATAACTCATTTTCGACAAAAATGCTAATGGGACTGTTATGCCGCACAGGGCAGTATAGCCTCGGTACAAGTTATATAAATTGCACAAATACCAGAGTGATTCATGTGCGATGAAACAAAATGCACCAAATACCTGTACTGTACAGGTTGTACATTATTTAATGGCGATGAATGTGTTATTTTTAAAATTCAAAGTTTGATATAATGAGGTTTTATATATTTGATAAATTTACGTTTTAAGTAACTATAATTAGACAACTAAGTAAATCTATGAAAAACACCTGTTTTTCCACACTTGAGTTTCAAAGTTCCGAACTCCACCAGTGTGCAAGTGGTGATCATCACTGACATCAATGCGACTGAACTCGCGAACATTAAGGGAAAAAAAAATCTGATGACGACGACGGTTCTCTTCTCTGCTTTTCCCGATTCCACTATCCACTCCACATACATTTTCGATGTTCGAGCTGCGACGACGACTATCATGATGACTGACTGTATACGACGAGGAGAGTTCATTCGCTTCTCCCTATGTCCTTTCCGCCACCTCACCCTTCGGTTGGCAACTAGTAAGATCATTGCGAACGTTGCTTGATAGGATTAGACACTGAATCGGGGATTTTCCGGTTCGAAACTTACGAGCCATTGATAATACATGTATTTTCCTGCCATTCTCGATTGCGGCGGATTTTCATTTAGTATCTTCGCATCACAGTGGAACGAGAAAGGCGAATATTCGTACACGGCCGCCATCATGCTTCACGGTACGGACTTGCTGTCTCTCTCTCCGGGATAGGCGAAAGAATTTTACCATCCGTCGTCATCAGAAAATGCTGCACATCCAGCTCTCGAAACTCACCAACTTCCATGAATCAACCATAGCACTACAGTCAAACTCACTCGCTTAAATGATCTATTATTCCAATTATTGAGACTGGTCAGCTAGCTTCCATTAATCACTGTGTCGCATGAAGCGAAAATTTAAAACTAAATGGAAAAAATGCTCGCACAGACCGAAAGGGAACCAGGCACTTACATTTTCTTCTTTTTTCTTTCCCTCTGCTCGCCTTCGGGTACGGTTACTGGGCACCGATGAAGATGGCTAAAACTGGATCAAGCTTTACCGTACTCTGGCTGCAATCCTGAACTAGTTGGATTAGCTCTTCCACGTCCTTAAAACCACCGGCTACACGTAATATTTCAACTTGTTCTCCACCGTGGAAGCTAGGATTAATGAACACACAAAAAAAACGTCGGGAACGGATGCGACGATCGAACAGCTAGTGACAAAATTACACTCTTCTTCGCACACGTAAATTGACCACGTAGGAGCGCAAACACATCCACACAATCAACTACCAGCAGAAGAGAACGCACGAGAGAAGATGCGAGACTTCGGCCGTGAACACTGTTCACACATTCACATGCACATTTTTCGTTGATGGATTCTGCAAAATGACTTGCGCCATCTCTTTTGCGCCAACAGCAGTTCCGAATAGCGATCTCGCTTCAAATCAGTTTTGACGCTAGCCTGCGATGCAAAATGGGATTAGTGTATTTTACCGACTCGGATGGAACAACATGCATGCTATTTCTAAACTACCCAAATTTGAGTAGAATCTACTCATACACCGAAAATAGTTTTCATGCAGCTTCCATTGGAAACGCACATCCGTATTAAAATAGCTATAATAATAATTATAACAATAGTTATATATGGTTATTTTGCTTAACGACGTGTTCTGGGTATAATCCAAACCATTTGTAGAATGGTTCAATGATTTCAATCATCGTTTATGATAACTTTTATTATAGTACGTTCAGACTACAGAGTTATAACACAAACGAAGTGACAGACGACTAACTGGCGAAGAAATCCATTTAAATAATGTGGTTCACTGTAATAGAATTTTCTTGGAAGCTTGTGCCATAATCCACCAGATGGGTTAGTTTTTTTGTTTTGATTTGAACAAAGTTGATTTTGTGTACAATGATTCTTTGACAGTGTGCAAAGAGTGCGTATCATTTTGTAATTTTTTTATGCATTTCAGTTTTGAGTAGAGTGAAAGAGATAGAACCAAAACATTCTAGTACATTTGGTGAAAATGCTAGTTCAATCTAGTAGTAGTGTTGCCATGTGGTACAATCCAGTAGTAGTGGTGTTGCCATGTGGTACACTGAAAAATTGCAATAGCAGGTTACCCTAATAAAAATTGTATGGTTAATTTGCTTAACGACGTGTTCTGGGTATCATCCCAACCATTTGTGGAATAGTTCAATGATTTAGGTTATCGTTCGTTTATGGTTATTTTTTATTAGGGTAGTCACCAAAGTTTTCGAGCCGCTCCGTCTGTCACTTCGTTTGTGGTTATAACATGTTATAGCGCTATCTTGATGGTGGTTTCTGTGTTGCAATTAGTTGACAACCGTTATAACATGTTATAACTCTCCAGTCTGAACAGCGTTTTATAGTACGTTCAGACTACAGAGTTATAACATGTTATAGCGCTACACAGAAAAAAAAGTTGTTGAATATTACATCCAAACTGCTGCAACCACGTCAATCCATCGGTTGTATAATATAACGGTGTACGATGTAGATCGATTTTGCGAACAAAATTACATCCATTGATGTAATATTGTATCTGCTTTTTGCTATTACATCATTATTTCATACATCAGCTTGAATTACATTGATCGATATTACATTTTTTTTTGCTGTGTATCTTGATGGTCGTTTCTGTGTTGCAATTATTTGACAACCGTTATAACATGTTATAACTCTCCAGTCTGGACAGCGCTTTATAGTACGTTCAGACTACAGAGTTATAACATGTTATAGCGCTATCTTGATGGTGGTTTCTGTGTTGCAATTATTTGAAAACCGTTATAACATGTTATAACCAACAATCAATACGAAACTAACGATTTTAAATTGGCTCACCACTTTAGTAGCCTATTGGTCCCAAGCAAACGATTAACGTACCCTATTCTAGTTGAAATTCTATTACTACACTATGTTTGTTTTGATTCGCTATGAAAGTTTGACAGATAACATCAGGGGTGTGTGGATTCATGCAGAACATGCAGGGGTGAGTGAAATAGCTTGGGACTGCTTGGGACCGTTGTTCTGGTACTGAGTGAGCCAAAAATAATAATGATTTTCTTCGGGACCCAGTGGTCTTAGAGTTACCTCTATGTTATAACTCTCCAGTCTGGACAGCGTTTTAGGGATGATTTTCATCCATAATCAAAATAAATGAAATCTCGCGTCACTTTTCAAATAGACCAATGTAACATATCCACCATTTTGAGAAAACCGAGTTGAAGTTCGACAGATTATCATTTTAACTGTTTAAAAACAATACATTTTGCAATACTATTTTTAATGGAGTCAGTGAATAATAACGTTGAAAATTCAGTAGAAACGATAAAATCACAATTTAACTTTGAATTTCATGCTACAACATAGAAAAAACCACATAGGATGTTTTGACAAGTCGAGTTGTATATCGGACATGTTACATTGGACAATTTTTCTCAATGACATAATCAATGACTGTTACATTGGACGTTTTGTCTACATGATACTAGATTCCCTTTCACAGATTTCATAGTAGAATACCAAACTTTAGATTGGCCCCCCTAATAAAAATTGTATGGTTAATTTGCTTAACGACGTGTTCTGGGTATCATCCAAACCATTTGTGGAATAGTTCAATGATTTGGGTTATCGTTCGTTTATGGTTATTTTTTTTATTAGGGCCGCCTTTAGAAAACGAGCACCAATCATGTTAGGCAGTCCCTAATAAACTGGTACCACACACTAACGATATCATAGATGGTTCGTTCATACCACATAAAATTGGGATGATATCCCGAATTGGTGCACACAAAGAACAAAAATTGTTGTTATAAAAATAATTCACTTTCAAATTGAAAATTCCTCAAACTTCATAGTTTCAACAACGAATATTTTCAAAACGAAAGCTATTTTTTTGGTTTGAAAGTTTTTTGTTCATTTATGACTCGTAATTTTAAAAGTGCATTTTTTTAAAATGAAAATTGGTTTACTGTCAAAAATACCTCTAAACACCAACACTTTTGGCAGCACTGAAATTTTGCCGCTAAATTTTAAGATAAAACATGCAAAACAAAACAGAAGCAGCAGCAGTAGTGTCATATCAATCCACTTCCCAAACATAGATTCTGCCCGTCCCTAAAATTGGCTTCCGGTTTTAGATTTCCGTGAATGGTTTTGAAATGTTGGATCAAATCAAATAGGCCCTACTCGACGATCCAGTAAGTGTTTTTTTTTTATATTTTTAAACAACCTTTATAAATGCTTACTACTTTCGCTGTTTACAGTATTACCTCAAAACGACCCAAAATGAACGTTTCTTGGTTCGCACCATCTGCTGGCCAAACTTGGCCTGGAACCGTTCATATTATCCCAAGATACCACGATCGAGTGCCGCACCGATTGAACTTTAGCAATCAACTACTGCCAAAATAAATGCGAAGCCCGAGGCCTTTGCCGGATTCGTTTCCCAGATTTAACTGTTCCTCGGTCTGTACAATGTGCATCATATTTACTGTAGGTGTAATCTATTTTCTCAATGATTTTGAATTATAGACCCTTCAACATGTTCACAGGTTACAAGGATTATCAATCTTCAAGGAAACCTGGGAGCTGGCCTGGAGACTACTGGCAGAGATAAAAGCAATGCTTACAGTGTGCCAAATGCATGATATCTAACGATCCTAAACCGTTGATACATACTGTCTGAGTTCATCAGTTCATCACGAGCAAATAGATAGAAATGAAAGAAGATTTTTCAAAGATTTATTCGCTAGTGTGAGATTTATTGAGCATCTAAAATTGAGATTTAGATGTGTCGCCCCCCTCGGAATATAGCGACTATACTATATAGACCTGTACACGGGTGAACTTTTGTTCATCTACTGAAATATTATTGACGCAACCGCGGCCCTGTTTACTAAAAATGAACACATGAATAATGCTCGCGTAACATTTGAAAAGGGCCTATCAACTTTTGTAAATAATTTGCTAGGTCCTTTTCATGAGAACCGAAGTACGCCCACGCAAACCAAGAGCACTTTCGAGAAGGGGATTATTTTCTCTGCCCGATGGTGTTGTTAGTTTGCGTGAGCGTATTCGGTCCACGCGAAAAAGGCTTAACAAGTTTTGTGTACATAAGTTGATAGACCCATTCATGTGTTCATTTTTAGTAAACAGGGCCCCACTGCCCGCATAAACGCGAACCATCACATGACCTTACCGATAATGGTTATAAATTGTTTATAATCCCTGCTTAACTTCAACTGAAATGGTTATGGAACTTTACATGAACGTTTGTGTGATAAAGTTTTAACCTTATGTATTATGGTTTTTTGGAAGCGGACCTTACAAATAATGGGTTGTTAAGAACCATTACCATTCCAAATTCTTATTTTCTCCATACATTTTCGGAAAGTGAACTATATTAGAACGTTTTTACTTATGGTTTGAGAACATTAATGGTTATGGTTATGGTAGTCAGTAAGGTCCATTAATGGTTTTGTATTATCACTCAACTTTACGTGAAATATATCGTGAATTGGTAATCAGTAATTTACAGGCAACCAATTCGCGATATATTCCACATAAAGTTGATCGATGTTACAAAACCATTCATGGACCTTACTGGTTACCATAACCATTACCATTAATGTTCTCAAACCATAAGTTAAAAGGTTTTAGTATAGTTTTCTTTCCGAAAATGTATGGAGAAAACAAGAATTTTGAATGGTAATGGTTCTTAACAACCCATTATTTGTAAGGTCCGCTTCCAAAAAACTATAATACTTAAGGTTAAAACTTTATCATTAAACGTTCATGTAAAGTTCCATAACCATTTCAGTTGAAGTTTAGCAGGGATTATAAACAATTTTAACCATTTTAGGTAAGGTCAATTTATGGTTCGCGCTTATGCGGGTGTTGTGTCACTTTTTGCCGAGTGGGTGAACTCAAATCCATCCGTGCACTCGTCTATAGTAGAGTCGGTGTATAATGAGTCACGCCAAGAGTGAAGCCAAGTCTACCTATTGAACTGTCAAACCGGCTACCTATCGTGCAAAGTAAACAAGCATTACGATGTTATGAAAGGTCCACGAAAGGTATTGCAATTAAATATAAAATATAATCGAAGAAATGATCATATACACGCAGTGAGCATTACATTTGTCATGCGATACGTTTTGTAATGATCAGTAATGACAATTTCTACTATTTTTCTTTAAGATAATTCGACAAAATCACTGATATAATGATTTACTACAGCCGTTAATTTTTTTCCTCGCTAGAAGTCATTTGAAGTTGATGCAGAAGTCCTCTGTTGCCAAGTTAAAAGAAAGGGAATCTTTCGAAAACCATGATGCGAGTTCAACTGTTTTTCTCTTGGCGTGACTTATTATACACCGACTCTAGTCTATAGTAATAGTTAATAATATATAGACCTTTTTGACGTTTAATCGTCTTTCTCTATCTAGCACACATCGTTGAATGCACGGTTTGTTTTCCCACTAATCTGTTTCCCTCTTGCTCGCACTCGTTCGATTTACACGGTGTTTCGCAAAAACCTATATTAATGGGTATAAAAACACCCATTTTCGTTAAAAGTGCCCCTCCTCATTTAAGCCTGGTACGCAGCTGAAAATAAAACGGAAAAGTAATTTTTGAGGATTTTTCCCAAAAGAAAATTTGACAGCTATAGTTTGCTAAATTTTGAGATTATAGGGAGATGTGGTCAAATTGTAAAATCAACACTTATTAGTGTTTATGTTGTTTAAATGCATCCAAAACATCAGTTTTGCAATAAACGCCAACATTACCTAACGGAATAATTGATCAGACCCGGGACGGGACTTGACAATCGATCTTCTCACTCTTCTTAATGTTTTTGGAGAATGCCCTTCGGAAAGTTGTGCATGGTGTTTGACGGAGTTGACTAGTGATGCCAGGAATGTAAAATATTTTTTTCTAATTTAATTTGGATTTTATCCGGCGTTTCTACCGCAGTTTAGCAGCTTGTACATCACTTTTTGCTCAACACAATAAAAACAACCACTAACAAACAACAATATGCATCGCTTAAAACACGCAGTGCACTCAATTTTTCAACTTTACTTTCGAAAATATAAACAATTAACAGCCTTATTGATTCCGGCATCACTGCCAGCCAAATTAATGCGATCCCTCTGTTCTTTTTATTCCACGATTGCTACTGTCAAATCGACCAATCAGAAACTGGCTCGGGTTTGACAGCAAATTGGCTCGAAATCGCTACCCGATTGTCAAGTCCCGTCCCAGGATCAGACCATTATTCCGCAAGGAAAGTGAAATTGCATTCAGAATGCGCCACCTTCATGTCGATCACGATACTAATGTAATCGATCTTTCCTTTACCGATTTCTTTTGAACTGCGTACTGGGTCAAGAAATGCTGAGGAAAAGTAATTTCTTTTGCATCCGTGTCCTATCCCGTAGCACGTAAAAACGTCATTACTTTTCAGCTGCGTACCAGGCTATAGCTGTCAAATTTACTTTTGGGAATATTCCTCAAAAATTACTTTTCCGGTTTCTTTTCAGCTGCGTACCAGGCTTTAATTGGTAAACTATGGTTTACTCATTAATGGGTAAATGGGTGGTCTGTCAATAAATGGGTGTTTTTTTACCCATTTTCTTAAATTGTGTTTACATTAAAATGGGTGAAAAAATACCATTTTTTTCAAAAGGAGGATGCAAGCGCTTGGTTATATAAAAAAATTTTCTAATACATTGCAAATAAATGCAGGTGTTCCGATCAAATTTTATTACAGGAAATATTATGATACAATATGCTCGACAATATGGTGGATAAAATTGTATTTACTCATCCGTAAGCCTCTCTAACCCTCGCTCTAACCTTCCGGATTCTAACCTTTTCCGGAGATCGCCTATTTTCGCTAAAATGCTGCGGATAGTAAAGGCCCAAACGCGATGTGGGCGCAATCGGAACGGATACGGAAAGTTATTGGTTCGAAAATGGTTTTTTTTTACCCATTAATGGGTTTTCACGAAACACCGTGTATATGGTGCAGTAGTGTGCGCCGATTAAACGTCAAAAAGCTCTATATATACAAGCAATTAGTGACGTCACCATATTTCACGATTGATTTTCTCTCTCTGTATACAAGCTTATTCTGGTCAACTCAAAATTGAGTCGAATGTACTCATCTCAGCGGCAAGTATGGCTACTCAAAATTGAGTAGTCTTATGTTGACTCACTTTTGAGTAAACTACGTTCTCACGTAGACTGAGTCAAATCCACTCACCGGTATTTTCAGTTGCAGGGAGAGTTTTTGTTTTGATTTTTATTAAAGGAAATGGAAATTGCCTGCTCCGGATCCATTCTCCCGGAGCAAAAACCGGTCCAACACCGTTTCCCTAAGCAATTCGTACTTACTTGAAGGCATTTCAGCAAGTTTTGAGTAACATTTTCTATGAGGTTTCCTCCGACATGACTGGCATTTTTTCCAAGTCCAGGATTTTGCTGACTGAGTGGTTTTTACTCAGTTTGACATTTCTCGTTTACTCAATTTTTGATAACTCGATACATCGGACGAAAGTGAGTACGATCGACTCACCTGGTGAGTAAGCAGAAGTTAGCGTGTATCATTGCCCTGCCATAACTGTCAAAAACAATCATCTGCTGTCATGACGATCTGATTGTCATCATCGCGGTCATCATCTCTGCATCAGATCAATCAAAACATCGCGTTGCTGTGGAGTACGCTGCGGGCGTAAAAAATTTGTTTTTTGCTCAGGATACTAAATTGTCCCGGAATTATTTCCCAAAAGATTCAAATCTGAACAGAATCACTATCCGCGATCAATTAAATAGTATCTGTCGCAAAACTGCGCTTCAATAATGCCGGTACGTACATAATATCAAGTGCTATTAGTCATCGTCAACGTAGGGTGTGTCTGAAAATTTGATGATAATTTCTATATTCCATCCGGATTAGGCTTATCATTCCCAAATCAAGGATTACAGCCAATCGGTGGGAAACATGGCAATCCTTCCACTGCGTACCCAAGCGCGTGGACCAGCGCCAACCAACGCCAGCATTGAGCAGGACATCATCGACGAATCGTTGTACTATTTCAAGGCGAACGTTTTCTTCCGAACGTATGAAGTCAAGTCCGAGGTCGATCGGGTGCTAATCTACATTACGTTGTACATAACCGAATGTCTGAAACGCCTGCAGCGGTGCTCCAACAAGAACCAAGGTCTACAGGAAATGTACACTTTGGCCATTTCAAAGTTCGATATTCCCGGCGAGGCCGGATTTCCCTTGAATGCAGTGTACGCTAAGCCATCCTCGTCCACGGAGGCTGACTTGATGAAACAGTATTTGCAGCAGCTTCGCCAGGAAATTGGCATCCGCGTGTGCGAACGGGTATTCTCCGGAGAAGACGGGAAGCCAAGCAAGTGGTGGCTGTGCTTTGCCAAGAAGAAGTTCATGGATAAGTCGCTCTCGGGGCCGGGACAGTAAGGAGTAACGGGTCGTGTCAGCAACGTGGCGATAACCCG
Source organism: Ochlerotatus camptorhynchus (assembly GCF_037179485.1). Lineage (NCBI taxonomy): Eukaryota > Metazoa > Arthropoda > Insecta > Diptera > Culicidae > Ochlerotatus > Ochlerotatus camptorhynchus. The sequence goes on along the minus strand of NW_027040751.1, from coordinate 163,622 downwards.
CAACGCAACTTGCTACTGCAAGGTAATGAACACATTTTAATTATAATTGTATTGTTCAATAATCAAGAATATTATTTCCCCAACATGGGCTGGTTATTAGAGTAGATGTCTTTCTTCGAAACTCCATTATTAGCGGAGGCATATCTGTACCATGAGTACATTGCTGTCTTTAAGGAATCGACAGTTTTAAGATTGGAAATTCTAATTAAATTTTAATTTAAAATGTTCGAATGAAAACGAGAATATGGATGATTATTTGTGTTAAACTTTCCGGATGATTGTGCAGCCTTGGAAAAATCATCAGATCAGATATGCAATTATCAAAATAGTTTAAAAAATGTCCGTTGTCAAAATCGAACCTTTACTGCGGTACCCAAGCAACATTGCTAGTTTTATCGAGGTTTTAAAGCATTCTACAAGTCTAAATCATTGTCTTCAGAACCCTCATAAATCCAGAAATGTTGCTTGGGTATTGATTTATTTTAGGTCCGGAGTACTTATCAAACTTTCTTTTTATTTATTTTTTTCATGAATTTATGTGTCTAAGATCTTGAAAACAAATAAACAACAATAGCTTCTGAACTATTCTTTCAAACTTTCTAAACTTGCTTTTTTTAATAGCTGTATCTTTGTTCGAAAAACATTGTTCAAGCTGCACTTTCGGTTTCTTTTGTATTCATTCTCGACTAAAATTCACAATGATGAACAAAATTGGGTTAGAATGATATCATTGCTGAGATCCAGAGACCCGCTGCTTTAGGTATTGCCTCTACAATTCAACGCGTTAAAAAATAATTGTTGATGTGATGTAATTAGAAGCCACCACCAATGCAGGACTTGCCATAACGTACGGTTCCTCTTAATGGCAAGATCAAACTATGCAACCCTGCAATCTTTACTGTTCCGTTGTGTGAAGGTCCAAAAACGGAGGTGTGGAGCTGATGCACTTACCCGATATCCACTGCAGGGATAGAGAATCTCCTTCCGCGTTTAAAAATAATTGTTATACATAAACATTCAGCATGAATTTCAAGACATTTATCATTAATCGTTAACCACCATAACAATGAAGTAATTGATTTAGATCAATGATTAACAATTAATGTCTGAAAAGTTCATGAATATAAATTTTGGTTCATCATTAATCGCTTAGCACCTTTCTACACAGTTATCAGATACTTACCTTACCAATCAGGCTAAGGCCTTGTTGTCCTCTGCTGTCCGAAGAAGTCGTCTCCACTCTACTCGATCCATGGCCACAGTTCGCCAGCCTCGTAGTCTGCGAAGGGTCCGCAGGTCGCCTTCTACTTGGTCGATCCACCTTGCCCGCTGCGCGCCTCTTCTTCTTGTTCCTGTTGGGTCGCTTTCTAGAACCATTTTCACTGGGTCGTCGTGCGGCATTCTTACGACGTGCCCAGCCCACCGTAGTCGCCCAATTTTTGCAATGTGGACGATGGATGGTTCTCCCAGCAGCTGGTGCAATTCGTGGTTCATTCGCCTCCTCCACGTTCCGTCATCCATCTGCACTCCACCGTAGATGGTACGCAACACCTTCCGTTCGAAAACACCAAGGGCGCGTTGGTCCTCCACGAGCATAGTCCAGGTCTCGTGGCCGTAAAGGACCACCGGTCTAATCAGCGTCTTGTAGACAGTCAACTTCGTGCGGCGGCGAATTTTATTCGACCGGAGCGTCCTCCGGAGTCCAAAGTAGGCACGATTCCCTGCCATAATGCGTCTTTGAATTTCTCTGCTGGTATCATTTTCGGCGGTCACCAGTGAGCCCAAATACACGAACTCATCGACCACCTCGATTTCGTCACCGTCAATCTGAACTCGGGGTGGGAGGCTAACATTGTCTTCCCTAGAACCTCTTGCTTTCATATATTTTGTCTTTGATGCGTTGATGGCAAGTCCAATCCGTCTAGCTTCAGCCTTCAGTCTGATGTACGTTTCCGCCATCATCTCAAAGTTCCGTGCCATAATGTCAATGTCATCGGCGAAACCAAGGAGCTGGATGGACTTCCTGAATATCGTGCCACTCGTGTCTATCCCAGCTCTTCTGATCACACCTTCTAACGCGATGTTGAACAGCAGACACGAAAGTCCATCACCCTGCCGTAACCCCCTTCGAGATTCAAAGGGACTCGAGAGTGTCCCCGATACTCGAACAACGCACGTCACTCGATCCATCGTCGCCTTGACCAATCGCGTCAGTTTATCCGGAAATCCGTACTCGTGCATAATCTGCCATAGCTGATCTCGATCGATTGTGTCGTATGCGGATTTGAAATCGATGAACAAATGATGTGTGGGCACGTTGTATTCGCGGCATTTCTGCAGAACCTGCCGAATCGCGAAAATTTGGTCCGTGGTAGCGCGGGCACCCATGAATCCCGCCTGGTATTGCCCCACGAACTCTCTTGCATATGGTGACAGACGGCGGCATAGAATTTGGGAGAGTACCTTGTAGGCGGCGCTCAGCAGTGTGATCGCGCGGTAGTTGCAGCAATCCAACTTGTCGCCCTTTTTGTAGATTGGGCATACGACACCTTCCATCCACTCCTCCGGTAATATCTCCTCCTCCCAAATCTTGGCAATTACCCAGTGCAGCGCTCTAGCCAGTGCTTCACCACCGTATTTCAATAGCTCACTTGGTAGTTGATCTACACCAGTTGCTTTGTTGTTCTTCAGCCGACCGATCTCCTCCTCAACTTCTTGAAGATCAGGGGCCGGTAGCCTGTCGTCTTCTGCGCGTGCTCCAAGGTCTGTTGCCGTGCCACCTTCGTTTTCTGCTGCTTCACCGTTGAGGTGCTCGTCATAGTACTGCTTCCACCTCTCAATCACCTCACACTCGTTCGTGAGAAGGTTACCGTCCAAGTCCTTGCACATATCGGCTTGCGGCACGTAGCCTTTGCGCGAACTATTTAGCTTCTCGTAGAACTTCCGTGTGTCGTTTACGCGGTACAGATTTTCCATCGCCTCGCGATCTCGATCTTCCTGCTGACGCTTCTTCCTTCGGAAAACCGAGTTTTGTCTGTTCCGCGCTTGTCTGTATCGCTCCACATTCAATCTCGTGCGGTGTTGCAGCATTCTCGCCCGTGCTGCATTCTTCTCCTCTACTAACAGTTTGCATTCGCCGTCAAACCAGTCATTTCTTCGGTCCGGGATTGCAGTACCTAGTGCCGCTACAGCAGTACTACCTATGGCTGAACGGATGTCCCTCCAGCCATCTTCAAGAGAAGCTGCGCCAAGCTGCTCTTCCGTGGGTAGTGCAACTTCCAGCTGCTGCGCGTAGTCCTGGGCAACTCCGGTGTCCCGTAGTTGCTCAATGTTGGGTCGTGGCGTTCGACTTTGACGTGTGTTATGCACCGTCGAGAGTTTTGAGCGCATGCATACTGCAACTAGGTAGTGGTCCGAATCTATGTTCGCACTGCGGTACGTGCGGACGTTGATAATGTCGGAGAAGAATTTCCCGTCGATTAGAACGTGATCGATTTGGTTTTCTGTGTGTTGGTCAGGTGATCTCCAGGTGGCTTTGTGGATATCCTTGCGGGGGAAAAAGGTACTTCGAACTACCATACCCCGGGAGGCTGCAAAGTTCACGCATCGTTGGCCGTTGTCGTTCGATACGGCATGCAGGCTGTTTGGCCCGATTGCCGGTCTATACATTGCCTCCCGTCCTACCTGAGCGTTCATGTCGCCGATGACGATTTTGACGTCCCGTTGCGAACAGCCGTCGTACACCTGCTCCAGCTGCGCATAGAACGCTTCTTTCTCGTCGTCGGGTCTCCCTTCGTGTGGGCAGTGCACGTTGATGATGCTGTAGTTGAAGAAACGGCCCTTAATCCTCAACTTGCACATCCTCGCGTTGATCGGCTGCCAACCAATCACGCGTTGGCGCATCTTACCCAGCACTACAAAGCCGGTTCCCAGCTCGTTGGTGGTGCCACAGCTCTGGTAGAAAGTAGCCGCTCGATGCCCGCTTTTCCATACCTTTTGTCCCGTCCAGCAAAGTTCCTGCAGTGCTACGACTTCGAAGTTGCGTGGTTGAAGTTCGTCATAGATTAACCTATCGCAACCCGGGAAGCCGAGCGATTTGCAGTTCCATGTTCCGAGTTTCCAATCGTAGTCCTTATTTCGTCGCGTAGGTCTGTGCCGATTGTTCCGATCCGTATTTCTTTCTTCGGTATTTGCAACTTTGTTTTTTTTCCAGGGCGGCTTGTTGGGCCTGCCCCAACCCCCTGTCTCGCCGGGGGACCATCGTGCACAGCTCTGTTTAGAGTCCCACGCTGGCACTAGGACGGTGATCAGCCGCTCCTAACATGGAGAACAGACGCCGTTTTGAGCCGCACCTCCATGGTGAGCAGACGCTCAGGTTTGGTGAAGCATTTCCTCTATCACCGTACTATGGTTACCGCGCCAGTGTTCGCGTCGCACCTCTTCACTTTGCTATTGCCGGACTGGCAACATTGCCCAGGCTACGCCAACCAGCTGTGTCCATGTTTCAGCTGGTAGTCTTTTGTTATCATATGACTCGAGGAGGCGTGAAGTAGGAACTTGTGAGGACCAGGGCTAGGTATTCCGCTCCTTCCAGGTTGTCAACTCACCATTTTGTAGCCCACAGTTATCAGATATTCTCAATAATTATCGCGACATTTCACCAAATTTATTTCCATAAATATATTGTAAGTTGTTGTGGAATTCTCATCACAATTATCTTTGAATCATCCTCAACATTTTTTCTGAAAATACCCTTGATTCGGAGATGGAATTTCATCCCATTCCCAAAGTACCTCCAAAAATTCACCTCAGAATTCCTCTCAAAATTTCTTTGACATTCTCTTGTTGTACTGGTGAATGAAGCCGCCGGCCGTATTGGATTGCACGCACCGTCTCCATAGCCTCCGAGCGTTTGATAAATCTCGACGCCCAGCACCCAGCGTTTGAAGCTTTTTTCAATCTATAGGTAGGTACCTGTTCTCTTCTTCCGGATTCTTGTTCTTGTTCCGGATTTTCGAAGAACCGACTTTAAAACTCTCAAACGTAGGCGAAATAATTTGAGACTCCTGGAATTTTGGCTGAATTCGAAATCTATGCACCTGAACGAGATCTTCGATCGGGGAGATTCCAGCATCTCGGACCACGTGCACCAAGTTCAGCTTACATGATTCAAAGTTACACATTAAAAGCACAGTGGAAACCTTTTATCAACGGATCCAACGCAGAGTACTGGATAGATGATATTAATTGAGAGTTTTCTCTGCCAACCAACGCTGATTGATTGATTTATTTATTATAGAGACTTTCAGTCGTTGGCTGGTTTATCTCTGAAAAGATAGTGTGGGCCCAGAAGGGACCTCATCAACCAACCAATGCATGAATTTGTATATTGTGGATCAAGCTCTATACCAAGGGAAGTCGAGATAATTTTCAACCCGAAAGATTTTCTAAACCGGACCTGGAATCGAACCCGCCGCCTCAGGCTTGGTATTACCGTATTACTGTGCCTTTACTGACTATCTGAGGTTGGACACATGTAACTGGTTTCAAGCGGCGACGTCTTAAATGTTTATTCCATGTACATCAGAAGAATTTTGTTACTTGGTTTTTTTTTATATTACCGGTCAATTCTGTCATGAGGACTTCGCCTAGACAGATCCACGGACAACTTCATCTAATAGGATGACGTAGATTTTGCCATGGACTCGATTAGCTGTAAAGCAATTTCTCTTTTTTTTCATTCTCGAGAAAGTAAAGAGTAGTATCGCAATCAAAATTGCCTCTCAGAACAGAGTTTTAGCGGGTCGCCAAATTTGAAAACTCGTTACTTATCATCCCTGTTTCAATACGCCCGGTGTGGTCATTAGTAGATTTGTTTTGTTTATCTATTATGAAATGCCCAGTGGGAGGTATTTAAAGTTCGAGTTGGAAAATGGATCCTCTTTTCTGCAAAATTCCGAACGATAAGAAAACTTAAAGTTGACGAAAGACGGAAAGCATCAGTTGTGGGACAAAACAGACAAGAAAAACTTGATTGGCTATTATTTATTGAGAAAGTATGTATCGTCGGATAACCGATTCCATGTTAGAAAGGGTATTTCGAGTTCTTTCCTGCGTCGATGAAAAGTTCACTTATTTTTCTGTTCGTTACATTTATTGCCTCTTGTGTTAAATTTAGCTTAGAAGCTAATTTCTTCCGCGTCAGGTTATATTCCTAGAGCGTTGTTAATTTTCAGTCCTCGCCATCTCAATTTTATAAAAGTTTGACGCATTTTGTTTTCTTCTTCACAGAGTACACATTCAGGTTGCCTTTTTTTTATAATAAATAGTTTAGAATCAATTTAAATAAATTAAACAAATTACACACCCACATTGAATTTAGTCTCATTCTACAAGAACAAGTGCATTGTTCTAAGATCTTTATAAGAAACATTCTGTTCTACTAATTTGACCTACGACATTAATTTTTTTTTGTTTCCTCTAAATTAGAATTTATTCGCAAAGAATGTTGGCATTTGTTGTTCTCGCTTCTTTCGGAGATCGCTTTTTTATAAAATTTAATACTTTTTTTTGTCTCTTCCACTCTCGAGCCTTTTAGAAGGTTTCCTGGAAGAATGGGTGCTTTAGGGCTTCTTCAGCAGAGATACGGTTGTGCGGATTGATTTCCAACAGTTTGTACAGCAGCTCGTAGGCACTGTCGGAGTACTCATCTTCCGAAAAATCCCTATTGGCTTCGGAATGCTCGCAGAGACACTCAGCCAAACGCTGCTGACAGTTGTCACAGCTGTTGGCAAAGGTGGTGGCAGCTTCTTCCTCATGCATTTGCTGCTGTTGTTGTTGGCGAGCACGGAGACGTCGAAAGCGGAAACGCAGACGCAAGCAGAGTTTCCGCAGATCCAACGGTTGCTTCCGTTGGGCAGTCTTAACATGACGTCCCAGTATGTTAGCAGTCTTTTTGATGCGCTGATCTCCGAAAATTGTGACAATCTCGGCTAGAGAGTGAAAATCGTCCGAGTTCTGGAAGAAAGGATAGCACCGCGATAGAATGCTTATAAACATCACACCAGCGGCCCAAATGTCAACAACGGTGGTTTGGTCGGGATACTTCAATAGGACCTCTGGCGGACGGTAGCCTGGAGTTCCAGCGCGTGATGCTTGCATCTCTTTCTTCACCAAACAGATGTTACAAACCTGGCTTTTTCCAAAGCACTTGCATAAAGCATCCAGTTTGGCTGCAGAACTAACCGATGAAGATGTATTGTATTGTTGAGTCCTTGAGCCACCGTTGGCCGTTTTCGGAGGGATTGGTGCAACCGCAGATAGATTACTAGTTCTGCTTTGCTGTTGACGCTGTGCTGCCTTCATGTTGCTGCTAATGCCCAGCACAGTTGACTTGATTTGGCGCACCAACGGTGAACTGTACAGATCTTTCGTGATATTCGAGAGTTTCATCGGGGAGATGATTTGATTAGATTGTTTCAGTGGTGTTTTGAACACCGGCTGTGCCTGCTGTGAGGCGGTTTCCTCCTGTTCGGCACCGCCGGTATGAGTTGTACTATTTTCCATGTTGTCATCGTGTAGTTTTACCTTCTTCTGTTGCTGCACTATAGCATCAGAACTGCGCTTATTTTCTTCTTCAGCCGTAACACCCGAAAGGCGTCTTTTCCCAGTCTTATCCTCTGTTGCCCCGGCTCCAACTTCCCGAGTAACCCGGCTATTGCTTATTTCCTGTGCCAAACCGAAATCCACCAGCAGAAATGTCTGCTGCTTACGATTGTACAGGAAGTTGCTTGGTTTAACATCCCGATGGATAACATTAAATTCATGAACCCGTTTCAAGGCGATCAACAGATTTTTCAAGTAAACCTGAGTCTCTGCCGGACTCATTTTGTCATAGTACACATGAAACTGGTCATGAGCAATAAACGGCATCACAAATGCCACCGATTCCTGACGTCGGAGGCACAAATCAACACCGACTACATTGCAAGCTCCACCGATCTGCATCATACAACGTAGTTCCCGTTCGATGCGACTCGGGTGACTAGTGGGGACCAGGTGTTTGATGGCAAAGAGCTTACGTTTTTCCGCTGGCAATCGCTCGTGACACTTCAGCGTACCCAGAAACACCGAGCTAAATGTGCCGTGACCAATTTTCCTGTGGATGCTGAAGATGTTATCGATGTTCGGAATCTGCTGGCGCAGATTAGCTACCAACTCTGCAACAAACATAAGAACTATATGTAAATCCTGCGTGTTGTGGGTAAAAAATTTAAATTATGGCGAAGTTTAAAACCACCTGTATTTGGTCATAGTACATCAAAATACTAGCCCACATTAAGCATAAAAATAGGCAAAAGTATGCTCCTACTTACTTTCATCCTTTTCGGAGGTTTCGATGCCGGACAGATCGGTGCGTTCTGCAGTGGGCTGGCCGCGTTCTTCGGTTGCTTTAGCAGGCGTGTTTTCCCCTTTTTGATTTTCGTTGATAACCTCCATGATTCTGGCTTGTTTTTCTGCTTTTTACACACACGCGTGTCTTATAATATTCGGAAACCTCTCGCTCACCTTAAATTGTTCAGTCAAAATTTCCAGCTATCGCGTCGATTTTACTCCTTATAATTAAAATAATTTAGCTACAATTTTGTACTTTAGGCAAATTGTTACGATGGGAACGAAAAATCCCGAAGAAAATTTTGATGTAGGGCAGCGATGAGAAAAATTGCGTTTCTTTGTTTCCTCGTGTGGTAGCAGAGGGGAATAATGTTGCTGTTCGGTGTGAGGCGGGTGGGACGTTAATACACGAAGAGCAGAAAAACACTCGTTTCCTCGCAGTAAAAAAAGACGTGACAGCAAATGCGGGATAGGGATAGGCCAACTTTAATGGAAAAACAAGCCTCTCCTCCAGCTCTCGTTTCCCGTTATGAATGAACAGGAACGACGTTAGGTCGTCTCGAACAATCCAGTCAGCAGGACAGAGATGGAATTACGATAAGCTGTCGCTTGTGCGTGCGTAGCAGCCGTCTGTTGTTGTTTTTGTTTCTGGAATATGAATGACGGAAGGAGTAAATACATACGTGCGCTACAGTGAAGGTCACCCGAGTTTTGGAAGAGAAAGTGGGAGGTGGGGCAACGCATTTTGACTTTGACAGAAGCGAGCAGTGTTGCCGAAGGCATTTTTGACAGATTCAGTACCAACATTTCCAAAGGGCGAAACTGTTAAATCAAGCTGAACATTACACGCTAACTCGAAGGTACCTATTAAATGAGTATCTTGTACTCTTATTGTTACATTGTTTTTAATGTATTTTTGTTGTTATTTTTTCAGGCGGTTCATGAGTTTATGGGTCGATAGGTAGGGTCCAGGTGTGGGATCTGCCTCCCTGGCGTCGGTAGCATTGGTGCTTGTAAAGTCCTCTTCAGGGGTTTTATTTCACCGACCAAATCCGCAGTACGTCCACTCTTCACGACTATCTGTATATCAATCCCCCTCACTGATGCTCGGTTTCTAATACTCACCAGTCTTGTACTTGGTAAGGCAACATTAATACATTCATACTTATCAGGGTTGTATCTATGGGTTCATATCGTACATCATAACTCTACATCCTTTCTCCTCCCCATACTCAAAAATATGTATAAGTGTATCAGACAAATTGAACGGATCATAACTTTTATTATCCAAATAATCCTTACAAAGCAACAACAAATCAATTTACGGACTGTAATGCTTGGGGGTTTTCTTGGTCCTTATGGGACGGTCTGATCCTGTTGCGTGATGCTCTCTTGACATACGTTTAGCTCCTGCAATCTGAGAAGACGAGTCAGGTTTCAATCGTTGATCGGTATCTTTTGAAGAATCCTGGGGTCTTGTAGATGAATCCGTAGATGTATTTCTTTGAATAGGCCACTTTCTTAGGTGTGCGACTGGTCGACGATATTTCACACCCTCCTCGTTTGAAACAATAGTGTCGCTTCCTGTCTTTTCAATCACTTTGAAACGCTCAGGTCGAAAATTAGGTTCTAGTTTTCCACTCTCATAATTTCTGATCATCACCGAATCTCCGACTGTAATATCGGACTGCTTCGCGTGTCTCCGTTTGTCCGCGTATATCTTACCAGCCATCTTTTTTATTGCATCGTTCTCTCGAATTCCTTCGTAACGCAAATCCGCCTCAGCACTAAGGCTAGGCAGCAGGTCTTTTGCTGGTCTCCCCATTAGAAGCTCAAGTGGAGCCTTTTCAGTGACGGAATGTGGAGTAGTATTGTAAACGTATACATACTCAGAAAGTGCCTTACGCCAGTCGCTGTTCGTCACTTTTGCAATACGCAGAGCTCTTAGAATTCCTTGGTTTTGTCTTTCCACCAGGCCATTCATCTGAGGCCAGTATGGAATCGTTCTTACTAATAGAATATTTTTATTTTGGCAGTATACTGAGAACTGTTCGCTGGAGAAAGGAGGACCGTTATCGCAGCGTATTGTCTCAGGGTAGGTCTGATCATAAAATATCGCTTCGAGTACATCGATCGTTTTTGTGGCCGTGGTGCTCTTCATCTCAATTACCTTCAAATATCGACTAAAATAGTCCACAACTACCAAAAAAGTTGCACAATCCTTTGCTGAGAAGAAATCGATCGCGATTTCCTGCCATGCTCTCTGAGGCATTTCTTTTCGAAGCATCGGTTCCGGCGGAGACTGTCTGCTAACAGCTGTGCATCCCAAACATTCCTGCACCCTTTCACTTATATCGCGGTCCATACATGGCCACCACACTCTTTCTCGAAGGTTGCGGCGCATGGAGACAATTCCTGGATGACCACGGGATACTGATCAATTAGACACTTGACTAAGCCATCAGATCATCGTCCTTCAGACTCCTATCCAAACAATATTAAAAGGAACATTAATTTATTTATTTTTTTTTTTTTCGATTTCAATATCAACATTTAATATACATAACAAAAGTATTTTTAATTGAAAACGTAACGATATAACTCAAACTATACCCGCGAAGTATTTTCTGATTTCGGTGGGCATTGAAGCTCTTCTGTCCAGTTATCTTCCTCGCGCAAGGAATTGGTTTCATCAAACGGTCGTTTCCAAGTGTGGGTCCGCGTCGATACTTGTGGCAGCTTTCGACACTTTCGAGCAAAATGACCAATTCGACCACATCGGTTACATCGTGCTTTCTGCGCCGGGCAGTTCCGTGAATCAGAGGAATGTTGATAAGCTCCACACCGGTTGCATTCTGAATGATTGCGTTCCTGTTTTTTTCCACGGTTGAATTCAAATTTGAAGGATCTTCCAGTGGTTTTCTTCATTCGAGGTTTTCCTGACCATTCCTGTCCAACAGCCGCTACGGAACCAGAAACAAATTCACCATTGAAAGGCTTTGACTTCTCCTTCTGTTTCATGAGGATCTCGCGGTTGATAGCGTAGCTTGTTATTTCATCGAGATCCATTACATCTTCCAGACCCTTGTCCCGTACACGCTCATCACGGGCACCCATCGTAACTTGCTGGAGGATCTCTTTTCCCTCTCGATCCTTAAACTCACAACGTGTGGCTTGCGCTCGAAGTCGAAGAAGAAAGTTGTTGAACGATTCGTCATTGGCTTGCTTAAGGGAACGGAACACTTCCAATTCGATGCGGTCATTTCGCTTCCCGACAAAAAACTTCTGAAGCCGCTTAATCGCATTGTCATATTCAGGAACCTCGTTAGGACAATACGGTACTTTCACTGGTGCAGGATAGATTTCCTCCGGGGCTGGACCAAGATTGTAATATATACGCTGCAATCCACGTCCGCCAACAGTCAAGAGTAGCACCAGCTTATCGTGTTGTTTCTCAACATCTCTCCATTCCAGAAGCAGTTCGAAAGCACGATGCCATTCTTCCCACTCTCTGCGCAAGTCCTGCGTATCAGCTTCAGCATTGAACGGCTCAAGTGGCCATTTTGATTTATCTCTGAGACTCATCTGTAACGGGAAATTCATACATTGGAGTCACTTCACTTGTAAAGTAAATTATGCATGTAACATTGCAATTAACGGTTTTTCCTTTTTCTCACAAAACTCATTCACCATAAAACAAAACCATAAACATAAACTGCTTAGTTCTTAAAAAAAGGCAAAAGATTCACTTCCTGCTAAGCAAATTTCGATCAATTTGTTACCTGCATTTTGATTCTCACTTCCTGATTGGATTCTTCGTTTTTTTTTTTTTTTTTACAAGAGTATCACTTCGGTTATTGTTATTATAACTTCGATTACCAAAGCTACATAATGGTTAACGTGGAAGCACACGGGTAGCAGTCGATTCTGCTTTATTCTTCAGCATGTACTAATGTCAGTATGTGTAGGGTAATATATTCCAACCGAAACTTCTTCTCCACTTCATTACACGACGACATACACCATCGATCAGACACACAAAAAAACTTACTTTCATATCCTACATCTTTTCGCTTTCCCTCTTCCGCTAGTATCGATGTATATGTAAACGAAAATCACTTAACCGTTCACCATTTCATTCTCCTCTCCCTCTGTTTACTGCTAGCAATATTGAGTTTGGTTATGTATGTGCTTCGGCATCAATTACACGTTGCAACCAAACTCATTTTTCTTCGTCTTATTGCTCTGCTCTTCAGCCGTAGCTGGTCTAGCTGAATGTGTTTGTGTACGTATGCGCTACGGTAATGTACCGGACTCGCTTTTTTTTCCATTACCTTTCCCTTGCTCTACAGCAACTTGCTGGCCTAGTCATGTACGTCCTCCGTTTTTTTCCGTAACCGGGCACATTACTCTACAACCAACGGTTGGACTAGTATTTCCATCTTTCACTCTTCAACCATTTCTAGCGCTTCGAACGTCACTTCGGTCTCGCTTGCTCTTCAGCATCTGCTGGCCTAGCTTGAAACAAATCCTTCGCATTCATTCCAATGAACAGCAATTATGGACACTTCAAATTTACTAATTTTTTTTTGTTTTTTTTCTTTCACAACTTAATTTGCATTAAAAAAATCTTTTCGCAACTTTAAACACAATCTAGGTACCTACCATTTTAAAATCGTACCGACTGCGCCAATTGTAAAGTCCTCTTCAGGGGTTTTATTTCACCGACCAAATCCGCAGTACGTCCACTCTTCACGACTATCTGTATATCAATCCCCCTCACTGATGCTCGGTTTCTAATACTCACCAGTCTTGTACTTGGTAAGGCAACATTAATACATTCATACTTATCAGGGTTGTATCTATGGGTTCATATCGTACATCATAACTCTACATCCTTTCTCCTCCCCATACTCAAAAATATGTATAAGTGTATCAGACAAATTGAACGGATCATAACTTTTATTATCCAAATAATCCTTACAAAGCAACAACAAATCAATTTACGGACTGTAATGCTTGGGGGTTTTCTTGGTCCTTATGGGACGGTCTGATCCTGTTGCGTGATGCTCTCTTGACATACGTTTAGCTCCTGCAATCTGAGAAGACGAGTCAGGTTTCAATCGTTGATCGGTATCTTTTGAAGAATCCTGGGGTCTTGTAGATGAATCCGTAGATGTATTTCTTTGAATAGGCCACTTTCTTAGGTGTGCGACTGGTCGACGATATTTCACACCCTCCTCGTTTGAAACAATAGTGTCGCTTCCTGTCTTTTCAATCACTTTGAAACGCTCAGGTCGAAAATTAGGTTCTAGTTTTCCACTCTCATAATTTCTGATCATCACCGAATCTCCGACTGTAATATCGGACTGCTTCGCGTGTCTCCGTTTGTCCGCGTATATCTTACCAGCCATCTTTTTTATTGCATCGTTCTCTCGAATTCCTTCGTAACGCAAATCCGCCTCAGCACTAAGGCTAGGCAGCAGGTCTTTTGCTGGTCTCCCCATTAGAAGCTCAAGTGGAGCCTTTTCAGTGACGGAATGTGGAGTAGTATTGTAAACGTATACATACTCAGAAAGTGCCTTACGCCAGTCGCTGTTCGTCACTTTTGCAATACGCAGAGCTCTTAGAATTCCTTGGTTTTGTCTTTCCACCAGGCCATTCATCTGAGGCCAGTATGGAATCGTTCTTACTAATAGAATATTTTTATTTTGGCAGTATACTGAGAACTGTTCGCTGGAGAAAGGAGGACCGTTATCGCAGCGTATTGTCTCAGGGTAGGTCTGATCATAAAATATCGCTTCGAGTACATCGATCGTTTTTGTGGCCGTGGTGCTCTTCATCTCAATTACCTTCAAATATCGACTAAAATAGTCCACAACTACCAAAAAAGTTGCACAATCCTTTGCTGAGAAGAAATCGATCGCGATTTCCTGCCATGCTCTCTGAGGCATTTCTTTTCGAAGCATCGGTTCCGGCGGAGACTGTCTGCTAACAGCTGTGCATCCCAAACATTCCTGCACCCTTTCACTTATATCGCGGTCCATACATGGCCACCACACTCTTTCTCGAAGGTTGCGGCGCATGGAGACAATTCCTGGATGACCACGGGATACTGATCAATTAGACACTTGACTAAGCCATCAGATCATCGTCCTTCAGACTCCTATCCAAACAATATTAAAAGGAACATTAATTTATTTATTTTTTTTTTTTTCGATTTCAATATCAACATTTAATATACATAACAAAAGTATTTTTAATTGAAAACGTAACGATATAACTCAAACTATACCCGCGAAGTATTTTCTGATTTCGGTGGGCATTGAAGCTCTTCTGTCCAGTTATCTTCCTCGCGCAAGGAATTGGTTTCATCAAACGGTCGTTTCCAAGTGTGGGTCCGCGTCGATACTTGTGGCAGCTTTCGACACTTTCGAGCAAAATGACCAATTCGACCACATCGGTTACATCGTGCTTTCTGCGCCGGGCAGTTCCGTGAATCAGAGGAATGTTGATAAGCTCCACACCGGTTGCATTCTGAATGATTGCGTTCCTGTTTTTTTCCACGGTTGAATTCAAATTTGAAGGATCTTCCAGTGGTTTTCTTCATTCGAGGTTTTCCTGACCATTCCTGTCCAACAGCCGCTACGGAACCAGAAACAAATTCACCATTGAAAGGCTTTGACTTCTCCTTCTGTTTCATGAGGATCTCGCGGTTGATAGCGTAGCTTGTTATTTCATCGAGATCCATTACATCTTCCAGACCCTTGTCCCGTACACGCTCATCACGGGCACCCATCGTAACTTGCTGGAGGATCTCTTTTCCCTCTCGATCCTTAAACTCACAACGTGTGGCTTGCGCTCGAAGTCGAAGAAGAAAGTTGTTGAACGATTCGTCATTGGCTTGCTTAAGGGAACGGAACACTTCCAATTCGATGCGGTCATTTCGCTTCCCGACAAAAAACTTCTGAAGCCGCTTAATCGCATTGTCATATTCAGGAACCTCGTTAGGACAATACGGTACTTTCACTGGTGCAGGATAGATTTCCTCCGGGGCTGGACCAAGATTGTAATATATACGCTGCAATCCACGTCCGCCAACAGTCAAGAGTAGCACCAGCTTATCGTGTTGTTTCTCAACATCTCTCCATTCCAGAAGCAGTTCGAAAGCACGATGCCATTCTTCCCACTCTCTGCGCAAGTCCTGCGTATCAGCTTCAGCATTGAACGGCTCAAGTGGCCATTTTGATTTATCTCTGAGACTCATCTGTAACGGGAAATTCATACATTGGAGTCACTTCACTTGTAAAGTAAATTATGCATGTAACATTGCAATTAACGGTTTTTCCTTTTTCTCACAAAACTCATTCACCATAAAACAAAACCATAAACATAAACTGCTTAGTTCTTAAAAAAAGGCAAAAGATTCACTTCCTGCTAAGCAAATTTCGATCAATTTGTTACCTGCATTTTGATTCTCACTTCCTGATTGGATTCTTCGTTTTTTTTTTTTTTTTTACAAGAGTATCACTTCGGTTATTGTTATTATAACTTCGATTACCAAAGCTACATAATGGTTAACGTGGAAGCACACGGGTAGCAGTCGATTCTGCTTTATTCTTCAGCATGTACTAATGTCAGTATGTGTAGGGTAATATATTCCAACCGAAACTTCTTCTCCACTTCATTACACGACGACATACACCATCGATCAGACACACAAAAAAACTTACTTTCATATCCTACATCTTTTCGCTTTCCCTCTTCCGCTAGTATCGATGTATATGTAAACGAAAATCACTTAACCGTTCACCATTTCATTCTCCTCTCCCTCTGTTTACTGCTAGCAATATTGAGTTTGGTTATGTATGTGCTTCGGCATCAATTACACGTTGCAACCAAACTCATTTTTCTTCGTCTTATTGCTCTGCTCTTCAGCCGTAGCTGGTCTAGCTGAATGTGTTTGTGTACGTATGCGCTACGGTAATGTACCGGACTCGCTTTTTTTTCCATTACCTTTCCCTTGCTCTACAGCAACTTGCTGGCCTAGTCATGTACGTCCTCCGTTTTTTTCCGTAACCGGGCACATTACTCTACAACCAACGGTTGGACTAGTATTTCCATCTTTCACTCTTCAACCATTTCTAGCGCTTCGAACGTCACTTCGGTCTCGCTTGCTCTTCAGCATCTGCTGGCCTAGCTTGAAACAAATCCTTCGCATTCATTCCAATGAACAGCAATTATGGACACTTCAAATTTACTAATTTTTTTTTGTTTTTTTTCTTTCACAACTTAATTTGCATTAAAAAAATCTTTTCGCAACTTTAAACACAATCTAGGTACCTACCATTTTAAAATCGTACCGACTGCGCCAATTGTAAAGTCCTCTTCAGGGGTTTTATTTCACCGACCAAATCCGCAGTACGTCCACTCTTCACGACTATCTGTATATCAATCCCCCTCACTGATGCTCGGTTTCTAATACTCACCAGTCTTGTACTTGGTAAGGCAACATTAATACATTCATACTTATCAGGGTTGTATCTATGGGTTCATATCGTACATCATAACTCTACAGTGCTCAACACGGAAAACAAGATCGACGGAAAACAAATCAAGGAAAAAAATAATATTAATCATCTGATATTAAACTCAAAACCAAAACGTAAAATAACATATTCTTGAAACTATCATATTCGAATTAGGCCTTTCTAACATATTTCTTTAGAAATATTAATGTCTATAAAGTCGGAATGCTTAGAACAACCGTAACGGTACGCTGCTAAACACATTTTAGCAGCCCTCATCATAGTGCAGCTACCGTATCGGGGGTTGCCAATACGACAAACTAAAATAGCAGTCGGCTTCTCGGTGAGAAGCGCGTTACCAAATTTAGCAACGCGGGAGAAAGGTTGCTATTCATAGAAATGTCAAAATGCTCACTACCGGTACGGACTACGGCGAGTAAATTGATAACCGCGATATCAGCTACCGGTGTGGAGAATTGTGACTAAACTAAAATGAGAGCGCTGTGCAGCGTTGCCTGATTGTTTTAAATCTTATCGGTTTCAAAGGTATGAAAAAATCGGTATTTATCGGTATTTACTGTTAATTTTATATTTTTGCCGTTTTTCAAAGCGAAAATTTTAACGATGGTAACGACTGAGACTTGAGGGGAATTACTTTGTTTAACGGCTTTCTCAGTCTTAAAACAGTCTTTAATTTAAATTTTTTTTTTTTAAATTATCTTCGTCTTCAAGTGGGGATCAAAATTGTGAAAACAAATTGTGTTCATGTAACTTCCATTACGTTTCCTAAATTTGTATGAGCCTCTCGGAACATTGCTGAAGTGTTCGGAAATTGCCTGAGTTTCTCGGACCTCCTTTAAAATTTCAGCGATTTTCTTGAAATTTATTGATCTGTCCTGATGTTCATGTTCTCGGAGTTTCCTAAAGTTCTCTCAATTCTCCTGAAACTAATGGAACTGTCATGAAAACCATTAAATTTTCCAGAAGTTCTTTGGATTTGTGAAGTATCCAAAATATTCATGATGTTTGCTTAAGTTCACTGGAGTTCGCTGGACCGGATTTTAGAATTTTAACAGAAGTTATTGAAACATTCTTCAATTTATCGCAACTTACTCAAAAGTCTGGACTTTTCTGAAGTTTCAGAACTTCTTAAAAGTTCCTGCAGCTAGTGTGGATCCGTCTGGAAGCATCCCTGAAGTTCCGGGAAAGTTGAAAAAACTGGCGGGAAAATATGGAAGAATCATTCGAGCGAAGGTTGAAGAAAGTTCCAAGGGAAGTCGAAACAAGTTTCCGAGAGGAATCGTAAAATAATTTACTATGTAAGGTGGAAGAAAATTCAGGAAGTTAAATAATGTTTAAAAAGCATTTCTCGATTCCCCGGAATTGCCAGAAAGAGCCATCGACTGTTTATCGATTCATGAGTAGCCAAAAATGGTGAGCTAATTGAAACATTAATCAAAAGAGTATCCATAAGACATTTTAAAGATGATTTTTTTTATTTTAAAAGTTTAAAAAAATTTGAGAAATTCAAAAAGATACAAGTCTCTCACAATAATTTTCTCCGAAACTTGAGCGCGGGCAGGCAATAATCATTTTGATTATTTAATAAAATCGGTATAAATCGGTATAAAACCTCAAAAATCGGTATTCTCAGGAACCTTATCTGTATATCGGTATCTAGTTCGGAAATCGGTATAAATATCGATAAATCGGTACATCTGGCAACGCTGCAGCGGACAGCGCTCTCATTTTAGTTTAGTCACTCTTCTCCACATCGGTCGCTGCTATCGCGGTTATCAATTTACTCGCCGTAGTCCGTACCGGTAGTGAGCATTTTGACATTTCTACGAATAGCAACCTTTCTCCAGCGCTGCTAAATTTGGTAACGCGCTTCTCACCGAGAAGCCGACTGCTATTTTAGTTTGTCGTATTGGCAACCCCCGATACGGTAGCTGCGCTATGATGAGGGCTGCTAAAATGAGTTTAGCAGCGTACCGTTACGGTTGCTTATACTTTGATCGCAAATGAAAACTGGTTTTAAGCGATCTATTGAAATCCTCTGTACTTTCCCATTGATTTTTACGTCCATGTACTTCTCATATTTTGTACATCATCTAAAAGAGCTTCGTTTTCTGAGCTAGCGATATTTTTTTCGAAAACCTACACTTTCTTCTCGATTTTTAAATCAATAGGGGAAATGTGGGCTTCGGCAATACCTTAACCTTTTATCGTCAGGAGGGTAAACAAAGTCCTAGAGCACTCAAATTTGGCCAATAGTTGCTCTGAAACACAATGTATCCACATGCCAAAATTGATCTCTGAAGGACTTTTTTTACCCCCCTGACGATAATAGGTGAAGCTATTGCCGAAGCCAACTTTTCCCCTATTTATATCAAAATATTAATTTCGCAGTTTGACACTAAACTAACAACTCGCTCCCATACAAAGTGCCACCGAGGGGTCCTAAGGTACACTGATAAAATTTCAAAGATTGTTTTTATGTGTCCCACACATGATTTTTTGTAATGTGATCAACAAATGATATCTATGTGTGGGTGGGTTCTGTTTATGTGTGGCACATGAAAATCATGTGGAATTTCACATTGAAAATCGTCAATAAAAATGTGTGGAATTTTATTAGTGTAGTAATTTTTGCAAATGTAATCGTACTTATTTAAAATAACTCCAGTGTACCAAAATTTATGAAATTTTTGATTTGGGTTCTATTTTTAATACAGATTCCCTATAAAAAATAACCATAAAAGAACGATAACCCAAATCATTGAACTATTCCACAAATTGTTTGGATGATACCCAGAACACGTCGTTAAGCAAATTAACCATACAATTTTTATTAGGGTTACGAATGTGCATTTCCTCAATACCCTTAAAGAACCCAGTTCTTATTTTTAAGTTCTTTCTATTTTCGATTTTGAGTAGTTTCGTCTTACCGTGTATACCGTGTGTAACGCAAACAGCTTGATTTGTTTACAACACCTTCAAGTAACGCTGGTGAAAAATTTCGTCGAGTCGGTTTTCTCCAAAAAAATGTTTGAAGTAGGTAATCTGCTAAAATAAATTAAAAAATCCTGCGTTTCCGACATGAGTAGTGAACAAGGCTTGAACGAATCCATTCAGCTGTATACTGATCAGGTATTTCTTAATGATATTAAAACATTTGGAAATAATATTATGTTCCTCTATTTCAAATTGTAGCTTACCCAAGTGGAACTAGCCTTAGTGGCCGCAAGTGACGGCACTGAACGCGAGTCTTTGCTGAATTTGAGAAGCGATCTCCAGGAATTACTGCAGCTTACTCGTGAAACACTTGAACATGAAAACGGTGACGAATCTGATGGACCAGGTTCTACCAATGACGTCGACGATGAGTATGCACTATTCATGTCGGAAATAGACGGATTGGATGCTTCAACGGAACCCCAACAAGCAGAGGTGACTGCGGAGGAAGCAGATGCATTCAAAGATCTTGTCGGCAGCAAATGCTCGGCTCCTCACATACACAAGTGGGGATCGAAGTCGTATCACAATGCACTGATATGCAGCTTGGATGCATCCAATCTGGAAGAGGTAACGGTGAAGGTGTTATTCATCAATCCAACTCACCAGGAAATGGTTCCGTGTGTGTACTTCCTCGAAGGAGATTGCAAATTCAGCGACGAAAAGTGTCGTTTCTCACATGGGGAAGTTATCTCGTTCAATGAGCTGAAAGAATACCGGGAGCCACGGTTTGAACTGCTGCGAAAAAAGGGTGGACGAGTTTTGGCAAAGCAGAAAAATCGTTTGTGGAGTAAGGGAACGATAAAACAGGCTGATTTTGAAAATAAATTATGCAAAATTCAAATTGACGAAGGAAAACATGAGCTGGAGATGCAATTTGAGGATGTTTTACCTTTGGAGGGCGATGAGATGTCAAGCTCCGATTCGGAATCTGACTCGAACAGCGAAGGAATGGAAGAAGACGTGGTTTCGATTCGACAGGCACAAATTATTCAGCGAAGTTTGTTAAATCCTGCGCCGAGTCAGCGGTTGGGTGAATGGGAGAAGCACACCAAGGGTATTGGATCAAAGATTATGCAAAAAATGGGCTACGTCGTCGGTGCTGGTCTTGGAAGTAGAGGCGAAGGCATTGTTGTGCCGGTTAGTGCGCAAGTATTACCGCAGGGTAAATCGCTGGACTACTGTATGCAACTTCGCGAACAGGCCAACGGAGACAGCAACCTATTCAATGTCGAGAAGAAACTTCTACGACAGAAAAGAATTCAGGAGAAACGGGACTTGAAGCAGTACGCCAAGGGGAGGGAGAAGAAAGATGTGTTTAATTTCCTGAATAGCGAAATTTTGGGTTCCAACGAAGGCACATCGAAACTTACTGATAGGAAATCCAACGAAAATCAAAATAAGATCGATCTGCCAAACTGTTCGTTGAAAAATCTAAACATTGCCAGCCTCAAACTTGCCGAGCAAACTAGGCGGCTTGAAATGGACATTGAGAAACTGTCACATTCTCTGACGCGACATCAGCCCGGATCGAAAATGCATTCGAACCTAAGAAAGCAGATTACCGACAAGCAGAAGGAAATTTCCGAAATCCAGAAAACGGAACACTCGATCTCACGGGAACAGCAGCTGAGAAACGATAAACGAAAGATGACAGTATTTTAAGCAGGACGAACCATTACAGTGTAGTGCATAATAGTTGGTATTTTTTTCGAGGATGACATCCCTAATAAACAAATACCATAAACGAACTGTATCCCAGATGGGTAAACTATCCCATAAATGGTTTGCATGATACCCGGAACACGTACTTCAGCTCTCTTTTATGATTATTTTTGTGGGATTACCATTGTCTGCTATTGGTACCGTTCTTTCATGAATAAAATGAACTACCTATCTAGTGTTAAACTTTAACAACTTTTTCACATTTTATTTCGTTTGCCGTCGAGCCAAGGCGGCTTTCGTTTCCTGCTTAATAGCGTTGCCTATAATTTTCAATGTCCTAGCATCGTCTATCTGCTCGGACATTCGCTGGAAGCAGCTATTCATAATGGCTTTTACAAGATCATCCAACGACTCGGAGCTGGTAGCTTTCGGTTGTAAACTTTTAAGTTCTTCCATGTTCTTTGCTGTATTTTGCAATTCCTCTATTTGCTTCATCAATAGTGAATTTTTCTCATTCGATAATGTCTCTCTCTTTTGGGCTTCCCCTATTTGGTTAGTCAGTAGAGAGATTTCTTTGGCTTTTTCCGCTATCAATTGATTCTTTGTATCAAATTCTCCTTTTATTCTTTCAATTTCTTTAAGATCTAAATCACTTCTATAACGATTCGCTACTAAATCTTCCTGAAGTGCGGCTACTTTTTCCTCGAATTCTTTGCAACACTTTTCCGATTCAGTTAATTGTTGCCTTAGAACTGCATCATTCTTCCTAAAACTAGTTTCCGCTTCCATAGTTCGCAGCTTTCCTTTTAAAGCATGATTTTCCTTCTTGAGCTCAAATATTTTCTCCTCCAGTGCCAAAATGTCCTCATCCTTATCAATCGCGGATTTCTCAGCCGAGCCCCCACCGCTATTCAAGTTTATGCAATCGATTTTGTCCAACACCCGATCCAGTTTGGATTCCAATTTGGACAGATTCATACGTACCTCGGTACCTTGCATTCGATTCTCGGTCATGAACAAATTAAAGTTTACATCGGTAGCCGTGTGTAGCATGTTTTGTCCGGCAATGGCCGTCGTCAGGGCATTCGCAGCAGAAGGAACCATTTGCATTCCCATCGATACGGGTTGAATTTTTCCGCTACCTCCGCTTGCAGCTCGTCGATGAGGGGGAATGTTTGAACGGGGAATAGTTTCGAAGCGTGCATCCGTATCGGAGGAATCGCTCACTTCCGTCGTTGATAGAGGCTTATCCTGTGGTAAAATTGACTGACCAACTCGAGCCATTCTAGAGATGAGACTAGCTTTGCTTTGCTCTATGTCCGAGTCTGGTTCCTCTACGATCGGAATGGTCCGTGAAGCAGGTACCGGAGGAACTCGATGCTGTTGTTCTTTTTCTATAGTGCATACATCTTTAATTGTTCTCAGTAAACGATCCCGTTCAGCAGGATTTTCAAACAATACGCTCCAGAAACTTTCGTCGTCGCTTCGAAATTGCAGGTATTCATTTTTGAGAAAAAGCTTACTGGAGGAAGCTAGATTCAAAGTTGCAACAGCGTCCGTTTTCGTTCGATAAATCAAAATTCTGAATTCAGAACCGGAATTGAGCAAAGCTAAACCCAGCTTCCCCTGCGTTGTATTCGTGTTATTAACACTGGAAAACGGATTGTATAAAGTTAATGACCTATCACACCATTATCTGCTAATCATAAACTCACAGTTTGTAGGCGGTAACTACACAAGCTTGAACCAGACTCCACTCTGCAGAGGATTTATTTGCCGATGTTTCTCCATCTGAGTGGGTTTCTACCACCTCCTGCGGTGGAACATATCGAAATGATGACGCCCCATAGCGATCCGAGACTTTGCTCGCCGTGGGTTTGGTAGCGCTAGATACGATTTCCGGCGAATTCCTCGTAGAAGCAGTCTTCCCCTTTGCAATGCCAAATATTTTCGCCAGAGTTGAGCTGCAACACGGTGATGATTTGTAATGTAATAATTTAAAACGTCAAGGTGAAAAAGCTGGAATATTTTTTTAGGACGACTCACTTGGGAGTTGGCTTGAAAAAGTCATCATCGTCATCGGATGGTGGCTGGCCACCCCTGTTGTTGGTTGGCATTTTAAAAAACTTTTTTTTATTAAGTTATCAATAAGGAATGAAAAAATCTTTACGGGAAAATCCTTGTTTACACCAATCAGGATTATAAAGGCTAAAAATTCTAAAGCCCTACAGTAAAAGTATGGACGTCTGTCAAAAGTTATTCCAATAACCGAACCGTCAAAATGTAAAGCCCTACAGTAAAAGTATGGAAGTCTGTCAAAATGCACCGCTTTACTCAGCCCACTGGCAAGCGCGTAGGCAACTTGTCAGTGCTAACATTTGAAAACGGCGCAAAAGCCATTTGTAAACAAATGGTTTGTGGGCCCTTTACTCGCTACCCGAAGAACGCCCACGCAAACCAACAGCATCGTCAGGAAGGGGAAAATTTCCCCTACCCGATGTTGCTGTTGTGTCGCGTGGGTGTACTTCAAGTAGTGAGTAAAGGGCCCACAAACCATTTGTTTACAAATGGCTTTTGTGCCGTTTTCAAATGTTAGCACTGAATGTTATACCGTGACAGCGGGCCCAGCACAGTAAAATAAACGATTTGAGCCCGGGACATGCTGCCTGCTGTCAAAAGCTGCTGTTAGTATACGTCTTGTCACTGGCCTGGCTTTACTCGATTGGAACAGCTTTTTCCGTTTTGTGGTAACAGTCGTCCATAGACGAGTGCACAGATGGATTTGAGTTCACTCACTTGACAAAAAGTGACACAACAGCGGGGCCCTTTTACTAAAAATGAACACATATGTGTTCATTTTTAGTGAACAGGGCCCCGCTGTTGTGTCACTTTTTGTCGAGTGAGTGAACTCAAATCCATCCGTGCACTCGTCTATACTTTAACTAGAGGGCTTATGACAGTCATCTGTTTTTGAAGCTTCATGTCATTCGCGAAATCGCGAGTTTCAATAATTCATCGTCATCGATCGGAACGAGCTTTCTCTCCGCAGTCGTTCCTTCAACGCTCCAACAAGTTGTTCCTGCTTCCTTCATCGTTGTTGTGGCATTGCTATTTTCTGGCGAGATTCCACAGCGGATTTAAATTTCTAGTAGCAGAACGGAGATTTATCTCAACCAAGCACAAAAATGGAATCTTTGAAGCAGTACTCGCTCGCCGAAGTTGCAAAACACAATACCACGGCGGATTTGTGGATGGTGATAGACGATAAGGTGTACGACGTCACCAAATTCCAAAATGAGGTAGGTGCAGATCAGCGGATGATAAATAATATCTGTATCTCCTTTAAAATCACCGCTATCTCTATTCTGATTTGCAGCATCCCGGTGGTGAGGAAATACTGTTTGAGGTGGCCGGAAAGGACGCCACCACGGAGTTCACCGATGTTGGCCACAGTACCGATGCGAAGTAAATACCTATATACATGTATTCTGATCTGAATAATTCCGTGTAGAACGTAGATACACCAGATTTGTGTTGTATCATTGTGACTGTAAAAGCATGGTTCTAAAAAACTTCACCGTTTTTTTCTTCTTCAAGGGAACAAATGAAGCAATTTGTTGTTGGAGAGATCGTTGAAGCCGAGCGAAAAAAGAAAGCAACAACGCAAGAGTAAGTCGTTTCTTTATTCAGCTACCTATCTACTTTGCTAGTAGTGCTTTTGTGTAACTTGTAGCATTGTAATTTACGTCATATCTGTTTGTTGCACTCAATATGTTTATTTGTAGAAAGTAGTAGCTTCTTATGGTTAACGTTTTGTTTTCCCTTCAATTTAGTTCTGATTCTTCGTCCTCGCCATCCGGATCCTGGTTCGGTGCCTTGAAGGCTAAGTTTTTTGGATAAGATTTGGATTAATATTGTAATAGAATGCCTGTATCGAATACGATTGATAGTTTTGTGCTTGATATCTCAAACTATCATTAACCTGTGGTGCTGTGTTTAAAACATTCTATCGATGAAAATAAACATTTATTTCATTTTATGAGCAATCTCCTTTGTGTAGTTCGTTTAATCATCCGATCAGAACACGTGAACTTTTTCCGTTTACTCATACATAGTAGTGCTATCTCCTTATCAATGTTCGCTGCATGATTATGTTACATATTGCTCGTTGATTGATAAGCCACAGTCTGAACGACTTCTAAACTGATTTCACCATTAAAACAAACTATCATTTCAGCTGGCAGCAAAAGGCCCTCATTGCAGGTTCGGCATTAGCTCTTGGACTTGGATTGGTTTTAATTTACAAAGCTCTGAAGAAGTGAATATTCGATCTGTTATACCTATATGTAGATATTATGTATCGCATTTTCACCGAGGACCATGCAATTGGTAATAAAAAAATAGATTTCAAATATTAGAAGATGCACAATGAAATATTATTATTACAAAGGAACTATACTTTAAACTGGATTTCTTTATTCCAAGAAAATAATGTAACGACATGTCCATCTTGTAGTATAGGTTGAGGAAATTGAGATATTACTATACAGCAATCTTAGACATGCCAAGGCGCCGCCGGGATTTTCTGAGGCATAACATCTCTGATCACGCCTTCCTTCGGAAGGGAAGTAAAGCCGTTGGTCCCCGGTCTATGAGTTGATGGGTCGATAGGTAGGGCCAAGGTGTGGGAGCTGTCTCCTTGGCGTCGCTACCATTGTTACTCAGTACGGAAAACAAGATCGACGGAAAACAAATCAAGGAAAAAAAAACCCTTAATGTCCAAGAAAACTGAACCCATTTGCTGGTTTTGCGCATAGGACAGTTGAATTTCAGTTGAAAGCAACGTAAAACTGTCGCTCGTTCCTTTGCATCTCCGAAATACAAATTGCCTATCTGAAAGTAAACTATTGGACTCGACCCATTTGTCTAGACGAAAAAGAATCATTTTCTCCAACAATTTCCGTATACAGCATTGCTTCTACAATTCCACTGAAGAACAGAGATTATATCCCCGACCTCATTCGGAATATTATCCATCACAAGATATGATCGATGCAAGGGAGGACCACCACTCAAAAGAGTTTTCACAATTGGAAGCACTAAATTAATAATGTTCCTCGTTAAGTCAGAGAGTCTTAAGTTATAGTACTTATCGTTATCACCGATAACGTTAACGTTTGAAGACGTTATCGTCATCGGCGTTAACGATACCAGACGTTATCGCCATCGACGATGACGATTATCGACAATAATTTATCGCGTTAACAACACTGTCAGAGACGTTGAATATATTGAAGGTGCTCTCCACAATTCCAGAAAACGTGAACATGGGAGCATCTTCTTGCTGATTTTCAGCTGTTCTTCTGGCTGAAAAAATGGGATATCTGGGGTTTTAGATGATCTCGGTGGTGGTGAGGGTTTCGTACATTTCCGTTACCTCTTAAATTTGTCAAGGTAGGTTGAGAGTCCATACAAGAGGTCTTACAAGGCTTTTGAGTGACGTTTTTTTAATCGCTTTCTCGTGTTGCCTTTAAAGGCAAAGGGACTACCTTCACCGACCTCTGAGTCAGAGCCTTGATCATCATCTGGCAAAAGGGAATATGTGTTTTTGATTTTTGGGGTGGTTTGGGAAGATGAAGCGGTATTTTATAAAGTTCTGCAAGTGACCTCTTGGAGCGAGCTTGCAAAGACCGCTTAAGTTTTTCTTCCTGCTGTTTGTACTTCGGACAATCAACCAAAGCATGCAGAGTATCCTGACAGTAAACACATTTTGGGTTAGTCCGGCATGGACCATCTGCATGCAGCTCGGTTTGTTGGAGCAGAAGTCAGCGGTGTGACCAAGTTGCTTGCATTTCGAGCAGTTCATTACTCGCGGTACAAACAACCGGTGGAAACTATAGATACTATAGATTCCATAGATAAGCGGAGGCAAAATATAATGGAGCCAAACGAACTGTCAGTTAGTGTAGCCAAACGAGCATGACGTCATCATGGCAACAATCAATACGAAACTAACGATTTTAAATTGGCTCACCACTTGACTAGCCTATTGGTCCCAAGCAAACGATTAACGTACCCTATTCTAGTCGAAATTCTAGTACTACGCAATGTTTGTTTTGATTCGCTATGAAAGTTTGACAGATAAAATGAGGGGTTATTGGTTTTCCCTATGTTTCGAGGGGTGAATCGATTAGCTTGGGACCGAAGAGAGTACCAAGCTGAGCCAAAAAGTTGAGCACGTTATTTCGGGACCTTCTAGTCTTAGAGTTACCTCTATGGTAGAACCATAGAGGTAACTCTAAGACCAGAAGGTCCCGAAGAAACGAGCTCAACTTTTTGGCTCTACTGTTCTACTGTTATCTGTCAAAAGTTCTTGGTAAACAAAAAAGTCAGCTGATCGCAACTGTCTCGTGGACAGCCTTATAGGGGAAAAAACTAGTACCGATAACGGAGTGCAATTAGCCGGCGCCGGTGGTGTAGTGGTAAGCGTGACTGCTTTCTAACACCCCAATGGTTCGGTGGGATTTTTCTGAGGCATAAAAATCTCTGGTCACGTCTTCCTTCGGAAGGGAAGTAAAGCCGTTGGTCCCGGCCCATGTGTGTTTAATTTATTTATTTATTTCATCAACCGATGTAGACTAGTACAAATACATATACAAATTTGTTTTTCTTAAGAATATTAAAAAATATATTGACAGCTATTATATTTTTACTTCCTACGAGTTATGATTCCGTATGGAGTTAAAATATTGTTTTAGTTTATGCCGAGACATTGAAAAGTCAATGGTTTCGCAGTATTGATTGTAAGACGCCATCATGCGATTTAATGGCCCAAATTTTGCATAATTTGTGCGATGATGGGTTACGGCAAATAAATTTCTATTTCTGAGTTGTCGAGTAGGTACATAAAAATTTAATTTTGATAAAAGTTCTGCTGAGTTAATGCGCTGCGAAACGATATCGTTTACAAACGAAACCATTGCATATTCACGACGCTCTTTTAATGTTTGTATGTTTATAAGCATGCAGCGTGCTTCATATGATGGAAGAGGAAATGATGTCCAACCTAATTTACGAAGGGCATATAATAGAAATTGCTTTTGTACTGATTCTAATCTTTCTTCGTGCGTGATTGAAAATGGAGACCATACAATGCTGCAATATTCCAGTATTGACCTCACATAGGCAATATATAGTGTTTTAATTGTGTATGGGTCCTGAAAGTTATAGCAAAAGCGCTTGATAAAGCCTAGCATGTTATTTGCCCTGTGAATAATTGTATTGTAATGGTCTATGAAAGTTAGTTTGGAGTCTAAGATAATCCCTAAATCCCTGACTCTTTCACATTTTTCTACATTCTGATTTCCTAATGCAATTGAAATGTTTGATGGTGTTCTTTTTCTGCTAAATGATATTAAGTTGCATTTTTTTTACATTCAGTTCTAATAGGCTTTTTTTACACCATGTGTAGAATATGTGTATTTCACTCTGGAATATATTGATGTCTTCATCATTTTTTATTTCCAAAAAGAGCTTCATGTCGTCGGCATAGATTAGCAATTTTATTTTTTTGAGAATGAAGGAAATGTCGTTTACGTACAGGATAAAAAGAAGAGGTCCCAGATGAGAGCCTTGCGGGACTCCTGAGGTGACTTGAATTGGGGTCGATTTCTTTCCGTTGAATTTAATTATTTGTTGGCGGTTAGTTAAATATGATTCAAGCCATTTCAGGAGTCCTCCCAAGTAACATTGCAGGTTTTATCGCGGTTTTATAGCATTCTACAAGTCTAAATCATGGTCTACAGAACCCTCATAAAACCAAAATTGTTACTTGGGCTGGCTCAATTCCAATTTTTTTCAATTTGAAAAGAAGCATTGGTATGTCAATTCGGTCAAATGCCTTGCTAAAGTCTGTATAGAGAGCTTCTACGTGGTTTCCATTATCCATTGCATTTAATGAATAGTCTATAAATTCAAGTAAATTTGTCGAGGTCGAACGTCCTTTAAAGAAGCCGTGTTGCATGTCAGTAATTCTATTTTTGGTTTGAAGAAATAATTTTTCATTTACAATTGCCTCGAAAAGCTTTGGAATGCAAGAGATAATGGCTATTCCACGATAATTACGTACGTCAGATTTTCGGCCAGATTTAAAAATAGGTACTAAAAATGAGCTTTTCCATATTTTTGGGAAGGTTCCGGATTCCAGTGACATATTAAAAAGCCAAAACAATGGAGCAGTGAGTTCCATTGCTAGACTTTTTAAAAATACTGGAGGAATTCCGTCAGGTCCAGGACCTTTTGAGGCGTCTAAATTCTTTAAAGCCTGCAAAATATCCTGCACTTGAAGTTGATTGACGCCAATGTCCCTTGAAAATTCTGGATGAAATGCAAAATAATCGCGGTCGCGATCTTCATCGGAAAATGTCGTATAGATTTCTTGAAAAAAAATTGCAAAAAGCTTACAATTTTTTTCCGAGCTATCCCCGACACGTTCGTCAAGATGCATTATTGATGGAAAATTGTCAGATTTTAATTTGGTTTTTACGTAATTAAAGAAGTTCTTTGGGCAGGACTTTATTTCAAGTTCAGTTTTTGAATTAAATTCTTCAAATGCATTACTGATGGCTAAATCTAGTTGATCGCATAAGTCCAAATAGATAGCCAAATTTTCACTATTATTGTGTTTTTTGTAATGTTTATGTGCTTTCTGTTTTCGATTTTTTAAGTTTTTTATTTGTCTGTTATACCAGACTGGATTTTTTGTGCTTCTGTAGCGTCTTTTTTTCTTCAAAGGTATTTCTTCCAAAATTATTCCTGATAAAATTTGGTAGAAGATGTCTACAGCAGTTTCGACATTTCCTTCATTCCTTAGAATTATTTGCCAATTGACGCTGTTTAATTTATGTTTGATTTTTTCGTAGTCTGCTAATTTGTATTCAAAGACTTCCTCGTATTCGCAGTCGTTGGGTCTTTGGTATTCGTGTACAAATAAAGAATATTCAATTGCTGTGTGAAACGCTTCGTTTTTCCACAATGGGTTTAATGATTTGGTCACACAGAAATCTTCATAAATATTCGTTAGTAAAAAGTCCAAATAGCAATTTTGTTGATTTTTGATGTGGTTAATTTGGTTCAGTCCTAAATTAGCAGTTTTGTCAAAAATGAACTGCAATGTTTCATTATCCCCAACGACTGGGAGTAAGATACATTCATTTTCAGAGTCCAGAATGAAGTCAGCATGGCGTTGATTAAAGTCTCCATAGATGTGAACTTTAACCTCAGGAGGAAGCTCAGATAGAATTTGTTCAGCACTTTGGAAGAAGGCTTCATAAGTGCTTTTATGAGCATGGTCTGGTGGAAAATACACTGAGGCGAACACGTGCGTTTCACCGGCAATGTGTGATTTCACCCAAATATGCTCAAATTCTGTAAATTTTGGTGTAAAGATAATTTCTGAGTTAAAATTGGCCGAAAGAGCTATAAGGACTCCACCGCCTGACTTCTTCTGAGTTGCATGAAAATTTCTGTCGTCTCTGAATACATTAAAAGCATTTCCAAAGATTTCTTCACTTTTCACGCTTTCGTCCCAGCTTGTTTCAGTTGCCAGAATGACCGAGAAGGATGAGCATAATAAATTTTGATAGATTTCCTTCATTTTAGCTGGGCTTTTCATGCGATTGAAATTTTGACAGTAAATCAAAATTTCAGTCGCATTCTGTTTATGTGAAGAGATTTTTGGAAGTACGTCGGTTGATAAAATATTTTCATTTGTATTATTATTTACCTCTTTCTCGTCAAAAGGAGTCATTGCTTCCGAAAATTCGGGTTGTGAAATTTGTCGGCGCTTTCCCTTATACGCTGCAGGTGTTGGATCCTCTGGTTGTTAAGATGACGCCGATAGGATTCCAAATCGTCAGATGCCGCCTGTTTTGGTACACCATGTTCTTCATGCACCTCGAAAAAGATTTTCCGAAGTTCCTCCGCTGAAGTCGGTAGTCCTTCGGATGCCAAATTAATTTTGATGCTAGTAGTGGTCATTCCTTCATGGCAAAACGATGGCTCCTTGTCATGCATATATGCCAAATAAAGGCGAACGATGTACATTATTTTTGTGTCCCGTAGTCGTGCTTTCAGGAAACGCCCGTCCCCATCAGCTGATTGCTGCGTCAAGCTTACGATGGGTGGGCGCATAGGGTCGAGTGACCATCCAGATGTCTGATTTGATGTATTTGTATTTGATTGCAATGATGACGGCGTTTCAGTCTTGTTGTTGTGTTGTACCTGCTTTTCTGTCCGGTATTGGTTGATGGTTTCACCCTTCCTGAAGTTGATGAATTTTGGGACCGAGAGGGCTGCAATTGGGTGGTCGGTGGTCAATGGCGGACCAGCAAATTGTACTTTCGCTGTGGCCAGTAGTTGCTTGTCCGATCCCTTGGCGCGGCTGTATTCATTTCCTTGGATGATGTTTTTGGTACTGCTGGTGTGGATTTGTTGTTGTTTTCGTCGTTTTCTGCTGCGTTTGGATTTTTCAGCAGCTTTTTCCTGCAACCTGCGAGTCCGTTGTTTTGCGTCAAATTTAGACCAGTCCTGCTTCCAGTGCCATTTGTTGCCTAAAAACCGCCATCCAGGAGATGAATGGTCAGTTTTTGGAGATATTGTATTTTTGTGTACTGGAGGACTTTCAGCTAACTCTTCCTCCAAGGTCTTCTGATGAGGTTCTGCAGCATTTATCTGAAGACTAGAAACAGCCCCAGATACAAATTTCACTTCCTCAAGAATTTCCAGAAGTTTCGGCTCTGGATGATGATGATGAGGTGATGATTCGGCCCCTTTTATTGAAAGTGCCATGTCATTAGATAAGCTTGATAGCCGTTCGTCAAGTAATTTTGTAATTTTTTGTGACATCAACGAATTTGATTCGTTGATGCCGGTTATTGTCGCGTGCGCTTGTGAATCACACGTTTTCATATGCTGGCCGACCGCGCTGCACATGTTATTATTGTTTTTATTTATTACTGCCAACGTTTCTTTTACGTCATTTAGCAGGTGCTCAATGCTGTCGAATAATTCTGATACTAAGCAGAATTTTTTTAGGTCAGCGGCAATGCGGTGGTTCGCGTCCGTTTGAGAGTGGATTGCTTCCACAAGTTGCTCCTGTTGATGAAGCAGCTTCCTCACGTCGGCTTCCTTCCGTAAAATGTGCTGGCAGTCAGCACACATAGGCACCATGAATGCCGTGATGAAATGCTCCCGTTGTCGCTGTACTCCGACACAGGCAGCATGGTATTTTTTGTTGCAAAATTCGCACTTCCATAGAAAGCGGTCGTCGTTGATGCTGCATGATATTACACCGCACGGCATAACTGCTTATGTTTTAAATATTCGACGCGATACTATAAGGTACAAATGGCCAGCGAGACCCACACGCGTCGTTGTCGAAGTGTAAAAAAAAAATATATATATATACAAATTACTTGCGGACCAAAATGCAAATGCGTCCGCGCCCGAAGACAGCTCGTGGCGAAAAATTAAATGGGTGCGATATACTACGCAGGTGTGGAAGCTGCCTTCCTGCACATTCGATTGCCGTCAATGGATGGCAATGTACATCGTACAACCAACAATCAATACGAAACTAACGATTTTAAATTGGCTCACTACTTGACTAGCCTATTGGTCCCTAGCAAATCGACTAACGTACTCCATTCTAGTATAAATTCCAGTACTATACTATGTTTGTTTTGATTCGCTATCAAAGTTTGACAGATAAAATGAGGGGTTAGTGGATTTTCCTAAGTTTTGAGGGGTGAATCGATTAGCTTGGGACCGAAGATAGTACCAGAGCTGAGCCAAAAAGTTGAGCACGTTTCTTCGGGACCTTCTGGTCTTAGAGTTACCTCTATGGTACAACGTTATATTACACAACCGGCGGAATGACCTCTGTGCAGCTGTTTGGATGTAATATTCAACAATTTTTTTTCTGTGTAGTTTCTGATATATGCCACCGCAAACAACAGCAGTGACATCTGATGAAAAATCAATGCAGAAGCTTGACTAAATGGTTAATTGGGTTCTTTAGGGGTATTGAGGTTATCGCATATTCGTAATCTACATTACAAGCCGAAATCCAAAGTTTCATCTATTGGGTCGTTTAATTAAAAAAAAACATACTAGTTTGTATACATCATCTGAAAGAGCTTCGTTTTCTGAGTACAAAATCCCGTGCTTCAATTTTTAAATCAAGATTAAAATTTCTAATTTTTGACACTAAATCTGTTAGTTGACAGCTTGCTCCCATACAAAGTCCCGCCGAGGGGCGCTAATATGGTTATTTTTGAAAATGTAATCGCACTTATTTAAAATATTTCCACCATATTTGCACCAAAACTGATGAAATTTCGGATTTCGGTTCCATTTATATTTTTTTTCCTTGATTTGTCTTCCGTCGATCTTGTTTTCCGTGCTGAGCACCAATGCTACCGACGCCAGAGAGGTAGCTCTCACACCTATCGACCCATCAACTTATGAGCCGGGGACCAACGGCTTTACTTCCCTTCCGAAGGAAGGCGTGATCAGAGATGTCAGAACATCCCGGCGGTGCCGACTGGGATTGAACCCAGGCCTGCTGGGGTGAGAGGTAATCACGCTTACCACCACACCACCGGCACCGCTTGTTCCATTTATAATGAAGATTACGATTATGTATTTACCTCAATACCCCTGTTCGCACCCCTCCGGTGCGAATGACAAACTTTAGTTTGTCCGTCAAAAGACCTACTTTTGAAAATCGTTTTTCATTCGCACCGGAGGGGTGCGAACAACCCCCCTAAACAATCAAATTTTGGAGCTGGAACAATTTTAAATAAGTGCGATTATATTAGAAAAAAATCACCGTCTTAACGCCCCTCGGTGTTGCTTGGTATGGAAGCGTTAGCTTTGTGTCAAACAGCGATGTGATATTTTGTTTTATGTCTTGATTTACAAATCAGAACAAAACAGAAAAAAATATCGTACGGGTGCTCAATAAAAAATGAGAATGATTTCAGTGCCGTCCAGCGCTCTTGCGAGAGCATCGCGACTAATTTGCGTCGTAAGGCTGACCAGGGTCCAATATTCATTGACGTTTTTTAAAGAATAAACATTATGTTTTTAATAAAAAAATACTGAATTCGTTGAAACAATTTTTTTTACTAGCTATATGATAGATAAAATTCCCATTTTTTATTGAACACCCGTTAGTAACCGATTTTTCTTTCTCAATATTAAAGAACCCAATTCGAATGATACTTCCAATGACATTTTGAAGAATATTTCAATGGAATTTCTACAATAATTCCATGAGAGTTTCGGGAGAATATAAACCGAATACTGAGGAGAACTCCAAGTGAATTTTCATGAGAACTCTCCGTTGAGTATGAAATGAACTATTCTGGGGACTAATTGAAAGTTCTCAAAATTTTCCTGAAGTTAATGAAACTTCATTACAACAACAACAACAACATTAGACTGATTACTCACAATACTTCTCATCATATTTCTAAACTTCCCTGAACTTTTTCGGACTTCCTAAAGTTTTCTCAATTTTCCTGACAATCATGGCTATTGAGCATGATTGACCGCCCACGGTTGCTAATCTGTTATTGTCAGACCAGCTGTAATTACACAGAGAACCAATAGACGATGCTTGGGACTAGCAATCATCCTCAATGTGTAAAAACTGGTGATCTCAAACTAGGCAATACCAGCGCCGGCCGCGCTCGAACACAGGTCAAGAAAGGAAGGGGTAGGAATGTGTTGACGTGACACTCGCTTTGATGGAAGCCGAGAACACCTCTGCACTTCCACGAGGAATCACTGGGATATTGGGTAATAGGGTTGGGTTTGCAGCAGGGTTCGTTTTGGTAAACAATAAGCTGAATTGATGTCATAACAATCATATAACGCGAAGGAGCTTAGGATTAAACCCACGGTCTTCAACAAGCGATCTAACCATACATTTTTAATATGAAAGGATCTGGGACCGCGTTTTGCTGCTCAGTAAGCAAGCCACTGCAACCGACGATCTTTGAAATCCTTAAACTAAAAGCTATGAAAGAGGCCTTCATTAAGATCCATTTTCACGCGACGTTAAATGTTTCGATTTTCACTTTACGCATGGTTCAGGTAATCATAACAAGCTATGACCGACGTGACGATTGTTTAAGACCTGGTTGAACAAGCTATTCAAATGAAATTACGTTCTCGAATTTTACTTGGCATGTAATGAACAACAGAAATACGCGATAATTCATATTTTCAGCGGTTGGTGGTTAATTTTAAATATACTAACGGTACTGCCTACGACTACGACGGCGATTACGACAGCGACTACGACGGCGCCTACGACAACGACAACAGAGAATTTGTAACTTACCATTTCTCGATGAACATTTCAAATGGTCCTATCTGCTTTGATCGATTCTCTTCATCGACTTTCTCTTTTCATAACCACTGCTATGCAAACAGACTTCGCGCTAATTCTACCACATAGTTTGATAAAGGAGGTTCTTATCTAGCGTCCAAAACGTCAAATACAACAGGGAAAGGTTTTGCAGCTGAGTTATTAACGAAAGAGAAAGTCGATGAAGAGAATCGATCAAAGCAGATAGGACCATTTGAAATGTTCATCGAGATTTGTCTAGGATAAACACCTTTGCCCGGCACCTCCACTGGTTCTTCATGTCTGCTATCTGTCACTGTTTGCAATTACCTTCCAATTGGCGTTGACGGCACCGTCGAAAAATTTTCTCTTTCAGCAAATATAGACAGTTTCTTATGAGAATTTTCGGTGGAGTGAAAGGATAGTACAAAGTCCGCCATGTTTCACGCACAGTCTGACGTTTGCTTATGGATTTTCTCATAGGAGTAAAGAGCTACAGAGTCGCCGTCAACGCCAATACCAATACTTCCTGTATTGCCATGGTCATCTGGGAGGAGGGTCGCATCTAGTGCTTTCCCCAGGAACCGTTAACGGCCACCAGCTACTGCCCGTCCAGTCTTGGGCGTATCCAGCGAGGCATCCTTCAGATTACTTACAATCTCCGACACTCAATGCAAATCGCAGGCACATTTACGCTAGTTACAAAAAAAAACACCCGTGCAAAGAAACGGATCAAATAAACGTCACTCTCGCGAAAGCACACCCGTCGTCGTCGAACGGCAAAAAAAGGAATCGGTGGGCACCCAACTACGAAACACGTTCAGAAGCACTTTTGGTACACTTTCGTTCGAAAACACTTAATTTTGTTTCAAAAATAGTTGCGAGTGAACCAACATCATCATCGCGTAAATAAACTAAAATTAAAATTATCGCTCGCGATACCACAAATTTCTGGACCGGGAGAAAAAATCAAACAACGCAGATAGCGTCAAATCTTCTGTTGCTTGCAAACATGATGAATCATGTTTTCTTTCTCGATTCTAAAACTTCTCGGAAAGTGAGAAAACCACCACTCACACACGTATAACCGTCCGGGAGGCAGAGTGCCAGCGCTAATCCGGCAAATGCAGCCGAAAACTATGAAAACTAATGCACGCACAAAACAGAGAAGAAACTTAACACAACCGTATCCAAAGGCGTTCGAAACTCGACTCCTCACAAACCATTTCTTTTCTTGACAATCATGGCTATTCTCTAAAAATCCAAAAAAGCGCTGAAGTTCTCGAAACTTCTTTAAAATTTATGTAATTTCTCTAATGTAACTGCTCTGAGGTTCTCTGCTCTTTCCTGAAGTTATCGAAACTTTTTTTTAAAGTTTTTGCAGTTCTTATGACGCTAGTTGAACCGAGGGGCATGCAATAACCTTTAACTCCAACGCAGGCAACGGCTTACTGCTTTAATTACATTAATTACACAGTGTAGAACATTAACTACTTTATAAGTCCATTAATTACAGACGAAATTCCGTAATTAAAGCACAGACATGTGATTAAAGTACATTAATTACATTTTCAATACTTTTAATTACATTAAGTACGGATATTTAATTTTAATTACCGTCAGTACTACTTCAAAACGCATTAATTACTTTAAGTGTTTTTAATTGCATTTTAACTTCAACGCACCAGTTCTTTGTATTGCGTGCCCCTCGAGTTGAATTACCTTGAATGTAATTGGGTTGTTTAGGGGTATTGAGGTAAATACATATTCGTTATCTGCATTAAAAATGGAACTGAAATCCAAAATTTCATCGATTTTGGTACACTGGAACTATTTTAAATAAGTACGATTACATTAGAAAAAAATCACCATCTTAGCGCCCCTTGGTGAGACTTTGTATGGGAGCGAGCTGTCAACGAATAGATTTAGTGTCAAGTATCAAACATTTAAATCTTGATTTAAAAATCGAGATGAATGTCTACGGGATCGATAAAAATATCGTTGCGCTCAAAAAACGAAGCTCCATCAGATGATGTATAAAAATTGGTATATTTTTCGAAGTTAAGCAACCCAATTGAACAGTACTAAAAATATTTAAGCTTCCATGAGCTTCTGAACTTTTATGAAGATCTCAATAATTTTCTTAACATCTCTGTTTCATATTTTAATGTTCCGATATACTTCATTTCACCATTACATATATTTACATTATATAAATAAATACTGGGTTGGGTGGGAGCATCAGGGTATCATTTGACCTGAAACTGGACGATGGAGTGGTATGACAACCGGAGTCTTGGAGGGAATAAACACTATCATTTTCTTTATCCTACCGATTCGATTGTGGTGGTGTAAATTCTACTCCAACAGTTTCAGTGAGATTGACGCACCCTTCTTAACAAACCATCCTGTAGGAAGCTTAATAAGTATTGCGAATTGCGTTATTCGATTTGCTGGATCGTATCGTTGGAAGGAGATTCTCAAATTCCCGTGGATTTCACGTAAGTGTCTCTGCTTACGGGTCCACCCCCCCGTTTTTGGCCCTTCAAACAGCGATATTGTGAATTCAGATCGGTAGCTCAAATTGATCATGCTATTAAGTGGAGCTGCATACAAGACAAGATCTTTGAAGGGATGGTGGCTACCTTACATACATACATACATACAGACATCTCAATAATTTTCTTAACATCTCTGTAGTTCTCTGAAAAAGTGGGAACTTCTTAAAATTTCTCGCTAATTTCCTGAAATTAATGGAACTGAGCGCTCCTTGAAATTCCCTCTTTTTGTGGAGCTTACTAAACTTATTTGAAATGCTCCCGCAGTTTGCTACTGTTCATGAAAGTTCCTTTCTCGAAATGTTTGTGAAAGTCTCTGCAGTTCTGTTAAATTTTTGAAGTTTTTCTGAAATTTCTTTATACTCCCACAATTTTCTTAGAATCAAAACAAAATAATTAATATAGTTCTATGATTTTCACTTAAGTTCTCTAGATATCTCGAAAGTTAATGGAACTGCCCTTAAATTATCAACACTAATTCATAAATACATCAATAGTCTAGACTTTCCTGATATTATTAAAACTGCCCAAAATATGTCTGAACTTGCTTAAAGTTCTCTAGACTGCCCTGAATTTCACAGTATTTTTTTATAAGAACATGGTGCGTATCAGGGGCGAACACTCAAAAGGTGCAGGTCTTCATCAATCGTTGCCTGCGGTATAAAATTCGTGCCTGGTGGTCTCTCAACTGGACCTCGAATGCTGAGCTCCATTGTCGATGTCATCAGATGCCGATATTTGCGTTACGTTTGAAACGAAGTAGGGGAAATGACGGCTTCGGCATGACAGACTATTTTCGGCAACCCAAATTGAAACACTATTTTCACTGGATTTTCTTACGAAAACACTTCGCTGAATGCATGCAAACGATTCTTTATGCTTTCAGCTTCAATTTGACTATATTTTTACCACTTAGAAAAAGCAATCTAGCAAGGTTTTCTTGAAATGCAACACACGCACTACAAATTGTAGCTGATTTCGAGTTGCCGATAATAGAACAGCAGATTTACATGCAGTTCAAATGGAACGGTTGCCGAAGAAAAACTGGTTGCCGACAATACTCGCTCTCACTAGAGAAGATTGGAGCTTTGTAAAAGCGTTTCAAAACAGTTTTTGACAATTCTTTCGACTGAAATTGCTAGATCAGCTGGCAGCAAAAGATTGTAAACAAACCAATACTGCATATGTGTGCATTCCTTAGAGAAAAAGGCTATAGAAAGAAGGTCGCTGCTTAGGTTGCCGAGAATACGTAAATTCCCCTATTCCAAAGCCGATATCAACATAAATTCGAGAACCTAAGTGTAGATGGGTTGTGGCCTTGTCGGTAAAGGGACGACATTACCAAGCCTGAGACGGTTCGATTCCCGGTCCGGTCGAGGAAATCTTTCGGGTAGGAAATTCTTTCGTTTTTCCTGGGCATAATAGTGTATCATTGTGCTTGCCACACAATACCGTTGGTTGGCATTGGAAGTGCATCTAGAACACTATGTTGAGAGCTGGCAAAACGCTCGCAAAAGAGACGAAAAAAGACTAGAAGAAGAATAATAAGTATACTGCCGGATTCTATTATATTTACTACCCCGAATGTCACTACCCCGGACGCCATAGCCCCGAACGCCGTTACCCTGAATGCCACTACCCCGAATTTCCTACTACCCCAAATGGCCATTACCCCGAATACCCTACTACCCCGAATGGCCATAAACCCGAAATTAAGACAAATGGAAGAACAGCATGTGATCAAAAGAAGAGTAAATTTTTAAGAAGAAAATTTTCTTTTGTAGTTTAAACTGAATACAAATGATAAAAATAACAATTTAAAATTGATTTATGTAAATCAGTGATGCAAAAGTTCACTATGATTCGCGACCTTTTTTCTAGGTGAACTTCGTGAAAATTCGCGAACCCTTCCAATGCTGTATTTTGTATTTTTCACAATGACACTCTCTAAATTCTAATAAAATAAATTATTAGATTCTATAACATTCCCCAGAATGCACCATTCCCCAGAAAAGCATTCCCCAAAATGTACCATTCCCCAGAAAAGATGATGAAATTAGTAATTTATCACTTTTTTTGTTGGTCATTTGATATTATATTTCAGTTTTATATTACAGAACAGGCGTCCATAAATAAACAGGTCCGCAAGTATCTTGCACACTGAATAATACATCTTCTGAATACCAATTTTCTAGATAAATTTTACACATATGATTTAGTATATTTTTCATGACAAAACTCTTTGATTAGTTTCACTTTACTATTGATGATACACTACGTTTACTTTTATGGAACTATGTATTTATCAATTCCAAACCATTTTATAGCT
Source organism: Ochlerotatus camptorhynchus (assembly GCF_037179485.1). Classification (NCBI taxonomy): domain Eukaryota; kingdom Metazoa; phylum Arthropoda; class Insecta; order Diptera; family Culicidae; genus Ochlerotatus; species Ochlerotatus camptorhynchus. The sequence continues at coordinate 122,711 of NW_027040751.1, read as the reverse complement.
CTTTAGAAAATGACAACCTTCAAGTTTTCGAGCACTTCGTTCATCATTTAAAAAGTCAAAGGGTCTATTATGCAATCCAATTCAACCAGTCGGAAACTGTTAAACCTTATCGAAGAATTGTTCGACCTGAGTTGAAGAATTTCTCGTGATGGATTAAAAAATCGGTGCAAATTTATGGGCATTACCCCGCGTCCCTTGCGAAAAACTATTGATTATATATTTTCCTTATATTAAAAGAAGGGAATATTCCCTTCTTTTTCGTATATCCAAAGAATTAATTATTTTCTTTTGTTATATTTTCAAAGAAGGGAATATTCCCTTCTTTATCATATATTTAACGAATTAATGCTGTTCTCTTTTATACATTCAAAGAAGGGAATATTCCCTTCTTTATCGTATATCCAAAGAATTAATTATTTACAGCTTTTGGAAATGAATTCGGGGTAGTGTACTATTCAGGGTAACGGCGTTCGGGGTAGTGACATTCGGGGTAGTGTCATAAAACCATACTGCCGTTATACGCATAACTGTCCCATGTTCTATGCAATCCTTATGTCCAGTGGGACTCTTATGCGTATAACGGCAGTATAGGCCACACACTACGAAGGGGCGGGAACGAAATCTACAAGCAAGGATTTGGTTGGAAGACCGGCAGGACATCGCAGCAGAGGCAGGCTCAGATGCTTATGACGGCAGAGCCTCAACAAAGTAACTAGTTTGTACCACTGAAGGTTCGCAGGATACATGAGTGAGTGAGTGAGTATCAAACCAGGATGAATTTCTCAATACTTTTCACAAAACAACAAACAAGAACAGTAATTATTTTCAAAAAGCTTGTTTTCATCACCTTTTTCTAGAACACAGATTTTAATTTTCCGTTGCCGATTGCTTCTTTTCGGACAATCATTTTTGTATTACAGAATAAGAATTACTCCGCACAGCTGTTTACTAATAGCTGCTTTGTGTTTAGCATCTTGTTACGGCGCTTCTTCGATTTAGTTAGTACTTTGTTACATGCATTCCTTTGATAAACGCTTGTATCCGTTACGCATAAGAGATACCGGGCGATTGCATATGAAATTAAAATATTATACAAGAGTCACGAGTGTAGGAAAACATGGCTTAGAGGTACTATTTACAGATTAATTATAATCAATAACAATGCACGATTCACACTCGGCGAGATTCTCACACTTCTGCGCTGTTAGAAGAATCTTTTCAAATGTCAATCGCAGGACAGTACGACAAAGTAATTTACTCATTAATAGGAAGAAAAAACATCTCAAAGCTTTTCGCGGAAAGCGTTCTTGGGGAGAAGCTTTGATACTGTTTTTTATTCGGTCGTTATTCACTAGATTAGCTATTTTCGCGATTGATATCACTGTTATCGTTTTCTTTCAACAAAATTTACGAAAGTATAGTACTAACATGATCAATGTAAATAATAGCAGCTGATGTATCCAATTCAATTTAAATATATTATGCTTATGATTTGATAACAAATTAAATCAGTACTGTATTCACCCAAGCTCCAGACATTTTATTTTTCTATTCAGAGAAGTCGAAACAATCTCCTGATCGTTTTTTCCTTCAGATCTGGAGAAAATTTCAAGTTCTCTACACACCTAAAGCACCGGGTAAATTTACGATTATAAACTATATAAAAACAAACAAAGGGTTTTGTTTGCAAAAACATTCGTTCCTTCACGCTCTCCCTGTTAGAAAATACAATGTGTTACAATGTTCACTCTAAAGAAAATAAAAGATAACTCCTTGAATGCAATATAGAAAACTACAAATCTTCTCACTCGCAAATATAACTCTTTACCTCTCTTTACTATGAATTCGTATTCTATTTCTTCTAAAAAGAAAATTACAATCATACAAATATACACTAGCGTTAATAAATTAATGACAACTGATGATTTACGTCTAAACGAAAATAAGCCTGAAGGAAAGGGCCGAACAATGAAACATATGCTATAAATTTTGTCATTGATTGAGGACTGCACTAATGGAAGCATGGAACAATTTGTATCCCTATCAAGCTTGCTCCTTTCTAGGTCTAATGTCTACCTATCGAATGTTGGTAAATAAATTTAGAACACTTTTGTTTTCCTTCTGACTCCGCGCTTTGCTAAAAACATTCCAAAAACGAAGGGTTTCATCGCCGGCTCCGGTTACGATCGCTTCTCCATCGGGACTCAGTGCAAGATACAGAACCCGATAGGAATGCCCTGTCAGCTTGGCAACTTGCGTGAGCGATGGATATTTCCACACCAGGATCTGGTTCTGTGAATAGCCATGGGTGGACACCAGCTCCGAGGAATGTTTCGACCAGGCGAGATTGCAAACTTGAGACCCAGTGTCGACGCACTGCATCGGTTGCCCGGTGAGAGTATTCCAGAAGCGTATACAACGATCTGCCGTACCGCCTCCGCTGGCGAGTAGCCCATGGTGGTGAGGTGACCACGCAATCGCTTTCACTGCAGCCATGTGCTCCGAGTACGATTGAACGGGATTGGATGAATGCTGGTTCCATACGTATAGCCTATTGTCATTGCCGCCGCTGGCTAGGTATTGATTATCCGGGGACCATTTGAGACCGCACACCTCCTGCCTATGGCCGACCAAACGTCGCTCGGATACCTGAGCTGGAGTTCGAGTATCCCGCTGCATGATCAGGCGATCTCGAGACCCGCTCGAGAGGACATCACCGTTCCAAGCTAGTGCACCTACGCGGGCCGAATGACCTTGCAATTTGTTAACCTGTGATTGAAGTAAGAGGGAAAAATGTAGGCATTAAGCAATTGAGTGCGTCACGCACTTTTTTTTTCTAAGCGGATAAGATTAGCAGTCTCACAAAAAAAATGCGAATCCAGTTAGGAAGGTGTCACTGTCCATTCAAGTCACGTTTCGCAATACAATATATAAAAAAAACGGGTGCGTAAGAAAAGTGTTCGTTATTTATTTTTTGCAAACTCTGAATGGTGTCATCAGTGAGCAGTGCGTGAAACCATCGAGTACCTATAACTTGTATGTCGTCTTGATAGATGCGCATTTACCACTTCAGTGACTGGGTGGGTAAATAAAGAAAAGTTTTTTTTTTATTTGGACATCGCATTTCTCTTACGCGACGAATCTTGTGGATCATGGCAGGTTATCATCAAAAGTTAATCTTTCCTAGTGTATGGCATTTTCCTTCTGTAAAGCATTCCTATGAACAATCAAGAGGCTAACATCCATAATCCATAAATAGTGTTCTGCATAGAAATACAATTTTTATGGAGTAAATTTCTAGAAATATATGCATAAGATTATTAAGGATAATCCAGAAAGCATATGTAATTCTGAAGTTCTGTACTAGGTTCAAAATTCTAAGAGAAACATTAAAGATACTGAACTATAATAAACTATAACAAATATTCAATATTAAAATTATACGTTAATGTTCCATGCAAATTCCCGATTATTTCCCTGTTGCTTACGATTCCCGGTTGACTCCCGGTTACCCTCGGTTTTTTCCGCTTCAGTGCTGCAATACAAAAAAAAATGCAAAAAGTTCAATGTAACATTGACCGATTCGATTTTCTCTGCAAGTCTCCAGTCCTTATAACTTTATTTCATAGCACACGTGATATTGGAACAACATATCATACTTGATATTGATTTTACAAGCTCCTTTGATTATTGTAAGAGTATTCACAATATGCAAAAATCAAGTTCAGACTCGACACAAAAATGATTCCGATGCGCATTGTTTTCTTAGCAAGAGAAAGTATAGTTTGCTATCTGTGTCTGCCAGCAAGGGCGTAGCGAGGTTTCGAGCTAGGGGGAGAGGCGAAAAAAAATTCTATGGAAAATTTGGCCGAATGCCATTTTACCGAAAGCCTTTGTGTTGCTGGGTTTAGGGGGAAGCTACCCCCTCTGGCTACGCCTATGGCTTCAAGCAGTGATGCAAGTTTCGGGTCGCGTTCGGGTGTAAAATAAAAATCTTGAAACTCAAACTCACAGTTTTGTGAGAATTGCAGCTGGTGACTTTTGTTAGCTTGATATTCGCAGCTACGGCATCACAACTTGTAATATCATCCGCAGTTGTTTGCCTATTGATTTTTGTCTACGAAAATCAAGCGTGATCATGGTGAAAAATATCACCATGATCACGCTTGATTTTTGTAGACAAAAATCAACAGGCAAACAACTGCGGATGATATTACAAGTTGTGATACCGTTTTTTTTTTTTGGATAAAGTAGAAATTGTCGATGGTGGTGTTTACCTCACTATGTCATCTGACAGAAGTCTAGCATACCAACAGAAAAATCTCTGAACTTCTCAAACTTATCTTTATATTTACTAATTTTTTCTGACGAAGTCATCGCGAACATCTCTAAAATGAGTGCACATCTTAAAACATCCCACTGAAGCCCTAAGAACTCTGTCGGTACGTCATTCAAGTCTAGAATTGTGTCCGGCCGAATGTCCTTTTACCAAATGCCATTTGGCCGATTGTCTTGTGGTCGAATACTAGTTACTTTAACACTACTGAGTCATTCGTGACTTATCTTGGGATGAGATTTGAACTCGTGACTTTGGCGTGGGAGGCATGGATGTTAACCACTACGACGGGGTTTGTCCCTAAGAAGTCATCTATTTTCAAACAATAATACATTGCTGATTTGAAATCAGAGGGCAGAAGGAAAGAAGTGCATCTGACATACATAAATGGACTCTGTTATAATATAATAAGAGCCTACACACTTATCAACCCTCTTCTTTGCCCCTCTTAAAGTGTCTACGCACAACCCCTTATGTAAATAGCGTACATAAAATTTTGCTCAAAGTATCGATAAGGGAGCATGCCTTATGTCACGTTCTTCCTATACCTAATGCATTGCTTGTTACGCATTTGTTAACGCCCCTAGCTCAGGTTTTCAGGATTATCACTTGAACTCATTTCCTTTTAACCACCTAATATGAAATTGAGAAAAGGAAATATTGTATGAATCCAGATCCCAAGCTTAATGGAATTTTACGATCTAGGACTTGGAGATTTTTCATTTCCATTTCATTTCCTCGATCTATGCACTGGACATCAATTTAAAGGCGTTCTTGTCGAGCAAAGACAATTAAAACATTATCTCAAGATCCTTTACTTTTCAAAATTCTGAAGTTTCTGATAAAACTCAGTAGGAAAACTTCCAATATAGGAAAAGTTCCACGGAGTGATAATTCAACCGTAATGTCGAGGCACTCACAAAACGTCAGCATTACAGGTGATGAATTTCATATTCTTCGAATTATTGTTCATGTTGACACTGCAAAAGGAGGTTGAAAAATATAAGAATGAGGTTTTAAAGTATGAAGCGAAACAAAAAATAAAAATACTTTAAGGAGATTTTTCTGTTCTCGTATGTATTTGACAGCGCCAATGTAGCATACAATGAGGTTATAATGTGTTTTATCCCGTTTGGAAAATTGGACGAGAAATTAGAAATTAGAAATTTTAAGATATTTTCCTTCTTATAACCTCATATAATTATTCATTCATTTCATGAGAAGTACTTTCGGAATAAATCAGTTTTTGGCCAAACGGCGTTCGACCAAATGACATTCGATCAAACGACATTCGGCTAAATGACCCGGATGACCGTCCAGGATAGTTTAATCTTTTTTTCAACAGTATTACTACTTTCTTTTTTATTAAACATCAGTGGTAAAACGTTATGCATGGTCACTTAGAATCTGGACGTTATGCATGGTCACTTAGAAATTCTCGTGATTGATTTGAAATTGAAAAATATTAAGTAATCAATTTGTAGCGTTTTTGTTGCACTTTCATAGAAAAATGTCAGAAACATAAGTCCATTGTCCAAACTTTTATTGAAATTGATATTTTTCTAACATCCAAAAATTACTCTGCCAGTTTTCTTCAACGTCGGCTTGACAATTTCCCAAAATTATTAGATTGGGCAGAATTGGAGCCGATAAAATCCACTCCGTTGTCACAATGCTCACTACAGGGTGTCTACTAATTTTGCTAAATAAAAATCCCTGAGATTTCCAGATGTATTCATTATTTCAATAATAATTACAATTTTTTACTTCAAACGGGATGACAAGAGGATCGACCGAGCTGTAGAAAGCGAACGCTGTCCAATGAAACAATTGACCAGTTTTTTGAGCTGTGCTATTGAAAAAAGGTGGTTTGTTCAATAAAAATTAAAAACAATACCAAGTCAAATGGTCACAGCACAGCGAAAAGTAGCCGCAGGTCAGTCCCATTAGGAAAGATATATGATTTCAATAAAATAATCTATAAAACAACGTCACAGCTATGTTTTTAGGCTTGCTTATATAGAATTAAGAATGTTAGACAACATATCGCATCATAAGATTTGACTCAAACAGAGTCTGTACTTATCCGGATGTGACCAATATAGTTCTTACGACCCTCAATATGACCGCCAATGGAATTTTCATGTGATTTTAAGCGTCGTATGATGGATTTAGATTTGAAAGATTTTACCACTTCCTCGGGGATATCCGGAACATGTCCGGGGGCGACCAACATGTTGATGGTTACTCATCATGACTCTTATTGATCTTATTTTAAAATTATCATGTGAATTGATTTATTACATGGTGGGTTTGGCTCGCCGGAATATGTTCAGGCCATAGCTCCAGAATCAGCGGAACGATTCCAATAGCATTTAATAGCGTTCTATGGGACCATGGTATCTACTGTTCAATACTGTGCTAAACTAATGCAGCAGCGTCATGATATTGTCACTGACTTGCAGTTATGTTTCTTACTGACGTTAAATGTAATCGCAAGTCAGTCCCACTTTCAGTCAGATTTTGGCCATAAAATAAAAATTTCACGATATTTTATCCAATATTTTTTACTAAACTTGATGCATTCTATCACATTGCACGTTTTATTTTCATAATTATCCCTCTAAAGTGTTAAATGAGAAAACCTGTTAAATCTTCGAACGCCGTTTTCTCATTTCCAGCTTTTTACAGATGAGACTGATTTGCGGTTATGGGCAATACTCAATAATGCTACTCTAGGCAGTCAAGGCATTAGTTGTTCAATAATCTTTGGTTCAATGATCAATAATTACCATGCTATTCCAAGTCATTAAAAATTCTTCCATCCAAACAAGATCATATTACTGGTTCTCATTCCTAAGCATTACATTAGGAAACGATTGGAACGAAGAATTGATGGCTATAAAATTTCTGAAAAAAATGTAAGCTATATGATAAGATATAATCGAATTTACTGCAAAGAGGCGAATGAACCCGTTGGTTTAAAACCTCTATAATAAAAAAAAAATATATATATATATTTAACTGGTTCTCATTGAGTAACTGATTCTTTGAGAATATCAGGCTTAACTATTTACAATTCATGCATTTACGCAAAAACGTTTCAATCCAGAAGTGTGTTTTTTGTTGAACCCAACAAGAACCAGCATCCTCGCAGAGACGCACAAATCTGTCACTTGTAGGTAAATTTGGTTGGACCCAACATCCATTAAGAGACGCACTAACCAAATTGGAGGTTATATTTTGTTACAATCAACAACGTCAAGCATATACTCAAAGACAGCACACATATCATCATCCAGAAGCCATGAAGATCTGAAAATTGAACTCAATAGATGTTTGTTTGCGCTTCCGAGTACCATTTTCAGCTTCATAAATGAAGTAGATCATCAGTTGTGTGTCCGAATGCGACCCCATGCTGTATTTATCCAGCGAACATTTTTGATGAGGAATTAAATTGAAATTGGTAAATTGAGCGGAAAACTAGCTCATCAAGCTCATGTCGGCTCCTATTTATTCAGCTTTAAATAGACCGTTGACCAAAATGAGATTTTCGAATGATCTGAAAAACGGGACAACATTGCATTTGAATACATATAACCCGTTGACAAGAAATAACAGGGATTGTAACCCTTTGGTTCCAGTGAGTCATTTTGCATCGGATGAACACAGACTAACTGCTCATATTTGCGTGCTCGAGTGACATCCAACATTCGAGAGCAGAAGAATTGAGCGCAAATAAATGTCAATTAAAGATACTGCTTCTGATCCTCTTTTGTGCAATATTTGCTTACAACGACGAATGGAATAAACAAAATGAGTGCATTAAAATCCGCTGTTTTATGAAGTGGCCAGAATTGGCCGGTGAATGTGCGCTACTTGTCAAAGATCATCAAGAGGCTACTCGCTTCAATGTATTTGCGCTTTCGGTCGTATGCGACGTCTTCCCTCGGGAATGTTTACCATCTTCAAACAGTCAATATTTGCACACTATCCGAGGGAACGTGTTTCATTTCACCGCGATTACTATACATTATGGCATACTGGAGGAACATACCTGTTTGCTAGCGGCCACGTCCCACACGGTGACGTAGCCATGATGCGTCCCCACAGCCAGCTGATGCCCTCGTTCACTCCATGAAACTGATGTGACAGTGTTCGCATCGGAGCTCAAGTCGCACAGCCGTGTCACCTGAAAACGCAAATATAGTAGACATTAGCGAACGATTGCAGCGTCGAGACCGGATACACCGCTGATAAGAAGCTGGGTTACTCAACTCACCTGACTGGTGCAGGCACTCCATAGGTAAACACAGCTACCCAACCCCACCGCCAGCACATTCTGGGCAGACCAGTCAACCAGGTTCAGGTAGAAGTCGTCCTGCAGCTCAGGCGCGTCTAACACTTTGAAGGGTATTTTCGAAATTTTGCGGGTGGCCTTTCGCGGCGATCGCAGCAATTTTTGACTCTTGATGCTAACCGGTGACAGCGAGTACGGACATTGTTCGTTGTAGTCCTAGAGGAAAGAGAGAAAGGGAGAGGTTTAGTAAATAGCAATAGCAAATGCAACTGATAATAAGAGTGTGCACTTTGATCTTGATGTATTGTCGTTAACAGCTGAAAACTGAAAAAAAAACCACTAGCGAAAATCGAATTTTCTCTCGTTCCACTTTTCAACTCTAATGGCAATATTTGAGTCAGTGCACTGCCACAGCAAGTACAGAAGCCACAACACAACGACGGAGAATGCATATCAAGCAAAAGCGGTTGTTTTGATAAGCAAGTATATGCCGTCTGTATGGTACGGTACAGACTGTATTCGAATACAATATGAGCTAGTTTAATCTACATATGGATGCAGATCGGATGCATTTATGTAAACTTGAAATGAATTCAATAATTTCCAGTGAAGGTTTGCCGATACTTCTACTGGGTATGTGAAAGAGTCGTTTTCAGATTATATTTCTTTTTTGTCTACATAGGGTAGAGCGCTACTTCGTCGTAATCGCCCATTTCCGTTCTATCGATCAAAAAAGATTAAAAATATCAATTATTTCACCGTGCACAAATCAATAATAGGTTTGTTCCGATGCGTTAGTTCATTAGCTACAACATAAATCCTGTTAGAGCGGATTGTATGAATATTTACGCTCATTGTTCTCAAAACAAAAGAAGCGCTCCTAGCGAATCCCCTTTTTCTTCCGTAGGACGAAGAAAATCTAATGGCGTTTCAATGCGTTAGGACGGAATTGAAACTCGTAGAACGAATTTTGAATCAAGAAGCAGTATTATATTTTAAACAATATCTCAACAATTCGTGCCTCTTTGTCAAATCTAACGATACGTATAGAAAGGTGAATAAATTTAGAAGTCATCTTAGACAGAAATATTCAATTTTTTGTTTAAACTAGTTCAGAAAAGAGAGGCAAAGCGCGGGTTGTGCTTAGTAGGACGGAAATTAGATCAAAAACCCTATGATCATAATATGATAACATCTAGATTTGAATACAGATTTGCCCAAAATATGCTCTTGTTTATCACTAACGAAAGAATTTGCCTACCTGATTTCAAGGAGGGACACAAGCCTAGAATTTGTTGTTAAACCGATTCACTTAGCATCTTGACTGCCTATAATAGCATATTAGTGCTATATGCAAAAAAGTTGATGTTAACAAAACGACAGTCGACCAAAATTATATTTTTTTCTTTTGGTTTTAAACAGTTGCAGTGAAGCTAACATGTTATATGTTATGAGTCATACATATAGGGTAAGGTGGAAAATATGGGTCAGCTATTTAGTATATTTATTAATTTATTTGTTTGACAAAATCAACCAATGATGGTTTGTTTTTTCATACTGTTGACGTTGACAATAAAATATATAAATAAATCAAGTAGGTGATCCATCTTTCCCCATCTTACCCTACTTGCCATGTCCACAGATGATCTGTTCAACAAGTGGAATATATAATTCAATTTCGCTTGATAAACGCACCGGAATAAATTTCAATACACAATCACGTTAGGGTGATCACCTATTTGTTGTTACAACTCGCACACACGACGTAAACGGAAACCCATATCGCATTTCACCAAACAACTAAATTCTCACTGAACATGCTTCGCTGCACATTCATTCTGAATGTTATCGAGTTGCATTTTGACACCCCTACGACACCGTGGAGACATCGAAAGTAGTTCTAAAGTTCAATAAAACTGCAAAAAGTGCATCGACAATACTACCGCGGTAGAAACGAGTACGTAGCCTATAGTAGCTAATGGTAGCAGTAAGCAGCGTTCGTTGACTTCATTGGACGGTGTTGTGTTGTTGCAGCAATTTTTACGCCTCCTGTACCTTGGGAGTTTCGATTTCGGTTTCCACATTTGTGGGGAAATAATAAATAACAAATGAGTAATATTGAGGCTCACTTCTTAGCATTTTAGATTATTCCAATTTCACAAACAGCATCGAAGCTCTTTGCTTAAACTGCAGTTTTTAACACCATTGATCATTCGCAGTTAAGGGTGGTCATGGTTTTCAGACCGGGTGAGGTAAAAATCTCAATTTTCGAATGTTAAAATTCTGCATTGTTTTCAATTATTTCCTAATATACCTATTACATTTCTATTTACAATGCATTGCAATGTTATGATGCTTGTATTGATGATATTTTTCATGATAACTTACTTTTTGTAGAACTCTTCAGTTGTACATTTACACTGTAAAAGGTAGTAAAGAGTAGTTACCAATATTTGTCACTTTCGGTAAAAAAGTGACCAAATTGCTCTCGGATTACGGTGCTTGATGACTCGCAGAACGATTATTACCTACAGTTGCAAATGGATCCCATATTTCCCACAATACAATTTCGCTAAAAACAGCGATAAATCGCAGAGAAATTACACACTTTCCGTTCCAAAGATTGCATTTGCCAGTTGGGCTGGTAGTTAACGAATTAACAAAATCATTCTTTTTATCAGCTGGACTAATCTAATTTATTAGGTCCCGTTGGAATGAGGTGGTTGCATTGTTGTGCTCAAGCTTCCGGTTAGATGCAAGGAAAAAAAAAGAACGCAACAGACAAAACCACCCGCTACTGCTGCACCAATTTGGATGCAACATTAATTTCCATTTAGGTAAATGAAACGGTGCTGCTCTATCCTATCTCTTCCACCGTTTGATACATTCGATAATAAAATATAATTGACCGTGACTTTCTGACACAGACAGGCAGGTTGTCGACGTTGACTGACTGTGTCGCTAATTGAAGCGTTTAAATTTTGGGCGTGGACCTAAGTTTTCCCCTTCTTCTCTAGATGGCAGAAACGTCGAAAAAGGTCAAACGGATCAAAGGCAGATTTGAATTTACGAATTGCTTTGCATTAGATTTTTTGTTTGTTTATAGTGTTAGGTGTGGAAGGTTTCCGGTAATTACATTGACGACGCAAGTGGTTAATCACCGTTTAAATAATTCGCTATTAAAATTAATCGTAAAATGTCTTTAATATGATTTTATTCACTAAACCACTGTTGTCGCAATCGTATTCTGATGAATTCACCAGAACTGTTTCGAAATACATCAATTTTCTTGGTGGCAAGTTAATTTCCATTTTGAAATTCCTGGATTTTTCCTGGTTTTCCTGGTCAATGATTTGAAAACTTTCTGGTTTTAAAAACCATGTATTTAAAAAACTATTTTTAATAAAAAAATAAAGTGAATCCTTGTACCATCATTCTTCGCGCAATGCGGAATTTCACAAACCAAAATAGGTATTAAGGTTCTTGTTAATGCCCGTGAAATCTTTATCTGATTGTTTACTGTAAAGAAGCTAGTAGGGAGCCGCGCTACTTCGTCGTATCATGGCGCCTATTTCCGTTCTATGTGCTAAAACTATAATAGCAAAGCGTTTTCACTCATGTTTTTGCAAAAATATCTTGTATAATTACGATTGACACTGAAACATTTGCGATAACCCGTAAAATGAGCGATTTTAGGGATATCGGACAAAGAAAAGCTGAGATACGACGGCTAGCGCGGAGCCCTATCTAATGTCTGAAATTTAGAGATCTATAAGCCCCTGCGATTTTTTTAAATTTATTATTGAGATTTTTAGCCAACGGGCTAGTTTATCTCAACGTGAAATTGCGAATTGTGATATGAATGAGGACTGTTTAAACAAACCTTTGCTTCTAACAATTTTACGGATTTCCAGTTGGTTTAAATTTTCCGCAAATTGTCAACGATTAAGGATCTTATTTAGCGGAATTTTGATTACAACATGATTTCAAAATCATATGATTAAAAGATTTCATAAACAACGCTGGTTTAATAACTCTTATTATTAAAAAGACTGACTGCTGAAGTTCAAAGAAACTCCCTAAAGTTCGTAGAACTTTCCTGAAGCGTTAAGGTCTTTCCTGAAAGGTTCATTGAAGTTTGTATTGCCTGTATTTAATGGACTTCCCCGAAGTTCGAACGACTTTTTTTAAGATCTCAGGACTTCCCTGAAGTTCGGAGTTTTTTGAAATTCATAGAAATTTCCTAAATATCGTAGAAGTACCACGAAGTTCGTAGAAATTCTCAGAAGTTTGTAAGACTTCCTTCAAGTTCGAAGAACTTTCTCGAAGATCTGAGGACTTCCCTGAAGTTTGAAGGACTTAACTGAATATATGAGGACCCTAAATTTAGAAGAGCTTCCCTGAAGTTCATAAGGCTTTAAATATCGAAGGGTTTTCCAAAAGTTTGTGGGTCTTTCCTTAGTTTCTTGGAAATTCCCTGAAGTTTGGAGAGCTCCCATGAATTTCGTAGGACTACCTGTAGTTCAATCGACTTCTCGGAAGTTCTAGGAACTTTTTTGAGCTCGGAAAAAAATCCATAAGTGTCATAGGACTATCCTTAAGTTTTAAGTAATGCCTAAATGTCGTAGAAGTTACATTAAATCTGTAGAAAATTCTGTAAAATTCGTAGTTATTCCCCAAAGATTAAAGGACTTCCCTGAAGTTCGTAAGACTTCTCTAAAATTTGTAGAAGGTTCGGAGAGATTTCCTGACTATCGTAGGTCATCACAGTAGTTCACAGGATTTTCCTGAAACTTGTAAGACTTTCCCGAATTTTGTAGAACTTGCATGAAGTTCGAAGTTCTGAAGGTTCGGAGAGATTTCCTGACCGTCGTGGGTCATCACAGTAGTTCACAGGATTTTCCTGAAACATGTAAGACTTTCCCGAATTTTGTAGAACTTGCATGAAGTTCAAAGGCCTTATCTGAAGTTTTTAAAAATAGAACTTTTTTATTGAACATGTTGAACAGCTACTTCAAAGTTGTTACGCGTCGGCCTTGCTTAAGTCTGCTATCAATTAAGCACAAATCATACATGCAATTGATTCGAGAAAAAAAAAATTAAATTAAAAATAAATACAAAATATATTTACTAAATTCTCAGGGTTAATTTTGTTCATCAATGTTTAGTTGTGTGAAAGATTTAGCTTGAACAAAATTGTTAGTGTTGACCTGATTATAAAAAGAAACTTTGACATACATAATATTTAAAACCTATTTAAATTATACAAACAAGATTATTTTCCTGGTGGACTTATGAAATTTCCGGTTTTTCCTGGTGAGAATAAATTCCCGACTTTTTCCCGGATTTCCTGGTTCACTTGCCACCCTGCTCCACCCACCCCTCTTATTATGCCACAATTTCAAAAGTTAAAGCTAGTTTAATGATAGTTTCATGAGAATTTCTTAGAGAATTCATAAGAATTTTGAAGAAAATTTTAAGAAATTTCCGGGAGGGTTGCAAAGAAGATTCTCAGGGAATTCTGAGCATATTTCCGAAGAAATTCTGTGTAGTTTTTCAGAAAATTTAAACAAATTTTAATTATTTCAGGAACGAAGGGTAATGTAAATAATTTGTTTTTTAAAGATATATTTTAGTCTTAGGTGAAATCCTAGGAAATTTTGGAAGAATACTTTAAAAAATTCTAAAGTGCATACCCTGATATTTCTGAGGAATATTCCTAGGGAATTTAAAAGACAGTTTTATAGAGAGAGAAATTAAAGCCCATTTTCGCGAGAACTATTAATAAATAATACGAACATAAATGCAGAGTGAATATCAAATGTTTTCTGAAGAGTATTCTCAATGTGTTCGGCTGAGACTGTTAGGGTACAACAAAGGTAACTATAAGATTATTGTCTTCGATTGAGAGGAAATCACAAGATCCTGGTCTAAGAAAACCGTTGAAGATTATAAGGCTAGACATTTTTGAAAAGTATAACAGTGAGATGTGTGAGCTCTTAAACTTGAAAAATACCTCTATACGCCAGACGTCAATTCAATATCAAGTGCAGGCATTCTCTAGATTCTGTGACATGAAAAGTTTGTAAGGTTCTAAAATTAACAAACATATTCAAAATGTCCGACTTTGTGTAAAAACTGGTAGGCAATACCAGCGCCGGCCGCGCCCGAACACAGGTCAAGAAAGGAATGGGAAGGATTGTGTTGACATGACACTCGCTTTGATGGAAGCCGAGAACACCTCTGCACTTCCACGAGGAATCACTGGGATGTTGGATAAGAGGGTTGGGTTTGCAGCAGGGTTCGTTTTGGTAAACGATAAGCTGAATTGATGTCCTAACGATCATATAACGCGAAGGAGCTTGGGACTAAATCCACGGTCTTCTGCTCAGTAAGCAAAATCGTTTGCCACTAGGCAGACGAGCACCTTTTTAATCACCGAGTTGCTGTTATTACCATGTAGTCATATTAACAAATAAAACGATTGACGAATCTTGAATGTGGATGGGCCTGAGATTAGACTCATGATGTTCTGCTCAGTAAACAAAAACCACCGAGCCCCTCATATCACATAATACCGTTGCTCAAATTTGTGTATCCATTCAAACCCGGAAGAAACGACAACAACGAGTTTCGCAAAATACACGATACACAAGCGATTTTACCATAAATCTCTTTGATATGTAAGGACCTGGGACCGCGTTTTTCTGCTCAGTAAGCAGGCCACTGTAACCGACGATCTTTCAAATCCGAAAACTAAAAACTACGGAAAAGTACTTAGGCCTTCATTAAGTTCCACTTTCACGCGACGTTCAATGACAGAGTCCTATCCAGGATTACATCTGAAAAATCCAAATCTGGCCAACGCCCACCTAAACCTGTTCTAATCCACCTGAAATGACTAACGAATAGAAGACTTTGACTACCCAGCCATGCAATAGTCTCATTCCGTGCCTTATGGCAACTTGATGATTCTATTGCGCTCATCTTTTGGCACCACCCAGGGGAGACTTGGTCCTGTACCCAATGCTTAACTTATCTCCATTCCACTCAGCTACTCGCAATTTCTTGTGATATAGTGGGCGGAATATTATTATATGAGACAATTCAATGCAGACGTCTCCAAATTTGGGAGATCGACATGTAATCGGTGAGTTACCACGATAGTTGCTATTCAACAACTCGACAACGTCCCATCGTCAACGCATGCTATGAGAATTTCCCATTGCAGACGCCAACGAAATGACGTCATCGAGCTATCGATCAACTACCCTGGTTATCGCCTGGTACCTTATAGCACGATGCTAGGAGGCTAACCGGAAGAATCGATGAGCTACCTCTCCCCCCCTGAATATTTACGCTCATTGTTCTCAACACAATCTCCTTTTTCTACGTTTATCCGTATGACGAAGAAAATCTAATGGCGTTTCACGGAATTGAAACTCGTAGAACGAATTTAGAATCAAGAAGCAGTATTAGATTATAAACAATATCTCAACAATTTGTGACTCTTTATCAAATCCAACGGTACGTATGGAAAGGTGAATAAATTCATCTTTGACAGAAATATTTTTTTTTGTTTAAACTCGTTCAGAAAAGAGAGGTTAAGCGCGGGTTGTGCTTAGGAGAACGGAAATTAGATCAAAAACCCTATCTGCGACTTAGAAATTGTAGAACTAGGACTCTCACTGGAATCATTGAGAAAAATTATCACGATCTTGAACTTCACAAATTTTCGAAATTCTGTGACATTGCTAGATTTTTTAAAGCTCGGATTTTATTTCTGGAAATGTTAAGTATTCCTAGCTTGTAGAAATATTCAAGATTCGACTAAGCATTCGAAAAATCAGACTTAGAATTTTGATTAACAGAATTCGATTAACTTTCAACCCCGTCATAAAATACCCCATTTCAATTCAAAACATTTTAGGAATAAACATATTTTTTCAAAATTCATTAAGGCTCATCAGAACTTGAGGAGTTTGCGGTATTTTTTAGATGGATAGATACAGAATCTGCTCATAAATTACGGGAGTTATGATAGTTTTAGCATTATTATCAGACGTTGAGGGTTTGAGAGTTAATATAGGGTAAATGTCAGCATCGGCACCCATTGACTGTTTTCGGCAACCAAAATTTAAATGTTAACTTCACTGTATTCTGCCATGCAAACACGCTGAGTGTATTCACACGATTCCTTAGTCTTTCAAGTTTCATCTGATTTCAGTTTTACGACTGAGCAATGCCGTTATGCCATATTTTTCTTTAAATGAAATATGTGCATTACAAAACGCGGCTGATTTCGAGTTGCCGATAATAGAACAGCTGGTTAGCACGCAGGTCAAATGGAAAAAAGGCTAAGAATTATTTTCGGTAATTTCTCGTTTTTTTCTTCTTTTTTATTTATTTATTTGTCAAGGCTCAATTGAGTTAGCTTTGCGGAGCCATAATTCAATGTATTTCAACAATATTTCTTATGATTTAGCAAAACGGGGTCCAAATACTCGCGGCTTACTCGAAGTTAAGGAGTGTAATTTAAAAAAAGGGTGGACGTGGACTCGTTTTTTCTTTGTTTCGACTCTTTCGGTGCCCTAAACATGATTTATTCACATTTGCAAGTTACGCCCTTTTGGTAGAAACAAACAAGATCAATTTACGGGGGGCGACCCCGGCGTAGTGGTTTAAATCCATACCTTTCACGCCAAAGTCACGAGTTCAAATCCTACCTCCGGACAAGTCACGAATGACCCAAGAGTGTTAAAATGACTATAATAATAAAAAAAAAAAAAAAAAAAAAAATCAATTTAAACTGATCGAAATGGCTTGTTTGAATTCTCCTTATCTCCTGACATGTTCCACGGCGATTCCAGTTCAGGCCATAGAAAAGCAATCCCATTAACACACTTATTTACACGTACGCTTCAACCGTACAGCCAACGGTCAGTCAGCTTTTCATGGAACAGTGCCCAATATGAATGCACTTATATGCATCACACCCGCTGCAACTAACGGTAGACACGGGATGGTTCGCTCGAAAACTAGTTAATACTAACTGTTGATTTGGCACGCTCACGTATGTTTTTAAACACCGCGGCTTGTTTTGTTTTGATTCCATCGCATCAGAGCCATGTGATATGTACTTTACTGTGCTGTGCTCAGATGCAGAGATTTTACGATCGTTAAACTCGTGGGTTTTGGAATGCACTTTTTTTCTCAGACCGACGACCACTTTGCGCCGTCCGCAACCATTCGCTTGGGAAAAAAAGTATGTCTCATCATCAAGCAATCGTACGATGCTCTAAGTGCCACGCTCGTTGACCATAAATTGCGGACTTGAGATTTGCCGGTAGTGTAATAAAATTTGCATTTCGTGGGGTAAATGAAATTCAAATAAAAGTACAATAAAATTAAGCTTATATGCGCGGGGACAATATGGGCTCACAATAAGGCACACACACAAAAATGCAACAGTGCACGAGAAAGTACAGTGCGAAAGATCGCTATGGGGAAGATATGGTATGTATTTGTTTGTGGGGTTGGGTGACTGAAAATCGCTGACCGGTAGTAGAGCGTCGTCAGTGCTCAGCCGATACTCCATATATAGGGAAATGCGGTTGACTGAACTCTGCATACCCGCATGTGTCTGTCTGTCTGTTCCATGGAAGTACGTGGGAGTAGTGGAAGTAGCACTCCAGAATGGCACGACATTTTATTACGTTTATTACCATACACTTTTCGAGTAATTTACATTTCATCAAATGTCGAAGACGGCGCACAGTTGCGAGGCCTGTATTGCAAAATTTGGCAATGGTGAAAGCTAAAACCACCACCTCCGTTAAGTATTCTTGTCGACGTCGTCACCGGGGGTTGATTTGAAACAATTTAGCAAACATCTAAATGACGAAAATGACGGGCACAAAAAAAAGCTCGCAAATAATGGTCTGCCAAATAGATTTTCTGCGGAATCGTTCCTCATACAGATGTGCTAATTAGCTATGCAGAGCCTCTTTGAGTTTGGTTGAGTAGAGCGTTTGGAAAGCGGTAATTCAACATTTTTCTTGAGCATTCGACTGAATTGGTTTCCATCGAGTGAATACCAAAGTAGATCATAAAGGATCATCAAATGCTGTCAGAAAAACTATAAATGTGACACATGACTCAGCGCATGGCATGTGTTAAATTAAGTCCCGTTAGGAACGAGCATATTCGCAGTACCGAACGCATTTTCTGATGAAATCACAGACGAC
Source organism: Ochlerotatus camptorhynchus (assembly GCF_037179485.1). Taxonomy (NCBI): domain Eukaryota; kingdom Metazoa; phylum Arthropoda; class Insecta; order Diptera; family Culicidae; genus Ochlerotatus; species Ochlerotatus camptorhynchus. The sequence goes on along the minus strand of NW_027040751.1, from coordinate 103,828 downwards.
AGAACTGATAAACGCGAAAATTACATAACTTGCACGCATTTCAAAATCAAACGCACCACCAAAAAGGGGAGCAATTAAATTTTCTTTCCGAAAAGTCAAGCGTTTCGTAATTAAGTCGACCGACTTGCAAAAACCGCACCAGTAAATAAGCGATAATATTTGCAAAAAAAGCGTCACATCCATTTGGCGAAATTGTCCTCCTGCCAATCAAATACGGATCGTTTGCATGGGAATTGTCATCAAACAAAGGAGAAAAAACGCACCTAAAATGCGTGGCCAAATTAATATTAGCAGACGCATCTGCCGGCTACCGAAAGCGAAAGTGGAACCGTATCGATCGCTGCAAGCAAACGCATTAGATTTTGCGAATTTCAATTTTTGCAAACCTCCGCGGAAAACCTAACAGAGTCATTAGTATGCAAAGATGCCGACCAGGTTTCCTTTTGTCTTAAGTTTTTTTTCATGAAGGAAGAAAAGAAGCGCAGTGCGTTACGCACTCACGCACGCCAAATATGCTACCGGTTGCTATTTTGCATTTGTCATTCGCGAATGACAAAACGTTTGCGAATTTTGAAATGCGACGTTTTGATTGTGCCAAAATTTGCTAGCCCCATCCCTACCGAAAGCTAGGTGGTTGCAATTAATTATGAAATTTATCGCTTATCGCTCTTAAACGACAGCTATCAGCATGTTAATGAATTTTATCTATCGAGCAAAATTTCAACGGTGCTATTTCAATTATGGCTTTGCTACCACAGACAGGGGCGGGTTGGCACCTTTCGGGCATCAAGCGGTGTCACGTTGGCAGGCGGAATGGTAAATGCGAAACGATTAAAGTGGCGGTCTGGTCATTCACCGACGGTAATGCACGGATGATGGGGGAACAGCCGGGACCCAAATATGTACTTCCTTTAGCCATTTGGCTTTCCTATATTCAGTCACTTCCTTTTAGTGTTAATTGAGAACGGTTAGGTTCTTGTTTCCAATGTATTGGCGCAAAACGCATGGAAGTGGACATGTTCGAAACTGTAGTACGGTGATTATCCCATTTTGTCGACCACCTGATTGTAGATATAACGGTTTTGACGTAGGATTACGTCTTTCGGCAACATATTGGGGGTGCAATTAAAAAAAAAACCAAAATCAACCGCGTTACGAAAAGTGGTCAGGTTTTGATCATTTATAACGCTTTCAACAGCGGATGGATTTTAATTTTAGACAAGCCAACCGATTGGAACTTTTCCTATGAATCTGCTAAAATGAACACTTTATCAATTTTCAATAGGTAACTTATGCAAATTACACAAGTGTCTAGCTGTTGCAATGGTGTTCAAAATTATCACCGAGTGATTTCCCTAACACAGTCGCCGAATATTGATACCGAGCACGTAATCCTATGTCAAACCTTAAGTCGTGTCTTGGATACAACCTTTTACTTTTTAAGCATTTAAGGATTTTGAACACTCAAATATTTCAAAACTCACGTATCAGGCCGTACCTACGGAGATGAACAAAAATCGTAATTCAGACCTTATTTCGAAGATGACAGCAGTTAAAGATTTTGGATACCAAAACATGTCTTAAATCGCAACTTAGGCCTTTTGTACGAAGATAAACACAGGTTGACCACTTGATTTAAGAATTTAAATTCCAGATTTTTCCCGGTTGACTAGTCTAACATAGTTTTCCCGGTTTTCTGAAAAAGCTAAATATGGTATAAATACCTAAAATAATATTATAAGTTTTATCGATGTTCTACAAGAGCGAGGTCTACAATAGCATAGTAACGACGAAATCCCGACTACGAATTTCCCGTTTTATTCCCAGAATGTTGACATTTTCCTGGTTAAAACCTGAAAAGGAATGGATCATGACTACGACAGTCACATTTTTCCTGGGGTTGTGTCCGGCGTGATTAGCACTCATGCCTCTCACGCCAATGGTTAAATCTTATCCTAGGTAATTCACAAATGACATAAAATGTGTCTATAAATAAGCAGTTTTCTGGATTTGTTTTATACGTTCTAAATATTAATTTTTTTCTAGGTTTTAAGGTGATACGACCCAGAGAAGCCCGGGCTCTGATGCCACTTCACATTTTCCAGGCGATAATTATCTTCCACCGGAAAACATACAATAACGCAGCAAATATGGTGATGCATATTTAATGCCTGAAATCGTAATAGTGTCGGAGATTAACTCGCTAGAAAACTTGAAGTGGCAGTGCACGTGCCTATGATTTGTGGATGCTGGATCGTATCACTTATAACTTCCATGATAATTTACTCAGAACTCTTTACATGATTTCTTTGTACTAATGAGTTCACGTTTGTCTTTAGAATCATTCCCCTTTATAGCGGTCTTTTCAGAACTCCCCTAAAATAAACATGAGATTCTCTCCAAAATTCGCTTGTCGCTTTATACCAGTCGCAACATACTCTGCAGAGCACTTGACGAAAATTTTTGAATACACCATAAGACTGACCTAAAATGTGTCATTCGTGACTCATCAGGGGTGAGATTTGAACGCAAGTCTTTCAGCGTAAGAGGCATAAATGCTAACGATTTACGCCAGGCCCGTATTCAGTTAAATATTATGAATGAAAAATCAGTAATCCAATTGATTTAATTGAAACAAGGATTAGTTTTCCGTTTGATTCAACAGTGTAAAAGTTTGCTCTCATTTTTGCTGTGTTAACCGTTAAGTCAACCAAAATGAGATTAACTGGAATATTCAAAATAAGTTACACCATAACAGCTGGGGTATTATGATTTGAAATGCTGCATGACATGGATTTCTAAAAAATAACTATTCCCTACCGTGTACTGTACACCAGGATTCGCAAAATCGGATTCCGGAACCCCGGAACTGATACCAAAAGAATCACCTCGAATAGTCTGCATTTTCCATATCGCATTAGTGCTTGCATGATTTGACTTGCTGCATTATTATTTGTCTTCAAATTTTACTATGGCAATGTGGCCAGATGTCATCGGATATACCGGAAACTGATTTCAGAGACCCCATTGCCAGTTTGACATGATTTGACATGTCCCATGATATGGCTACTTTGAACGTAATAATGTTATAGCAAACCCTATCTTGGAATTCGCGGAACCGAATTCCAAACAAATTAACAATAATTTCGGACTGATTTGAGATTCGGGCGTAACTGTTTTTGTAAACAATAACAACAATCACTGATTGTTCTCGACTAAATCTAGATAGAGCTGGAATTAGGGCGTAACAGCTTTTGTAAGCATCGATGATTTCTCGGAAGCCATGGCTCTCCCTGGAAATCGACATCACCATCACATATATCATACACGACGGATATGTTGGTGTGTGTAGGCGCAGGCATGGAAAATCATTTGCATTCATTTCATACATTCATTTACATTCATTTGCCTCTAACTTTCTTCATCAACAGCATTCCGCAAATTGATGTATAGAGCTTTTGTAGGTTTTGTTATTAGCTACAAGTTTTGCTCATAACTCAAATCTGTATCTCTTATGCATCACGAACTAAAGCGGGCAGAACTTGTTGCTGTTTTGCAGTGAATGTAAAATACATTCACTAAAAAACAGTAGTGGCTTCTGTTCGCTCTGCTTCGTCATGCATAAGAGATACGGATTTGACTTATGAACAAAAGTTGTAGCTAATAACAAAAACTACAAAAGCTCTATGCATCATTTTACGGAATGCTGTTGAAGAAAAAAGTTAGAGGCAAATGAATGTAAATGAATGTATGAAATGAATGCAAATGATTTTCCATGCCTGTGTAGGCGTGCTTTGAATTCCGATAAATCAACGAGAGAAGTCATTGTTTACAAAGGCTGTTACGCCCTAATTCCAGCTCTATCTAGAAATGCTCAATCTCGCAAACTAACAACAAAACCAGGTAGGGGAGTGATACCTCTAGCAGTAGGTATTTGTTTGCAAAATCGAACTTTTATTCACGAGAAATCGGTGATTGAAGCCATTGTTTACAAAAACAGTTGCGCTCAAATCTCAAATCAAGAGCCACATGTGAAAAGGGCATACAAGCTTTTTGTAAACAAACCTTTGTAGGTTTTTTTCTCGCCAACCAAGGGTCGCCTACGCAAACCAACCACATCATCGGAAAGGGGAAAGTTTCACCTACCCTGTGATGTTGATGGTTTGCGTTGGTGTCATATGGATGGCGAGAAAAGGGCATAAGAAGGTTTGTTTACAAAAAGCTTGTATGCCCTTGTCACATGTTGTTCTTGAAATCAGTACGGAATTGTTGTTTCAATGACAGATGAACTTAAATTAAATTTTCAACAAGACGGTAACAGCAGAACTTGAAGTTAAATGGCTTTCTTTTAAAAAACTTTTAACTGCAAAATAAAATAACAATATGCTATCAGACTTATGTCGGGACTATTGTAGAAAAATGAGTTTTCATCATGATAGAAACTGCCAAACTTAATATCGATTTGCTTTCATTTTGTTTACCGAATTTGCTCGGGATGATTACTGAGATAAACACATTTTATTGCTATGTTTGTTTTATTATTATTATAGTCACTTTACTTAAATTGATTGATTTCTTTATTATAGAGACTTTCAGCCGTTGGCTGGTTCGTCTCTGAAAAGATAGTGTGGGGTCCAGAAGGGACCTCATCTACACTTTAATCAAAGATATCCGATTGAATTCTATTTAGAACTACATTTTGAATTCTCCTTAGGCTTCACCTGAAATCTGGAGTTCCTAAGAACTACCTTTACAGTAATGCGTAGATTTCACTAAAAGTTTATTTCAATTCTTCCCAAAACTCCTTTGGAAACCTCCGTCGAATTTCCGTGAACTTTATTAGAGTTCCTCAAAAATTCAGTTTTTTCAAGTCCAAGACTTTCTAAAATTCTCTAATTTTAAAATATATGAAATTATCCATGTTCCAAACCATACAAAATGCCAGATTAAGCCTCAGAGTTTTTCAAAAATTATTTTGTTACTGAATCTAAATTCATTAAATAAAATTAGGAAGTCCTATTTCCGGAGAAGATTTTTTTTAATTAACTTCAATACAATACAATGAAAAATGTGCTTCGTAAGATAATTAAAAATTTCCCTGAGTAAATTGATGGAACTCTCTGAGCGGAAAAGGTTTTTTTTTCAGTAATCAGGTAAACACATCTTAATCCTTGTTACGTTTTACGCATTGTTGATAGCGACACAGACAAGACTCGGGTCGCATTCCACTGCAGGGTTACTTCCATTCATTTTGCTTACAACATATGTTTTATGGTATTATGGAATCATAAGATGTTATGATGATGATGATGATGATGATGGTCCCACCACTTACCCCTACAAAGATTTGTGCCGGACGATTTATCTTTAAGATAATTAAATATGACATTTTAACCAGCCTATCAAACAAAATCGAACTGGTTACAGTTACAGATATAAATTACCTCTAGAGTTTACAGTTGCTTCACAGCGATATAAATGTGGAAAAGCTCAGGCGTCCACCTTTTAGATGATGATGTTTTGTTACAAGATAAGGTTGTGCTGTAAACATGAAATTTTGCCAATTGACAATCAATGGTTTTCTGATCGCTGTTGGCGAATCGTGAAGAATGAGTGAAAGAAAATAATAAAATCGCTTATTGCGACTCTCATAAAGCGAAATTGGCAGGTTTTTCAAACACATGCTTTACAACCTATTTTTGTTACTTACAAATACAAGATATCATCGTAATACCTTATGATTCCATAATCCCATAAAACAATTTTTGATGCAAAATTAATGGAGTAACCCTGCGGAGCGAAATTTTTGAAGTTTGATGAGGAGAATAATAGCATTAACCTATCTATTTTAAAATGGACCTAACTGAAAATTTTATTGGAATTAACGTTACCTTTTTATATTAAAGAGCGACCGAGGATGATCATGAAACAAGGAAAAAATGGGTTAGTCTTCTATGTGATTCCTAATCTGAATGTATTGTTATAAACTTTTAAAAAAATCAACGAAATGCAGCAAGTGTCTCATGTTTGTGTTAACAGAATTTTACCACCAGACACAAAACCATCCGGTATATCTCTCCTTTTACGTGGCATAGGAAATGCCTTGACTGCTGCCATTCCAAAGCTCATGCATTCCATACAGTTTTCTTCAGTCTCAGTTTTATATCTGAAGGAGAGCAGCAGGGTATACTGTTGTGAAAACATGTTATATAACGTAGTCTTTGGTCAATCGTCAATCAATGAGTACGCACTCTCGTTTTTCATTTCCGCATTATTTGTACACACGTTGTCTATAAATTCCGGAACAAAGAATGATTACAATCACAGAAAACGCCTTGCTGGTGGTAATCGATATCAATAGTATTATTAACATTGAAACTACCGGCGAGACGGCACGATATAGCTTCAATAAATCGTCCCGATCCTCTAAATTGCCCCAGTTTGCAATTGTTATTCATGCACAAAGTTCCACGTCCGACGCGCCAAACGCGATTGAAAAATGTTCCTCCGCGCTCCGCGGTATGTGTTAGGTATAGTTGGTCGTCAGCCGGAGAACCGAGGCAACTGACCGAATCAACACTCTCTAGTCAGTTAGCTCGAAAAGTTGAGCTTGAAATCTCTCATTTCATTTGTTTTTATTATTTTATTGAACGGTGCTGGACGTGCGTGCTAATAACATCGCTGGTGTGCTAATGATATCGGCAGGAGTGGTGCTGGTTGCGTACTGAGTAGGTAACACTCAGTCAGTGCATTTTACCGTCAGGCAACGACGTGGTTTAAGATTTATTTTTATTGCGAGCATTTTTATTCGAAAAAGTATTAAACCTTATGGACAGATTATGCGGGTTCTGGTTTTTGGATAATGTTGAACAAAGTGCGTGAGCGTGGAATCTAAGTGATTTCGGACTTTTCCGAATAGGCTGGTTCGTAAGCAAAAAATGTATGCCAGAATCTAGATCCTACTGTATTGCAAGAAGAACCCACGCACCCGTTGAGGGAATTGAAAATAAGTCTAAAATATACTTGAACTCTGCAAGGAACACAAATGGAATGAACATCAAATGTAAGGTTGGATTTCCTACATCCTCTGCATGTTTTTTTGCAACAATTGTAATGTCAGTTCTTACAATGGACTTTAGTGTACAAGCAAGTTGTTCTAGTCCTTCATGGGATGGTTTTATAGTCTTTTGGGGAAATAAACTTTGTTTAAAAAATACACTAACATAAAAATTACAAAATTAATTTAAAAAACCTTGCATGTTTTTTATGCAAATCTGCAATAGAATATTACGTTACCTGGTAGAGTGCAACAATACAACATCCTACCCATTTAACCTTCCTAATGCATTAGGAAAAAAAATTGTATGGGAATCCGGGTAAAAAATGACCCCAATGCACTAGGAAGGTTAAATCACATAGTCTATGACTGGTACACCCCAAAACTGGATCAAATTATAAGCAGTGCTGTAACTGGTGCTTTTCTTTTACTATAAAAAACGCTCCATAACTCTGAACATACTACACTAGTGGACATCAATATTAGAACACTTTAAGAAGTATGGCTCCTCCCAAATCTAAGTATCAGAGGAATTCTATATCATGTGTGTCACATTATCATGCTACAATATCAGCCTAAGAAGGAACCAATTGCATCATAAACGTAGGAGAAATAAATGGAATTGTGATTTTCTCCTTCGGAAATAACTATAAGGACGCCATACAAAAATGTATGGGGAATTGGTCATTGTCAAAACATTATTTAGCATGTCAACAATTATTGAGACATCAAAATAATCAAAGAGTTAGTTCAAATAATCATTAAACTTCATTGAACAAAAATCATTGGATGATCACATAGGAGAAACATACTTTTATGTCGGTTGGATCTTCATATAGCTTAGCAAAAGTCATGTTTAATGATTATTTGAACTAAGTTATTGGTAATTTCGATGCCATAATAAGCTTAGACATGTTTAAACATTATTGGGTTATTTTCAATCATGATTAAGTAATGTCTATACATATTAGGGCACCAAAATAGCCAATAACCAAAAACATAATTATTGACCTTGATTTTCGCAATGTTTGGCGGGAATCCAACCGGCAGAAGTTATTTGATAATTGATTTTAACTGACATGGATACGCAGAAGCTAACTTGGAAAACCCCTAAATGTATGTATCTCATATTTGATCATCGCTGATCAATCAATAATTTTTGTGATGTTCGAGAACTTCTAGCTATTGGGTCTGCTTAAAACTTTTCAGAATTGAAGTTTAATGATTATTTGAACTAACTCTTTGATTATTTTGGTGCCACAATAATTGTTGACATGCTAAATAATGTTTCGAAAATGACCAATTTCCCATACATTTTTGTATAGCGTCCTATTTATTTCTGAAGAAGAAAATCACATTTCCATTTATTTCTCCTACGTACATGATGCAATTGACTTTTTTTAGGCTTACATTGTAGCATGATAATGCGGCTTCCTAGCAGCACCGGTGGTGTAGTAGTAAGCGTGATTACCTCTCACCCTGGGTTCAATCCCAGTCGGCGCCGCCGGGATGTTCTGAGGCATAACATCTCTGATCACGTCTTCCTTCGGGAAGTAAAGCCGTTGGTCCCCGGTTCATGAGTTGATAGGTCGATAGGTAGGGTCCAGGTGTGGGAGCTGCCTCCCTGGCGTCGGTACCAAAGGTGCTCAGCACGGAAAACAAGATCGACGGAAAACAAATCAAGGAATAAAAAAATGTGGCTTCTAAACACACATGATATAGAATTCCTCTGATTTTTAGATTTGGGAGGAGCCATGTTTTTTAAAGTGTCCTTATATTAATTTTCACTAGTGTAGACTAAAAGTTTTGACTTTTTCAGCAAAGTTGCTTGTTTAGACATTTTCTCCAACTTTGCTGAATATATCGTTCCTGTAGGGTAAATTTTTTGATGCAAGCGATGAAAATATTTACCTTATTTGACACAACGATCATGACTTTTGATAATAAAAACAATTTGAATGTAGAAAAGAGACCAACTACTAAGAATTCAAACACTTTTCTTCCAAAATAAATTTTAAAAATTTACTCTGTAAGCTATCGTGGTAGGAACAACGGCACAATCACTTTTTGCCCCGTACGCGAACATGTTGCGAGTGAATGAAAAGAATAGATTTATTGTAATTTTGACGATAATATGAATGGAGTGAAGGGAATTTGGGACGATGGTTATATTCGATCATCCCTAATGTGTCGAAGTATCCTTGGTTTGAAGGGTTGGAAGTGGATCGAGAATTTATTCGTGTGATGATCTCTTAACCTATTATCGTCAGGGGGTAAACAACATCCTTAAGGGGAGGTTTACTTGGATTTGGCTGAAAAACAGTTGAACTTTGGATTTTTTTTTAAGGAGAATGAAAAGACATACGAACTTCCGGTTTCGATAATTATATTTGTCCACTATTCCTGAATACTTGGAAATTTTTTGAAGGTAAGAAAAACAAAATGGCGGCTCAAAATGGCGGCTCGCGTGGAGGAGTGTCAGTCAGGTTTTGCTGCAGAACTTCGAGTGCACACCCTCTGGTGGTGAACTGAAATGAAATTTTTTTTATTGTGGTTAAAGTTGATAATATTCCCTATGGCTTATACCTAACTAGAACGAAATCCGACAAAAATTGACCAAATTATGGACATTTGAAAATTTAGTGCTGTTTTTACCCCTTTTTTTCTCACTTTGACCTTGCTTAAAAAATAGTAACTAACATTTTTTTTTTCATTTTAGGTATAAGCCATACAAAAAATAGTATCCTTCAAAGCGCAATTTTCCGATTGTAAATCGGATCATTTGTTCAAGCCCTATGCTCTAAGTTGTTATAAAAAATATGGTTTCGAGAAAAACGCGTTTAAAGTTTTTGTTGCGTCCCTCAGCGCGCATGACAAAGGTTCACTCAAAGCGCCATTACTCGCTAAATATGTTTCGGATCGTAAAATCCTTTTGGCCACATATTCTACACACTTGTAGCTTTCATTTTATGCAAAAAAAAATCAATTTTTTTGAAAAAATCCAAGTAAACCTCCCCTTAAGAGCTCAATTTTTGCATGTGGATACATTGTGTTTCAGATTATCTATTGGCGAAATTTGAGTGTTCTAGGACTTTGTTTACCCCCATGACGATAATAGGTTAAGGTATTGCCGAAGCCAACATTTCCCCTATATGTTTTCTTGAATATTCTTAATATATGTTTGTATTTTATGAGTATGTGTGTTTGAATTGTTTTTGTATATTTGTCGCAGTAATAATTCAGGGTGTCAACTCAAAGAAGAAAACTAAATTCCCTGATATTCCCTGATTTTCCAAAATCATACACATTATTCTAAATTTATAGCTTTAAGAGATATTATGAGCCAGGTAATCAGCTAAAGCAGTAACCGTTACTTTGATTGATAATGATGTGTGAATGAGACTGCACTCATTTTTATATCAATCAGCTTGCTATCTTTTAATCTACAAGAACTTGAAGATAAAGTAATCGTAAAACGATCGGTTTAATCCCAATAACATGCATTTTCTACTTGTAACTTAAACTGGTCTACATTTGATTGACGACGAATATATACATAAATTTGATCGTCAGAAACTGTTTAACAAGTTCATGATCCCCCTATTTTTTTCAATTCACTCCATTTCCTCTCCTTGACATGTCAATTTCCTCATCCTTATTAGTTATTTTCTGACTGTTTCTGAGCTTTCCGTTAGGGATATTTCCGCATATGAAACACTTGTTTTTAATCTCCCGTTATAAAATATATTCCCCGTGTACACTTCAATGCCCATCCCATCTCCGTTGAACATTTGTTATAGATAACACGTTTAACCAAACGTTTGATCGCAGCGGGATACCTCCGGTTGGAAATCGTTCACAAGCACGTATTGCAACTCAAATTGTTACTTATTATTGAAACCCAAATTGTTACTTGGGAGATGACCAATAAGCCCGCTAATTTTGATTTATTTATTTATTATAGTCACTTTAACACTCTTGGGTCATTCGTGACTTGTCCGGGGTGAGATTTGAACTCGTGACTTTGGCGTGAGAGATATGGGTGTTAACCACTACGCCGGGGTCGCCCCTCTAATTTGGATTGATTTTGGTATATACAGCTAACATACGACTATACAGGGCTTCAGCACATTATTAGTAGGGCTTTTATTAAACAGGCTAGTTGCTTGGGTTACTTATGATTGTCCCCCATTTTTTCCATCAACATTCAGAGTTGTACTTTCACAAAATTAGCAATGTTGGCCCATGTGAGTTCAATATTTAATCATAATCTGCTACTTCTAGCAATCTTAAATTCGTCCATGCAAACAGGATCATAATTCTTATTTTTTATTGGACAGTTTAATGTCTGAATTCATCCGGCTCTTAGGCACATAATGAGGGAACTACAAGTATTCAGAAATATATCTCTTAATTTTATGCCATTCTTGCATTTACACAAAGACGCTCCAACCCATTTTCAGAGGTTTAATTTGTGTTGGGCCGAACTAAACAAAGCGCCACCCAGAAACGCGCTAATCCACTTGGAGCATGAGTTTTGTCACAAACAACAATGTATAGCTCTACACACTGATGTAAATGGATTTTTGCCGTCCCTCTGGATCCCACTTCAACTCAGGGAGGGCCCAAAATCATCAAAATTCAGTTCATTAAACAGAATCTCACGAACACTAGCGTATTCATAGGATTTTGACAGTTCTTACAGTAATGCAGCTGTAATTTTTATACAATACATATGCAGCTGGAGCAGATTATGTTCTTTATTTAAACAATTAAAATAATTCATTTAAGCACCCACAAGCTCACAATTCTATTGAAGATTTTATGAATTTACAATCATCCTAAAGCTACACCGAGTTATTAAATTGTATGAGACTAGCGAGATCAGTAATACTTTGCAGAAAGGATTAAGAAATATTTCCCTGATTTTTAAAGAAATTCTCTGAGATACCCTGAAATTCCCTGATTTTTCAGATTTTTTTTAGGTAGTCGACACCCTTTAATTGTATACTTACAGAGCTGATATAACGTTGATAGGATTAAGTACATGTTTTAGAAATAGTGAATTTTTTATCAAGAATCAAATTTAAAATATCCTTCACCCTCTTCCCATCCATACAATGTTTATCCACTAACCTTGAGAAGACCGCGAGTATGTATTTGTTTCAATTCCTTTAACTTTAGATTTGTAATGTATAACGCAAATAATAACTTGCCTCTGTAAAGTTTATTCGATTGAGCCTGTACAAATAAAGTAGCAGTGTTGGAAAAGTTCGCGATATTTAACGAAGTTCACCATGGGAAAAGTTCGCTAGTCATAGTGAGTTATCGCGAACTTTTCCATCACTGTAAAGTAGTCAACAAAGAAAGGCATAATATGACAGTTGTAAACAGATTTGTAAACAACTGATTAATTCCAACTTACATTGCAAGTTTTATAAAGGTTTTAAGGATTATTCAAGACTAAACTATGGCCTACACGACTATGATAACACCAAAATTGTTACTCGGGATGAGTACATATAATTTGTCTCGGTGCGATTTGGGTTTTCTCGCAGTTTTCTCGGAAAATCTGAATTTCCGGTTTTTCCGGATTTCCCGATTGGATGGTCATCCGCGGATTTTTCCCGGCTTTCCTGGTTCAAATCTTAAAAATTTCCCCGTTGTTAATATTTAGTTAAAAACGAATGTGCTGATTTTTTTTTTAAACTTTATTTAAGAGATTTTTAGCTTTAGGCTAGTTCATCTCTAGAATATGCTGAAATGATTGCAATATCACCACATTATTTTCGAGATACTTCAATTTGAATAACTTTTTTAGACTCGAGTCCTCTTATGATTTTAAAGCGCCAACATTTACAAAGTACCAGAATCAAGGATTTTTCAAGGTCGCATAGCTGACCGCTATGGGTCGTTATACCAAGTTTAAGAGGGAAAGATTAAATTTAAAAAAATGTTTTAGAAATCAATGATTTTTGAACTTTGAAAAATTTTCAGGGTTCTAATAATTTGAAGATTTGTTTATAGAGTTTTGAAAATTCCCAAGAGATGATGAATTATTTCTACCAAATTCTGAGAATACCTAACTCGGTGAAAAATTCAACGGAGCTCTGACAAGACTTCCAAATTAATTATGAGATTAAATCCTGAAGAGTTGTGAGTAGAATTCCTAGGTGATTCCGAGGAGAATTGGAGAGGGATTATGAGGTGAATAGCAAATGAATTTCAAGGGGCTTTTAAGGGAAATATAAACAGAATTTTCTAAGGATTTCAAATGAATACTGAGGGAGATTCGAAAGAGAACTTTAAGGAAGTGCCAAGAAAAATACCATAGGGGTCGTATTTTGAGGTTAATTAAATTTAAATTAAATTCTTAAGAAAGTTTCAAGAAAATTCAAAAGATTTTCAATGTATTCTGATGAGAATTTAAAAGGATTTTTGAGGAGAGTTAAACTCAAACATAAACATAAACTCATATAAAATATTGATTTTTTTTTTCAAAGATTAAGATTATTAAGAGTCTAATTAAATAAGTTTTTGCTGAAGAAGCATATTTTTGATTGAATAAGCTCAAGCTTGATGGAATATGTCAAGATTTATTTGTTTTCTCGGTTCTCCCGTGTAATTCCCGGCTATTTTTGAAATTACCGGTTATTTCCCGGTTTGCTGGCCTCCAGTGCAACGGCTATACCAGTGTTTATACGATCTTATGAGGCCTGTATGAATAAAGCAAGAAGGGCCTACTTGGGAATTATCGTTTGGGGGGTAAACGGGTCAAGAATGTCCTCCAGCGCTAAATTTTTGTATTGCCAAACCCATCATTTACCCTATGTTCATAGAAAAGAGTTTTTTTTTCATTATTATCATAGTAAGACAGTAAGACAAATTTTTGATACTCATAAGAACAAATCTTTTTGAGATACTAGGGGAAATGGCTCTAATGTTGGCCTATGGATCTAAGATTGGGCCCATCGCTAAAAATCTGCTATTTATCAACTTTATCTACATGAACGCGTCATTGGGACGGTACTAATGGATATTTTTGGTCGCTATTGAAAATTTAGTCGATTGCTGAATTTATGTATGGGCCCAAATTAGGGGCATTTCCCCTATATAGATAAAATGAAAAAATAGGGTTCTAGAAAAAAAAAAGTTTCACATTTTGCCATTTCGGACCGCAATGCACGTGGCTAGGATATAACAAAAGATCAGAGTATGTGATAACATAACTACTGCTTCTGTCTCCCAGGAAATCAGGTTAAGCCCTCCCGCCGTCAAAATAATCTAAGGGCCCTCCCATAGGCACGCGGTTCGCGTTTTCAACCATATAATTATAGCCAATTAACAATAAAAATACGCACTGAAAGTAGGTGAACCTGAAAATTTATGTGTACGGATACTTTTCGGTGGGGTTCCCGTAAGTGAAATCTAGTGCAAACAGATTGTCTAGTTCTGAACACCACAAAATTGATTGTTCGAATGTTTTGATATAACTAATTCTCGACGAAAATCGCAAAACACTTTCTAATGGACTTGCTACGGCAACATAACAATATTCTGGTTATTTGCAACTCACTTCTGGATAGTAGATATCTAATTACTGCTGAATGTGGCCGTCTGAAATATGTGTATAAAGAAATAGAGAAGGGTTAGTAATTTCCATTTGATTTCACTACCTTAATTGCGTGTCCTTGACAGATACGCGTAATTCGTCTGCAATGTGCAGAATTATTCAGTTTCTTGCATTAGTTCAAGATACTGAAGAAGTCTGCACATTGTAGACGAAATACGCGTATCTGTAAATGATAAGCAAATTAAATGGAAATTACTAATCTTTCTTTCTTTCTTTATAGTGGCTACAAACTCGAAAAAAATACTTTGGCAGCTACGTCATTCAGAAAGGAGAAAATCGATAAAGATAATTACAAGATTTTCAAACTTTGATCTGCGAAATCCGCGATTTCTCAAAAGAAATCCGGGACTTACCTACCATGCAATAAACTTAATTTAAGATTTTAAAAATTCTGCTTAGGAATGTGCCAAAATTTTAAGGTAATTCCAAGGAAAACTCCATGTGAATTTAATTCTGAATTCCGATATTAGTTCCAACAACATTTTGAAGAAAAGGTACTCTGAGGATCCATGGATATACCGGTGATAATTTTTCAATGACAACGAAACAGTTTCCGACTTTTTAACCTCACTTTATTTGGTGTTGTAGGGCAAGGTCTGTTGCTATTTAATGGGGTGCGACGAAGCTTACTACACTGAAACTTTCCCGATGGTAGTTCGTTGCGGTTGCGGTCGCAACACTATTAGTGCATGCTAAGGAAAATTCCAAATGATTCTTTTCAGGAATATTTTTCGGAGAATTACTAGCACTATTAATTATATGAAGAGCATTGGAGAGTGAACACAGAGAAGATTTGTAAGAGTATTATGGAGTAAATTATAAGTGAATTTATTTTTACCATAAAATTTTTGAGAACATGGGCGCAGAAAAAGGATCAAGATTCAAGGTTTGGGAAAAAATACTAAGGCTTAGATTTATTTAGATTTCATGCTTATTAAATTATATGATCCTGCGTTTAGAGAAATCTTGAAGATTTAGGGCGTTTTATTTAAAATTAAATATTCCAGGCACGGAGGGGGATTAGGGAGAAGATTAGGGAACGTGAGAAGTTCTCAAGTTCCAAAACTAGCAAAAATATTTGAAGTGCCGAACTTTAAAATTTAAGGTTGCGAACATAAACTAATCAAAAGGCTGAGACTTCATTCTTCTTATTTTGGGATTTAGGAACTTTGAAAAGTTTCTAGAACTTAGAGTTTGAAACTTTATGGCTTTGATATTTTATGAGATCTAAGACTTAAATAAATGTTAAACTTCAGATAAACCATGAACATTTATTGCCAATTTGATTTAGGACCAAAAACTAGAGCACTAGTGCGAGAACTGGCACACTTACCCTACCATAAAACATTTATCTAATAATTGTGAGAAAACTATTGTTCCATGACGTCCAAAGTCTCTTCATTTGTGATAAGGAATTACAATTGTTTTCTATTTATTTTCTGAAAACAACATATTTGTGACAGTTAGATCAGCCTACTGTCATAAGCGCGTCGTCTTTTTGCGAGCTAATACATATGCGTGTAATTTATGACATGACAGAAATTTAATGATTTCAAGATGAAAAATGCTATTAGCCAATTATACACTCTGTTGGCTGTACGGTATTTTGGCAAACAAGAAGCGCACGCGTATACTTTTTTTTTTGGTTTAACAGTGACTTACGCACCTGACCACAATAATGCGTAGCCTGCTGTGTATCATCGACGATAACGAAAGGGAGCCTTGGAGAAGAAGTGCCTCACTCGACACTCAAGTCAGTCAATCCTATTATGAAATCATAGCCGAAAGAATAAACAGCACTAATAAATCCGTCTGCCGACTGCGAATGTCAGACGAAAGGAAGAAGACCTGCCACCGAGTTTTCTTCGTTTAGAAGGGTATCATCGGGCGGAGCAATTAGCCCGGTTTGGAAGATTGGAAAATCGATTTCGGTGCGTCTTTCGATACGTGTGTCAACAACCGGTTACGTGCTAGGGCAGTACCGAATCGTAAGCTGCGTTTGTCAACCACTCACGCACGCAGCGAAATTGTTAGTACCTGCATATAAATGGACAATACATTTCGAGTTAAATCTCTGTACGACGTAAGGTAGCGCTCCAGTGATCTTGTAATTAATGGAGCTAAAATTCAATGAAGATACAGTTGATCATTTTCGTCGTCTGAGTGGTTTCACTTTCCGGATATGAGAATACTTTGTTTTACTAGCCCGTCGCTACGCTCCTCTCAATAAAAAAACATGTGTAGGATAGTAGCTACGCAATAATCTTGCTGGATCGTATGGTGCTAATTAGCTTTACCGAAACATAATAAGATCGCTCACAAGATTACACTTTCACTGCATTGCAGGTGTCTCCCATGGATATAATAACTTCAGCGTGATTAAAAATTCTAACAGTACTTAGAGTCAATCATTAACGAGTGAGTGAGTCGAGAGCTCTATTTATTACTACCGTAAAACGGGGTAGCTTTGATAGTTTTTTGAAGTATATTCTAAATATTTTTTACAACAATTAAGGTTTTTTCAATTATATTTGTTTTGAACCAGTGTCTTAGTGTGTACGCGATGTTCGATTCTCTTCATCTATTTTCTCTTTGCATTGATACAGCTAAGCGAAACAATTTTCTAAAATTTGTTCAATGTAGAGTTGTAACAGGTTGTATTGGCTATCAAAAGCAAATGCATCGAGAATCGTTAATTCTTGCGAGTTATTAACAAAAGAGAAAATCGACGGAGAGAATCGATCATCGCGTTTACGCTCTTATGCATGTTCACTGTCGATATGTTTAACGGATTATTATTGTATTTGAACTATTTTGTTGTCTTGTGACTGAACAGTTTTTAGTTTTGGGGTTACTTTGATAATACTCGAAAATATGTAAAACATACTATATAAAACTCTATACGATATCAAAGGTAATACCGTAAGCTACAAAATGCAACCAATGTTTCCAATTCGAAAATAGTGCAGAGAGTAAATTTAATCATTATGTTCTACTATGAAAGTTACGGCATTATCAAAGATACCCCGGTTTACAGTATTTCATTAAATAAATTGAATGATTTCCAATAGATATTGTGTAGCGGACGATTGGTCACACGAATGTTTGTGGAATTCATTCACAAGCTATGTTGAGTAATGGTAATGTACCGTTGTGTTTCTGTATTCTCACATCAATTCGAAATCCATAAAAGAAGAACAAAGCTAGGTGCGGCTACCAAGCACATGGCTGTTTACGTAAGATAAACTATCGTAACTAGGAGGCTACGAACAAATAGTAGGACAAATACAAACAATGAGACCAGACCGCTGATAAGGAATTCAACATACTTTTCAGGTAGATAAGAACAAGCTTGTGCAAGTGGATCGTAACTTTCCGAATGATACACGACGTCCAACATGTATGACTCAAACATGCGACCACATGAGTCCTCCCGATCGATTGCATTTTAATTGCATTCCTTTAGACTTGTTTTTGTTTATCTCTCCTTTTGCCTCTTCCTTACCGGTTGCATTCGGGTAATCAACAACGGCACGAGACCCAGCGCAAGCAAGTGTCACATTGCACAGTAGTCCAACCCAGAAACCAACATAAAATAGAAAACAAATCCACATACCTGCTTCGTCGGTGACTGATACTTGAACAGACCGGGCCGATTGCTGTTCGACAGGAGGCCAATTTTGTCCTCCGCTACGGATTTGACGTCTTCGATCCCCGTGCCGAGTAGTTCATTCTTGAGCAAACAGCCGTAGGCTACACTGTCCCGAGCGGTTTCTCCACAGTCGCGCTGCTTCTTGTTCGACTGCGGGGAGTTCTCGTTAGATTTGGTACTGAGTGAGGCGAAATTGGTTTGCCAGTTGTTGTTGGCCCTGCGGTAATGAGAGGAAAAGTTTTTCGATGCATTAACGAGTTTACCTTGGCCTAGATTTTGGTGTGGGTGACCCGAAATATTCATGGTCAATAGCAGGACTAAACTGATTGCGTGCGCACAAATCGTGTTATGATGAATATTACAATCAGGTTGATTGCAGGAAAAGCGTTAAGCAGGGCAAAGTAGGGCAACAGCAGCGAGTTTTTTTTTAGGAATACAGTAATGACCCGATTATATCAGCCAAATTTTTTCTCACTCATGTTCAATATGGATGTTTAAGGTATACTTTGTAATCGCATGGGTTACATAGAACATTTGAAAAGATTTTCAAAAAGGGGCCTGACCAAATCGGATCATTACTGTAATTGCTTTCGTAAGGCTCAAAACACACAACTCTTACAATCCACACAGGTTGAGTCAAATGTGCCAAACGATTGCATTTGTAGTCAACACTGCTTAACATCAGGTAAACGAGCGCAAGATGGTTAGAACCTGTATGATAGAAACTAGTTAACAGGATTATGCAAAATGTTAAATAAATGGGAAAGATTTCATTGGCGAGAAATTTGCGGAAGAAGCCATCGTTTACGTTTGCGACTTACCCCCTTAGCTAAGCTAAGCGGCGAATTAACGACTATAAGGACCAATGCCGCAAACGTAAACAATTACGTCTTCCGCGAATTTAGCTAGAATGAACACTCGCTCAAGTAAACCACCACGATGATTGTTGATAGGGAGAATCTGCCTATCTGATAAAATTGGTGGCTTACATGGGTATATTTTGAATTACGAGAAATTTACGAAAGAAGCCATTGTTTACGTTTCCAGCATATGAACGCTCAATGTCGAAATTTGTATTTGTAAAACCTCAATTGCTGCAGCTTTGCAGAGGCGTAATGCAATGCAAACTAATAGACGAGTGCACGAATGGATTTGAGTTCACTCACTCGATAAAAACTTCCCGACAGTGCTCTGGGTTTTCGTGGGCGTACTTCGGTTCTCGTGAAAAGAACCTAGTAAATTATTTACAAAAGTTGATAGGCTATTTTCAAATGTTACGCGAGCATTATTCATGTGTTCATTTTTAGTAAACAGGGCCCCGCTGTTGTGTCAAAAAATTTCAGTAGATGAACTAAAGTTCACCCGTGCACAGGTCTATAAGATTTATTATAAGGTACACCGGGGCAAGTTGGGCTGCGCGGGGAAGTTGAAACGGATAGTGTATTTATAAGCGGAAGTGATTATTGTCGCGCTTATGTTAAATTCTCATTTGATGACGGTCGAAGCGCGCCGCTCATAAGCGCGCTGCAACCCCGCTCATAAGGATTCTACACAGGTGTGTAACTTAGATAGTATTTTATGGCAGCGGCTTGAGGAGCGAATCCTGGATAAAGAGCATGGCCGAAAGGAATTTTGTTCCGTTCTATTTCCTGCCATCAGAATCGTTCTGGCCCTGCGATCGAGTTTAGTGGTGGGGCCTCCCAACCATCGTCTTTAGGCAAGTCTAGATAGAGCTGAAATAGGGCGTAACAGCTTTTGTAAACAATGACTTCTATCGATGATTTCTATGAATTCAAGGCACGTCCACCCATACCAACCTAACCATCGGATAGAGGAAGTCTTTCCCTACCCGATGAGGATGTCGGTTTGCGTGGGCGAGCCTTGACTAGAAATCATTAAGAGAAGTCATTGTTTACAAAAGCTGTTAGGCCCTAATTACAGCTTTATCTAGAAGTATGCATATATTAGTTACAGTCAGCTCCCGTGTTCCAGTGCAACGCCTCAAGACACCGATTCCTCATTCTTCAAGGATAAGCAAAGGAGTCCCAGATAAAATCGTCAACCTCATCGAAGCGCAGTTTGAGGCTTTCACGTGCAGAGTTCTGCATAACGGAGCCTTGTCCGACCCTATCCGGGTAGTCGCTGGTGTGAGACAAGGATGTATACTATCATCGCTACTGTTTCTCATCGTAATCGACGAGATCATGGTAGGTGCAATTGACCGTGTACCGAACCATGGGCTGGTTTGGCAGCCTATCACCATGGAGCATCTCAACGACTTCGATTTGGCTGATGATGTTGCTCTACTAGCACAACGGCGCTCTGATATGCAGAGTCAGCTCAATGACCTAGCCGAACGCTCCTCTGCGGCGGGTCTCACCATCAACGTCAACAAGACCAAATCGTTGGATATCAACACGGGCAACCCTTCCAACTTTACGGTAGCGGGGCAAAATCCGAATTTTCAACTCGAACGTGAAATCTGTGTTGTTATACGCCAGCGAGACGTGGTGTGTATCAGCGGAGAACACTCAAAAGCTGCAGGTCTTCATCAACCGATGCCTGCGGTATATAATTCGTGCCTGGTGGCCTCACAGCTGGATCTCGAATGCTGAGCTCCATCGTCGATGTCATCAGAAGCCGATAGCAACAGAAATTCGAAAGCGAAATTGGAGGTGGGTCGGCCACACACTTCGACGGGGCGGAAACGAAATCTGCAAGCAAGCGCTGGATTGGAATCCGGCAGGCAGAGTGTAAAATTATTGACTGCCTAGGCTGAGTGTGAAAGCACTGCACTATTCAATCCATTCCTCTGTGCAGACTGTTTGTACCAAACGGTAAAGGACGAGGAAATGAAAGAGCCAACAAAAACATTCAGTCACTCACGAGTAGGCGACGCACACCGCTTGCCTTCGCTCACACAGCATGTAATTGAGTCTTTTTTCCATAGAAAATGTACGCTCAGTCATTCAAAACAAATATTGGGTACCATCACGGCAGAATAAACGTGTTGACTGAGCTACTGACTAAGTGCTCGGCTGTCACTACCTCGTTTACCTCTCAATCATTCAGACTCTCACGAGGCAGTGAATGATGAGGCAGATGGCAGTTCATATTCATATCAAAATGACTCAATGAACCTGACTGTTTTGCGCACTGCCGGCAGGACATCGCAGCAGAGGCAGACCCAGGGTCAAGGCAAAAGGGAGCAGCCGCCCAGGATGGAAGTCTTTCACGTTGGCCCTTTACACCGCTGGTGGTGCACAGGACCCTTAAGTAAGTAAAACAAATCATCGTCGCTTGTCAAATCACCTCATCACCGAGTTGAAGCATCTATCAGCTGTTGAGAAGCACTTCCGATACTGCTAATATTCAACATCCGCTTTACTGTTCGAAACATCTTAAGTCATCTCCGGGACGCACAATAAACCGCTTTATGGAAGCTCCTGATTTCTCCAGCCCAGTCGTGCCGATTCCTGCCAGCGCTCAGCATAGTCGTACTGGACCTGTGACTAGGTATGGACCAGGAGTCTTCCAGCTTGCTTCTACAGGCAAGTACAATCAATACCAATTGACCATTCACTGCCTGATGCCGATTAATTTAAGCAATTCGGACTACCTATGTTAGTCATTGTGATAATGCCTCTGTAACTCCCAAACCTGGGAACCCGGAACGCACCGTAGAAAGCCTTATGGAAGCCCCTAATCCTTCCGTATCAGTCCTGCCATTAGCAGCCTTCGTTCGTCATAGTCTTTCCGGTCCTGCTTTAGGATGTATGGAGGGGGTGTTCCAATCCACTAACTATGACGAATATTCAATCAGACTCAATGATGGATAGTGATTGCCTGATGTATCTGTGATTTGCAGGGAGAACGTCGTGATCTTCTACCAAATGGAATGGTGGAATGAATTCAGATGTTGAAGAGTACCGACTAGCTGCGTCGGAGGCTCAATTCTCGAACGGTTTCCAGTCAAATCTTCGGTCCTGACTACGAGGTCTTTCGTTACAATCGGAATCCTAACAACAGCCGTAAATCTACTGGTGGAGGTGTCCTTGTAGCTGTCCGTGACTGGTTTGAGGCAAAGGCCATCGAGAACGATTCATGGAACAATGTGGAGTAGGTCTGGCAGACCATAAATATGGCTGATCGCACACTATTTATATGCGCTCTGTACATTCCACCTGATCGAGTCCGGGACAATGAAATCATCGATACTCACTGTCGGTCAGCTTTCACAGGTAAAAGATATTCATTTTGGGTGACTTCAATCTGTCTGGCGTTTCGTGGAGTGCATCTCATAGCGGATTTCTCTATTCAGATCCTGATAGCTCTACATTTCACGCAGGAGCTATTAGTCTTCTCGCCAACTACAACACAGCAACGCTTTCTCAAATTAACCATGTAGTTAACGAAAATAATCGTAGTTTGAGTGTTCAGACAGAGTTGCATCTATCTTCGACTTTCATCTCATCCGTGTTACGCTTCGTCAAAAGTTTTCTTTCGTTTTTTGCTGGCAATCATCCTGACTATAGTATAAATATTTTTTATGTTATGACCATGCTTGAATGTATTTTTTTACTATAGTTGATAAGGTTAACATCATTGGGGCTTCATCCAGCCTGTTGATGTAAAACAACAATAAAACGATAAAACTGGTAATATTTCAAAGGAAGAGTCTAGGAAACAAGAATTTAAAATTTTACTCAGCTACTGAAGTCTTGGTTCAGTTCAACTTTGTAATCTTAAAAACATTTCGAAGTTTAGCGAGTAATGGCGCTATAACCATAAGTCATATAGGGCTAGGACAAGAGATAGTGCTCATGTCCCAACCACTAGAGGAAAATGGAGCATCACTTAAACTTTTTAGACTAGAAGCTCCCAGCGACCAATTGTTTATAAATAACAATACAACGGAACGTACGGTACGAGATGTCTTCGTTTCATCCATTTATTGGATTCTGAAGCACCGTGCTCAAATCTTTGATTTAAACAGGCTCGATGTTTTTTAATCATCTTGCCCTTAAATGCTGAACAGTAGGCCAGGCCGTTTTGATATATTTTGCGCATCTCTGATGTACAACATACACCAAATAGACAAAGAAAATGATGAAACTATGTCTATCATTTTCCAGGATGCTTTCATGAACTGGCTGTGTTGATGTTGCCTCAGGAATTTCAAATTTTTCCGAACTCTGGATCCTGATTTTTTTCTGCGCGAACTCTAACATTTGTTATAAATCTTTTTTATACCCTTGAAACCTTCGCAAGATGTCTTTAGAATTTACTTATATATCTTGGAACTCTCTCTCTCTCTCTCTCTCTCTCTCTCTTTAAATTGTCTAAAAATTACCACTGGTGTAACCTTGGAATACACCTCGAATTTTCCTTAAAACTTTCCTAAGTATTCTATTGAAATTAATCTAAAAATTTCGTTGGAACTCTCCTGAGAATTACATTCCCTTGGAATTTTCTTCAGAACTACTGAAACTCTCTTCATAATTCCTTGAGAATACTGCTAAGATTCCTTATGGAAGTATTCACAGAATTTTAATTGAATTGTTATTTATAATTCCCTTTGAATTCTCTTCATTTCCTTGAAATTATTCTCACAACTACTTTGAAGTTCTCCTTAGAATTCATTTGCAGTTCTCCTCCTTGTTCTTTAGAACAGCGCTGCCCAACGAGTGGCCTGCGGGCCGGACGTGGTCTCTGGATCTCAGCAATGAGATCATTGTAGCGCAAATTTATTCATGATTATGAATTTTAGTCAAGAATGAATAAAAAATAAACAAAATGCAGCTTGAAACATGTTCATCGAACGTAGGATAACAGCCATTTAAAAAATCAAGTTTAGAAAACAGTCTTCAAAGGGTTTTAAGATTTAAAAAAGCAAGCTTGCAAACGATCTTGTAAATCATAATCGAATCTGTGCATTTTTCCAATCTCAGCATGCATGATTCACTCTATGGATTCAATCTTTCAGAAACGAGATTGGCAACTATTTGACTTTATCAACAATCTTGGCAATCTTCTAACATAATATCGTTCAAAGTCTTAAGAAGCATATATTATGTATTGGTACTTCCGAAGAATTAAATTTTACTGAAAGTAGTAACGGAGTAAGAAAGAATTTATCAACATTGAGTAAAGCGTCAAGATTTTGAGTAGGTGTTCTATGTAATGATCAAGTTTCATGATTACAGTGAAATCATATAATTATCCTATCTTAAGCCCTGTGGAGAAAATCGTGATAACTCTAAAGAAGCATTGAACCCATTTTTTAAAAATCAGTATGTTGTAGTTTCCTCATCTTTTAGAGGAATTAAGGAAAGATTGAGATAACTCGAGAAGTAATAACATTCATTTATGCTAGTACATGTTTGGCACTGATTTCTACTGGGGAAAACTGGCAGACTTTATGATTCAAGATCACAGAAAATTTATTCAAATGATCAGAATGTAGATTTCATTAAAAGTCTGACAATAATAATAGAAAGATTGGGCAGGGCTGCCTTAGAAATTACCTTAAGTTTATAATTTTACTTAAAACTCTCTTTGAATTCTCTGAATTCTCTTGAAGTTCTCCATGGATGCTCCTTCCCATCCTCCCATTGGGACTAACATACATCCTCAATGTGTAAAAACTGGTGATCTCAAACTTTATAATAGGCAGTACCAGCGCCGGCCACGTCCGGATGCAAGTCAATTAAAGAATGGGTAGAATGTGTTGACGTAATACTCACTCTGTTGGAAACCGAGAAATCCTCTGCACTTCCATGATAAATCACTTGGATAAACGGGTCGAGTTTGCAGCAGGGTTCGTTTTGACAAACGGTACACTGAATTAAAGTGATGAGTTAAGTCATGTTAAGAAATAAAGCGACTAACGAATCTTGAATGTGCAGGGGGCTGAGATTAAATCCATGATTTTCTGCTCAGTAAGCAAAAACGGTCAATCTATGACCACCGAGCCCCTCATATCACATTACACCACTTATGACGTGACACCGACGATGACGCCGACGACGACAAGTTCCACAAAACACGATATGAGCAAGCAAAGTTTTAGATTTTTCATGTAGCTTTTATGCCTGGATTGAAACGTTTTATCAATCCACTGCTAGAGAAATTCCTGCTTTCTGAGTCCAATTTCGTGATACTTGATTCTTGATATCTGATTCCAGGATTCCATGCCGGAAGATCTTGTGTTGAACATATTTTCACGCTCCGTATCATCCTGGTTGGTATTTGGTATTCATTGTCTATGTACGTAATAACTTTGGACCGACTCAATCACCAATCAGTCCTGGATAAAATTGTTAACGAGTAAGCACACCGACCTAGCTCAACACTTCCTGCGGCGGGTCACACCATCGACATCAGCCCAACGATGTATGTCAACGGATGAAAACTTCCAACTTTACGGTAGCAGGACAATCAATGGAAAAAAGTCTTAAGTTTCCAATATCTTGGCAGACGGCGGAACCAAGAGCGACATAGTTGTACGAATCAGGAAGGCTAAGGCTGCACATTTGGAGATCAAACCAGATTAGTCAACGCAAAAGTCGAATTTTCAACTCAAATGTGAAATCTTACGTCCGCGAAATTGATTTGTCATTAACGAGAAGTCGGCGATGAAAGTGCAAAGTACCTGTGTTTAAAATCGAGGAATACCTGTAAATGTTCAGGGCATCGAGATAGTGTTTAGTTAGGCTAAAAAGCATACTTACACCATAGCAGACCTTAACCACCTGAACAAGTTTGTCCAAGGCACCGCTTAGCAAGTAATTTATGTACCTCACCATAGAGCGAACTACAGGAAGTCCGTACGTATACTAACACCACTGAACCACCGAATTCTGAGCTAAACTGACTTCCATCCAGTAGATCTAATCCACCTGAATAAAGTTGTCCAAGGCTCCAAAAAAAGTGCAAAATTCGCATTCATGCATTAACATAGAGTTAACAAACTATCAATATTAATTACCGTGAAATTAGAGGTAGGAGTGCTCAAAGAAGCGAGAAATAAATGTATTTCTGTGCCCTTAGGAAAGGCGACACCGCAAATTAAGAGGTCCCTTCCTCGTACGCACATTATTTAATTCGCAACACACTCGCCACGCACAACTTCACAGCTCTCATGTTATTTCGGGACTTGGGACTTGTGTTCCTTCAAAATAGGGTAAAGCACCGTCTCTTACCGATGCATACTTAGCCGCTCCAGCGCTATAATTTATTAATGACATTGCTAAACGCGTATCAGATCGGTAATGTAATGATTTTACGTTTTCAATGTTCTTATTTCTTTTTGGGGGTTGTTATTCAAGCGTGGAAAGATTATCGCTGATCAATTTGTAGTTAACTTGCTAACACGTGAGGTAATTAGTGGTAAGTATACCTTTAGATTTTGTTTAGAGGTTCACAGTACAGATTATATTATTTACTGTTTAGGATCACTTCCAAATTCACTGGATCATGTCTTCCACTTACTGAGAAGAAAATACTACTCTCACTATGGTATAGATCTGCTGCTTCACTTCTCTTGGTTGTACAATTCTATAACATCGACTTTTGGGTGGTGCTGTAAAATTAGTTTTTATGTCAGGCCAGGTCTAGGACCTGGTTGCAAAAATCCGTACTATTTCTTCAACTTAGTGTTCTAGCTGCATTTAGACAGTTTTTAATTTATCATATTATCCAGCAGTTTTGGGACGACCTTCTACCAGCGATTTAAAGAAAATGAGTCAATAAATTTAAGATTTGATAGGCCTGAAACCCCCCCTGAAACGTCATTTTATTCTGCTCGAATTGAGCTCCATTGAGAGCTTTCTAAACCTGTATCATTTGTTGCATTAGTATGGCATTAGAGTGGCAATTACGATAACAGAATTGGACGTGTGAACGAATCAGTGTATCAAAAAAGTGGGAGAAAATATTTGTTCACCAAGCGATGCTTGTGGAAACGCTTCACACGGGTTTTCTACGGACACTCACACCATCAAAGCATGCTGTTCATGTAAACTGCAGGTAAAGCTTGCCTTCTACCACTAGGTGCGCTAGAGTTCCAAAAATAATGCGGACCTACTTTTGGATCCGATGTTCCATTTCTGTTCTGTAACCATACTCTATGCCCAGGGAATTTGATAAATTTTCCAACCCGAAAAATCTCTAGACCGGACCGGGAATCGAACCCAGCCACTTTCAGCATGGTCTTGCTTTATAACTGCGCCTTTACCGATCTCACTGAGAGAGTCCTCCATGCATACGATTTATATTTATTTATAAAACAAGCAGATTTATCTATGAACAATCACATTAATTTCAGATTGTATCTGCAAATCCGTTTCGAATTTCGTTGGTCGAATCTACAAGCTTGTGTTGCAAATTCAATTGATACTAGCTTTGAAAATTCAAAGAATCTCAATAAACATGCAGGGCAAGTCTAGAAACCTCAATGGGCAAATCATCAATGCAATTTCCTTGGACACTAAATGTAACGATCTTGTTCATTGCCGATAAAATGCTTAAATTTAAGTCATTATGAAGAACTACTAAGACACAGATGTGGTAAGGAAGGACTTTCTTATGCATAATGTTCGCAGCTGATAATACAAACTACTCAAGTAAAGAGGATGGAAACGCTGATGACGTTCATGATGAATATCTATTCATGACTTCAGCAAATTTCTTGACCATGTGTAAGCCACTCGCAGCTGTACTAACACCAACACTGTTTCAAAATAGAACTGACTCAACTA
Source organism: Ochlerotatus camptorhynchus (assembly GCF_037179485.1). Taxonomy (NCBI): domain Eukaryota; kingdom Metazoa; phylum Arthropoda; class Insecta; order Diptera; family Culicidae; genus Ochlerotatus; species Ochlerotatus camptorhynchus. The sequence continues at coordinate 75,725 of NW_027040751.1, read as the reverse complement.
AGGATTACTGTTTGCACGTTCCCTAATCCCACATGTTGGGGAACTGAAATATTAGAATTGAAATGTGAACAAAATCCAATGCTACTTACCGGCACGGTATAAACCGGTCCAGCGACGATGACGATTCCCCACTGTTGTTGAACAGACTCCGCGCTACCGGACTGCAGTGCTTCAGGATCCGCTTCTCATAGTCCGGGCTGAACATTGTATACGCTTCACGTGGCTGTTGTTGCTATCCTCACTTGGTATCTTCTGTTCTATCACCACAAATTAAACCCACCAGAACAGCTAGCAATCAGCAAACCGACACTGCCCAAATTTGATATCACTCCTATCGGTTCTGGCCGAGTAGAACCACAGACGTCAGATTTCAGCTGCTGCACAGAATTTTACGCGTGGGAGAAAGAACACTTCGTTTCACTTTGGTTTAAGGCAGGATGTATTTTTGTTATGTCGAAACCATTAGTGGGTGGTTGTTGCGGTCTGATTTAGTATAATCCACTTTCTGTGCAGTTCTTTCTTCGCTTGACACCGAATGGCTTTTGAATGGAAAATAAAAGATCACACAGCTCGTGTGGGAATCAAACACGCACAAGTTGAAACAAATTTAACTAAATATAGTAAGAATGAATCCCCTGCCGAACTGAGTTCGACTCGACTGCCACCGGGTCAAACCAACCGCTGCTGACGAGTTTTGGTTCTGAAATGAGGCACCTTCGGGAGCGGTTTGTTTTGGTCTCTTACTGCGCTGTGCAACTACAGTAACACCCTTCTTCTGTCCCTCGTCGGAGAGTCGAGAGTCCACACCAATACAATGCAAAAGAAACGGTGAAACTGACAGCTGACTGATGGTCATTCAATCTTGCACTGCGCGTGAGGGGTTCGTCGAGAAATCGACGAAGGCTGCTACATGAAGCATACTATGTTGGGTTTAAATGTGAATGGTGCACCAATTGCATGAACGCAACTACATTTTCAACATTACATTATTTATACTAGTACAAAATGTATATATTTTGTAATAGTGTATATAACAAATAGAGTATATAACATTGTATAACAACATAACAATAATAAAAAAAAGTTTACATATATGTACACTTTTCTATTATTGTTATGTTGTTAAACAACAAACAAGGGTTTATATTTTAAATTTAATCAAAATATGTCAATCTCTGCAAGCAACTTTTAGAAGGATCACCATCATCAATTATAGTTCTTGCGTTCAGAAAGGCCTAACATACCTCGGCGTTTGCTGTTTGTTTTGCTAACTGAAGCCTTTTCAGCACTAAATCAGGATTACTTCCAGTCACTTCGCTGTAAAAAATGTTTTTTTGAAATTATGGAATCATAAGATGCTAATGAATGATATTTTGCACTTGTCAGCATTCCGCTAACAACCCAATTTCATTACTTCATTAAGATGGCTACCAAGCCTTTGGGAATTTTCCTTATTAGAGATTTGTATCGATATTTCTCCTTTAGTTTACTTAAATCTTTTAATTTGTTAGTTAGGTAGGTTCCGATTTATTGTAGTATCATTTTTTATACCTGTGATCTTGGCATTTTTACCTATGGGATAAGTACTTAAAGGGGTTAGGTTTGGTTAAGTTCTTTAGTGGGAATGACACTGGTGAAGACTGCACATTGTAGTCGAAATACGTATCTGTCATGGATACCAAAATTAATTAAGTGGAATTAAATGGAAACCCCTTTTTGCTGTTTTATTTAAAGCATTCCGATTTCATTACTTCAACATAAAACCTGTCGATTTAGCTTCCAGTGCGGCATAATCAGCAAATTTATGACATAGTTGAAAACCTTTTCTTGTAACTTACAAGTAATAATTATCATTATAAAAGCTAATGATTTCATTATTCTGAAAAACATTTTTTTTATAGCAAGTGAGTGGAAGCAACCCTGACAGTAATAATATAATATTTTAAAAAAACTCGGAAAATTGGAAACGTAACTAAGCAATCAATTGTAGTAATTAAACAAGAAAATCGATGAAGAGATATTCTGAGTAATATGGCGATACAACATTAAACTATTTCAAATAAAAAAATATTATGTATAATAATACGGTAATACTTTAAACCACAATTTATCTTACAAATTTTCTCCTGAAGGAATGAAGGATGCTATTTGGAATATTTTAAAAAATTTGAATATCTGAACTAAAAAAATGGTGCATTTAAATTTTGGCTTTAAAAAAGAAGATGTTGAAAGAACAACAATATATAAAAACATAAGATGAAATAGATTTAATTTTCCATTCTCTTACAGGGCCACTGAAAATCACTCATGTAATTTTGGGAATACTTAGTAACATGAGATTAACCCTTTCCGTCTCAGAAGGTTTTTCATTGTTTTGAGATTCAAATGTGTTTTTTAAAGTGCTAGAACAAAAGATGTGCCGTAAAAGGTTTTGTTTAAAATCAATTGTATGTTCATGACTTTTCAGTAGTTGCTAAGTTGAATTCGCAATAATACGTATGGATGAAAATAATGAGCACACGGAGAAGCTCAAATAAGTAGTTACTATTTAATAATAGATTGACAGACATGATTTATATCAAAAAGTTGTGGAACACCATGAGAAGGAGCGGGTTACAATGTTTTTGAAGCCTCTGTTTAATCTTGATTTTTTTTTTATTCAAATGCTGAATCTTAAATTTCTGCCTGGAAGCTAAGCAATAACAATTTAAAATTCGATCTAAGCAAATTTAAATCTTTACTGGGTGCCAGGACACTGTGGAGTAGAAGGCCAGGCAAGGATCATCTAAACTATTTCTAGAACCCAAGCCATTCTGAGGATTATATCCTTGCTCTATCAGGAATTGGAAACCGGTAAAATATGACGGTAGATTCTATTTGGAATAATACCTACCACAGCTCGCACACAGACGCACTGATTCTATTTGGAATAATACTACCCACCAAAAACACACATGAATTGTAAGGTTGTTCTATTGTTGAAAATCCTGACGATATGGGACGTATTGTACATGTATTGTAATAACAATATGTTAAAATTTCTTGTACAATATACCTAAAATAAGATAGATTGTTGACAATAGATTTAGTTGTAACCAGGGCTTGAAAGGGGATCGCATATCGACTGTGACTGCGTGATCGCGTACGTTTTCTGCATTCAATGTGCGAAGCAAGCACGGCGGTTTGACTGGCAAAATGGCGCAGTCGTTCTGCCTTTTGTCGATTGCTTGTGTGGTGTTTGCCGCAGCAACTCGGTGGAAGCCGATTTTTCAATTCATTCATTCTCCCGCTTATCGTGCATGTTGAAAGTTGAAGCTGCAGAATGACCGGGAGTACTCTGCGTATTTTGTTTTCATTTCTCTTTTCCAATGGTGAGCTATGCTGTACGAGTCTCCCGATAAACGCGGTAGGAAATATGTTATATTCACCGCTATAACTCGGCTGTTTTCAAACCAATCGATCTAATTTTTAATATTTGAAGTCTCTGGTTAATACTTTTTACGTACAAAAATGAAATCGACTTCTTTCTTCCTACCGAGCCGAACAATGAATCAGATCCTTTGTAACATTGACAGATTCTCTTTGTCGATTTTATCTTTGCATGGCCATAAATATTAATTTCCAGCTATTTTCAAATCACAGTTTGATAAAAGAAGGTATTATCAGCAACGGTTTTGTAGCCAAGTAATTAACCGTTATGTGATCGACAAAAAAAAACACCTTTAGGAGCTTGACAAGGTACTTCCACAAATTGAAATACTTGCTACTACGGCTAAATTTGATCGATTTTGAATCTTTTGGCACCATAGGATTCAGAAACTTGTCTTCTTTCTGGACATTGCCAACAATGTCCATTCGGAATAGTCTGGTTCCCAGAAATCCGGATTTCTTGTATAATGTTCCATAACTAAGCATTTTCTTGCCTCTCGCTAGAATATTGAAGGAATCGATATCAAAGTAGAATCTCCTTCAAGAAACAATTTCAGCTTACTTGAGGACCAGTTTAAGGTTTCTCCCCGGAACGGCCATTCCGGCGCAGGTTCCCGTAGGGCCTCTAGTGGCCATGGAAGAGTTTTGGAAGAAACCCCTACAATATGGGTATCAAAATTCATGAATTTACAGCAGGAGACTGTTTATCATAATTTTGTGATCATCCGATGGATTGTCCCGGAGTTGGTTCCCGTAGGGCCTCTAGTGGCCATAGAAGTGTTTGGAAAGAAACCCCTGCAATGATTTTTCAGATTTTGCTCCACCTCCGCCAAAGTAGGTCCATCCAGATTATTCTTTTGCGTTTGAGTTGTAATTTGCTTGTTATTTCATACCACAATAGCCTTTCGAGGTTTAAATGGCAATTACAAGGGAAAAAAATATTTTGTTTTATTTTCTTCGTTTTAGCCTTTTTCCAAAATGATATACGGGTATGCATACTATCTTTTCTTATGTAAAATTTGGAGACCACTTTTTGAAAGAACTTTCTCAAATTTTCTCGTAATAATTTCCTTATAAAAATCAAAGAGAAGTATAAGATCGCAACCAAATGGGTTCAAATTTCTGGAGAATAGTCAGAAATTATAATCGATTGAGCAGGGTAGAGCAAAATCTATATTTTTAAACACCCTTGTATAGAGGTAAGTCATGGATATGCTAAAGATAATTTATGAACATTTTCAGCCTGTTGTTTTAGCAACCTAGCAATCTCTAGCGTAAAAAATGTATCGAATTTGAGGGAAAAAACGGTAAAGCATTCGAACTGGGGTCATTTCTTTATTATCTTACAGGTTTGTCCTAATAAAGGGTGGTTAGGGAAATGTTACGTTTATTTTATTTGCGAGTGGGCTAAAGGGTATCAGAGTATCAAAATTTAATAAAATGTTGCCCTTGGGTAGAGTTTATATTAGATGGAAGGAAAAAATAGAGTTTATCTCAGCGAATTACAGTTCAACTTTTCGAGGTTTTCAGAACATCACTTGCTATAAGAGTACATAGCTTAAGAACGAATGCTCTTAGAAACAAGGTTGTAGAGTGAAGCACTACTTCGGAATATTGTAAAAGTTTCCCTTATACTCGTCAAAAATAATGAAGACAAACAGCGATATCCAAAATATATAAATGTAAGAAATGATTTGCTCAGAAGTTTAATTAAAAAAGCTGTGTGTATGGCGCTGTCGGAAGACTGATTTTTGGGGGTTTGCCGAAGTGAAGTGAGGTATGCTGCAATGGAACCGCACCTTAGATTTAAATGATGAATAAATTAAGAGTGATACTATCTGCTCACCGCTTTTTCTGCGCTTTCCTTCAATCAATTGAAAAACAGCGATGAAATAGTGGTGACCACTAGCACAACACCATCCAATTTGTTGAGGCACTACGGTAGAAACAAAAATATATATCTTACCAAGGGTTCTTATGACGATTTGGTCTTCATTCTCAAATTGCACGTTAATCCCCAAAATATGACGACCATGTCGCGATGCAGAGTCGATCTTCAGTGAAATTAATTGTCCTCTCATCTCATGTGGAATGTTTTTCTGAATTTTCTCAGCATCGATGTTAATGTATTTCTTGGTTTTCCCCGATGAAAAACTGGTACCTAACGCACTAGCTAGCGTGTCAAGAATCGCACGCATTTCGGGCCAGTCAATCGAAGACAAAGGCATATTCCTCAATGAATCGACAATAGCCACGGACGTTATTTCATTTTCTTCGATTTTGCTTCCACTTCCTCACCTTCCTTAAAAAAAACCCTTTCCTTGGCCAACGCAAAATGTGTACTGCGAAAATTACGCACAAAATTTCCCGCATCAAAATTCTTCTGGAAATATTTACAACTTTCATCACCACTCAACCTACACCACACACCCACGTAATTTTGCACTACGAAATCCTTCGCCTAATCACGAAACTTCCTCTTGCCTGCGATTTTTCTTTCCAATTTCAACCAGTTTCTTATTAAAAACAACACTGCTAAGTTTGCAAATATAACATATAACACTATCTGCGCTAGAGGTGACTGCCGTAGAACTGATTTTTTTTGCAGTCATTCACTACAGCAAACGACAAAGGGAACTTGACCGAAATGAAAATGTGAAAAAAAATCAAAACGAAGCAGAGTGACTAAACGAGAGAGGATTTTTTACGAGAGGGAGCAAGAACTGATTTTTCTACCTATTCGTAAAGCTGTGCATTTGGAAGTATGAATGCGAAAAGTAGCGTGGAGCAACGGATGGTATACGAAGTACCGCACACAAAAGACTACATGAAATTGAATGAATGGTTATGTTGACTGCGCATGAAAAAAAGGACAGACAGAAGCCCTGGTTGTAACTGTATCTTATTTTATGGTAATTGTATGGTTATTTTTTCCGGGTAACATATATATTCTATATGCAGGACTTCACAAAAGCACTGTGGGTCGCGTAGCCTCACTTTTTACCTGCCCAACAACTTGTAATTTAGAGACATAGCTATATTCAAATCGGTCTCAAAATACATAAGGTCTTCTAGTTTCGCAGATTTGTATCGATGTAAATCAATATAATTTTATTTGTTTGCGTTTTGGGACTTGTTGAACAGGTAGATTATGGTTAGGGCGACGCCACCGGTTTTGAATAACATTACTTTTAAAACAACAAAGGCAACATGCTTTGGATTTTTACTATCATTCTTCCGTCAGTTCAGGGGTCACATTGCGCATCTCGAAACGAAAAAGTTTTTCGTTTCAAGATGCGCACTGAGGCCCCAGTTTTGAAGGTAGTAGCCGAGAGTGATGAATCGATGAATAACGGGAAATTATATCAGTGATAGTATTAACTATGTTCACATTGCAACATTATAACATATGTAATTATTATTACAAACAAAAAAAAACACATCAAGATAGGCTTAGCATCATTTTAAAACATATTAAAACTAACCAATCTGACTTCTTCTCTTCTTCTTCGCATTTGAAGCTTATTGCATATCGTATAATATTAGTTTATTGCGTGCTCTCAACCGAGCTCTCAACTTAGTGTTCTAGATGCACTTCCTCATTATTAATTGAGAGCTTTCGATGCCTGTACCATTTCTGTATTAGTATAATTGTGTGGCAAGTACAATCATACTCTATATGCCCAGGGAAGTCGACAAATTTTCCAACCCGCAAAATTCCTAAACCGGACCGGGAATCGAACCCAGCCACCTCCAGCATTGTCTTGCTTTGTAGCTGCGCCTTTACCGACTGAGCTAAGGGGGCCTCAATCTGAACATAGCATAAATAAGACGTCAGACTACGGAACTATAACATGTTACAAGGCTATCTTGATGACGTTTTTCTTATCGATAAATATTATAACACCCTTGAAACATGTTATAACTCTCTAGTCTGAACAAGGCATAAGACTTGAGAGCTTTTTTAAGATTCGCACTTGAATCATAATTTTGGTACACTGGAACTATTTTAAATAAGTACGATTACATTAGCAGAAATCACTATCTTAGTATCCCTCAGTGGGACGTTGTATGGGGTCGAGCTGTCAGTTTGTTAATTTAGTGTCAAACAGTGAGTTGTTATTTTTCTTTAAATCTTGATTTAAAAATCAATGTCAAAAGTCAATGGGTTCGAAAAAATATCGTTGTACTCAGAAAACGAAGCTCTTTCAGATGATACATAAATACCGATACATTTTTCAAAATTAAAGAGTCCAATTGACGGGATATTGATAATTTTCCAGGATCACAGACTTGGAAAAAAATAGCTATCCCGAACTAAAAGACAATTAAGAATCCCAGGTCTGACGATATATTCAAGGATCTAAGATAAATATTAGAGATACCGGATATAGATTTTTCAACAGGTTTCAATACAAGGGCATTGTTTTGAATTCACATATTAAGAAAGTTAGTTTACTTTAGTTAGTTGTCTTTAATATTGAGACTTCTAGCCGTTGGCTGGTTTTTTTTCATCAGAGCAAGATATGTGATGAACTTTCGCGTATCATTTGAAAACGGCCTATGTTCAAAATGTAAACAAATCGTTTTTTGATGCCATTCTTTAGCACCGCTAAATAGCTACCAATCATATAGGAATGTTCCACATTATCGATAAAAATAATAAAAAAATAACTTGATGAACTAGTTACTAGAACTCAGCTAAAAATCACTTTAATAGACTTAAAAAAATCAGAGTAAGATAAATAAAACAGGAGAAAAAGTACATTCACCGTTAAAAGAACTTGTATTTCAATACCTAGGTATACTATAAACAAATAATATTTCTAGATAGATGTTTTCGATACCCGGTTCATGGCCGCTCAGCTCTCTAATGATTTTGTTTTCGTATTGTAATTGTCTTAAACGAATTATTGCATATTATCGTTTTATGTAATTTTATGAATTAATCGAACATTCGCGTACATACCTTGCAAGTTTTCTGCGTAATTTCTTTTGTAGTTTACAACACTAATTTAAAAAAAATATTGCAAAACCTTTAAATTCTGGAAATGACTAAACCTTTACGGTCAAAAATATGCTACTTAAATAGTATTTATTGAAAACAATTCACCTACATCCTTCACTCAACATCAGTTTGTTACCTAACAACCTTTTTTGGCAGCTACTTGTATCCAGCACAATGCATATCGATAAATTGCGTGGAATGAGGGGAAGGGGACACAACTATCCCATTCTTGTACAACCAGTATTTGACTGTCCACATAGAATTTACCCCAAAAACTTTTCCTTTAAATAACCGCAACCCAAAGCAATAGCCTCCAACCGAACCACAACGGCAACAGCAGTCTTGTTTGGCCCGAATGCCTCAATCACTCTTCTCGCAGCAGCAGCATGAAAATCGAACAACACTCGCAACCCATAATCGATCCCTCCATTCAAACAAGCCCCATTTTCAATGCACTTTTTACACTTGAATGCCGCGAAATAACACGCTAATTGCATGTACCCGTTGGTTTGCACATCCGAACGAAAACAATTTCGATTTACTCGTCCGCTAAAATTCTATTTTCCGGAGAAAAAATGCGATTTTCCTCCAGATTAGCAAACTCACACGTCCACCGTTTTTTAAAATCACACGAACGAAAGCAAAGAATATACTGAAACAACATGGGGGAAGAAGCTTTCGTCGATTTTTGATGTCAAAATGCTTCTGATGCGTTGGTTGGAACGAGAGCGAGCTACTGCGTGTGGTTGCAAAACAAAATTTGTCCATCTCTATCGGTTTCTTTTTTGTCGCTTTCATCGCCTGCGCATTTTCGTAACGGTTTACTTTTCTTCCCAAGATCGATTCTGTTTGATCGGGCAACATCGTTACTGACGCCGACAGTAGAGGCACTGCATAGGGGCATATTTACCAGATGGCTGCGTGCTGGTGTTCGACAAAATTCTTGGTTTGAGCTGCGAATGAAATGTCCAGAATGCTAGATGATGTCTGGCTAGTTTTAAAGGCTTTCAAGTCACTGGGAGGCCAACCATCAGATCAGGGGTGAAGTAGATCAAAACTCACTTGAACAGTCTATTATCTATAACCGTTCGTGCATGCGCGTGCATCGTGCGGATACCAAACGAACAAAAGAATCAACTTGACAATGGAAGGAAAATGTGTTTTGATGTAAATTTCCTTGGCAAACTCGTGGAAATCAGTCCATTTTGTTGAGTGCTGTGCTACTGATCGGCTAACACCAGCGGAGGTATTTTTACTCTGTATTTTTATGATAAAATTGGTGGATTTTCATTATTTATTTCCGTTTGGCGTTTTCCGACAACAGCCTGCCGAAAAATCCAAAATGTCCAACGTGTCAGTTCAAAAACAGGTGCCGACCGACGGCCCCCTTGAGAAATCGGCTCATAGTGTTGATAAGAAAGTCAGAAAAACAGATGGTAGATCCGCGCCAGCCTCGAGCAACGGTGACGACGACATAACGGAAGAGGAGGAAAATAAGTTGCTGGCGGACGATGATGACGATTTGGACGTCATCGATTGCTACACGGAGGATTTCGATAGCGACATGGAGAATGATTTTTGTAGAAGAGAGGCAACGAAGGAGAAGGTAAGGGAAAACAAAGCAAGTGTTGAAAACAGTAAACCATGTAGTGAGACGGAGAAAGAGTCGAAAGAAGTAGAGAAGAGGTCGGAGAAGATGCCTGAAGAAGCTGTAAACAGTAAGGAAAAGTGTTCAGAGAAAACATTGCTCGATCCCGATGATGATGTAATTGAAATAGATGATGACATTTCGGATACCTTCATGAAACCTTCAAATGGTGTGGTGGATGATGCAAAACCAGAAATATCGCTTGGTGTAAAGAACGAAATGGAGAAGGAACGAATTCTTAGAGAACCGCTGGTGAAGCAGATTATCATCCCGGAGATATGCGTTTCGGACGTAGAAGACGATAAGAATTCGATGGGAAGCCAGGAATCGCTGAGCTTGCAGATCGATCACTTTGTGGAAAAAGTATCCGAAATTATGGATGGGATCCAGGACAAACAAAAGGCCGGCAGCAGGAACGATTCATCGGCAGCTAAGATTAGTCCTGCATTGAACAGCAGTGGTGAGACGAGTGAAGTTGGCATCTACGGCTGTCATGTAAGTATACCAAGTACGGCTGGTAGTAAATGTTGGGAATTAACTTTAAATTTTCTCATTCCAGCAAGAAGATCCCGACGTTTTACGGCTCAAGTTAGATCTTTATCAGGAGATGGGTGAAATGGATTACGAGCAAGATGACAAAACAGATGAAGACGGCGATAAAAGTATAAGGGCGAGAGTGAAGCAAGAGTTCTCATCGCCGATAAAACAACGACCAGATTTTTCCCAACCGGAAGACATTTTTACAATTGAATTGACTTCAACCGATGAGGATACCGAGCCCGTTAGTCAGGTTAAAGTGGAGGTACCTAAACTCAAAAAGAAGAGGAACAAAAAAGGCAAAAAGAAAACATCCCCCCAGAGTCTTGATCTAACAATGGTATCGTCGGAGGACTCATTCCCTATCGTAGCTGAATCGACGGTTTCGGAACGGTCCATCGAATCACGCATCAGAAACGACTCCGAAGGATCCTTTGACGATGTTGGTGAACGGGTAAAGTCCTTACGTAACCGAAACGTAACGATCATACCTGAAATATTGGTCATCAACAGTGCTACCAGGAAGTCAAGGGCCAACATAAAGTTCATTGATAAGGAATCGAAGGAACCGGCCAAGAGAAAGAAAAAAATTGATCCTGCCATGCAAGGTTACAAACGACGTAAATCTGTGTGTCGGTCAGCATCCAAGTCCAGTGTACTGTCCGCTTCAACAGGGACATCTTCTATTCCGGATGAGGATATCATTGTAATTTCAGCAAATGATATCCTACTCACAGATCCCAATGCAATTGAAGGAAGAATACAGAATATTGAGAACGAATGCGATCACAACGAGAAACCGACGGAGGAGGCTACTGTTTGCCAGTCCGAGAGTGGGTCGAAGGAGGAGTTGATGAATTCGCTGGCTCTGAAAGAAGCTATTGTGAAAGAGCTGGAACATGAGGCGCCCTTGAGCGATAATGACCCAAAGAAGGAAGAACTAGAGGAAAACTCTTTTCCAATTCCGACAACGGATATTGCGCTGGAAGACATGCTGGATGCTTGGATCGAAAAAGAACCGACTGGTAATGATCCCGACGCAGTGTTCCACTCGATATCGCCGGAGGAGAAATTCCTAATGGATTCTTTGTTTGCTGATTGCGAGAAGCAGTCGCAGCAACTTCCCAGTCAGGAGCACCTGGAGTCCCTCAATACCATTATGGATGACGGGAAGCCGTTGGTGGAACGCTCTAATGAGGAACCGATCGCTCTCTGCTATACCATATGCGATGGGACTGTGCAACCGGAAGTCGTGCACATGCAAGTGGATGCTTCGAATACCCCCGCTGTTGCTGTAGAATCCGTTTGGGATGCCAGCAAAATCAAACCTCCACATATCAAGATTATTCAAAATTATCATAAGTACCCATTCCAGAACAAACTACCGAAAAAGCAACAGCAAGTCAACAGGAATGCCACCCAGCGTGGACGACGCGGACGCAAAAGAATTGTAGCAATGGGAGGATCAGACGAAGAATACCGCCCTTCAAACAGTCGCGTCAGAAAACGTCGTGTGAACAACAAGCCGCAGCAAGCAAAACTAAAATCCAAGCTGCCGAAGACGGATTTCAAGCCAACGGAAAAACTTCTCTCGAAGAAGGGTGATGCGAACCATGAAAAGCAGGTGGAAGCCCAGGAAAATTCGAAATTAGACGTTGAGACTACGTCGTCAGTGTGTATGCATATGCCTACTCTGGAGGAGGATTTGGCGTTGACTAGTTCGGATGATAATTCGGCGTCTATGGTGGGCGATAAGAATAGTGGTAGTTCCGAAGAGCAACTCGTCATGCCACCGTTGAAAAAAAGATCCTCCATGCGCTCAGGGAAGACTTCGAAGGATAAAGGTAAGTAACAATCAAGTAATAGGTAGACTAGTTATATGTAGGTATGTATCATTGGTCTAAAAATCGCTGTGAAAATGATCAGCAAAGATCATAATTTCAATCCGGGTAATCGGTTACTTTCATTTGACTTAGTCAGCATAACAAGCACTTAAAATCAGCCTCACATTAAGGTGTTTCCATGTTGAGTCCTGTTTCTTATCACACTTTACAATTTCAAGAGCACAAATCTCAAGATCTACGAAGTTTATAAAATCTGTAAATTACAGACATTGTTTGCAAGATTCTGTGACACTACCCCGAATGTCAATACCCCGAACGCCATAACCCCGAATGCCACTACCCCGAATGTCCTACTAACCCGAATGCCCTACTACACTGAATGGCCATTACCCCGAAATTAAGACAAATGGAAGAACAGCAAGGAATCAAAAGAAGGGTACATTTTTTAGAAGGAAATTTTGTTTTGGAATTTATACTGAATACAAATGATAATTTTTTATTGGAATTTAGAAGCACTTAATTTGCTAATGTAATTATTATGTCTAGGTTCATATAAGAGCATTTTTAAAATTGATTCATGTAAATCAGTGAAGCAAGAGTTCACTATGATTCGCGAACTTTTCCCTACGCATAGCGCATTATTGTGTGATTAACTGCGCACTACTTCCAACACTATGTTCAACATACAGAATAAAAGTAAAATGGTTTCTCGCTGATGGGTTATTCCAGTTTTCATCTATACCGATAATATTTCATATTAAGTATTAGATTATAATATGGGAGTACTACGAAAGGCCGAATCACGAAAGGCCGAAAACATAAAAAAGCCGAAAAAACTACAAGCTTTTTCGGCCTTTCCTTATATATTAAAAGAAGGGAATATTCCCTTCTTTATCATACATCCAAGGAATTAATTATTTTTTCTTTTATATATTCAAAGAAAGGAATATTCCTTTCTTTATCGTTTATCCAATAATTAATTATTTCCTTTTGTTATATTTTCAAAGAAGGGAATATTCCCTTCTTTATCATATATTTAAAGAATTAATTATATTCTCTTTTATATATTCAAAGAAGGGAATATTCTGTTCTTTATCGCATATCCAAAGAATTAATTATTTCCTTTTGTTATATTTTCAAAGAAGGGAATATTCCCTGCTACGTAGTTTATGAACAGACCCTAAGAAGTTTTTCTTTTCTTTTTATATACGCGAAAGAAGATTCCAGGAGTGACTATAATAAACAAAAATAGTCAATCTAATACCAGTGGCGTCGCGTAACCTCACTTTTTACCTGTTCAACAACTTTGAAATCGTTATTTAGGGTCATTTTTACCTTCAAATCAGTTTCAAAAGGCATAGGGTCTTCTAGTTTCACTGATTTGTATCCATTGAAACCAATATTGTTTTGTTTGTTTACGTTTTGAGAGTTGTTGAACAGGTAGATTGAGGTTAGGGCGACGCCACTGTCTAATACATGGCATACTTTTCTGGGGAATGGTTTTCTGGGGTATGGTTCATTCTGGGAAATGCTTTTCTGGGGAATGGTGCATTCTGGGGAATGAGATTCTGGGGAATGTTATAGAATCCTATCATTTGTATTCAGTATAAATTAGAAAAGGAAATTTCCTTTTCAAAAATTTACCCTTCTTTTGATCCCTTGCTGTTCTTCCATTTGTCTTAATTTCGGGGTAGTGGCCATTCGGGGTAGTGTACTATTCGGGGTAACGGCGTTCGGGGTAGTGTACCGTTCGGGGTTATGGCGTTCGGGGTTATGGCGTTCGGGGTAGTGACATTCGGGGTAGTGTCACAGAATCTGTTTGCAAACAACAATAAGTAGTAGTACTGAGTTAAATTTGAAAAAATATGGGGAATTGAATTATAACGACTAGACTTCAAAGGAATTTTGGAGTAGAATTCCAAGGTAGCTATGAGTAAAATCACAGACAAACAAAAGTAACGCTTTAAATAAGTTTTCCACAATTATATCGTCACGGAACTCACTAACGACATCTCGCGAGCTGTTCGCGGAAAAAGCTTGCTTGCCAAGTCTCAAACAATGTTGCATACAAGTTCGATAGAATGTATAGAAACGTCAAAGTGATCCGGTTCCAGCGGATTCGCGAAACTAATAATACTTAATTTGAACGAAGTAATGGTCATGACGAGAGGAGCAACACAATAGTTGGGTAAAGAAGAACAGCATTATAACACAGCATCGACTGGAAATGCTCTCGCAACGTGGGGCTTTAGGTAGTGATGAAAACGTCGCTAGAACTATTCCACAGCCGCAGTCAGTTTATGAGCAAAAAGAGGGACGCACATTTTTGCCTGTGGACTTGGAGACATACTTCAAGTCCCCGCGTACATCGTACGGGTTAGGCAAAAATGTGAAAAACGGTCGCATTAATGGCCCTTCGCTCATTTTCAACTTCTATTCAATTTTCATACTGCCGTACTCTAACGGAACTATCCACCTACCCTCTTCTAAAGATCATTCTCTAGCTAAAAAATCATCACACTAAAGCTTCATGTTAGCATTTCCAACCAACTCTGAATGAAATTGGGTTGTTAGCGGAATGCTTAAAAAAAAGGCAAAAAGGTTATCTTCCATTTAATTCCACTTAATTAATTTTGGTATCTATGACAGACACGGTATTTCGACTACAATGTGCAGTCTTCATCAGTGTCATTCCCACTAAAGAACTTATCAAAATCTTCTTAAGTACTTAAGGGGGTTAAGTACTCATCCCTAGGTAAAAAAAGTCAAGATCACAGGTATAAAAATGAAACTACAATGTGTTGAATCGGAACCTACCTAACTAATAAAAACCAAAGATTTAAGTAAACTAAAGGAGAAAAATCTAAATCAACTCTCTGTGATCTTGACTTTTTTTGCTCCCTTGCTGAATGACCTTTAAGCAAACATAGAGACTTTCATAGAGGCTGTTTGAATTTCTTCTATGAAACATTGCAGAACATAATAGAGATTTGAAATAATGTATTAACTCATATGGGGGTTTGATAGTGCCTTTTAAGTCAATTTGAGTTGTTTCTTTATATGTCATTCAGTCAGGGTAGCAACATTTCGTCAGGCGTATGCCGCGGATACACTTATATGACAAACGATGAGCATGAGTCTTATTTGTATAATAATGTATAGTTTTTGTATAGTGCTCACGTGAATGATGGAGCAGGGCGTCTAGCCTTATATAAAATTGATTACCTATGTCTCATTACTGCAGCATCCTTTTGATCAATACTGGGCCGATGTGTTTGAATGCATTGATGTTGATTAAATGACTGTACGTTTCTGTAGTATTATTCAACATTGGCTGGAATCAAGTGTTGTCAAGATCGCGCCCTGTTTCCTCAGCCTGGATTACTTCTCAGCTTCGTCAACAGCAAATATTCGAGTATACCATTCAACATGCTACTCGATAGGAAAGAGTCAACTTTTCCTATAGTGATGCATGTGAGACACTTTGCTTCTATCTTCGATAAAAATATGACAAGTGACTTTGAAGCTGCATCTGCTGCCTCTAATACGCCTACTGACTTAGTGGAACTGAGCACATTCGAAGTAACTCGGGATATGGCACTTTCAGCAGCAAGGAGACAGTGGTGTTCTGCCGTTGCTCAGCTATCTTAGCAGAACCTTCAGCAGCCATATTGAGTGCATCCTTTGAGCAAGGAAAATTCCCAGCATTGTGGAAGCAGTCGTATATGTTTCCTGTTTTTAAAGCTGGCAATAAACGCGATATCAAGCACTATCGAGGTATCACCAGTCTTTCGGCAGCGTCCAAACTGGTTGAGACTATTTTGAGCGCATAATACAAATTATTTGTCTTGAATTGAATCGCTCGGAAAACTACATTTCAACTGACCAGCATGAATTTATTCCTGGTAGATCGGTAGCTATTAACCTTTTGGCTTTCACTAGTAGGTATATGCATCACCACGATGGAGGATAAGGCACAAGTCGACGTCATATATACTGATCCAAAAGCCGCATTCTACAAGCGTTATGAAAGCTTTCCCGACTAGGAGCGTCTGAGCAGCTTAGATCATGGTTACATTCGTACTTGACCGGACGAATTCTTCGAGTGCGACTAGGATCTTGTGTCTCTTCTACGTTTAGCAGCACCTCTGGTGTACCTCAGGAAAATAACCTGGGTCCACTTTTGTTTACGATGTAGCAGCATTGTTGGGAGTAAAATGCAAGCTCATTTATGCAGATGACCTTACACTATACGTCATAGTTCACTCGATCGAGGATTGTCATCGTCTTCAAGCTCTGCTAGATTTGTTTGTGGATTGGTGCCGTCGCAATAAGCTCATCATCAGCATTCCAAAGTGTGCTGTAATGACATTCCACCGCTCTAAGAACCCGGTCATATACGACTACCACATTGGTAACGTTTCGCTTCGCATAGTAGACCGTATGACTGATCTTGGTGTTCTTTTGGACCCGAAGATGAAATCCAATCTGCACTATTCGTCGATCATCTCTAAGGCAAATCGTCAACTGGGATTTATTTCGAAGATTGCACGAGAATTCAAAGACCCTCACTGCTTGAAGGCACTATATTGCTCTTAAGTTCGGCCCATACTTGAGAATGCATCTGTGATCTGGTCTCCACACGAGCTAGTGTGATTGTGTTCAGAAATGATTTTTCTTTTGTTTGTTTATTTGTTTATTTGTTTATTTGTTATGGTTGCATCAACAGACTAGAAATAGTCCCAATGATGTGTTGTAAAAAAAGTACAGATTATACAGACGACATACATATACTACAGTTACTACAGTTACAAACGAAAATAACTAGGAAAGCATTGTCAAGTTACTAAAAATTTATAAGTCTTAAATTTTACACTTAGCTGTTGGGCATCAAGCGCCTTCGGTCAGCAAAAAAGGCAGAGAATCTTCGGCGAAGCATATTCCGTGTCAAGTGGAAATCGAACATCGACGCTACTCGGTTGAACACTAGCTGCAAGCCGTAAATAGCGCTCCCTATGCTATAATTAGTTCGAAGAAGTGGAAGTCTCAGCATAAGACTGTTGCGTAGTGATCGAGGTTGAACATTAATGTTCACTTGTTGCAGAATTGCTTCGCAGTCGATTCTTCCTTGCAGAGTATCGGCGACGGTTAAGGCTCTGAAAATTTCTCTTCGGATACGTAAGGGCTCGATATTGATCAATTGACAGCGATTCTCGTAGCTTGGAAGACGAAGTGGGTATCTACAAGGCAGCTTACGGAGCGCGAAGCGAAGAAAACGTCGTTGAACAGATTCAATTCGCTCGGCCCCATTATTGTAGTTCGGGCTCCAGACAGCAGAGCAGTATTCCAACGTAGATCGTACGAGAGAGCAATAGAGCGATTTCAAGCAGTAAATGTCCGTGAAGTTCTTAGTAATCTTGAAGACAAAGCCAAGCGTTCTGGACGCTTTGTCGACGACATACGATATATGGTGTGAGTATGTCAGCTTTGAGTCTAGAAAAACGCCTAAGTCTTTCACGCAGTGCACCCGTTCGATAGTCGTGCCTAGTAGTTTGTAGTTGAAAATAATCGGTTGTTTCTTGCGTGAGAAAGTAATAACTGTACACTTAGCTGGGTTGACCACCAGTCGGTTTAGACTACACCAGTCAGCAAAGATGTCAATCTGATTTTGGAGAGAACGGCAGTCGGCGAGTGAGCGGAGCGGATGCGCAGAAAAACTTTCAGATAGTCTGCAAACGATAATCGTGGCTCTGTGATAACATGGTGAACGTCGTCGAAGTAGAGGAGAAATACCAATGGTCCCAGATGGCTGCCCTGAGGTATACCGGACTTTGCGCAGAAGCTTGCTGAGCGACAAGTACCCAAAGTTACTGTCAGTTAGAGAGAACTGTCAGTCCCTGATGCGGCTCCTGCGGGTTACCACCAGTCGCCTTCAATATAATAACCGAGACATTGCGCTTCGAATCCCCAGACTTAATGGTCGCAATGCTGGGACCGGTCTACAACCGGTGTATCAGAACAGTATCAGGGCTACTCCCATCCACTACGGAAAAAGCTGCTTGCATCGAAATCGGTGTACTTCCCCTTAGGCATCTGATGACCATCGCCACCTGTTCGAAAGCAGTTAGCTTTCTTGAACGCACCATCGGTAAGAATGAGGGAGTGTTCCTCCTCTCACGGAGGCGAACAAACTCCTTCGATATCTAACCAATAAAGGAGCTCTCTCCAGTTTATGGGGGTCACTGGGTAGGCGACAGAGGTTGGAACTCTCCTCAATTGAACATCGACTGGACAATGAAAAGGAACTTAAGAGCTGGAGAAAACTCTATTCATCTTCACAAAGCATACCTACAATTCATTTCTACCAGGCTTGCCAATAACCAACTCATATTCACCGACGGCTCTAAAGCACATGGTCACGTAGGAATTGGGGTAACCGGTCCCAATATAACCTACTTTCATCACCTACCTGATACCTGTTCCGTGTTCACAGCCAAAGCTGTCGCCATACTTTTAGCTGCCCCTGAAGCTTCATCGTGTCCTACAGCAATCCTCTCCGACTCAGCAAGTGTACTTTCGACGCTCGAATCTTACAAGAATCGGCACCGGTGGATCCAAGCAATACACAATGCGGCTTCGATTTAATCTTTTAATTTTGTCGAACCTCTTAACGGAATCCCATTATGAAGAGCTTTTGAGTGTGTTGATTATTCATTTAAAACATCGTCGCTAAAACATTACCGCCATATGTCGAGTACACTGTAATCGGTAGTACGCTGAATAGATGGCGGTAGTGTGTAAACGTCAAACGCAAGGGAATTGACTATGTGCGCCACAGGTGGCGGTACCGACATGAATGACCATAGTAAAAACAATAAAATTTCTGACCAAAGCACACTATTGAGATCTGGCTCCGTGTTCCCGGGAAATATTTAGCTAAGCCATGAACCCGCATGCAAAAGTTATGAATTGGTTCGTATCTGATCTACTATGGACAAATTATTTTTTAATCTAGATCAAAAATTCCTATGGTTTCGACTGGATCACTGTACATTTAATTCGGCCGTTTACGATTTTCGGGCATAAGTCAGAATTAAGCGTCATGTCGGTTTGTCGGTGGCGGTACTACCAACTACGATATTTTTAAATTTACCGTTAAATGCTTGTTCGATGAACAACTTGCGAGTGTTATGTCTGTTTGTCTGTGGTACTACACCAAATTCCAAGATCGATCGCACTAGAGAACAGTATAGAGCTGTCAGGCAGGTAGGATGCCGAAACTCATCAGAGATCTTAAAGATGAATCCGAGTTGCCTGTTAGCTTTGGCTACGATATCCGTGTAATGAAGCTTAAATGTCAAAGCAGAAACAAGTGTAATTCCTAGATCACGAACGTTGTCCAAACGCTGCAGAGGTTGGTTGCAATAGGTTTTAGCTTGCGATGGACAGTGATGATATTGCATTTTTGAACACTCAACGTGAGAAAATTCCTAGAGCAGCACTCTTCGAAACTATCGATCAGATGCTGCAACCGCAAGCAATCAGTGAAGCATCGCACAACGCCGTACGTCTTGACATCGTCTGCATAGAATGACCGGCAGCCAGTTAGAAGTATCAAACCTATTTCGTTAATGAATATCGAGAATAGCAGCGGTCCCAAATTGTTGCCTTGAGGAACGCCTGAGTTATTTGAAATATATTTGATTGATCAGAGCCAATTTCCACGCAAAGCTCTCGATTGGTAAGATATGATTTAAACCAACGAGTGAGCTTTGAAAGCGGAGAAGAAAGCTCTGTTGAGCATCTTTTGAGTGGCCGATGGAGTCGACGAGGTCAAATGTGACCGTGAAAATATCAAACCTTAACGATGCCGTTGAGTCTTTGAAGACACTCTTGAAATTCTCTGCTAGAAGGTTATATTTTTCTAAAGAAGTGTTGGCTCTTTTATCGCTTAGATGAATCTCAACCGTTAGTCCATCCTCTTTCCTTTTTGTCTTCACAAACGTCCAGAATAGCTTAGGATTACGCTAGAGATTGGTCTGCATACGTCTTGAGTGCTTCTTGCTAAAGAAAATAATCGCTTGATGAATAGATTACGGTATTTGCGAAGAGCCTTCGATCTCACACGCTTCAAGAGTTTTAATCGAGCAATAGACCATGCAGGTTTTAGAGCAGGTCTCCTCAGAGGCACACAGTCCGCTATTAATCGGCTCACAACTTCGTCGAAGTAGTTAACGGCTTCATCAACACAAGTCAAGCGACTGCCAATCTACCTGGGCCAGTGAGTGATTCAATGCAACGAAGTCAGTTCTACGAAAGTCCAGGCTTTGTACATCAACGATGTCTTCATAGAGAACAGGAGCTGATCGATTGATGAATGCTTCCAACGCTGGATGATCGGCGTCTAGATATATCAGACGTTCGGATGCCTCGGCGACACAGTGCGGTGGCTTATGTATATATTCTGTTTACCTTGCATACAATATCGTTTGCGACTTAGCGAGCAAGCTTGTTTTCCGCGAGAAGCCCGAGAGAAGTCGTTGTTGAGGTTCTATGTTTTGAGATACTATTCTTTCAAGAAAAACGTATTCAAAGATTTACGTCTGTTTGTCTGTGGTAAAATAATGTTAGCTCCTCGGAATGTCTTCACAGTAATGATGGTCTACCTGGGATCATGTTTTGCAATTTAAATGTCTTCAGGTTGAATAATTTCGGGATATTTTTGGCGTACAAAGTAGGTGCTACCATAGAGGTAACTTTAAGACCAGATGGTCCCGGTTATCTTTAAAACTTTCATAGCGAATCAAAACAAACATAGTGTAGGTAGTAGTAGAATTTCGACTAGAATATAGGCCAGTCAAGTAGTGAGCCAATTTAAAATCGTTAGTTAGTGCTACTGATAATCAAACCTCTGGTCCGGGTTCATTTAAGGTTTCCATTCATTGTCTTGATATCAATGCTGCCTTTGGGCTTGTGTTGTTTTCGGGTTATTGATCTATTCGGGTGAGTGGAATTAGAGCTTATTATATCAGATAAATGTTGTATAATTGCGTAGACCATGATTTAGCTAATGGGAAACGCTTTTCTATAGCGGCCTTTGATACATAGGTACATATTAAATAATTACAGTGAACTCTCTACAACTCGATATTAGAGGGACCATCGACTTATAGAATAAAAATCCCATACAAAATCGCTATCACAGTAGTCATGAAATGAATTTTTACTATGGTTCTATAACTCGATATCTAGTTAGTGGACATCGAGTTGTGGAGAGTTGACTGTAGATTATTATCCTCAGTCAGCATATTACACGAAACTAATACTAACCACCAATAACATCAAATTTTATATTATGTCTTACCATATATTTTGGAGGTCCCATGAAGGTGAGAAGCACTGGTAATGGTTTGAAGCTTGTTCTGTCAGCGGTGCGCAAGCGAGGCCGACCCAAGGTGATCAAACCCGGCTACTCTACTAACCAACATTCAAGTGTGTTTCGATGTTTCTAAACCCATTGTTTTCGATGAATTAAATATCGGTTTTCTTCTTTTCATATCAATAGCACCAACTAACAAAGGCCACACGGAACCGTCTGAGACTTGTTCGTCTAAACGAAGAGGACGTCAGATGGGTCGCAAATCGGAAAAGTCCGATTCCTACTGCCCAACTTCTGAACGCAAGGAAAGTTCTAGGGCTTCTTTCAGTTCGCAGAAGCAGTCTACTTCGGAACAGTCGTTCTGCACGTTGAGAAATGGTAGGTTAATGTTTGTTTAATACCCTGGACAGATTATGGCTTATATCATGTAATATAGGCTGTCTTGCAATGAGCACTCATACATAGGATTTCCAGTGACAACTAGATGTATGAGTGCTCATTGCAAGACAGCCTATATTACATGATATAAGCCATAGTCTGTCCAGGGTATAATGCTATATGTTTAATATACGATTGTGCATTATTACCCGGAACGTACCGTTCCCCGGCACACCATTTCCCTGGAAAGTAAATATTCTACAGAGTAGGCCTACACTTTTTACACGCCGCCGCTGATGATTTTGAGTCGGCGCACCGCCGTGATCAATGTTGACACGCCGCCGTTATAATTTTAAATACGTCGACGATGTAATGGCTTTAAAATGTTTTTAAAGCTTAGAAGAATCATTCATCGCAAACTGCACCAAATTGGAAAATAACAATAATTTTCGTTGGTGTAAAAAGCGCCGATTTTTCTGAGGCATACTAATCTCTGGTCACGTCTTCCTTCGCAAGGGAAGTAAAGCCGTTGGTCCCGGCCCATGTGTGTTTGAAATGGTGCGATATCCTACGCAGGTGTGGAAGTTGCCTTCCTGCACATTCGGTTGGCAAACGATGTCCGTCGGTGATTGGCACTAGATTGCGGAACAGAGACCGACCTTAAATAAAGGAATGAATTATCAGATACGTCCGGGAGGCAGTATGTTACAGCTGCCAAACCTTCTACATTTTGGTTGAATCCAACATGTTTTCGTTCTTGTATAAGATTTTAGTGGGGCCTCATAGCCTAGTCAGTAAAGGCACGGTATTACCAAGCCGGAGGCGGCGGGTTCGATTCCCGGTCCGGTCGAGGGAATCTTTCGGGTTGGAAATTTTCTCGACTTCCCTGGGCATAGAGTATCATTGTGCTTGCCACACAATATACAAATTCATGCGTTGGTATTGGCATCGAAAGCTCTCAATTAATAACTGTGGAAGTGCATTTAGAACACTAAGTTGAGAGCACGCAATAAGCTAATATGCGCTAAGCAATAAGCTTGAAATGCGAACACGAAGAAGAAGAAGAAGAAGATAAGATTTTAAGTTTTGGTTCAGAATTAATGGGAAAATTGACAGATTGCTTAGATATTCCATTTTCATGCTGGTTTAGAACGCGTGTTCAGAAAGTATCGCGCCAATGGATTGAAGTTTGCATGGAAAATTATTGGGAAATTATTGAGTTTCACTTGCATTGCACAAACTTTGGTTGTATACAATAGCTGCTATAGCTGCCAAAACGATGAAAAAAATTGATATGTGGTTGTCATGCCAATGATTAATAAGTCTGTTATTATTGTGATGAAATTGGTGCTGCCTTGCGCATTTTATCTGTCAATCGACCTTATTTTGTAATGTTTTCGCATTTTTATCTTTCTCCTATATGCTATAAAACTGATCGTAACAACTACAGTCTATTTGATCATGGTCATAGAAACAACATATTATTTTCTTTTCAAAATTTGAACCAGTAGAACCAAACTTAGAACGATATAAGTTATTTAAAAATTCTTCCGTAGTAATGCCCATACAAATTTGTAGAGTTTTTTTACATAGTTTTGTTTAATTTTATTTTATTATTTAACTTATTTAATTTAGTTTATTTAATTTTATTTTAAAAAGGATTGGAATTTAAATTTAGGAGCTCGGCTAGCTTGGCGGCTACCGCTTTTGCTTACTGAGTAGAAGATCATGGGTTTACTCCCAAGCTCATCGAGAACAAAACAATTACTATGGTCGCATCGCCTGCTTAAGCGAATCCTGATCAATCTCCTACCAAACTATCCAACTACGTAGCATCTATGGGGGCGTCGGAGAGTCGCTGGCTTCCCGTTAAGTAGATGTTACATCAACAATATCCTTCCTTTCCCCGTAACGGAGAAGATGGGCGTGGACGGCAATGGTAATTGTCATGATTTTCCTGTTCTGAACATTGATTGGAGAACTCTAGCTGGAGCTGGAATAAGGGCGTAACAGCCTTTTGTAAACAATGACTTCTCTTGTTGATTTCTCGGAATTCAAGGCAAGCCTACACAAACCAACATATCCATCGGGTAGGAGAAGTCTTCCTCTACTCGAAGGTGACGTCGTTTTGCCAGGGAGAGCCATGACTTCCGAGAAATTATCGAGAGAAGTCATTGTTTACAGAAGCTGTTACGACCTAATTCCAGCTCTATCTAGAACAATTCACTCCCAAATAGTTTTCCTTAAGCAATCAGAATAAGAACGTTAAAGTTGATACATGATAGTTGCCAGTGTGCAATCTACGAATTACTCCGTTACACACGCACGTAACGCAACGCATAGTAATTCCTATACAAATTTCTAACCATTTGCGAGCTAAACCTTCATCAATATTTACCTTTTTTTGCATAGGTTTATATGAATCAAATTGGAGAGTAACCTATAAAAAATAAAACACTTTTTTTCAAAATGAAACACCCCAGTGTTGAAGATGGGCGTGGCTTGCAGTTAACCCCCAAGATCTAGCCAAGATACACATTATGCCAGATATATTCCAGATTCACCCAGGCATGTAAAAAACATTGGATTTTAACATTAACATATCAAGCAAAGCAACACCTCCAATCACATAAGAATCCGAAGAAAATAACGACCCATGGCAGTTACATCGATAGCCCAGTACCACATTGGCCACAGCTGTCCACTTGTTTTTTTCCCTTTGGTTTGTTTTTTTCCGTCGATCTTGTTTTCCGTGCTGAGCACCAATGCTACCGACGTGCCAGGAAGGCAGCTCTCACACCTGGACCCTACCTATCGACTCATCAACTCATGAACCGGGGACCAACGGCTTTACTTCCCATCCGAAGGAAGGCGTGATCAGAGATGTTATGCCTCAGAACATCCCGGCGGCGCCGACTGGGATTGAACCCAGGCCTGCTGGAGTGAGAGGTAATCACGCTTACCACTACATCACCGGCGCCGTTCAGCTGTCCACGTTACAAATTCCCCCGGGAAATGGCCAGAGTCTCAAACCATCATTTTGTTTGTTCAATATCTCCAAAAAGATCGAGCATTCATCCAAAGAGTCATAGAAATAATTTCGATACTGTTTGGAAAGATACGATGGTGTTTTGGGTAGCTAATTTCAAATGGTGTTGTCTATAACATGTAACAAAAAATTAACACAATCATTTAATATTTAATTTATGTGACCTTTGTTTGAATTGGGTTCTTTAAAGGTATTGAGGTAAATGCATATTCGTAATCTGCATTAAAAATGGAACCCAAAACCAAAATTTAATCAATGTTGGTACACTGGAACTATTTTAAATGAGTATGATTACATTTGCAAAAATCACCTTATTAGCGCCAACAGTGAAGTTATTATTTTGCTTTAAATCTTGATTTAATAAATCGAGATGAAAGTGTACTTACCTTACCAATCAGGCTAAGGCCTTGTTGTCCTCTGCTGTCCGAAGAAGTTGTCTCCACTCGACTCGATCCATGGCCACAGTTCGCCAGCCTCGTAATCTGCGAAGGGTCCGCAGGTCACCTTCTACTTGGTCGATCCACCTTGCCCGCTGCGCGTCTCTACTTCTTGTTCCTGTTGGGTCGCTTTCTAGAACCATTTTTACTGGGTCGTCGTGCGGCATTCTTACGACGTGCCCAGCCCACCGTAGTCACCCAATTTTTGTAATGTGGACGATGGATGGTTCTCCCAGCAGCTGGTGCAATTCGTGGTTCATTCGCCTCCTCCACGTTCCGTCATCCATCTGGACTCCACCGTAGATGGTACGCAACACCTTCCGTTCGAAAACACCAAGGGCGCGTTGGTCCTCCCCGAGCATAGTCCAGGTCTCGTGGCCGTAGAGGACCACCGGTCTAATCAGCGTCTTGTAGACAGTCAACTTCGTGCGGTGGTGAATGCCATAATGCGTCTTTGAATTTCTCTGCTGGTATCATTTTCGGTGGTCACCAGTGAGCCCAAATACACGAACTCATCGACCACCTCGATTTCGTCACCGTCAATCTGAACTTGGGGTGGAAGGCTAACATTGTCTTCCCTAGAACCTCTTCCTTTCATGTATTTTGTCTTTGATGCGTTGATGACAAGTCCAATCCGTCTAGCTTCAGTCTTCAGTCTGATGTACGTTTCCGCCATCATCTCAAAGTTCCGTGCCATAATTTCAATGTCATCGGCGAAGCCAAGGAGCTGGATGGACTTCCTGAATATCGTGCCACTCGTGTCTATCCCAGCTCTTCTGATCACATCTTCTAACGCGATGTTGAACAGCAGACACGAAAGTCCATCACCTTGCCGTAACCCCCTTCGAGATTCAAAGGGACTCGAGAGTATCCCCGATACTCGAAAAACGCACATCACTCGATCTATCGTCGCCTTGACCAATCGCGTCATTTTGTCCGGAAATCCGTAGTCGTGCATAATCTGCCATAGCTGATCTCGATCGATTGTGTCGTATGCGGATTTGAAATCGATGAACAAATGATGTGTGGGCACGTTGTATTCGCGGCATTTCTGCAGAACCTGCCGAATCGCGAAAATTTGGTCCGTGGCACCCATGAATCCCGCCTGGTATTGCCCACGAACTCTCTTGCAAATGGTGAAAGACGGCGGCATAGAATTTGGGAGAGTACCTTGTAGGCGGCGCTCAGCAGTGTGATTGCGCGGTAGTTGCAGCAATCCAACTTGTCGCCCTTTTTGTAGATTGGGCATACGACACCTTCCATCAGCTCCTCCGGTAATATCTCCTCCTCCCAAATCCTGGCAATTATCCAGTGCAGCGCTCTAGCCAGTGCTTCACCATCGTATTTTAATAGCTCACTTGGTAGTTGATCTACACCAGTTGCTTTGTTGTTCTTCAGCCGACCGATCTCCTCCTCAACTTCTTGAAGATCAGGGGCCGGTAGCCTGTCGTCTTCTGCGCGTGCTCCAAGGTCTGTTGCCGTGCCACCTTCGTTTTCTGCTGCTTCGCCGTTGAGGTGCTCGTCATAGTACTGCTTCCACCTCTCAATCACCTCACACTCGTTCGTGAGAAGGTTGCCGTCCAAGTCCGTGCACATATCGGCTTGCGGCACGTAGCCTTTGCGCGAACCATTTAGCTTCTCATAGAACTTTCGTGTGTCGTTTACGCGGTACAGATTTTCCAACGTCTCGCGATCTCGGTCTTCCTGCTGACGCTTCTTTCTTCGGAAAACCGAGTTTTGTCTGTTCCGCGCTTGTCTGTATCGCTCCACTTTCAATCTCGTGCGGTGTTGCAGCATTCTCGCCCGTGCTGCATTCTTCTCCTCTACGAACAGTTTTCATTCGCCGTCAAACCAGTCATTTCTTCGGTCCGGGATTGCAGTACCTAATGCCGCTGCAGCAGTACTACCTATGGCTGAACGGATGTCCCTCCACCCATCTTCAAGAGAAGCTGCGGCAAGCTGCTCTTCCGTGGGTAGTGCAACTTCCAGCTGCTGCGCGTAGTCCTGGGCAACTCCGGCGTCCCGTAGTTGCTCAATGTTGGGTCGCGGCGTTCGACTTCGACGTGTGTTATGCACCGTCGAGATTTTTGAGCGCATGCATACCAAAGATGAATACTAAGATGAAACTGTCGGAAGAAAAACTTTCTATTTTAGTGTCCTTTTTCACGGTCCCTTTCATCCAATGAATACCCCCTGTACTCCAGGTTATTTTGTGGTTTTGCTGCCCCCTCGGAAGAGATGAAATATTGCGCTCATTTTTATCAAAACAATCACACCAAAATCAGAGATGTCCCTTTTTTAATTACTCGATTAACAACTAATAGCTTATTTTTGTTCGCTGTGCTGCCATTTTTCCACCAATGAGAGTGCAGCACATGTTTGAAACGATCGGTGATGATCCTCTGGAGATGTTAATGCTTATATCGGCATGATATAACCGATTACCAATATTTTACTTTTCGGTTCGTTAATCGATTATTCGATTATTTGAATGAAAATCGGCCATCACTAGATGAATGTGAAACGTCATTTCAAATATAAGGCCGTACATAAATAATGATACAATTTGAAAGGGACCTGGGCTAATCACAAATTACGTCCCCACTATAACTGAAATAAACACGAGTGTTCACCGGTTGTGCATACTGCAACTAGGTAGTGGTCCAAATCTATGTTCGCACTGCGGTACGTGCGGACGTAGATAATGTCGGAGAAGAATTTCCCGTCGATTAGAACGTGATCGATTTGGTTTTCTGTGTGTTGGTCAGGTGCTCTCCAGGTGGCTTTGTGGATATCCTTGCGGGGGAAAAAGGTACTTCGAACTACCATACCCCGAGATGCTGCAAAGTTCACGCATCGTTGGCCGTTGTCGTTCGATACGGCATGCAGGCTGTTTGGCCCGATTGCCGGTCTATACATTGCCTCCCGTCCTACCTGAGCGTTCATGTCGCCGATGACGATTTTGACGTCCCGTTGCGAACAGCCGTCGTACACCTGCTCCAGCTGCGCATAGAACGCTTCTTTCTCGTCGTCGGGTCTCCCTTCGTGTGGGCAGTGCACGTTGATGATACTGTAGTTGAAGAAACGGCCCTTAATCCTCAACTTGCACATCCTCGCGTTGATCGGCTGCCAACCAATCACGCGTTGGCGCATCTTACCCAGCACTACAAAGCCGGTTCCCAGCTCGTTGGTGGTGCCACAGCTCTGGTAGAAAGTAGCCGCTCTATGCCCGCTTTTCCATACCTTTTGTCCCGAGATTAAAGTGTGTGGGTTCGAAAAAAATATCACTCTGCTCAGAAAACAAAGCTCTTTCAAATGATATATATGGCTCCGCAAAGCTACAGCAAATGAGCCTGGAAAAATAAACGCATTATATATATAAAAAAAAAGATGATATATAAAACCGATATATTTTTTAAAATTAAAGAACCCAATTCAAGTAGAAAATGCGATATTTTTACGCCCACCAAAGTGATCCGCCGATACACGCCACCGCCGACTAAAATCAACGGCGTCACGCCGCGACGCCGCCGCCGATGAAATGACCCGCGCACAGGTCTAGTATTAGCACAAACGAAGTGACAGACGGAGCGGCTCGAAAACTTTGGTGACTAACCTGCTATTGCAATTTTTCAGTGTACCACATGGCAACACCATTACTACTGGACTGTACCACATGGCAACACTACTACTGGATTGAACTAGCATTTTCACCAATTGAACTAGAATGTTTTGGTTCTATCTCTTTCACTCTACTCAAAACTGGAATGCATAAAAAAATGACAAAATGATATACACTCTTTGCACACTGTCAAAGAATCATTGTACACTAAATCAACTTCGTGCAAAACCAAAACAAAAATACTATCCCATCTGGTGGATGATGGCACAAGCTTCTAAGAAAATTCTATTACAGCGAACCACCTTATTTTAATTGATTTCTTCGCCAGTAAGTCGTCTGTCACTTCGTTTGTGGTATTAGAGAGAAGCGGTTTCAAAACAAACTGCCATGTTGGTTGTGCTACACAGCAAAACAAAAAGTTTCAACATCGATCAACGGTAATCCATGCTGATGTATGAAATATTAATGTAATGGTATAAATCAGATGCAATATTTCATCGATTGATGTATTTTTTTTTCGCACTTTCTGTTTACATTGTACAATGTAATAGTGCACAAACGATGGATTGACCTGGTTGCTGCAACTTTTTTTGTGGTGTACATCACCCAGAATGTCACTTCCCCGAACACCCCGAATGAAATTCTGTCTTCTTTTGATTACTGTTCGTTCTTTTAACATTAGGGGTAATGACGTTCGGGTAATGTAGCACAATTGGTGGTGTTCGTGGTAAGTGGGACTGCCTCTCACTCCGAAGGGCCTGGAATCAATCCCAGTAGGCGCTGTCGGGATTTTCTGAGGCATACAATATTTGATCACGCCTTCCTTCGGAAGGGATGTAAAGCCGTTGGCCCCTGGTCCATGAGTTGATGGGTCGATGGGTAGGATCCAGGTGTGGGAGCTGTCGTTCATGGCAAGTCCGTCCCATAGCACAAATCAGCAAGTCGAAAAAACGCGTTTTAAGTTTGCGTCGCACAATTTGACAATCCGTTTTACTGTTTTTCCCTGTACAAAGTTGTTGAGCCTATCCAGTTTATGGAAATAAGGGTGATTAGCTACCATTTCCATTGAAAAAAAAACAATTTTGACAAAAACGCAAATGAGACCGGCTTGCGATGAGCGGCAGCTCAGTACGTAAAACAAGATCGACGGAAAAAAGTTGTAAAGAGTAAACTGTAATTAGGAAAATCAACAACTTTTCAAATGGTCAATTGGGGCTTTAATTTTGAAAAATATATAGGTTTCTATACATCATCTGAAAGCGCTTCGTTTTCTGAGCACAACGATATCCCATTTACTTCTATCTCGATTTTCAAATCAAGATTTAAAGCAAAATAATCACTTCACTGTTTGACACAAAACTAACAAATTGACAGCTTACTTCCATACAAAGTACCACCGAGGGGCACTAAGATGGTGATTTTTACTTATGTAATCACACTTATTTAAAATAGTTCCAGTGCTCCAAAATTGATGAAATTTTGGATTTCAGTTCCATTTGTGATGCAGATTACGAATATGGAATTACCTTAAACCCCTAAAGAACCCAATTAATTCTGGGTAGTGGTCATTCGGAGTAGCGGCGTTCAGGGTACTGGCGTTCGGGATAGTGACATTCGGGGTAATGTTATACTGTCGCTAACATAGTTGAATAGTTTTTACACCAAGAAAAAAAATTCCGGGAAACGGTTCTCCGAACACTAATATACAACATGCATTTGTTTACACTTGACAGAGGACAATAATACTACGAAGAGACCAGTGCAAAGGCGAAAGCGTAGACTTCTGACCAGCAGTAGCAGTGAGGAAGCAGAAACCACTTCTATCAGTAACAGCGCTATAACTGAAACAGAGCCCGAGCTACAGTTGAGTGCGTCTTCCATTTCGTCGGAGACGGACCAAGTTACTGCACAAGATTATGCTGCGGAAGGGGGAAAAGATCTAAACGACGGTCAACAGGTTGCTGATACAATGAACAATCTACAGATTGTAATTTCACCGCTTACGGAAGAGAAGATACGTTTGATCAACACTCCGCTGAAAAAGCCCAAGACATTCACCAAGGCCAGCCAAACGGAGATATGTGGCATGACTTGGTCCATCGACTTGGATCAGATCGACTTTCACTCGGAATACTTTAATAAATTCCGCACCCTGTTAAACCACGGTGCAAAACGTACACCAATGCGTGAGGCCAATAACGAAAGGGTGCCAACAGGTGTACCAGTAGGATGCGAGCGTAGCTTCAGCGACGTCGACATTCCGAGCCGATCAGCGCTACATCACATAATGAATTCCCAATCTCCACCCGTAGAACAGCCTATAAAACCAACTGCAAACGGAAACAATAGAACTTATACAGACATGTTATTGTTTCATCGTGAAGTAAGCGAACTCGAACATAATACATCCAGCAAGTCGGAGGATCCACCAACCCGTCAAAGATTGGTATTGTTTTTAACAACAGTTGACGTAAATTTGAAAGAATGCTTAAATTTTAAACATTTCAGGAGCAGGTAGTCAATACCGTACGGTCAACTTTCCGAATACCAAAGCTGGCCAAAAAACCATCTACGTCACCACAAGTGGTGACATCGTCTACCCCGCATGTAGTCGATCCCAATTGCAGAGATGACGAACCTGCCTTGAGTCCAGTTCCATCGACATCCCGTTCCGAACACAATAGGCCTGCACCTAGCGCTGGTACCGTGCAACGGCTTATCATCAACGACTACGTCGACGATCATGTCAAGCACTCTAATGATCGGCAAGAACTAAAACCGCATATTATCATGCAGGAACGATTTGTGCCACCGGTCAGTCGAAACGTGAATCCGTAAGTATTTCATGCAGTTTTTTTTTAAAATAATACCTGAATCCTATGCCTCCCTATAGAGATTTGAATCCTTTGGCTGTATCGATAGCTGACAATAGAGCACAAGCCGGTGGGCAGGCAGTATCGAATCAGGTTTCTCAACCGGGACCGTCTTTGGCGGTGGAAAAGAAAAGCAGTATTCCGAATCGTTCTGAATTGTTCAACGTTAAACGGACAATTCGAAACGACATTGCGCAGCCTCAGGCACTGCCTATGTTGCATGGCCTTCAGCAGCCCGTTTCGCAACCCTACGTTCCGGAAGCGTGTAAGTACAATCCACCGCAGCAGCCCACTTTACTTAGCTTTCCGATGCTTGGAGGCTTCCAACCGTCCTTCGCTGGGGGAAACACTAACTCTTTCAACCGTGGGTTGTTGTCTGGTTATTCAGGAATGAATATTCCGTCAATGTTCAGTGGTGGAATGCTGGGAATGCAGGGAATGCAGCATCCTGAAAGCAATGTTAACAACTTGATAGCCATGTTGTGGGAGCAATGCTGCCAGCAACAAATGAATCAAGCCGCTATGCCACCTTCGGTGGCATCAATGGTGCCTAACCAAAACGCTCCCAGCCAGCAGCCAGGTCTGGGGCAATTGTTCCCTCAGATGAGTGTGCCCTCTGCAGGCCCGCAGTTCGAGCCGCAACGTACTAACGAGCAGTTGGAAGTCATAAGCTTCACCTTCGGGTGTATCGATTTCCTGACTAACAAATGCATCAGAACCCACTGTCGATACTCGCACGTAGTTCCGAAAGAGGAGGATGTTTTCCAGAAGCTTTTCATCCAGAACCGAGACTCCATTATGGCAGCCTACAAGTTTGTCGCCATTCGGGACGATCTTTTCAACAAATACTTCCCGGTGTTTGCAACAGTGATGGGTCGAAACAACATGCGACACCAACTGGTCAGCACGATCACGGATTGTGAACAACCGAAGCGTCCCATCCAGTACTACAAGTACATTGTGGAAGGCCTGAAAATGAGTGGCACCAGTCCGGTTCAGGCGGTCCAGATCGTTTTGGATAAGCATACCAAGAAAAATTTCCATCAAATCAATGTTCTAGTAGACCTGATTCTGGACACAGGCGACGGCATTCCGACGTTTCTTCGTACATTGGAGGAATTTTCTAATGTGAAAGATTACCGATTCGAGATCGTATACATCAATCGGTTGCTGGAATTCTGCAATAAAGTCGAGCTATCGTCGAATGAACTTGCTGTATTCATTTCGAAGCTTGTACTGAATGTTCCTGCTGGAGAGGAGCATCTGGTGAGCGCCGGAGCATTGATCGAGTTTACTGGGAAGGTGAGACTTGACCCGGAGTTGGCGATGAACGTGGAGTACATCGTTAGGAAGTATGGCAAAATTGAAATGACCCCATAGTTGTTAGGTGTAAAGCTTCTCAAGAGACTCAGGTGTATTATTTCTTTTCTATGTTTTTTGCTATGCTGTATCTGCTTGGATACATCAAAACGAAGTATTGATTGTTTTTTGTCATTTCTTAAAAGCATTATGATAATTTGTAAGACTGAAGCAAACATGTTGAGCATAACGATGTTATGATTTTTTTATTTATCAAGGTGGTAAGCGAGCTGTACCATGTAACGTTCTGACCGTAATTAATAAATGATCAACCTATACTCATTGTTTAATTTTCTTCCCCGTAGCTAACTAGAACTTAAGACCTGCCCTTAACTACATTTGTTAAGAACTTTCAAAGCTATTGAAAACAGGCATAACATTCGAATGATGTTCATCGATCACGCATTTAACGATCAATTCAAATTTTTCTTAGTTGGTAGTACTGCCGCCTGTGGCGTGCTTAGTCAATTCCCTTGCGTTTAACGTTTACGCACTACCACCATCTGCCAAGCGTACTGCCCGTCCTAGTGTGCTCTAGTGCGAAAAATATTAAATGTGTTATGTCTGTTTGTCTGTGATATTACCATATAGCACGGCAACAGAGGAATTTCTTCGCGAACCCGAGCGTCTGTTATACAATCTTACGCCTGCTCTCAAGTGTTATTAATTGAGAGCCGTCTAGGGGTAAGAGGGGCATAGTGAGCAGGTGGGACATAGTGAGCATTCCGCACTTAGTCTCTGGATCTCTAGCTGCATGAAACAAATCAACTGGTAGTAGGTCCAATATCATTATGATGTTGATCCTACCACCGATCAATTTGTTCCAAATGGCTGGAAGTCCAAGCTGGTGCACGGAATGCTCACTATGCCCCACCTGTTCACTATGTCCCTCTTACCCTAATGCCAAACGATGCATGAATTTTTATATTGTGTGGCAAGCATAATCATGCTCTCAAGCCCAGTAAAAGTCTAGAAAATGTCCAACTCTAAAGCCGAATCCGCCACATCCGGCTTTGTAATACCGTACCTTAAGGTGAAAGTAACCTAGTAAGTAAATGAAAAATTAAAAAAAAATGAGACATCACTTCAGATTGGAAAAAGCTCTCGTCGTTTTGTGCGAAATAATAGAAGGAAAACATCGACCAGTGAAAACCATTTTTGAAATTTTGATTAACTCACTACGTCACTTTCACCTTAATTCCAGAACAACATGTGAAAAGGGCATACAAGCTTTTTGTAAACAACCCTTTGTATGCCCTTTTCTCACCAACCGAGGGTCGCCCCCGCAAACCAGCAATATCATCGGGAAGGGGAAAGTGTCCCCTACCCGCTGATGTTAAAGGTTTGCGTTGGTGTCATATGGGTGGCGAGAAAAGGGCATAAGAAGGTTTGTTTACAAAAAGCTTGTATGCCCTTTTCACATGTTGTTCTGGAATTGACGCTTTTTTCGGAAGGAAAGTAAAGCAGTTGGTCCCCGGTCCAAGAATTGATGGGTCGATAGGTAGGGTCCAGGTGTGGGAGCTGCCTTCCTGGCGTCAGTAGCATTGGTACTCAGTACAGAAAACACAAAGGAAAAAAACCCATCAACGACTGAATGAGAAACGCATATCCCTGGAAGCTACACCTAAGATGGCAGCACCATCACGCCGAATAGGGTGACCTATGTTTATTTGTTGTATTTGCATCAACAGACTAGAAGTATTCCGAATGATGTGTTGTAAAAAAGTACAGATTATACAGACTACATATAGGGAAAATGGCTCTAATGTTGGCCTATGGATCTAAAATTGGGCCCATCGCTAAAAATCTGCTATTTATCAAATTTTATCTAGATGAACGCGTCATTGGGACGGTACTAATTGATATTTTTGGTCGCTATTGAAAATTTAGTCGATTGCTGAATTTATGTATGGGCCCAAATTAGGGGCATTTAGGCCGACATTACATCCATTTCCCCTATTCGGTTGTTTCTTGCGTGAGGAAGTAATAACTGTACACTTAGCTGGGTTAACCACCAGTCGGTTTAGACTACGCCAGTCAGCAAAGATGTCAATCTGATTTTGGAGAGAACGGCAGTCGGCGAGTGAGCGGAGCGGATGCGCAGAAAAACTTTCAGATAGTCTGCAAACGATAATCGTGGCCCTGGTGAATGACATGGTGAACGTCGTCGAAGTAAAGGAGACATACCAATGGTCCCAGATGGCTACCCTGAGGATTGTGCTACATTTCCCCGAATGTCGTTTCCCCGAATGTCACTTCCCCGAACGCCATTTCCCCGAATGTCATATCCCCGAAAAAAAAGTTTGGAAATTTCCAAGCGTTATTGCTGGCAATTTTCTTACTATATTTTGAGCATAGTGAGCAGATTGCAAACCAGATTAAATTTCAAGTCATGCAAATGGAAGGTTTATGAGATTAACCCAACTACCAATTAATTTGCTTCGAGTAGCTAGAAACGCATTACCAAAGCACATGATGCTCACTATGCCCCTCTTTCCCCTATTAATGTATTGAGCCGTTAAAAGCATTTTCATTTTTATATATAGAATGATAATCCAAAACCAAAAAGACAGACCAAAACCAAAGAGCACAAAAAATTTGGCAAAATATCGTCGGTTTGACAAATTGGTTATAAATTTTAAGGAGATTTTGCCTTCTTTTATTTCGATCTTTTATGGTTTGACAAAATGGTAAAATATTTTTATTCCTACTTTTTTACATAAGCAGTTCTTTCGGGAAATTTAGCAAAACTTGTTTCGGAAATTATTGCAACCAAATTTCAACAGGTGACAGTAATAAACAGAAGTTATGGCGATTTGTTTTGAACGCAGAAAACCGGCAAATGTTTATTTATTAAATTAGAGCCTTTTTCTTGGCTCTTTCAAAAAAAAAATATTGGTACAGAAGGTGGCTTATATTATGGCGCAACACCCCTACCAAATATTTTTTCTCGTTTCGCCTCCACAAACGAAAATTTAATAAAAATGTTGAAATCTGCATACATTATTTTTCGGTTTAACTTTTTGTCCATAGAAAGTTGCGCTATGTTGTCAGTAGTTGTGAGTGTAAAACTCACAGCATTCCTCGATTCAATTGTCAAATCATATATCTCACAAGTTTTGCCAAATTCCTCGATTTGAATTTATAAAGAAAAAATCTCGTAAAACTATGTTATCAATTTTCGACCTCACAATTATTTTCAAAGTTCTCGGAAGACTGCTCGTTTATAAAAAAGGGAAAAATTTCCTCAAAATTCATTACCAATTTTTCAAACCGTCAATCTCACAAGTTTTGAGAAAGTTTTCGAAAAAACATTTATAAAAGAAGGATAAAATACGTCTACGGCTGAAAATCTCCTAAATAAATTTAAAAAGAAGGGAAAATCTCCTATACATTTATTACCAATCTGTCAAACCTCACTAAAACTAAAACTCTCGCCCCATTAATTAACTTTGAACACATATTTTCACTTCTGAGCTGTTATTTTAAGGTTAATTGTTGCAATATTCAAAGATGTCTTCTTAATGCTCGCGAAACCAACCTTAGAAATGTAATACAGTCAAAGTATATTATAAATTTTTGGATTTCATTCGAGGAAATTACATTCGAGAAATGAAATTCGGGGAAATGGGGTACATGTTTGTCTGGGATTAGGGGAAATGGCGTTCGGGGAAGTGACATTCGGGGAAACGACATTCGGGGAAATGTAGCACAATCACCCTGAGGTATACTGGACTTAGCGCAGAAGTTTGCTGAGCGATAAGTACCCAAAGTAGAGTCGGTGTATAATGAGTCACGCCAAGAGAAAAATAGTTTAACTTGCATCACAGTTTTCGAAACATTCCCATTATTTTCACTTGGCAACAGAGGACTTCTACAACAACTTCAAATGACTTCTAGCGAGAGAAAAAATATTACGGCTGTAGTAAATCATTATATCAGTGATTTTGTCAAATTATCTTTACAAAAAAAGTAGAAATTCTCATTACTAATCATTACTGAGCGTATCCCATGACAATTTAACGCTCACTGCGTGTTTATGCTCATTTTTTCGATTATATTTTATATTATATTGCAATACCTTTCGTGGACCTTTCATAGCATCGTAATGTTTATTTACTTTGCACGATTGACGAGTGCACGGATGGATTTGAGTTCACTCACTCGACAAAAAGTGACACAACAGCGGGGCCCTGTTTACTAAAAATGAACACATGAATAATACTCACGTAACATTTGAAACGGGTCTATCAACTTATGTACACAAAACTTGTTAAGCCTTTTTCGCGCGAACCGAATACGCTCACGCAAACTAACAACACCATCGGGTAGGGGAAATTATCCCCTTCCCGATAATGCTCTTGGTTTGCGTGGACGTACTTCGGTTCTCGTGGAAAGGACCTAGCAAATTATTTACAAAAGTTGATAGGCCCTTTTTGAATGTTGCGCGAGCAGTATTCATGTGTTCATTTTTACACTGCAAATAAAATTCACGTAATATTCACCTGAAAAGGTACGTAAATATTTTCCATCGTACTTTTCAGGTGAATATTACGTGTTTTGGGAATGAAATGTTGTTTCAAGTGATTCATATGAAAATCAAGTGATTTTCACGTAAATTTTATCGGACGTTCCGATGATCTCTAAATTAGCTTAACTTAAAAGTTACGTGAATTGTTTAGTAATCGTCACAGGATTTTGTAGTAATATTTATGTGAATTTGTGGTATGTTTCATGTGTTTTAATGCAGTGGTATTGCATTATATCATCCGGATTTTTTTTAAATAAAATTTAACTTATTTGTTGAATTTTTACTTTATTATAATCAACATAAAATTGTTCTTTTTAGTAACTATCGTGAGTATCAAACCTATTCTTAAATCTATACCCAGTGCAACAGGTTGTTGTTAAGTTGATCGTTCTGCATTTGTTTGCTCCTCAATGCTCTATAATAATTGCTGCTTCTGAATAAAGTTAAAGTTGGTTATTGGTTTATTTAAAACATTAAGTTTGATCCTTACATTTATTTTCCTCCAACAACTGATGACTTCGAAAAGGACATCATGTCTCCAATAGACGTCTTTTTGTTGTAAGCACTCCTGTAGTTCGGCGATTAAGCTTGTGAGGACTGCTCAATCCGATTTTACGCTCTTCAATTTATTTTGGATATTGAAAATCAGGATTCATATATTGATATTAATCAAACTTACGCTCACAAACATTAAAAATCCCCAATCTCCTAGTAACAAAAATCACATATTTTCAACCGGCGCCATTTTGAACTAACAAATACGCAAAAACAGTTTTCACATCATGAGGTCACTTAAAATTTACGTGAACTTCACTTAACATTTATCTGTATAACACTTGAACTCCATCAGTGAATCTAGTGGAATTCATTACCATGCTATTGATATTTATGTGTAGCATGTAATTCTTATTGGATTTCTATTTTTGAAAGGTTACCTGATTTTTCAGGTGAAATTTACGTTTCTCGTTAGTTCAGTGATAGTAAACAGGGCCCCGCTGTTGTGTCAATTTTTTTTCAGTAGATGAACAAAAGTTCACCCGTGCACTCGTCTATAGGTAGCCGGTTTGACAGTTCAATAGGTAGACTTGGCTTCACTCTTGGCTTCACTCTTGGCGTGACTCATTATACACCGACTCTAACCCAAAGTTATTGTCAGTTGGCGCTCCGTGAGGTATGAACGAAACCAAGGAGCTGTCCATAAACTACGTAGGTAGGCCGTTTTTGAGAGGTTTTAGACTAATACAAAAATTAACCCTTTCCTGCCCATACAACACAGGTGTTTCGCAACTGAAAAACAATTACTATTAATTTTATTCAAAAACTTTTTTTAATGAATTCGATAGTTTTAGCCCCGTTTCTCGGAAAACCATTTTCCGGAGCACCACTTAAGGTATCTCGCGATCAGTATATTTTAGCTTGAAATCTCTCCAATCAATTCTCGATACATCTTTTAGTTACCGATTGAGAAAAAAATTACTAAATTTTTCTTTTTTGTTGTTTTTGTGCGTTTTGGGAAAGTACCTCTATCATTTTGTATAAGAAAACGGGGCATTTCTGTGGTGGGAAAAAAGTGATTTCCCTATCACAGATTTCAGTACCTAGCACTGAAAAAAAACCCGGACGGTACATCTATTTATGCTTTTAGATTTAGATTGGCAGTCCCATACAAACGTTTAAAAAATCATGGCCCATGCCGCGTTGCTTTCAGTGGTGTGGTACCCTCACAAAAATGTGCTATGTCATAAATGAAAGTAAAAAATATGGCAAGTGCATGTTATTATTGGTTGTCGATAGAGGCAAAAATCGTTGCAATCCACAATTGCAGCGATTAATTCCCTTTATACTTAGATAAGGTTTAGTTTTTCAGGTGGCTCGAAGCTGTTGACACAAGCAGTTGTGTTTTTTTTTATTTGGTGCGTGTCATGCGATAGTCTGTTTTCGATAGCAACTCATTAGGGACTGTTCATAAACTACGCAGGGTGGAGGGGGTTGGCAATCATCCACGGCCTTTACAAATTAAAAAAAAATGTATGGACAATTGTCTACGCAGGGGGAGGGGGCTCAAGAATCCCAAAAAAACTTCCTTCGTAGTTAATGAACAGCCACTTATTGCAGTGCTTGCTCATTTTTTGAATTTCGTTCGCTTTTGCTGTTAACCCGTTGGAAGCAAACAACTAGTGAAGATATCGGTGGAAATACAACTGACGATCAGATTCAGCTTGCCACATCGATCGGGGAAACCATCAATGGGAGACATTGCAAATTTTGTGAAATCGCTGGATTCGGACCCCACTCAGATGATCGCTACATATTGCATAGCGGAGGAAAAATCTATGGTGTAAAATGTTCAAATCAGACGATTCGATGCTTTGTTTGCTAAACAACCGTGAACAATTAACTTTCCAACTGTTCAGTACGTGAGAGTTTACGACCTACCATAAGAAGTCCCGGATAATCTAGTATTGGTGCTACGGAAGTACGGTGATGTAAAGCGTGTAGTACGGGAGCGATTTCCACACTCCAAAAAATATGCACGTCCGATCTACGTGAAAACATAGGTAGCTTTCGTCCATACTACTTTTCACGTAATATTTACGTTAATGTCATGTAGCCAAAAAATATTCCCATTTAGTGGTCAACTTGAACAGTACGGTAAATTTTACGTGATTTCCACTTAACTTACATTTACATGATATGTTTGTCAATTTCACTACCATCATGTAAAAATGGAAGTTGAAGTAATCGAAATAGCTACTTGATTTTTCACGTAGGTTGAACGTGTATACTTTGTAGAGTGTACATGCTTATCACATTCCTTTTTACGCGAAATTCCCGTAGTATCAACCGACATGAAAATCGAATGTTATCAAAATTGCATTTGACATTGGTCTGCGGCACGTGAAAATAATTGAAGTGGGGTGTTTAAGGGGTTACGTGATTTTTCACGTAGCATCAACGTGAATATTTTTTGGAGTGCAGCTACCTTTGGCTTCAATATACTTACAGTACAGACAAACAGACAAGCATTTAACGGTCAATTTAAAAGTATCTCAGTTGGTAGTACTGCCACCTATAGTCAATTCCCTTGCGTTCGACGTTTACACTCTACCCCCATCTGTTATCTTGCCGCCATCTGTACTACCCACCACAGTGTAGCGACGATGTTTTACAATGAGAAATATTCAATGTGTTATGTCTGTTTGTCTGTGCTTACAGGTGTGCGAAGATAAATGGATGTAAAAAAATAGATTCCCAACTCGTTGCATTTCCTCAATCGAAAGGGGAACATTCTACCAAGGGAACAAAAATGTGTGTTTCCTTTGTAAGACGGAGGGACATCGGATAAATTCCTGCCCCAAGCGTATGACCCGAAAGCAGCAATAAAAGGACTGGGCGAAAATTGGTCGAATGGATACAGGTTCGAATTAAATTTGAAGTGACAAAAGGTCGAATGCACAAGGTTGAAATGGACAAAAGTTCAAAAGGTTAAATTATTTTTATTGTTATTGTTATTGTGTCATGCTGGAGGGGGCATTGAGCCTGGTCGCCAGTGCAATCAGATAGATAAAGATGAGATGGCTCTTAGATAATGACTTATGCGAGTCGATTGAAATCAGCCGAATATTGAATGAGGGTTTAGGTGATCCTTAACATAGAAGCGTAGATGCATAGATGAAGGATAAGAGAAAGGAGAGAAAAAGGTATTGAAAAACAGAATTGGTAGAGAATGAGTGCTGATGAATATGCATTTATGTTTCATTTAGTTATAATAATTATCAATAATACTTATTGTATTATTGTATTGTATATAATCTAGTTATGATTATTGTCAATAATACTTACATTTCGATAAAGATGGTGCTGCCTACTTTACCTGTTATGTGATACTTATCATCACAGAGTCCAACCTTGAATAGCAGACCAGGTCCACTAACAAAACACTCGTTCCGAGAAGGGGTTTATGGTCTTCTTCTTCTTCTTCAGGTTCGCTCACCACCCGGAATGAAGGCTCGGTGCGGTTAGTAATATCAAACAGTGTTACATGCAAACGAAAAAACGAAAAAGAGATACAACCAGGATTAGTTTTTTAAAGTAATAGTTTCATCTGAATACCCAACTAACCATATCTCAGTGACATTGTACCACTCTGAACCCACACCTAAAGCTATTTTGTGATTATATGGTTACTTTGGTATTCAGATGAAATGTTGTGCAAGTACCAGAAGTTCAACAACGCCCAACTATGGACAGCTCAATGTTAATACCATTTACTCTTTGAATCAGCTTACACCAACATGATAATCTACTAAGAAACATCTAAGAATGTATAGAGATAAAGTTCAAAAATACAGTTTTAACTGATGGTACTTTATAAACGTCAAACTGTCCAATATTGGACCCTGCCAACACACGGCGCCTGCACGGCAATGTGGGCCGTCAGAATGGTTCATCGGTTGCGAAGTGAAGTGCTTCTTAAACTGAAGCGATACATTTCTCAATGTTTCAACGTTATCCTAACGTAAACTTAATATTATCGCCCATATGCCTGTCCACGCCCGAAACCCATCCACCACACAAAATCAAATAAAAATGTTTCTGTATGGCAAACACGTCCAGACATAAACGAGAATATGTGTGTATATCTTCACTGTAACAACTACGGGTAATCATCGAAAATACTTGCATTTTACTCAGGCACTTTTGAGCAAACTGCAATCACTCTCTCATACTCGAAATGTGCCACGACCAAATTGGCACAACGACGCCCTATACGCTCTCTGACCAAAGCGCAGGGTCAAAAGGTTAAATTATTTTTATTGGATAAAAAAAAGTCGGTAAGACAATATGCTGATTAAAGTAAGTAAATCAAGCGTAGACTTTGAGCAACCTGACTGAAAAACTCGAAAGTTATGTCTGTCTTTTGGAGATAATTCCTTTTTTAAAGCATGAGCAGTTCTTTGGCAGATACAAGCTATTGAATAATCAAGCTGCAAATGCTCGATAATTATTTCTCAATTTTGAATTTGACTCCTTCTTTTGTAACATGAGCAGTTCTTTGCCAGATAATACCTATCATCATAGTACCAATTTCTGCTCATTCAAAGTTAAAAATAGCAGGAAAAGCCCAAAATTGTATTTGTTTCATGTTTTTCATCATTCGTTAGGATACACACTTAGAAATGATTACTGGCTTCGGTAATGTTTACCGAACTTTCGATTTCATTCGTTTAAATATGGATAACTTCACCACAATGGTAATACCACCGGTTGGAAACTAACGATTTAAAATTGTCTCACTACTTGACCAGTCTATTGGTCCCAAGTACATCTATAAGCGTACAATTCTAGTCGAAATTCTACTACTACCTACCCTATGTTTGTTTTGATTCGCTATGAAAGTTTGAAAGATAAAATGAGGGGTTCGTGGATTTTCCTATGTTTCGAGGGGTGCATCGATTAGCTTGGGACCAAAGAGAGTACCAGAGCTGAGCCGAAAAGTTGAGCACGTTTCTTCACGACCTTTTGGTCTTAGATTTACCTCTATGGTAATACCATAGAGGTAACTCTAATACCAACAATTAATACGAAACTAACAATTTTAAATTGGCTCACTACTTGACTAGCCTATTGGTCCCAAGCAAATCGATTAACGTATCCCATTCTAGTCAAAATTCTAGTACTACACAATGTTTGTTTTGATTAGCTATGAAAGTTTGACAAATAAAATGAGGGGCTAGTGGATTTTCCTATGTTTCGAGGGGTGAATCGATTAGCTTTGGACCGAAGATAGTACCAGAGCTGAGCCAAAAAGTTAAGCACGTTTCTTCGGGACGTACTAGTCTTAGAGTTACCTCTATGGTAGTCACTTCGACTCTCGGAATAATCCCCATATTATAATCCGATTAATTATACAGGAACTGAGAAATATTTACTCAGTTCCGCTAATTTTCTTAAAA
Organism: Ochlerotatus camptorhynchus; assembly: GCF_037179485.1. Lineage (NCBI taxonomy): Eukaryota > Metazoa > Arthropoda > Insecta > Diptera > Culicidae > Ochlerotatus > Ochlerotatus camptorhynchus. The sequence goes on along the minus strand of NW_027040751.1, from coordinate 31,674 downwards.
CCAGAACTGAGTAGAATTTACTCTAAATTTGACAGATGCACCCATTACTCAAAAGTAAGGAACTAAGTGTTTACTCACTTTAGCGTTGTTCCACTTTTACCTAAAGTGAGTAGAATTCTACTCACTTTAGAGTAAAAATTAAATGAGCGTGTATACATTTTTCTTTCGACATTTTGTCATACTCAACAAGTCAACACAAAATTCAAATAAATCTTTCAGTTAAGTCGGAAATACTTTATTTCAGTGATCAAATTTTAAATTAAAAATCAGTTTTCAGTACAATTTGATTCGAAAAAAAGGGTTAAGCCAGCGGCTCAGCCGTAAAAATCACTAATAATCAATTTATCTATCGATATTGGTTCGCTAGCTTCAATTCTATGCAAGTTAGGTTTTTCTCTAGAATCCGATTTTTCATAGATTATGATATATTTTTTTACAACAGCTCTCATCTATTTTCTTCAACAAGTGCCTTTAATCGGTACGGGAGGAGACAAAAATATATACAGAAAATTGTTCACTTCTCCTATTTATCGGTGTCGTAGCTAGAGCACTAATTCTTATAATATATTATACACAGTTACATTGAAATATTTCGTTAAGATTTTCTAAGTAAGTTGCACTCACTTGCATCAATATTCTGTTTAGTATTCGGTTATTGTATAGATTCTTCCTGTGGGGGTGACATAGATATTTAACACAACATGGGTTTGTATGCACAGCAACTAAACAGGATTGGAAAACCTACTAAAGCAAGTAACATTTAAAACTAAGCTTGTAAAGTTTTGAAGTATCGATCCAGGTAAAAAAGTGGCCAAGGAACAACAATATAGCTCTGTAGCAAAACTTTCTGTCACATCTGTCCACGTAGCAAACTTTGTTTGGTATCGATACCGTTGTGGGACAATGTTCCATCTACTCCAGTCCAATATATTAAATCTAATCTTGCTTCGGTTGCTGCTTAGTTTTAGTTCTCCTTGATGTAGTTGCTGTCGAAGATCTCCAGCTCGCGTTGGATGAAGCTGGCCTTGTTACTCAGCACTTTGATCTGCTTCTGGTTAGACTCGATAACGCCCAGCGAGGTTTCGATGTCCTTCAGCTCAGTGTTCATCTCGGTTGTGGCAGTGTCCACCACGCGGCACAAACGGGCAAAGGTGCTGGATAGCTCCCTGTGTGGTGCGGACAAGAATTGTGTGAAATTAGTGATAATGAAATGTGGTAAGCAGGGTGTAGTTAGAACTTACTGTTGCACCTGATGGCTGCAGTTAGCCGAGGTCAGATCAACGATCAACTTCAGTTTTCGCGTAGCGTGCTGCACGTATTGGGTCTTGAAGTTCTTCTCCTTGGCGGCGTTGGTCCATGATAGGCGCTCGTAGAGGTACACGCTACCGTACAGGATACCGGCGCCCACAATCACTCGCCAGCCGATCGTTTTCAGGAGCTAGAAGAGCGGATGTTATGTTTTACGGAAGTAGTCGTGAATTTATGGTGATGAATTATGAACATTACATGTTGAAAATAGATATCAACTTTAGAAATAACCTACCACTCCTGCCACCAGCAGTCCCAGCGTGCCCTGCGATCCAATCGAAGCTATCGCCACCTTTGATATCACCGATAGCTGCTCCTCTGTGATTAGCTCGTTCTCCGGCATAAGACACATCGGTGAAGTGGGTGACATAATTTGCGATACCTGATAAGATCATAGTATTGGAATCAAATTAAAAATATCCGTGAGCAAAACAATAAATAAAACCTTACATTCATATTACTACTCTGTCTGTTGTGCGTAATGGCTTTCTTGTTGTTAGGCCGCATTTTGCCATTGAATCGCGCAATGAACGCCGTTATGCCCCAGGAGAATTGGAACTCGAGGTTCTCTTGGAAATCGGCACACAGGTTCTGACAGTTTAGCGAGTACAGCATTTCAAACGGCTGGTTCCTCGCAATGACGTGGTGGGTGTGGGTAATAATCTTCTCCGGAGGAATCAGAGATGTCATCCTGTCGGTCATCTCCCGCTGAGCTGTTTCAACATTCATAGCCAAAGCTGTGCTGAGCCGTGCCCTAAGATTTGATCCGAGACCACTTTCTACGTGGGCATTTATTTCCTTCTTGTAAACATTGAGTACCAGTTGATCCGCGTGGAAGGGCAGATTGAACTCATCAACCAGTACATTCAGTCGCCAAATCTCTTCATTCAGTGCCTTAGCTACCTTCTGTTCCACCTCTTCGACCATGTTGTGAATCTTCATCTTCATTTCGCGCGTCACCTGCATCAGCTGCGTTTCGGTGGTGGCAATCCGATCGGTTAGTTTCTTCTTCTGCTCGAGCTTCTGGTTGCGCAGAACGTTCGCCCGATCGTAGATATTGTCCAGCATGGTTCGCATCTCGTTGGAAATGCTCTTGCCCCGGGAGCTGTGCTGTTCGAACTTCGTGCGGACTGCGCTCTTCGAGATGCATTCCTCGAACTTCCGCTCGAAATCCTGGAACTCGAAGTAGCGATTCTGGAAACCATCAGCCAACGCACCGGCAATGGGTGGGAGTCCTTCCGCTTCCTTCAACCGGGCCTGCAACGTTTCGCGGGCTGACACGAAGAAAACGCGTTCTTCGGCTTCCTTCCCGGAGGCAACCTTCAATTCCTTTACGAGAAAATCGACGCATCGCTCCTGGTGCTGTGCTTTGACCTAAAAGTAGGATTAGAAACAGTGGTACTACAGTGGACTGAAGGTGTACAAAAAAGTATTTTTGTTACGACTGAAAGCGAAGGAGTGCCTTCCACTAAAGTTAACACACATCCATATTAGTACAGGCAGTTGTACGACATTTCCTCCAGCAAAATTCTTAGTAGATTTTTTTCACTGGATTATGAAAATCGTTACGAGTTACTATTCCTCGAGATGTAATTCTTAAGATTTTGAAAAAAAGTTGCCCCTTTGTATCATGAGCAGGCATGACGTTAATCGAGGAAACGTCATACAACTCAATCAAAACTGAATAAAATGTGCAAAAAAGAAGAAGAAGGAGAAGAAGCAGATAGGACAGTCATCGGCAGCGGAAGCGAAAGTCATTGGACAAACTTGCTCCATTACCTTATCCAGGTCCTTCTGGTAAATGATAAAAATGGGTTCGAATTGGAAGAGAAAGAAACAAATGGAAGAAGAATAAGAAGGATAATGATACAGCCGTCTGATCATAATCACCTCCCGCGTCAGCTGATTCAACTTACCGATTCTTGAGACTCTGGTTCCGATGCGGACGCATCCCAACGGTTGTTCAACACGAAAATGTTCGGTTTCGATAAGCGGGTAGACACCTGGTGAAAGAAGGACTTTTCCTGCAAAACAGAACAAATTCCGCGTTCGTAAATTGTTCAACACTCGAGTGCAGCAATTAGTGAACTTACCGCCAAGGTCATTGTGGATTCAGCGTTCAGCACCAGCACAAACACATCGGCATTCAAGCAGAAATTGTCGATCCAGTCGTTCAGGTTCGGCGACACATCCACACCGGGCGAATCGACAAACACCACATCGTCCCTCAGCAGGCTGCACCGTTTGCGGGGCCAAAATATTCGTATCATCGAGCTTTCCGAGAGCTTGTCCTGGCAGAGTGCGTTGGCGAGTTGTTTGATCGACTGCAAGTCACAAAAATAGTAATTAGTCAAAGCTATGGCATTTAACAAATTCCACACCACTCACCGTAACATTCAGCTTCTCATCGCAGCCTTCCTTCACCAGATACGCCTCGTCGCCGTCTATGCCCTCGACCTGGCAGAAGCAATGGGTCGTATGACCGATACCACTCGGCAGAATTTTGTCCCGCAGCATAGCGTTGATCACCGAGCTTTTCCCGTTCGAGGTACGCCCAAAAAAGGCCACCTTCATGTGATCTCGGGCCAGCACCTCCCGAATGCCGGATACCTTCAATACATAGCTTTTGAACATTTCCGATTCGGCTTTGTCCACGATTTCCACCACCTTCGGGAGGTCTGTAATTTTTGATAACAGGAAAGAATTAAAATATTTCAGTATGTGTTGACGGGACAACATTTTACGACGAATGCGCTCGCTTGGCTTGAAAATTTATTTACTTCCTAATGCACCATTGAGCTACATGCAGATGAGGTGTAGCCAAACTGTAATTAGATCATAGACAACTCCTGGAAAGGGAATTATGAGCTGAACTATTCAAAATTCAATATAGATCTTATCCATGTGAACAAGTTTGCTGAAAACTACAACCTGCTCTATCTATTCGAGGAGTTAGAAGTCAAACTGAACTAATCCACCATCCAAAGGTTCTTGTTCGTCTGAACAACTATGCCAAAGACAGCAACCTTATGTTTAGTCGAACCGTCAAGTTAATGCAAGCAACTAGATGTCAAAAGATACACCTTCGCCGCCTGGTGAGGAAATCTTGAACTAAACACTGTTCATCATTCAATAGGTTTTGTCCATCTGAACAATGCCAAAATAGCTAGGCTCTTGGACTTTCCTGTCCCAAGCGAAAGGATGGGCAGGAAGAAAGGAAAACAACAGAGCAGTACGTACGCTAGTGTAGCGGCTGTAAGTGCTTTGTACAGCAACAATCAGAAGGAAGTAATGGACGTGGCAACTCCGGAGACCAGAGCCCAACCAACAATCAATACGAAACTAACGATTTTAAATTGGCTCACTACTTGACTAGCCTATTGGTCCTAAGCAAACGATTAACGTACCCCATTCTAGTCGAAATTCTAGTACTACACTATGTTTGTTTTGATTCGCTATGAAAGTTTGACAGATAAAATGAGGGGTTCGTGGATTTTCCTATGCTACGAGGGGTGCATCGATTAGCTTGGGACCGAAGAGAGTACCAGAGCTGAGCCAAAAAGTTGAGCACATTTCTTCGGGACCTTCTAGTCTTAGAGTTACCTCTATGGCCCAACAGGTGGAGCCCGAACTGACAGAATAACATTGGGCGGATCTTGCAGCGCACGTTTCTGACAGAATAACTAATGACATTTAACTGGCAATTTCAGGTCATTTTAAGAAGTATTTCATGAACATTTTAAGGAAAACTAAGGGTGAATCCTAAACTAGTTTTGAAGAGACTATTATGGGGATTGTGAGTAGACATCCATAGAGTTCTAAATAAAATTCAGAGTAATTGGATTGCAATCATTTTCCTAGCGTTATTCCACATCAAGACATTGAAGAGAGCAGTCATATTTTTATCGTTAATAAAACTTGTTTATTGTTACGAGTTGTCCTGCTTGTTTCCTGTACGCCCCATTAGCACTAAAGAGGCTGAATCTAGAACTTAGCCAATTCAGTCTGTTTATTCCGCACCATATTCCTTCAGGTTATGGACTCTGCTTCGAAGGAAGGTTCTGGAATTCCGCAGTTGAATGGAACACATTTCGAGAATTGGCGTTTTCGAGTTCTTTGGATGCGGCGGAAGTTTCCGAAGCGCTTACGGGACAAGTTCCTGGTGCAACGGATCCTGGAAAAGCGAAGTTTATGCAGACAGATCGGAAAGCGAAGTCGTTGCTGGTCGGATTCCTTTCTCATGAGTGTCTTGGCATAAAACGGGACAAGGAGACGGCTCGCGATATGTGGAAGGCTCGCTCTACGCGAAGAAGTCTGTGGCAAGCCAAACCCTGTTACGAAAGCAGTTGGCAAGACTTCGAATGAAGTAAGGTATTTCAATGCGGCATCACTTTCAACAGTTCGCCAACATCATACGGCAACTCAAGACCGCTGGTGCTAAATTGAAGGAGAACGATACGGTATCCCAGTTATTTTTTACCCTTTCCCACAGCTACTACTCCATGGCAACAGCTTTAGAGAACATCAACTAAAAGGACATGAGGTTGGAAACCGTGAAGCAACAATTCAGTGCCAACATTTCAAAGGAACGCAATTGCATTTGTAAACAATGGATTTAGCCGTCGATTGCTCGCGAATCAAAGCTCATTCATGAAAAATAATGACACCAGCAGGTAGAGGAATGTTTCCTCTACCAGCTAGCATTGTAATTTTGGAGAGGTAAGATTTCATTCGCGAGAAATTGACGGCTAAAGTCATTGTTTACAAAAGCAATTACGCCCCTTTGAAATGTTGGCACTGAATTGTTGGCGAAGGAATCCAAATGGTCTGATGGGATGGAAGGTTCTTATGAAGATAGGAGTGTAGCGTTTGTCGGACGAAGAAATAAGAAGCCCAAAAAAGCTGGGAAACGCCATCGTTGCGGAAAGGTGGGACATATGCAAAAAGATTGCCACGTTAAGAAGCCAGAAGGTAAGGTGAATGCAGCCGTTAACAGCAAGTCTGTTTCGTTCATGGTGAACAAGATGTCGACAAAGACAGAACACACAAAGTCCGTATTCGTTGTGGATTCTGGATGTAGCGACCATCTGGTGAACAGCTTGGAATGCATGTAGTCGGTGAGGAAGCTCACACAACCGTTCGTGATCTATGTGGCCAAAGATGTTGTTACGATTATTGGAAACTACGAAGGTGAAATTACTGGACTATCAAGAGAAGGTGTGCGGATTGAATTGAAGAATGCAATATTCGTGTAAATGTGTCTCAAGCGGGAATCGACGTACTGTTCACAAGTCGTGATGGAAAGCATCAAGCAATTATAAAGAAGGATGACGCGGTTATTGGGAGTAGCGCATCTACGAGGTAATTTATATGAACTGAATTTGATTTGGACATGAAAGAAGCTACCGCAAATCTATGCGCATCGGACACTGGAAACCTCTGGTTACGCCAGTCAGACCACGATGAACACGTTGGTTCAGTACAATATGGTAGAAGGATTCGGTCCGAAGGTGAATGCTGTCGAATTCTATGAGACTTGCGTACTTTGCAAGCAGTGTAGAGAACCTTTCGATGGAACTCGTGAAAAAGCTAGTCGTCTACTTGAGCGAATCCACTCGAATGTGTGTGGACCAATCGATCCTCCGATCTGGAACGGATCAAAGTATTTTGTGTCATTTTTTGACGATTATATGACTATGCGTGTGTCTACGTGATCAAGAAGAAGTCTGAAGTTTTTGATCGTTTTCAAGAATATGAAGCGATGGTGACTGCCCAGTTTGAAAAACGAATCAGCAAGTTTACCGTGGATCAAGGACGTGAGTACTGCTCGAAGGAACAAGAAGCATACTATAAGAGAAAGGGGACTCAAATCCAGCCAACTGTAGCCTATTCTCCGCAACAGAACGGGGTTGCCGAAAGGTTCAATCGAGAAGGTAAGAACAACGCTGATTAACTGGAATATGCCCCAAGTACATGTGGTCATAAGCAGAATCGTTGCCCTCTATTGCTCTATCGGACAACACCGTACGCCTGCTGAGTATTGGACCGGTGTGAAACCTGATCTTTCGAAGCTGAGAATTTTCGGATGCAAAGCATTTGCATAGGTGTCAGGTCAACTCCGGAAGAAACTGGACTATAAGATTCGCGAGGCGGTGATGGTAGGCTATGCTATGAATACCGCTTTTGGGATAGATCGTCAAGAAAAAACCTCGTAGCCTGTGACATCAAATTTAACGAGAATTCATCACCATACGCAATTGAAGACAGTCAAGACTCGAAGGTACCGTTGGTGATTCCGATGGTATATCTGGACTGCGTAGATGACCAGCAAACTGACTTCCAGGACGCGATGTATGTTTCAAACAATGGCGAAGATGAGATTGAACTGGAAGAACAACAAAACAACCAGCAAGATGAATTCGAAGACGCGATGCCTGTTTCACTTGATGACGAAGAAGACGTTGAACTGGCAGAACCACCTGAGGAACAACTTGAGAATCCTGGGACGCTCCGTTCACATTCAAGAGTCAAACGACTCAAACACTAGGCGCGGTGAACGGGAGCGCAGACTCCCAGATTCCTCGGAGTCCTACGGTGAAATCAGGGCGCAGAATGACCGACAATTGTGGCTGGATGCAGTTGATGAAGAACTAAAATCCCTGAAGGCCAACAAGGTATGGCAACTGGTGCCGTGTCAAACCCTTGCAGTCGAAGTAGATCTTCCGTATGAAAGAAGATGAAGAAGGAAACCCTGTGCACTATAAATCAAGATTGGTTGTCAAAGGTTTCTTGCAGAAAGCCGGTTTGGACTACAACGAAACTTATTATTATTATTTAGCTTTATTAAGGAGGCTTTCAGCCTTAGGCTGGTTCGCCTCCAACCACAACGAAACTTATGCACCTGTTTCGAAGCTAACAACAATCCGTATTGTGCTGGCTGTCGGTGTTCAAAAAGAGTTGCAATTTCCACTAAATGGATGTGAAGACGGCGTTTCACGGTGAGCTCCAAGAGCAAATATTCATGGCGGTTCCGGACGGCGGCAAGGCGGGAGCTGGCACGGTGTGCCAATTGAAGATAATTCTATATGGTCTGAAGCAATCCGCTGCTGGAACGAGAAGTTCAATCAAGTGCTGCTGAAGTTAGGTTTTATTCGTTCCAAGTACGATTATTGCCTATACTCCCGTACCGACGAGAGGGAGAAAGATGCTATTTTCATCGTACTATATGTGCATGATCTTCTCAAAGCGATGAATGAACGAGGAATGAAGCTGTCAACAATCCGACTGTGGAGAATGGTATGAAGATACAAGACGGAAATATGATGCTGTCTCAAGAAGCTAGTCTAGAAAAGATCTTCCCGAAGTTTGGCATGTTGGAATGCAACCCTCCAAGGACCTCAATCGAAAAATGATTGCAGCATGATCGTCAAGTTTCCGAAGTACCGTATCGTGAACTACTGGGAACCTTGATGTATGTGATGGTATCCACGCGATCAGACATTTGCTATCCTGTCGGATACCTGGGAAGATTCCAAGAACAACCCGGACAGTAGGGCATTACTTGAAAGGGACGTTGGATTATTGCTTGACTATAACCCGAGACGTTCAAGCAAAACCACTAGTTGGATTCACGCACTCACGGATGAAGACTTGGCTACCGATACCGAGGACAGGAAGCCAGTGAGCGGATTTGTCTTCCAGGTGTTTGGATCGAATATTGTCTGGTCCAGTAAAAAACAAACGGTGGTGGCCACCAGGGTTGCTTCCACTCACTTGCTATAAAAAAATATTTTTCGGACTTATGCAATCATTAGATGTTATAATGATAAGTTGTACATGTAAGTAACAAGAAGAGATTGTAAGGTATGTGTTTGATTTATAAAACCTGTCAATTTCGCTTCCAGAGTGTCACAATTAGCGATCTTATGATTCGTGAGCGTTCACTCAGAGTGAGTGCTCACGAGTCGTAAAATCGCTGATTGTGAAGCACTGAAAGCAATATTGACAGATTTTATATGTCAAACATATACTGCAAGACCTCTTCTTGTAACTTGCGTGTACTAATTAGCATTATACTATTTCATGATTTCATAATTCCAAAAAACATTTTTTTTATAGAAAGTGAGTGGAAGTAACCCTGGTGGCCACTTCATCAAGCGAAGCAGAGTATGTGGCGTTAAGCATTAAGCGGAAGCTATATGGTTGACTGGTGTTCTAGGCGATTTGGGTGAAAATAAGATCGAGCCGATAGCCATATATGAAGAGAATCATGGATGAATCGGCATGGCTAAGAATTGGTAGAGATGACGATGAGAATGTCCACATGGATGATTCGTTCATGGATCCCAACGAGATGCTAGACGATGATATGTTTTGTCTTCTGTCGCACGATGATGAGATTGGTCTAGATGACTATATCTCCGGCAGAGAGATGAATATTCTTATTCTTTCCACCGGTCTCACCAGTCTGTATCTGAGGGTACAGGACGGCGAAATTATCTGTTGCGGATACCAAAATTTGTTTCTGTCAACAACCAATTTTTGACACGTCAGTGCGCGCAGGCGCAGAAATAGCGCAGTGATGCCAGGTACTTTAGGGATCATAAAAATTATGTACCATGGGTGCCGAACAGTGCCAACGAGTGTGCCGTGGTGTGCCTTACTATGTTTTTGGCACACTGTGCTGAGTGACCAACCCCTCGACTAAAAGCGAAGACATCATTGGTCTTCGCTAAAAGGCTCATTATAGCCATAATAAGTACGGAATGTCGATTCATCTGAACGACACTTCGTGCATATTAACGGGGTTCATTTTAATTTGAACTTCTAGTAACCCTATGACCACCAAAAAAGTGAATTTCTGGTAGCCTTATTTGCTGTTTTGTTTTCATTCTACGTTCCGTTTCGCATCGATCCATTTTACTTCTCACCATTCCATCTGCTAATGATTAGCGGAGTTCAAACTAAAAAGTGTTCCGATTAAAAACGGTCAGATTACCGGGGGTCCACGGTATACGAATAAATTGGTGAGAATGGAGGGATGACGAATATCAAAATTCAACTCACGTAACATTGCAGGACAATCTATGTGAGATTGAACAACATCCGAAAAAGCCTTAGTGACATTCCTACGAACCTCTAGAAGGTCATGGTTGATCTTCATATCTAGGGAGATTATATGGATAGCTTATACTTGCTGTATGCTGTTCTGATAGTAAGGAACCCAGACCACAACGGCATACTCCAATGTAGAGCGAACTAAGGAACAATACAGGGTCTACAGTGAATATCCGAGAATTCTTTGGCAGCACGAACAATTAGATCCAGGCATTTAGAAGCTTTGGAGGTTATGTATCCTACATGATCTTAAAAAGTAAGATTCGAATCTAAGAGAACACCTTAAAAGTAGATTCTCTCTTTAGAGATGTTCCGGCAAATGAAATGGTGTTTACGTCTAAAGGAAATTACTTAGCATTTGTTGGCATTCAAACTCATGCGATTATTTGCGCACCGTTTGGAAAAAAAAGGTCTTAATGAAGGAAATGTGCATCTTTTTGACATAATAGCGTTTGAAGTCATCGACATACGAGAGCTTAAACCGCTTAAAACATTTGAGCACTAGGTTGTCATCATTCAGGTACAGTAACAATTAGAAAGGTTAAATATGACTGCCCCGTGGAACACCAGATGTGACATGAATGGTTCTGATATACTATTATCACAGACAAATAGACATAACACTCGCAAGTTGTTCATCGGACAATAATTTAACAGTCAATTTAAAAGTATCGTAGTTGGTAGTACCGCTCCCTCTGGCGCGCATAGTCAATTCCCTTGCGTTTGACGTTTACACACTATCGTCATCTGTTCGGTGTAGTGCCCACCACAGTGTACTCAACAGATTGCGGTAATGTTTTACAGTGAGAAATATTCAATGTGTTATGTCTGTTTGTCTGTGGTATTTTCTCGGTATTACCAATTTTTGCCGACATTGAACGACCAACCAGAGATAATAGTTTCGCCAATCTAGCAACGAACCAGAGAAACCTAGACGTTCAAGCTTTGCTATTAAGATTTCATGGTTGATTTTATCGAAAGCAGCTGAAAAATCAGTATAGATTGCATCGACCTGCTTGTGAGCTTCTATAGCCTTGATAATAAAGGACGTATATGAATTGGTGCAGGTGGATCTCTTTGGCATGACCTCAGGTTGAGTCGCGGAAACGTAGTTGTGACAATGATGTTAGTATAGTCGTAGCACATGATGCAGCGATTTCTCTGTTATTTAAAACCTCTGGTTTATCACCCTTTTTGTGCACGGGAAAAACGAACGAATCTTCCATGTTTTAGGAAAAGATCCGGATGAGAGCAAGCGATTGATAATAGTAGCTAGAGGTTGCGAGATAGCAGAACTATACTCCTTCAAGGTGATAGATGGTATGCCGTTCGGACCGGGGTTACGAACATTTCAACCGAGCGCAAGCTGATTCAACAGTTTTATGTAATATCCATGGTTGAGGACCAATTGCAGAGCATGGAGGTACATTAGCTGCAGCATCATTCACCAGATGTGGGTCAAATGTTTCGTCGGTAAATACTGCTGAGAATTGTTCTTTCCGGACAGTTATGCCGGAAGAGAAGAAACTTTTTTATCGCCGAGCTTCATTTTTGAAGGTAGTCCACGGTCCTATTTCCTTCAGCTGTTCGTCGATATATGACAAGAAATTCTTAGGATTGTCTTTCAAATTTCGTTGATTCCGACGTAGATAAGTATGAAACCGTTTTTTTTTTGTTTAGCCGCTTGTATCTACTGTTGCAGGCAAGGTAATACGAGTTACGATTCTTGGAGAGTTTTTTAAGAGTCGATCTTTTTTACACATTAAAAGTATGATCAGAACATCTAATGATTTCATAATTCCGGAAAACATTTTTTTTTATCTGAAATGAGTATTTACAAACTTGGCGCTAGTCTGAAATTTGGGAAAATTGTGAGTCTCTAATTATATCATATAACATCAGATATTTATGTAGCGGAACATATTCATCGACTTATTGTGAAGAGCTATAAATAGAAAATTTAGGATAAGAGAGAAGCGGATTCAAAACAAACTGACCATCTCTAGGAAGATAATGGACGACAACATGTTTACCTACGGTGACTGGGTTATATGAAACATTGGAATCAAATCATACAAGGGGCGTCGACAAGACGATGGTATTTCTTGCCTCCAGTTCAACGATGCTTTAGAAGCTGTTATGCAACAAGCTGGCTTTAATATACGGGTTAAACATGTAGATGTCTAAGTAGAATTTTTAGAATCTTCCACATATTCCTGCCCTTTTTTGTCTTTTACAATGGGTAAGAGAAACCAGTATCCTACTACGCTTAGCAACTTCAACAAGTTATGATAAAACCCTGTACTCACCGTCAATGAATCCGGTGGTCTCGACCACATAGTCCTCGATTTCACCGAAGATGTCGTTGATCTTCTTCTTGGCACGGACGAATATCTGCAGCGGCGAGACATCGTTGTGACCGGTGGCGGCACCGCCGGCAGCATGCAGACCCCGGGGCGATGAGGTATTGGCGTCAAGCAGTGCCGCCGTGTCGTACGTGGAAGCCGACCCATTCGAGCCAGTCACCATCGACAGGGTACGGTTCAGATACGCGGCCATTCGTTTTGTTTTTATTAATGTTCACACGTATTTTCAAAAGTTTGTTTTCGTAGCAGTTTTTTTTTGGTTTGTTGTGTTTTTGAACCGCGAGCCGAAGATGTATTTTCCGCGAGATTACGCGATTCGATCGATTTGTTTTTCAAGTTTATGTTACGTTCGAATGGCGATGGCGACGAAAGGCATAATAGTAGTAGCAAAAAGAAGCTGATTAGAAAGATACTCGTGTGATTCGGCTTTGTTTCGAATATTTTCCTACAACAACACACAAAATTCAGAGAAAAAGGAAAGACACAAATTGGCTCAAAAACGTTTCTGAAAAAACTAATATTTTTTAAAATGCCTTGGTGTATGAACTAATTGCGATGGAATAATCTTTCTAGGCTGGGATACTGTGCACTATTAATCGATAACAAACAAAAAATACACTTTCTAGCGCCGTGCTCTCAGTTCATCCGGCAGTAATCTTCTGCTAATAGCGGTGCTTTCTTTTTTTCGGGCAACTCAAATAAATAACTGAAAGTAAACGCATGAAATAAGAAAACAATGATTAATTTATACGGGAAATGATTTCGCACGGACTGCACATTGGGACGGAACGGAAAGCTGTAGTTAGGTATGTGTCATGATGTAAGCTGAGTGTCTTTTTATCTGCAACAGAACAGAAATACAAAAAGCACTTCTTTTTACGGAGTAAAAAACAAGAATTACGTTTCAGAAATAAAACCAAAAATGCGACTGAAAAGATTCCTACTTGGATGAAAATAACACAAGAGACGACTGAGTTTTTTCGTTCTTCCTTTTCACGAACCTGCTTGGACTCGGACATAATCGAAAAAGCGTGAGAGTTCTGCTCGGCAATGTATCCTTTCCGTGCGCTAGTGCATTTTCACTGATCCGGACACGAACTGTTCCACCGGTACGATACGCTATCCACCAAAAGGGGCAGGTTTGCACGATTTGTTTCAACAAGAGAAAGGTTCCAACTTAATGCGAAATACAAGAGACGAAGCACTTTTTCCTCTGACAACATGCGTGATGTAACTTTTCACCATCAGCAGCCAGGATAGAAGATGGAATCGAAGGAAAACGAGAAAATGTCATGATGACATATCGGCAAAATTAGGGATGCTCATGTAAAATTAGGAAAAATTGAACTTAAAAGGCTAACCTCGCGCGAATCCAGGGGGCTATCCCTATATACGGAAACCGCAAAATACGCAAAAATGTCTGTAAAGGACATAATGGACTCAATGTTGACTATAAAGTATCCCTAATAAAAAGTTGGAAGGGTTGTATACTAGATACGACCGCAGGGTTGGCGTTGGATAACGTCTGTTATGTGTTGTACTTAATTGTGTATATTATATTTTAGGAATATTCCTTAATAACTCTTTTGCGAAAGTATGGTGGCCCTGAAAAGGGCCGTTTTGTTGGGCTCATGTTGTTGACAATGATGGAACGGGCGACCTTGTTGGACGCTTATATAGTAGAACAGAAAATATCATAGGTGTCAGATACTCGCATACGTACGTTAAACTCTTTCTTGATAATGTTGTGGCCCTGAAAAGGACCATTTTTCCAACGCGCTCGGCGTAGTTGCCCTTGCGCTAGCAGACGGTGAATACGACCCACTGAGAACTGCAGCAGCTGGGCATTCCATGACGGCGGCCCAGTATACCGGAGCACTGGCACCAACGCACTCGGCGTAGTTGCCCTTTCGCCCCCAGGCTCTGCTGCCGCTGCTCTGGTACTGCTGCTCTGCTGCTCTGCTGCTGGGTCGACGATCGGATAGACAATGATGGAACGGGCGACCTTGATGGACGCTTATATAGTAGAACAGAAAATATCAGAGGTGTCAGATACTCGCATCTGATGTCTCGGTTGGAGAAAAAAAATCAATCGATATTCACCATCTTTAGACAATGGTTTACTTTTAACCGTTTTTCAATAGTTTACAGAATGAAATCAAAAGTTTTGAAACATTCAGCAAATTGCTAGAAATATTTCCAATCGATTGATGCCACTATCTCGTAAATCTATCGAGAGACGGTTGAGTTATTATCGTTCAAAAGCGACCTTGATAGACGCTTATATAGTAGAACAGAAAATATCAGAGGTGTCAGATACTCGCATCTGATGTCTCGGTTGGAGAAAGTATAAGAATATAAAAAAATCAATCGATTTTCACCATCTTTAGACAATGGTTTACTTTTAACCGTTTTTCAATAGTTTACAGAATGAAATCAAAAGTTTTGAAACATTCAGCTAATTGCTAGAAATATTTCCAATCGATTGATGCCACTATCTCGTAAATCTATCGAGAGACGGTTGAGTTATTATCGTTCAAAATCTTTTAATTTTTCGTAACGCATCCAAAATGACTGTTTTCAAGACGAAAGACGTTATCCAACGTCAAAAATACCATAAACCTGGAGTAAAGGCCGGCGCACAATGCATACGTTTTCGGGTTTTTTGACAGATAATGCATGGGCTAACTGTCAAAAAACCTGAAAACGTATCTATTGTGCGCCGGCCTTAAGAATAAGAAATCTTTGGAAAAATTCTAATGTTCGATTGGCTCAGATTTTGACAGTTCATTTGGCTCAAAACATTCTCTCCGCCCATCTCTCCCTCCGCGTATTTCTAGGTAGCATGGTAGTTTTGCACACAAAACGTAATCCACAAAAAAAAAACATCGGGGGAGGTAGCTCATCGATTCTTCCGGTTCGCCTCCTAGCATCGTGCTATAAGGTACCAGGCGATAACCAGGGTAGTTGATCGATAGCTCGATGACGTCATTTCGTTGGCGTCTGCTATGGGAAATTCTCATAGCAGGCGTTGACGATGGGACGTTGTCGAGTTGTTGAATAGCAACTATCGTGCTAACTCACCGATTACCTGTCGATCTGCCAAATTTGGAAAGACGTCTGCATTGAATTGTCTCATATAATAATATTCCGCCCACTATATCACACGAAATTGCGAGTAGTTGAGTGGAATGGAGATAAGTTAAGCATTGCACAGGACCAAGTCTCCCCTGGGTGGTGCCAGCAGATGAGCGCAATAGAATCATCAAGTTGCCATAAGGCACGGAATGAGACTATTGCATGGCTGGGTAGTCAAAGTCTTCCATTCGTTAGTCATTTCAGGTGGATTAGAACAGGTTTAGGTTTAGGGTGGGCGTTGGCCAGATTTGGATTTTTCAGATATAATCCTAAATAGGACCTAGATTATTTAATACACTAGTAACCTCAACTTCTGTCACAATGTTTCATTGTGACTAATCAACACTCAATGGGTAAAATATCAAATTTGCGGTAAATTTGAAAAAAAGGGAACTTGGAGTGTAGAGTGCACTGCCCACTGGACGATTCTGAAGCCTGACCAAGTGAGTGGGTTACGGGTTTATTTGATTGTACGTCATTTCCAAGTTATATATAGATACATTCATACCATTGGCATTTTGTATTTGAGATAAGACAGAGACAGGATGCGGAGGGCCCGCTTAGGGGGAGCGTAACCCATGTTATGGCTTCCATTTATTAAATAGTTCAGATAGGCTGGAAATGATAGGTTCATGGTGAGAAAATGTACCATATGGTGCCCGTTCACTGATCAAAATTAGATTCAAATCGTCAGGCCCTGCCCTGGAATAAGGGAATTGACGATGATTTGTCAAGTTTCATTTTGCATTTGCATATAATTGTAAGTTTAGGTTTGCTTTTGTAATTGTAAGATAGATAGTTTGCCTCAATTGAAACATTGAGTTAAACATGACGAATCATACCTCTAAAATAGTAGTAGTTACAGTGCCGCATTATCTAACTTTTGTTTTGTTTGTTTACATATAACTAATACTAATACCTCCTTGTTTTCTCTCTAATTTGTCTACTATGTCCCACCATCACGATGAGAGATGAGCTACCGTACATGGTACACGCTCATATACACTCCCAAAATAGTATGCCGCAAGTAAGTATATCACAGAGGCAACTAAAGATCCAGAAACAAAAACCGAAAACGCTGAACGGCAGATTGGTTTACAGTGGTCGACCAGGGTGTGTGCTGATAAATTACAAAATTACAATTAGGGTAGATGTACCAGTTATGGCTGTGCGTTCCTGTTGTGGTGTGTTCCAATCATGGCCTATGGAAATCCTATATGCCATAATTGGAGCACATCATAATAGGAGCGTATAGCCATAACTGGTACATCTACCCTACATCATTATTCCATACATCAGCTTGAATTACGTTGATCGATATTACATTTTTTTTGCTGTGCACTACACCACCGGAGCCAGCAAAGTTCAACAATCCATCGTTGCTTATGCCTTTGTTGTCGTTTGGAACCAGTTTTGCGAGGTAGGTGACGATTGTGCGTATTTCTCGCGTAAATTTTGAAAAGGGCCTAGCCTGAACAATACGTAAAGAGCAAATTGAAACATTGTACGTCGCGTGAAAGTGGAACTTAATGAAGGCCTAAGTACTTTTTCGTAGTTTTTAGTTTTCGGATTTGAAAGATCGTCGGTTACAGTGGCCTGCTTACTGAGCAGAAAAACGCGGTCCCAGGTCCTTACATATCAAAGAGATTTATAGTAAAATCGCTTGTGTATCGTGTATTTTGCGAAACTCGTTGTTGTCGTTGGTTCCGGGTTTGAATGGATACAAAAATTAGAGCAACTGTATTATGTGATATGAGGGGCTCGGTGGCCTTAGAGCAACCGTTTTTGCTTACTGAGCAGAACATCATGAGTCTAATCTCAGGCCCATCCACAATCAAGATTCGTCAATCGTTTTATTTGTTAATATGACTACATGGTAATAACAGCAACTCGGTGATTAAAAAGGTGCTCGTCTGCCTAGTGGCAAACGTTTTTGCTTACTGAGCAGAAGACCGTGGGTTTAGTCCCAAGCTCCTTCGCGTTATATGATCGTTAGGACATTAATTCAGCTTATCGTTTACCAAAACGAACCCTGCTGCAAACCCAACCCTCTTATCCAACATCCCAGTGATTCCTCGTGGAAGTGCAGAGGTGTTCTCGGCTTCCATCAAAGCGAGTGTCATTTCAACACAATCCTTCCCATTCCTTTCTTGACCTGTGTTCGGGCGCGGCCGGCGCTGGTATTGCCTAATTCAAGATCACCAGTTTTTACACATTGAGGATGATTGCTAGTCCCAAGCATCGTCTATTGGTTCTCTGTGTAATTACAGCTGATCTGGCAATAACAGAGTAGCAACCGTGGGCGGTCAATCAAGCTCAAGCTCAAGCTCAAGCTCAAAACGTAATCCACAAAAAAAAAACATCGGTGTGGAGATTTTGATTTTACTATAAAAGGGTTGGTTAAAAGACATCGAATGGTGGTAGATGGCAGATTCTATACACACAAAAAATTATCGTTAATTAAATTGAAAAAACCATTGGTAGAATTAAAAGTTTGCGTTGGTTCTTGTTGGTACACGGATAGAAATCTCCTTATACCTTTTGGCAAATTTCTATTGCTAATTATTCATAAAATGTATAAGTCAACTAATAAGCAGACGCCGTGCAAAAAGTTAATGAAGATCATGTGTCAAATGAAATGTATAAGCGGTCACACATACCTTTTATGCATTCTTATAGGACCTATGTGGTTTGTCTTATGGAATGTATAAGGCTGATGTTTTGGCAAACATGTATAAGTTAAACACATGAATTAAATAATTGATTTTCGTTTCGTGTAGAAAGTCTTTAGCATTCAAAACAAAAGTCAGCCAACTGTCAATTCAAAAACAACTCAATTTTTACTTTTAATAGTAGAAACTTTCAAATCAAATTGTAGAACTGTAAATATAAAAACCCATGTTTTTAAATAGACTCACGAAAGCATTTAATTTAAAATATGGGCATTTTTAACGCAACGATGTATGTTTTCATTTCAAATATGAATTATTTTTTAATTCGACTGCTATATGCTTTGAAGAAAATAACAATAGAAATATTTTATTTAATATATATTCGTTTATTTATATTTTTGATGATGACTGAAAGGGCACTGCATTGTGGAATCTACCATGAGAAGCATTTTACGCAAATGATACAGTTGGTGATGGTGATGGTGGGAGTAGCCTTTCTTTCCGGCAAGACTGACGAGGCTGCTCAAAACACATAAATTAGTAAAATCGGAAGCATGATCGAAAGTTTTCGAAAATTTCATCAACCTACCTCCAAATCCCGTAACTAAAATATCCTTCCGATCCTTCCACTTGATAGCGTCAGAAGAGAAACAAGCGCGCCGGCGGATGAAAATGTGGGAAACTTCTGCTGCTCATGCATGTTAGCTGCTGGTTTACTTTCTTTTTCACATGTCTAATTTGGCGGGAAACGATGGTCCAGTACTGTCAAAAACTTTGCAATGAAGAGGTTTTTGACAGTTTTTCGACTTTTATTCTAAAAAATACACTTTTAAAATTACAAGCCGAAAGTGAAAGCAACACTTTTAAACCAAAAAAATATGCTTTATTTTGAAAATTTTCATAGTTAAAACTACGAAATTTGGCAAACTTTTAATTTTATATTTTTATAGCAACAATTTTTGTTCTTTGTGTGTAACATTCCCCAGAAAAGCATTCCCCAGAATGTACCATTCCCCACATAAGCATTCCCCAGAATGTACCATTCCCCAGAAAAGATGATGAAATTAGTAATTTATCACGTTTTTTTTGTCATTTGATATTATATTTTAGTGTTATATTACAGAAAAGCTTAATATACACATTTGATTAAATATATTTTTCATGATAAAACTCTCTGATTAGTTTCACTTTACTATTAATGATTCACCACCGACATACCGATATGACACTTAATCCTGACTTATGCCCAAAAATCGTAAACGGCCGATTTCAATGTGAACTATCAAAACCATAGGATGTTTTGATCTAGATAAAAATAATTTGTCCCGAATGGATCAGACACGAACCAATTCATATCTTTTGCATGCGAGTTCATGGCTTAGCTAAATATTTCCTGTGAACTCGGAGCCAGATGTCAGTACCAAGTAGCATTGCAAGTTTTATCGAGGTTTTAAAGCATTCTACAAGTCTAAATCATTGTTACTTGGGTAGTGTGCTTTGGTTAGAATTTTTTTTGTTTTTGCTATGGTCATTCATGTCGGTTTGTCGGTGGATACACTGTATTCACCAATTCCAAACCATTTTATAGATCTTTAAAAAATGACAACCTTCAAGTTTTTTTTATCATTTAAAAAGTCAAAGAGTCTATTATGCAATCAAAAAATCGGTGCATGGAACGTTGAACTACCGATCACAAACGAAGTTACAGACGACTTTCTCCGAAGAAATGAATTAAAATAATGTGGTTCTCTGTAATAGAATTTTAGTCCACCTTCCGCCCCTCACCGCCAGGTTCGCTAGTATTTTTGTTTTGAATTAATTCAAGTTGGTTTTTGTGAGGTACATGAATACGGGAATTAATATTCATAGATTCCTTTCCCCCACTGATGACAGTATTTGTGATACTGTCATACAATGTTGGTACGATTGATGTAGAACATTGGCAACACGGCACAGAGGATGTGGCTACGAAAGCTCGTGCTTGTTCCATTCATTCAGCAGCAGACTCCAGGAAAGGTAAGTCCTATTTTGTGAGCCAATCAAATTCCTGTGCCGAGTGATTTCACAGTAATAAGGCATAATGGCGATTTCATCGATTCACGTAATTCATTGGGTATTTACATTGGCGATCCTGCCAGGAGAAATCGCATAATTAATTGTTTTTGTGAAATCACTCGGCACGGGAAAATATAATGGAAATTCAGTGTTAGTGACTAGTGACGCGCAATGAAAACCGTCGGAAAAAGATAATGGAAGCGCGTAAAGAAAACCGCTGACCAAATGACGTGTTAAGATAACCGTCGAGGGTGAAAAAGGTGTGTAAAGAAAACCACCTAGAAAGAAAGGCGTGTTGGGACAACCGCTCAGGTGAGTAACGAAAACCACCAGCATAAAATGGCGAGTTGAGACAACCGTCAGCGTAAAAATAAGAGGTGTGTAAAGAAAACCACCTAGAAAGAAAGGCGTGTTGGGACAACCGCTCAGGTGAGTAACGAAAACCACCAGCATAAAATGGCGAGTTGAGACAACCGTCAGCGTAAAAATAAGAGGTGCGTTAGGAAAATCCCTGGTACAATAAATGGCGCACCGGGACGACCGCCAATGATTGAGTGCGTAATGAAAACCACAAATCAAACGAAAAAGATGGCGTGTTGGAAACCGTCATTGAGAGAAAGAGAAAGAGAAACGATGCGAGGTGCTTATTGGAAATGACCTATGAGAAAAGATAGTCGATTGTGACAATTGTATGCGAGAGATGTATACAGAAAACCGTCCTCATATAGAAACACCTGAGATACTCGGTGATCGGAGGTATTCTGTTTTAGGAAATTTGTCTATTGGTTAGCAAGAGAAAAATTAATTGTGAGTGAGATTCTAAAAAGAGTCATGTTTTGTTTCCAATATTTTGCAGATTCGTTGAATTCTTCAGTATGTCAGCGGAAGGAAGATACGTTCGCATTAATCAGTTCAACGACGGCATTTGTAACGCTTCGGATAACGAGTCAGGCACAATGGAAGATTCGGAAGCCGGAAGATTTGTTCGTGCCCCGAAGTTTTATGACGACCAATGTGAAGAAGAAAACGATCAGTACGCTCACTATGAAGTTACAGTAGATCCAAATCAAGAGAATGAAATGTTGAAACGACAGCTCGCCGATATGCAAAGGGTACTCGACGAAATATCATCAATCCGTAAGAGTCCACAACAACAAAACGCCGAAGCTAACGCTGCTGAGGATAGCTGGAGCAGTTCCCGCACAATGCCATCGTCAATGTCTGAAAAAAGTGGTCCGAGCATCAGATGGGATCAAATGAAGCCGTTTCCCAAAGATGTACCAGCGAACAAGATGTGGGAGGAATGGTCAAAATATATCGAGAATTTTGAAATTGCTGCCTCTCTGTCCAATGCAAATGACCCCGTGCGGCAGTCACAGCTGCTTTTCCTATCTATTGGTGATCAATTACAGGGCATCGTTCGAGCAGCGAAACTTCGACCGGATCTAAACGACAAACAATGCTACAAAGTTTTCATTAAGAACATCGAGGACCACCTGCGATCCATGACTGATACCACTGCGGAGCATGAAGCTTTCTCGTGTATGCAGCAACGCAAAGAAGAGTCCGTGATGAGCTTCCATGCCAGGCTCATGGAAAAAGTCCGAATGTGTCGATACAGTTCGAGCGATCAGGAACGTTTCGTGCGTGCTCAGCTTCTAAAAGGAATGATAAACCGTGAGCTAGCAAGAACTGCGAGAACATTCGGCCACGAAACCAACTTTATCGTGCAGGCTGCAACACGGGACGAGGCGTACCAGAGGGAAATTACACAATCAACGATTATGGAGGATGAATCTATCAACCAGGTGCATGGCCGCATGCCTAGAGCTATGAAACGTGAAAGGAATAGTGAGCCCAGTAGATCTCAGAACAAACAATTTCGTCCAGACAAGCCCAGGTTTAGTAGTCGCAGGGACCGATGTTCAAGATGTAACAAATGGATGCATCGTAACCGCCCTTGCCCGGCTCTAAAGCTCAAGTGCAATAAATGTGGCAAAATTGGTCACTTTGCTGTAGTATGCAGATCCAGCCAAGTCAATTCAGTACAAGATTACAATCTAGCGCGGGAGGTGAAACCAGATACTAAAGAGGAAGAGGTAAAGTGAATTTGTTTTGAATTATTTTAAATGTGCGAAATAAAAAAAAATCATCAGTTGAATTCGTAACAAGCCCTTATTCTTAAACTCTACCCTCTATTTTCCTCAACAGCTTAATGCACTTTCCCTTGAGGACGTGCTGATCGCCTGTAGTCTGGGATCGTCCACCCCAATAAGGTTCTTGATTGATTCAGGGGCCGACGTCAACGTTGTAGGAGGTAGCGACTGGCAAAGCTTAAACATGGAGTATGAGTCTGGATTAGTTCAATTGGAACCCATCAAAATTAGTTCCGATAGAGCATTGCGAGCCTATGCAGCTAAAGCTCCAATGAAAATAGATTTCACGTTCAGATCAACCATATGCGCTGTTGGATCGACAAACTCGGTAGTAGCAGATTTTTTGGTGGTGAATGATGGAAAGCGATCGCTGCTTGGTAGATCAACAGCAAGCGATTTGGAGCTGCTGTTTGTTGGGTTACAAGTGAACAAGTGTGAAATTGTTGACGGGAAAATATTTCCAAAAATGCCGGGAGTCAAAATTAAATTTAGTGTCGACAGAAGTATTCCTCCAACACGGAACGCGTACTATAACATACCGGCAGCTTACCGGGAAGGCGCTCGACGACGATTATTGGAAATGGAAGCTAGTGGCATAATTGAGAGAGTAACGACAGCACCGGAATGGATAAGCGGCATGTCTGCGGTATCTAAAGGAAAAGATGATTTCCGATTAGTCGTTAACATGAGAGCGCCGAATAGAGTCATCAAGCGGGAATATTTCCGTTTACCAGTTTTAGACGAGATGAAGATCAAATTACATGGAGCACGCTACTTCACAAAGTTAGATCTGAAAAGTGCCTATTATCATTTGGAATTGAGCAACGAGTCACGTGACTTAACAACGTTTTTGGCAGAGAATGGCATGTTTAGATTTACGCGATTAATGTTCGGTGTGAATTGCGCGCCGGAGATTTTTCAACGCGAAATGTCTCGGATACTGGAGTGCGTTGAAAATAAGATAGTCTACATTGACGATGTATTGCTGTTTGCGAATAGTTTGGAGGAGCTGCACAAAATCGTTGCTCAAGTACTTCAGATCCTAAGGGATAATAATTTAACCCTTAATACTGAAAAATGTGAGTTCGATAAAATGGAAGTTACATTTCTCGGACATAAGTTAGATGAAAATGGATTCCACATCGAGGAGGCAAAAATTGGAGCCATTAAGAAATTTCGGCAACCCACAACTACCTCAGAATTGCGAAGTTTTCTTGGGTTGGCATCATTCGTCAGCCCCTACATAAGAAATTTTGCCACGATATCAAATCCTTTGTGGTCAGTTATTGGATCTAAAACGTGGAACTGGGGTGAACAACAGGAAGAGGCTTATAAAGCATTGAAACAACAGATAATCCACTGCACTGTATCGTTAGGTTATTTTTCAGAGCACGAAGATACCATACTGTACACCGATGCTTCGCCAAATGCTCTAGGTGCAGTACTAGTGCAAAAAAGAACCGGAAAGAATCCACGTATAATCAGTTTCGCCTCGAAAGCATTGACGGAAACCGAAAAAAAGTACGCTCAGAATCAACGAGAGGCACTTGGCGCAGTATGGGCGGTAGAACACTTCTCGTACTTCTTGCTGGGCTGACATTTTATTTTGCGTACCGATGCAAAGGGAGTTACCTTCATTTTTAACCGCTCACGAGAAAGTTCAAAAAGGGCTCTAACCAGAGCAGATGGGTGGGCATTAAGGCTGAGCCCATATAACTATACTGTTGAGTACGTTAAAGGTGGTGACAATATAGCAGACCCGTCATCCCGATTGTATAAAGGTAGAGATGAACCATTTGACGAGGAATCGAGCCCGTGGGAAGTCGCTCATATAGAAGCAAACGCAGTGGGTTTTGTAACCGAAAATGAAATCAAGGAGTGTACGACAAAGGATGAAATTCTTCAGCAGGTAATTATGCATGATTTTTTTTTTTATTTGTTAGATAATCTAAAAAGAAATAAAATAAATAGGTCATAGAGGCGTTAGATTCAGGAAACTGGCCGAAGCACTTGAGTAGATTTCAAGCGGTATCTGATGATCTGCTCATGAAAGATGGGGTGCTAACGAAACTAGGCTGTGCTGTAGTCCCTGAGCAGCTACGTCATAAGACTCTTGAAGTGGCGCATATTGGGCATCCGTTAGCAGCGAAACTTAAAAGCATTCTCCGCGAACGAGTATGGTGGCCAGGCATGGCTACAGATGCTGATAAATGGGTGAAGTCATGTGAAACATGCGCCATAAATGGAAGGCCAGAGAAACCGACACCAATGCACCGTTTATTTGCTCCGAAGTCAGTTTGGGAAACGATTGCGCTTGATTTTAATGGTCCTTATGCGAGATATGGAGGAATTTTGATTTTGGTGTTAATAGATTATAGGTCGAGATACGCAATCGCAAGACCCATAAAATCGACAAGCTTCGAAAACACGAAAAAGATTCTCGATGACGTGTTCAACACAGAAGGGTTTCCCGAAGCTATGAAATCGGACAACGGGCCGCCATTTAATGGAGAAGACTACAGAAATTACTGTAATGCTAGAGGAATTCGGACAATCTTCTCCACGCCGTTCTATCCGCAGCAAAACGGTTTAGTGGAAAACTTTATGAAAGTTGTGAACAAGGCGATGTCTACTGCACAGTCAAGCGGACGTGGTTTCAACGAAGAGCTACAGGCGGCTGTAAATGCTCATAATGCTGCAGCCCATACGGTTACAAGAATGCCCCCGGAAGAAGTTATGTACGGTAGACGAATCCGGCGAGGACTACCACTGATAACCCGTGGTAGAGCAGATATCAATGAGCACTTGTTGGACTCGAGAGATGCTGAAGCAAAACTTCATTCCAAAGCTCATGAGGATGCCCGACGAAGCGCTAAGCCATGTAAGGTCCACCCTGGAGACGAAGTTATATTGGAACGTCAATCGAAAGCGAAAGG
The DNA here is from genome assembly GCF_037179485.1 of Ochlerotatus camptorhynchus. Classification (NCBI taxonomy): domain Eukaryota; kingdom Metazoa; phylum Arthropoda; class Insecta; order Diptera; family Culicidae; genus Ochlerotatus; species Ochlerotatus camptorhynchus. The sequence continues at coordinate 5,926 of NW_027040751.1, read as the reverse complement.
AGATACGAGATTTGACAAAAAAAGATACACCGTGATCAAAGAAGATAATGGAAGCCTGCTCCTTAGCGACGAGCATGGCTGTCAGGTTCGCCGTCATGTTACGCAGACCAAAAAAGTACACCGCTGGAGGGATATTAATACCAAGAAACCACCGGAAGAAACAGCAACAAGTCGACCATCGAGAGAAAAGAAAACCCCGATCCATCTATCGGATTATGTGCAGCAAACCGAAGATATTCGGTAAATCACTACGATCGAGTCTACAATATAAAATAGGCATAAGAAAGGATTAAAAAGAGAATTTAACTAGTTTGATAAACTTGACTACGAATATTATTTTTTGCTCATTTACTCACAGTGAAGTTTATTCCGTTTAACTGTTTCGTATATACAGAGGTTCTTTTTTGAAAAGGTTTCGCAGGGTGTTTGGCAAGCTTTCAATGACGGGTCTAGGCCACAATTTTGATCCATTATCTAGGGATTGAAAGTGTTCCTCCATTCTGTGGTTAAATTGATGATCTTGAATTCCTCTTGAGGTTGTGAATGTCAAAGATGGTTGATCCGTGAATGTGTTTTTCGGCTGCCGGTTTGATTGCGCTGTAGTTTTTCACCACGTAGAGGTCCACTCCTAGAAAACTGTCTTGAAAAACGTCTATTCCGATTGCGATGTCCGGTAAAAAAGAATGAAATTTCGTCGATGCCTACTGTGAGTGAGCGATGTGAAAAAACGTAACCCAGAAATAATGTGCACAACCAGTTGCCGGGCAACCGAATGCGGCAGCTGTCAGAATAACATCAAGCGTTACGCCAACAGGTCTGTGCCATAAAAAAGGGAGGTGACGAATCCATCACGCGTTCCTACACGAAACGAAAATCAATTATTTTATTCATGTGTTTCACATATACATTTTTGCCAAACATCAGCCTTATACATTCCATAAGACAAACCATATAGGTCCTATAAGAATGCATAAAAGGTATGTGTGACCGCTTATATATTTTATGAATAATCAGCAATAGAAATTTGCCAAAAGGTATAAGGAGATTTCTATCCGTGTAGAGCGAACACTGTTTCCATGTGTTCCACACATGGGGTTTTTTTTTTTTTTTTTTTTTTTTTCAGGGGAGAGGGAAGATGTGAGGTACATGAATACGGGAATTAATATTCATAGATTCCTTTCCCCCACTGATGACAGTATTTGTGATACTGTCATACAATGTTGGTACGATTGATGTAGAACATTGGCAACACGGCACAGAGGATGTGGCTACGAAAGCTCGTGCTTGTTCCATTCATTCAGCAGCAGACTCCAGGAAAGGTAAGTCCTATTTTGTGAGCCAATCAAATTCCTGTGCCGAGTGATTTCACAGTAATAAGGCATAATGGCGATTTCATCGATTCACGTAATTCATTGGGTATTTACAGTTTTGTGTGCAATGATCTGGCAACTCGTGTCCTTGCTCGTGTTGACGGGGTGCTGTTTTCTCACTCATCGAAGGAAATTTTGATTAGAGTGAGAAAGTAAGGAACAGTCAGCGCGGGAGCCGCGGGAGCCGTGTGCGTTACTATAGGTGCGGCAGAAGGAATGTAGTCGACTCTGTCGTTCTCACGATGTTCTTACGCATGATCCAACGTTTCGTCACACTAGATTATGCATAAGAACGTCGTGATAATGCAAGTGCTGGCTTGTTTCCTTCTGCCTCACCAATCACATTGATCACAGCACATACGATTCTCCGTCGGTTCGTGGTGCATTGTGCATTCTTTGTGCCATACCACCAGTCCAAACACTAGAAGTTTTGGAAGGTTCTCCCTCAGTACCTGTAAGCAGTGTGATACCAGCTGACATTCGCATGGGTAGAGAAATCCGGAACATTTTCTCGCTTTTGAGCATCAACGTCAACCCGGTCTCGAATCGCATTTCCGCTTGAGGTGGCACCGTTGGCAGTAATCTATTGCGCCGTGGGAAAGACCTGCTTAGTGCACTAGTGCTGGAAAATTCTGCAAGTTCGTCATTAAAATTAAATCAACTTTTCTTCGCTGTAACGTACTCCGGATCAGACTCGCTGGTGGAACGTTTTCGTGGGACGGTTTTCGACCCAAAAAGCTTCAGTTTGAACTGCTTTCCAAAAGATTTCTGGGCAGGCGTCTTGGGACGCACGATCTCCACCGAGGCATCCGTTAGCGTGTTCGTGTCGGAGCGGATGACCTGTTTGATCGGCTGCAATTCTACCATCGATTTTCGGCCCTGCTTTTTGTTTAACTTCACACGATAGTTGAAATCGAACACGGTCGACGATCCTGCGGAGGATGCTTCGTCTTCATTCTCCGAAGAAGTCAACGATTTGATCTTTTCCGAGCTGAGCTTCTCGAGCCTTACGACCGGTTTGACTCGAAGTAATTTTTCGACAGAAGTTCCTCGTGGCAGTGGAATCTTCTTGACCAGTTCCTCCAGACTGATTTCTTCGCTTCGAAGAAACGAACGAGGAAGAACTAGATGAAGACGTGGACAGCCGTCATTTCGACGTTGGTTTCTTTCGTGTAGAAACCAGATCGGAATCGCTGTCGTCACTGTCTATTGCGGTTCGTCTTTTCTGAGATTTGCGTTTGGTCGTCAATGCAACTGACTCTTCAGAATCTGAATCATCCGATTCAATCTGACGTCTGCCACTAGATCGGCCCCTAGAACTCCCCTCTCTGCTATCGTTACCGGCTTCCCCCATCTTGCTGCTTCCACTCTTCGGGAAGCCTCGGCTAGCTTCAAAACCGCTTCCGGTGTCTTTCGAACAATCGGACGACAAAAGGTGAAAACATAGTTCTTCGAGGGAACCTCCATGCACTGATCTTGGCGACAAGTCGAACCGCACGTTGCACAAAGGATCAGATCCCAACGCTTGCAATCGTCGTAATCTCGCCCATACCGACAACGACACTCTTCAGCGTCACACTCCGAAGGACGTTCCAACTGATCGTTGAATACATTCGGTTCCAGCTCCCACGAGGCATCCCTCGAACAATTAAAATAAAATATTCAGTATTCAAATACCGATTCACCCACCTCCACAGCTTCGCTTAATTTTCCGGAAAATAAATGCCACGCTGATGGATCTGCTGACTAAAGTCGTCCTTGTTGCACAAAGGGCAATTGAAAAAGTACCTCGCCGATTGGGCAAACTGTGCCACGTAGCTCCGATGGAACCAGCCATTCTGACAGCACGGGTCACGAATCGATTCCAGCTTCCTGTACGGTCCCATATCATCGTAGCAAATCCCACAGGCTTCGGTCTCGGAGTGTTTCACCTTATCCACCAGCGCTACGTGCTTATCGCACCACGACTGGAACGTTTCCACGTAATGCGACAGGCACTCATTCTGCATCCCACAAAGCGTATGGAATGAACGGAAGCACTTCTTCGCGCAACACCAAACGTTTGCATACCGTTCCTTGCAGATGTAACACTTTTGTCCTCGGATACGAGCTTCCTCATTTCTGATGTCCTCCTCCATGAATCCGAAGATTCCCTCCTCGTCTTCAGGTAACAAGGTACACGTAGCAGGTATAATGACTAGTTTTGCCACGTCTATTAGCCCGGTCCAGAATAGAGCATCGCACCATCGTACCGCAATCATGCTCAAACGCGTGACATACAGCATCTTTAGCCGAAATAAATAATAAATTGAACATAATTGGTTTCATCCGATCCTCCTTCATTATCACCATCTCACCTTCAGCACGTCGATCGATTCGATGGATTTCGGCATGATTTTGGAGTAAATTTTCCTTCTTCAGATCGCCCTCGTCGAGAGCTTTCAGTTCCTCTACGGAGGAGCAAATGCATACCGAGTATGGCCACCCGAAAAAAAAAATAATTATAATAAAATAACGAAATTACAATGATTTTTACGGTTGAATTTCGGGCACATTATAAATTTATTGTTAAATTATTGGACGGGTGAAAAAATAAATTTCGTTTTAAAAGATATAATTCTCAATGAAAATTAATTTGATGAGATCAAATTTGTTCGAGAAAAATCAGTTTTTTTATTGTTAAGATGCTTAACAACCCCCCTTTTTTACTGTACATTTCTCATATACCATGATTTTCGTTTTGATTTTATGATAATCAACAAAAATCTCCATTCAAAATCATTGTATTTTTATTGGATTTTTTACGGGCGGGTCCTGTTTGGCGTCCAACAACGATATCTTCTCGGTCGCGAATGACCATGGCTTTGGTTAGGAGCACCGACTGATGAAATCTTTAGCAACAATTGCCGCCAAAAAGCGCGAGTCATTGACAGCTCAACATCGTTTATTTGTAAGCAAATGTTAACCCGATGTGTTTACTCCTAATCATTTTGGCCTAAGGTCTTTCATTATACAAAAGAAGTGCAGATAACAATGAACACAACATAGTGACATGCAGTTTGACAACAGGCTCTCCCTTTCAATTTTCGTTAGAGAAAAAGAGATAACAGGCGGTGCCCCAATAGCATCAACTACTTTAAGCTAGTACATATGAGTAGATAGTGTTGCCGTGAGGTACACTCGAAAATTTCAAATGTAAGTGCGTCAAACCAAATTTCGAGCCGCTCCGTCTGTCACTTCGTTTGTGTACCGATTACAAATTTATAACATTATTCCACACGTTGTTATCCCAAATGGTCATTACCCCGAATCCCTTGCGAAAAGCTATTGATTATATACTAGAGATGAACCAGCCTAAGGCTAAAAGCACAAACGAAGCGTTTGTGCTAAAAGTCTCGTTAATAAAGGAAAAAAAAAAACTATTGATTATATATTTTCCTTATATTTTAAAAGAAGGGAATCTTACCTTCTTTTTCATACATCAAAAGAATTAATTAATTTCGCTTTTTTATATTCAATGAAAGGAATATTCCCTTCTTTATCGTTTGTCCAAAGAATTAATTATTTCCTTTTGTTATATTTTCAAAGAAGGGAAAACCCGTTGATCCATTAAGGTCTCCTAGAACCTCTTGATCCATTAAGAAGTTTTTCTCTTCTTTTTATATACGCGAAAGAAGATTCCAGGAGTGACTATAATAAACAAAAAAAGTCAATCTAATATATGGCACACTTTTCTGGGGAATGGTACACTAATAAAATTTCAAAGATTGTTTTTATGTGTCCCACACATGATTTTTTGCAATGTGATCAACAAATGATATCTATGTGTCGGACACATACTTAATATGTGTACACATAAAAGTCATGTGTAACCACACATACTATTCATTTGACTCATAAATTTCATGTGTGCTTCTGGGTGGATTCTGTTTATGTGTGGTCACATGAAAATCATGTGGAATTTTACATGGAAATTCGTCAATAAAAATGTGTGGAATTTTATTAGTGTACATTCTGGGGAATGGTTCATTCTGGGGAATGGTGCATTCTGGGGAATGAGATTCTGGGGAATGGTTTTCGGGGGAATGGTTTTCTGGGGAATGTTATAGAATCAGGTGGCATGGTAGATTCAAACATGGAAACGGTCATTCCACATCGAACGCTCGACTGTTTCGGTCAAGTATTGCTTGCACTCCGTAATCGGTACTAGTTTTTTCCCCTATTGAGGTTTTTTTTTTAATCCGCTTTCATACTGAGTGGTGTTGTAGTATACAACAGTGTAGTGAGCATCGCGGAATTGTAATTGCCGCTCAATCGTTCGAGAAAGGAAGCAGTCATTTCCGGCCGAGTCCGGCAGATGAGCTGTACATCTCTAACCAACAAGTTTCATCGCATCACGAAACGGCAAAATCAAGGTCATCGAGTTCCAGCCGGCGAGCCAGCCGGTGCTTTGTTGCAAACACTCGAGGGCAACAATAGAACGATCATCACCATCATTCTCACATCAGGATAGATCATCGTCATCAGCCACACTCCGTGCGCTTGTGTGGAGAGTT